>NC_135232.1:809813774-811013774 GCF_051348905.1 Ranitomeya variabilis | reverse complement strand
GACCGCACAAGCAGGACGAGCTGCAGTGCAGACGCCGAGACCATCGCTGGAGCAGGGTGAGTATCGTCTTCAAGGGGGGGCGGCCGGGGGGGGCCCTGCCAGCAGGTGTCAGTGCCTGGGCCCACCGGAGGATCCTCCGGTTCTCCGGTGGGCCAGTCCGAGCCTGTCTTCACACACAGGTCTCCAGCTGCAGAAACTTTAATTGTTTACCCATCACAGTCCAGGTGAGTGAGAGCTGGTCAGCTGTTATGGAAGTAGATATAACTGCTGCTTTTGTGTCACCTAGCATAACACATCTTTCTCAATTTACCATAACATCTCAGCCTGCACCTTACTCACAGTCTAGCAGATTGCCCTGTACTCTACCCTCTCTCAGCATAGCATCCAGCTCTCGGTTCGCAATTGTGGTCATGTAAAAGAATGTTTCCTCCTAAGCTAAGAGCTAAGCTAAGAGCTTGAATTCCACTATCTACAATCTGTTGGCCATGGAAATGTTGCCTTTCTGCCTTGTGGATACAGATGGTTTCCAAAAGTTAATGACCGTCGCAGTACCCCAATACCAGTTCACCAGTCACCATTATTTCTCTAAGAAAGCTGTGCCTTCAGCATGTCACCGACAACATGATGTGATCGCTTTGCTCCAAGCATCTCTAACCTCCTCTCCCTGCAGGCCCCGGATCCAAAATGGCCGTGGGGCTGCATATGGGTCCTGCAGGGAGGTGGCTTACCAAGCGCCTGCTCAGAGCAGGCGCTGGTAAGCCTGCAGCGCTGTAAGTCAGATCGCTGATCTGACAGAGTGCTGTGCAAACTGGCAGATCAGCGATCTGTGATGTCCCCCCGGGACAAAGTAAAAAAGTTTTTAAAAAAATTTCCACATGTGTAAAAAAAAAAAAAAATTCCTAAATAAAGAAAATTAAAAAAATATTATTCCCATAAATACATTTCTTTATCTAAATAAAAAAACAAACAATAAAAGTACACATATTTAGCATCGCCGTGTCCGTAATGACCCGACCTATAAAACTGTCCCACTAGTTAACCCCTTCAGTGAACACCGTAAAAAAAAAAAAACCAAGGCAAAAAACAACGCTTTATTATCATACTGCCGAACAAAAAGTGGAATAACACGCGATCAAAAAGACGGATATAAACAACCATGGTACCGCTGAAAATGACATCTTGTCCCGCAAAAAACGAGCCACAAAACAGCATCATCAGCGAAAAAATAAGAAAGTTATAGTTCTCAGGATAAAGCGATGCCAAAATAATTATTTTTTCTATAAAATAGTTTTTATAAAAGCGCCAAAACATAAAAAAATGATATAAATGAAGTATCGCTGTAATCGTACTGACCCAAAGAATAAAACTGCTTTATCAATTTTACCAAACGTGGAACTGTATAAACGCCCCCCCCAAAAAGAAATTCATGAATAGCTAGTTTTTGGTCATTCTGCCTCACAAAAATCAGAATAAAAAGCGATCAAAAAATGTCACGTGCCCGAAAATGTTACCAATAAAAACATCAACTCGTCCCGCAAAAAACAAGATCTCACATGACTCTGTGGACCAAAATATAGAAAAATTATAGGTCTCAAAATGTGGAGACGCAAAAACATTTTTGCTATAAAAAGCATCTTTTAGTGTGTGACAGCTGCCAATCATAAAAATCCACTATAAAAAATTCTATAAAAGTAAATCAAAGCCCCCTTCATTACCTCCTTAGTTAGGGAAAAATAATAAAATTAAAAAAATGTATTTATTTCCATTTTCCCGTTAGGGCTAGGGTTAGGGCTAGGGTTAGGGTTAAGGTTAGAGCTAGGGTTAGGGCTAGGGTTAGGGCTGAGGTGAGGGCTAGGGTTAGAGCTAGGGTTAGGGCTAGGGTTAGGGTTAGGGTTGGGGCTAAAGTTAGGGTTAGGGTTGGGGCTAAAGTTAGGGTTAGGGTTGGGGCTAAAGTTAGGGTTGGGGCTAAAGATAGGGTTAGGGTTTGGATTACATTTACGGTTGGGATTAGGGGTGAGATTAGAGTTAGGGGTGTGTCAGGGTTAGGGGTGTGGTTAGGGTTACCATCGGGATTAGGGTTAGGGGCGTGTTTGGATTAGGGTTTCAGTTAGAATTGGGGAGTTTCCACTGTTTAGGTACATCAGGGGCTCTCCAAACGCGACATGGCGTCCGATCTCAATTCCAGCCAATTCTGCGTTGAAAAAGTAAAACAGTGCTGCTTCCCGTCTGAGCTCTCCAGTGCGCCCAAACAGGGGTTTACCCCAACATATGGGGTATCAGTGTACTCGGGACAAAGTGGACAACACGTTTTGGGGTCCAAGTTCTCTTATTACCCTTGGGAAAATAAAAATTTGGGGGGCTAAAAATCATTTTTGTGGGAAAAAAAGATTTTTTATTTTCACGGCTCTGCGTTGTAAACTGTAGTGAAACACTTAGGGGTTCAAAGTTCAATCCAATCCATCTAAGTCTGCATTCCAAATGGTGCTCCTTCCCTTCCGAGCTCTGCCATGCGCCCAAACAGTGGTTCCCCCCCCCACATATGGGGTATCAGCGTACTCAGGACAAATTGGACAACAACTTTTGGGATCCAATTTATCCTGTTTCCCTTGTGAAAATACAAAACTTTTTGTGAAAAAAAAAAGAATTTTTTATTTTCACGGCTCTGCGTTATAAACTGTAGTGAAACACTTGGGGGTTTAAAGCTCCCAAAACACAGCTAGATAAGTTCCTTAGGGGGTCTACTTTCCAAAGTGGTGTCACTTGTGGGGGTTTTAATGTTTAGGCACATCAGGGACTCTCCAAATGTGACATGGTGTCCCATCTCAATTCCAGTCAATTTTGCATTGAAAAGTCAAACGGCGCTCCTTCCCTTCCGAGCTTTGCCATGCGCCCAAACAGTGGTTTACACCCATATATGGGGTATCAGCGTACTCAGGACAAATTGCACAACAACTTTTGTGGTCCAATTTCTTCTCTTACCCTTGGGAAAATAAAAAATTGGGGGCGAAAATATCATTTTTGTGAAAAAATGTGATTTTTTATTTTTACGGCTCTGCATTATAAACTTCTGTGAAGCACTTGTTGGGTCAAAGTGCTCAACACACATGTAGATAAATTTCTTAAGGGGTCTACTTTCCAAAATGGTGTCACTTGTAGGGGGTTTCTTTTGTTTAGGCACATCAGGGGCTCTCCAAACGCAACATGGCGTCCCATCTCAATTCCAGTCAATTTTGCATTGAAAAGTCAAATGGCGCTCCTTCCCTTCCGAGCTCTGCCATGCGCCCAAACAGTGGTTTACACCCACATATGGGGAATCAGCATACTCAGGACAAATTGCACAACAACTTTTAGGGTCCAAGTTCTCTTGTTACCCTTGGGAAAATAAAAATTTGGGGGGCTAAAAATCATTTTTGTGGGAAAAAAAGGATTTTTTATTTTCACGGCTCTGTGTTGTAAACTGTAGTGAAACACTTGGGGGTTCAAAGTTCTCACAACACTTCTAGATAAGTTCCTTGGGAGGTCTAGTTTCCAATATGGGGTTACTTATCGGGGGTTCTACTGTTTGGGTACATCAGGGGCTCTGCAAATGCAACGTGACGCCTGCAGACCAATCCATCTCAGTCTGCATTCCAAATGGTGCTCCTTCCCTTCCGAGCTCTGCCATGCACCCAGTGGTTCCCCCCCCACATATGGAGTATCAGCGTACTCAGGACAAATTGAACAACAACTTTTGGGGTCCAATTTTAACTGTTACCCTTGGGAAAATACAAAACTGGGGGCTAAATATAATTTTTGTGGAAAAAAATTTTTTTTTATTTTCACGGCTCTGCGTTATAAACTGTAGTGAAACACGTGGGGGTTCAAAGTTCTCACAACACATTTAGATAAGTTCCTTGGGAGGTCTAGTTTCCAATATGTGGTCACTTATGAGGGTTTCTACTGTTTGGGTACATCAGGGGCTCTGCAAATGCAACGTGACGCCTGCAGACCAATCCATCTAAGTCTGCATTCCAAATGGCGCTCCTTCCCTTCTGAGCTCTACCATGCACCCAAACGGTGGTTCCCCCCACATATGGGGTATCAGCGTACTCAGGACAAATTGGACAACAACTTTTGGGATCCAATTTATCCTGTTACCCTTGTGAAAATACAAAACTTTTTGTGAAAAAAAAAAATATATTATTTTCACGGCTCTGCGTTATAAAGTGTAGTGAAACACTTGGGGGTTTAAAGCTCTCAAAACACATATAGATAAGTTCCTTAGGGGGTCTACTTTCCAAAATGGTGTCACTTGTTGGGGTTTTTAATGTTTAGGCACATCAGGGGCTCTCCAAACGCAACATGGCATCCCATCTCAATTCCAGTCAATTATGCATTGAAAAGTCAAATGGCGCTCCTTCCCTTCCGAGCTCTGCCATGCGCCCAAACAGTGGTTTACACCCACATATGGGGTATCAGTGTACTCAGGACAAATTGTACAAAAACTTTTGTGGTCCAATTTCTTCTCTTACCCTTGGGAAAATAAAAAATTGGTGGTGAAAAGATCATTTTTGTGAAAAAATTTGATTTTTTATTTTTACGGCTCTGCATTATAAACTTCTCTGAAGCACTTGGTGGGTCAAAGTGCTCACCACACATCTAGATAAGTTCCTTAGGTGGTCTACTTTCCAAAATGGTGTCACTTGTGGGGGGTTTCAATGTTTAGGCACATCAGGGGCTCTCCAAACGCAACATGGCGTCCCATCTCAATTCCAGTCAATTTTGCATTGAAAAGTCAAACGGCACTCCTTCCCTTCTGAGCTCTGCCATGCGCCCAAACAGTGGTTTACTCCCACATATGGGGTATCAGCGTACTCAGGACAAATTGTACAACAACGGTTACGGTCCATTTTCTCCTGTTACCCTTGGTAAAATAAAACAAATTGGAGCTGAAATAAATTTTGTGTGAAAAAAAGTTAAATGTTCATTTTTATTTAAACATTCCAAAAATTCCTGTGAAACACCTGAAGGGTTAATAAACTTCTTGAATGTGGTTTTGAGTACCTTGAGGGGTGCAGTTTTTAGAATGGTGTCACACTTGGGTATTTTCTATCATATAGACAATGTCAGAATCGCCAAGATCTGTTGACGTATTCCAGAGTTATAACCTCATAAAGGGACAGTGGTCAGAATTGTAATAATTTGAAAAAACTGATCGTCACATCCAAACATAGACTAAGTGTGAACAGGTGCTGAACCTAGAGTCACCAACTCTTATATAGTCAAGCAAATAAGGCAGCACACTGCAGCGCTGAAACATGCAATCATGAATCACGAAAATTGAACTGCATTACTGCACTAGAAATATGAAAAATGAGAGCGTTTAGCGCATAAAAATGGCCAATTTTATGTGTACCTGGTGCCAGTTTACGGCATCTCTCTTATACGAGGTCTTACGCTTTCCTTTCCTCGCTGAGAATAAACGTCTCCATCTGAATGGGTACCTATGAAAAACCTCTTCTTAGACTAACATTCTCACTTTCTGTGGAGGGGTAATGGACCTGTTGCAATTAAAACACCTGTGACTAGGAGGCGGAGTGCTCGGTCAGAAGGCTAAATAATACATTTGAAAAAACTGACCGTCACATCCAAACATAGACTAAGAGTGAACAGGTGCTGAACCTAGAGTCACCAACTCTTATATAGTCAAGCAAATAAGGCAGCACACTGCAGCGCTGAAACATGCAAACATGAAACACGAAAATTGAACTGCATTACTGCACTAGAAATATGAAAAATGAGAGGGTTTAGCGCATAAAAATGGCCAATTTTATGTGTACCTGGTAGCCACTTTACGGCATCTCTCTTATACCAGGTCCTACGCTTTCCTTTCCTCGCTGAGAATAAACGTTTCCATTAGTGATGAGCATTCCGATACCGCAAGTATAGTTCCGATAGTTTTGTCGTACCGGAAATCGGAATCGGAAGTTCCCAGTGTATGGTTCCCAGGGTCTGGAGGAGAGGAGACTCTCCTTCAGGCCCTGGGATCCATATTCATGTAAAAAATAAAGAATTAAAATAAAAAATATGGATATACTCACCCGTCCGGCGGCCCCTGGACCTTACCGATTGTAACCGGCAGCCTCCGTTCCTAAGAATGAGGAGTTTAGGACCCTCGATGACGTCGCGGCTTGTGATTGGTCGCGTGAGCGGTCACATGAGCGGCACGCGACCAATCACAAGCCGCGACATCATCGAGGGTCCTAAACTCCTCATTCTTAGGAACGGAGGCTGCCGGTTACAATCGGTAAGGTCCTGGGGCTGCCGGACGGGTGAGTATATCCATATTTTTTATTTTAATTCTTTATTTTTTACATGAATATGGATCCCAGGGCCTGAAGGAGAGTTTCCTCTCCTGCAGACCCTGGGAACCATCCAGGATAGCTTCCGATACTTGTGTCCCATTGACTTGTATTGGTATCGGGTATCGGTATCGGCGATATCCGATATTTTTCGGGTATCGGCCGATACTATCTGATACCAATACTTTCAAGTATCGGAAGGTATCGCTCAACACTAGTCTCCATCTGAATGGGTACCTATGAAAAACCTCTTCTTAGACTAACATTCTCACTTTCTGTGGAGGGGTAATGGACCTGTTGCAATTAAAACACCTGTGACTAGGAGGTGGAGTGCTCGGTCAGAAGGCTAAATAATACATTTGAAAAAACTGACAGTCACATCCAAATATAGACTAAGTGTGAACAGGTGCTGAACCTAGAGTCACCAACTCTTACATAGTCAAGCAAATAAGGCAGCACACTGCAGTGCTGAAACATGCAAACATGAAACACGAAAATTTAACTGCATTACTGCACTAGAAATATGAAAAATGAGAACGTTTAGTGCATAAAAATGGCCAATTTTATGTGTTCCTGGTAGCCACTTTACGGCATCTCTCTTATACCAGGTCCTATGCTTTCCAGTAATGCAGTTCAATTTTCATGTTTGCATGTTTCAGCGCTGCAGTGTGTTGCCTTATTTGCTAGAATTGTAAAAATTGGCCCGGTCATTAACGTGCAAACCACCCTCGGGGCTTAAGGGGTTAATTAATAGGATGGCACAGACACTGTTATGAATCTAAATGAACACACACTCACGTAATCACTCAGTCCACAGAATCTAAGGTCACCTGGTACAGATTTAAAATAACAAACCACAATAATCCTTACCTGTCCACTGAGAATATAAATGCTTGGGAATCCAAACACAAATCCAAATGAGCTATGTTTGTGCTGAATTTTAGATTGGAGAACGTTTTCCAAACAAGTTCGCTCATCTCTAGTTAGCTCTGTAGCCTTACATTGCTGGGGTCCTGGGTTCAAATCCATCCAAGGACAATATCTGCAAGGAGTTTGTATGTTCTCCTCGTGTTTGCATGGGTTTCCTCCAATTTCCTCCCACAAAGACACACTGATAGGGAATTTAGTTGGTGAGCCCCAATGGGCACAGTGCCGATAATGTCTGTAAAGCACTATGGAATTAATGACGCTATATAAGTGAGTAAAACAAATTAAAAAAATATGTGTCCACAATTCCTTTAGGCTTTCTTTCTTTTGTGGCCAGTGATATAAATCGGGTGTGCAGATCATTCCAACAAGCAATAGTAATTTGCAAAAATTCAGACATGCATTTTTTAACTATGTTAGTCTAAATGACTGCTGTGGAATTATTGCACATGCATGTCACTAGTAGCCCAACCTATCTATGACAAAGTGAGACACAATGGATAAACCTGTAATAGGAGTTGTTTGACCCCGACAGGCTTAATTAGGGGTTCTGGTCTCTAATCATCTTAATGAATGATAGACTACTACAAATTGCATTAATATGAAAATTCTGAATGTCATCTGGTAATCTCTGCAGTAATGGCAATCAATTCATCATCTTTCCCATCAGGACATTGTCAACTGTTCGTTCTTTTAGCTTCCTGCTCATTCATAAACAGCGAAGATAGACAACAGAGCATAGTAAATATCATTTATCATTGCTTCAAGCAAAACGAAAATGGTGATACGAAGATACAAAAATAATTGGTGTCAAAAGACACAAATGTACTAAAAGTAAATAATTAGCACATTATTTGTCAGCATTGCAAAAGTTTCTAAGATAAAAATATAAATAAAATGATGTTTTAATGCTGCTTATTAGATAGAGCATAATATGTACGGTATATATTTTATGCATAGCATACTATATACATCATAGTAGATTAATTTAAATCATCTTTTGGATATGGTCACCTGACCGTATAAGTCCGGGTGCTGTTCGTAAAAAAAACTAACCTAACCCGAACTGCAGTAGGACCAAGGATATTCAATAGGGCTGTTCAGATGGCAGCATGCACTCTTCTCTTCCATTTTTTAGATGAGACTCGCCTATTGGACTCTGTGGGGATGCAAAAGAAAGAGGATCCAATATGGGTCATCCAGATAGCATCTGATTTTTATGGATACATTGTAATTCTTAACCAAGAAAACTATATTTGGTTGCTGGTTTACAAACAGAGATACAATACAGATTATCGGATGTAAAATAGGAACACATGTATGGCATATAGATGTAAAAAACAACAACATGAGAATAGCATATGCATGGAAATGCAGAAGAAAAAATGTTAACCTTGAATTTGAGTGTGTTGCCAGACATATGCATTTGTCAATGACTCACATTGTAAAAAAAATATACTGTTTGGTATACTTTTCCTTATCTTCTGGTTGCAAAACTTTAGCTAGTTTATATACAGTGAAAAGTAAGTAAGACAGCTTAATATATGAAAGATGACAACATTATAGTCATAAAGTGGGTGCATTCACATCTACATTCCACCAATGCTCATAAGCCCAACAAAATATGCATATTGGCAGAAAGAAGAAACAGATTATAGAGAACTGTGTTTCTCATTGCTAACTACATTGTATTATTTTCTATAATCACTTAAGAAGCATTTAAGGAACTGTCTCTGCTTCTTAAAGGGAACCTGTCAGCATGTTTTTGGACCACGGACTAACGTCCTCTATGTATACCTATAGCATACCTTTGTTTTATATGTCCGTACCTTTGTTTTATAGAAACATAGAGCAAGCACCTTCCTTCCTGGGGGCATGACACGTGCAGCAAGGTCATGATGATGATCTTGGGTGGGGGAGCAGGTCACAGATAACAATGTCAATTACTGAGAGTAGGCTGTAGGCAGCCGGGAAAGAGGCAGAGTGGCCAGAAAGTTGTAAATGGAGGTCAAAACCCCTGCTCTCATTTACATGAAAATGTTTCCATAAAATGGAGACACAGACTTATAAAACAAAATTATGGAAGTCATCAACATTACATGGACTTTACATAGATGATGCCAGTTTGTCGTCCAAACACTTACTGACAGATTCTCTTTAAATGAGTACATTTGCAAAGTACTTGTAAAATTAACTAACTTTGCACTTCCCCTCTTACTTACACTCCTTTTTGGAGGAATTTTTAACGTTATAATTTACCGCATTATACCTAGGTTGCAGGCCATTTCTCCAGTCTATCAAACCCCCTGATGAAACTATAAGCGAAATGTGCATCAGGGTATTGGGCAAGTGTGGTATGTTCCTTGGTCCATAAATTATGGCTTGTGGAGGGTACTTTTGCTTTCGTACTGCTGGACATTGCTAGGAGCTCTCTCTTCTTAATTATTTTTAATTATGTTTATAACAATGCTCAGTTGCTTAATCATGTTTTGAATTCTTACATTGTTTCACACTATCATAAACTTGAGCTAGCACTGAGTTTGAAATGTACCCTTCTTTCCTTATTTGTCTTTTACAGTGGCTTGTGAAAGTATTCACCCCTTAATATTTTTTGTGTTTTGCTATCTCACAACCTGGAAGTTCACTGGTTTTTTTGAGTGTTTGCATCAGTTAAAGGGAACCTGTCACCCCGTTTTTTGAAGATGAGCTAAAAATAGCGTTAAATAGGGGCAGAGCTGGGCATTACATTAGTGTCTTTGTGTGCCTTTATAACCTACCTAAGCTGCCGAAATACCTTTGTAAAGTCGCCGTTTTCTGCTGTCACTCACGCTGGTCTGGTCATATGGGCGTGGTGACAGCGCTGTTTCTCCCCCAGAAACCTGCTCATCATTACGTTGGTGGCGTAGTGGTGTGCGCATGTCCAAAGCGAAGATCCACTGCCCAGGAGATTCAAAACAGCGCGGTCTTCGCTATTCGCCGTTTACCGGTGGGCGCGGCCATCTTTCCTGTGGCCGCGCATGCGCAGATGGAGCGCTCTGCTGCCCGGGGCTTCAGGAAAATGGCTGCGTGCTGTTTTGAATCTCCTGGGCAGTGGATCTTCGCTTTGGACATATTGGACATATTGAACATACATTTCAGTAGGCCAACATTTCAGATTTTAAAATCATTTTTTAAGCTAGTGTTATAAAGCATTATAATTTACTGAGATTATGACTTTTGGATTTCTATTGACTGTAAGCCATAATCATCAACATTAACAGAAATAAACAGTTGAAATAAATCACTCTGTTCAAAATATATGAGTTTCACTTTTTGTATTGAAGAACTGAAATAAATTAACTTTTTGATGATATTCTAATTTTGTGAGAAGCACCTGTGTATATGTATATATATATTGTACTGACCTTTTTTTATGTACGAAAAAAGTACACATGTTTGATATCACCATGTCTGTGAAGACTAGAGATGAGCGGTGTTTGAGTCGAACTGTTCGCCAATTTCAAATTCGAGCTGTTTTGGGCGGTGTTCGAGTCGTTCGACGAACCCGAACAATTTGCTTAAAATTCGGCTGTTCGAGTTTCTGTTCGATAACTGTTCGTTCACCAAAAGCCTAGCTTGATTTGCACATTAAAACTGTTTATCATTGTTAATAGACTGATTCAGTGTATAGTGGGCGGGGGATAGATCTGTGCTGAAATAACGCCGATCTCCATTTTCTTTTTCTTTCCCGCACTTACAGAGGGGCGGTGCAGTCTCTCAGCATATCAGCAGTAGGTTACAGCAGTTCATAGCACTGTTTGCCAGGCAGGTCTGAGCCAGTGCTGTGCAAGTTTGGTGTAATCTAGCTCAGCCAATCCTTTTGGGCTAGTAGTATTGTGTGATAGTCATTGGAGTAGCCCGCCTGTGAAGCTAGCTGCACTGCCTGTGTATCTCAATTTTTACTGCATCTAACCCAGTAAATCGTTTTGGGGTTTTGGGCTCAGTAGCAGTGTCTACACATCAGCAGAGTAGCCCGCCTGTGAAGCTAGCTGCACTGCCTGTGTATCTCAATTTTTACTGCATCTAACCCAGTAAATTGTTTTGGGGTTTGGGGCTTAGTAGCAGTGTCTGCATGTCAGCAGAGTAGCCCGCCTGTGAAACAAACTATACCGCCTGTGTATCTCAATTTTTACTGCATCTAATCCAGTTAATAGTTTAGGGCCTAGGAGCAGTGTCTGCACGTCAGCAGAGTAGCCAGCCTGTGAAACAAACTATACCGCCTGTGTATCTCAATTTTTACTGCATCTAATCCAGTTAATAGTTTTGGGCCTAGGAGCAGTGTCTGCACGTCAGCAGAGTAGCCCGCCTGTGAAACAAACTATACCGCCTGGGTATCTCAATTTTTACTGCATCTAATCCAGTTAGTAGTTTTGGGCCTAGGAGCAGTGTCTGCACGTCAGCAGAGTAGCCCGCCTGTGAAACAAACTATACCGCCTGTGTATCTCAATTTTTACTGCATCTAATCCAGTTAATAGTTTAGGGCCTAAGAGCAGTGTCTGCACGTCAGCAGAGTAGCCCGCCTGTGAAACAAACTATACCGCCTGTGTATCTCAATTTTTACTGCATCTAATCCAGTTAATAATTTAGGGTCTAGGAGCAGTGTCTGCACGTCAGCAGAGTAGCCAGCCTGTGAAACAAACGATACCGCCTGTGTATCTAAATCTTTACTGCAACTAATCCAGTTAATAGTTTTGGGCCTAGGAGCAGTGTCGGCACGTCAGCAGAGTAGCCCGCCTGTGAAACAAACTATACCGCCTGTGTATCTCAATTTTTACTGCATCTAATCCAGTTAATAGTTTTGGGCCTAGGAGCAGTGTCTGCACGTCAGCAGAGTAGCCAGCCTGTGAAACAAACTATACTGCCTGTGTATATCTATTTTCACTGCATCTAATCCAGTTAATAGTTTAGGGCCTAGGAGCAGTGTCTGCACATCAGCAGAGTAGCCCGCCTGTGAAACAAACTATACCGCCTGTGTATCTCAATTTTTACTGCATCTAATCCAGTTAATAGTTTTGGGCCTAGGAGCAGTGCAGACGAGCCCTGGTGCAATACGTTATGATGTATAGCCTGGGCCAACGAGCTCAAGAGGTGGGGCAAATCACGCTGCAGGAGTGGTCTCAGATCAGGGACCTATGCACCCTTCTGCACAGTATTGAAATAGCAACGAAGATGTTTAGTGCTGACGATGCCATTATCAGCATGACCATTCCAGTGATTTACATGCTGGAGCACACCTTACTCAGTGTTCCGAGTCAGGTGGTGCAACAAGAGGAGGAGGAGGAACAGGAGGAGTCGTATGCGGAAGGGATCATATCTCCAAGGTCAAGAAGGTTGGCAGCACCAAGGCGGCTGGCATTGGAGGCTGGGGGAGAGGGATTACCGAGGGTGCATGGTAGCAGCCAAACTGTTGAGGAAGGTGCAGGAGGCGAGGAAGAAGTGGAGGACGAACTGGTGCTGGGCATGGAAGACTCATCAGATGAGGGAGACCTTGATCAAATTTCTGTTGTGCGAGGTTGGGGGGAGAGGGCAGACGAAGGAAGCATGATTCTCACCTCACCACCACCAAGACAACATGGACTTGGTCCTCCTGGATGCGCAAGACACATGAGTGCCTTCTTGCTGCACTACCTGCAACATGACCCTCACATTGTCAGAATCCAAAGTAATGCCGACTACTGGGTTGCCACACTCTTAGATCCCCGGTACAAAAGCAAATTTGGCAAAATAATTCCTGCCATAGAAAGGGATTCACGCATGCAGGAGTATCAGCAGAGACTGTTACAGAATCTAACATCTGCTTTTCCACAAAACACCAGTGGTGCACGTAGTCAATCTCTGAGTTCTAACTTGCCAACCGTGGGACTATCGAGTCATCACTCTAACCGTAACAGTAACATCATATCTGGTGGTAACAGCAATTTTTTCCAATCGTTTCAAGATTTTTTTAGACCATCCTTTGCAAGGCCACATGAGACCAGAAGTCTGACGCACAGCCACCGCCTAGAGAGGATGGTACAAGAGTATCTCCAAGTTAACATCGATGCCATGACTTTTTGAACTGGACCCTTGCTCATTTTGGGCTTCCAATCTTGAAAAATGGCCTGAGCTCGCCACTCATGCCTTGGAGATCTTGTTGTGCCCCGCAGCCAACGTTCTCTCTGAACGTGTGTTCAGCGCTGCTGGTGGTGTGCTGACAGATAAGCGCACGCGACTGTCCAGTGACAATGTAGACAGACTAACGTTCATCAAGATGAACAAATCCTGGATCCGCAAGGACTTTTCTACCCCTGTGTCATTTTGGGGAGACTAAAAGCTTGATGATTTTTGAAAATCACCTCACCAACCGTTTTAAAAAACTCTGGCGAAATTGATGCCACTTAAGTAGAGTCTGTGGCCGAATTTTTTGAAAAAATGGAGACTCTTTTATTTAGTCCCCTTGCTGAGTTTTACATGACGTTGCCATCTTCAATTCCAGGTGGGTGGGGTCATCTGCAGAGTTGTTTACTCATACTATGGCCTGGGATTCAGAGGTCTGCTCCAAAGCTTCAGTGTCTGCGAGTCAGCAGAGTAGCCCAGCCACCCACCGCCTGTTTACCTAAGTACTATTTTTAACGGCATCTGGCCCAGGAAATCCTTTTGAGCCTAGTAGAATTTGGTGCTACTCAGCAGCGTACCCCATCCATGAAGCAAGCTACACCGCCTGTTTACCTAATTACTATATTGTAACGGCATCTAGCCCAGGAAATCCTTTTGGGCCTAGTAGAATTTGGTGCTACTCAGCAGCATACCACACCCATGAGGCAAGCTACAACGCCTGTTTACCTAAGTACTATTTTTAACAGCATCTGGCCCAGGAAATCCTTTTGGGCCTAGTAGAATTTAGTGCTACTCAGCAGCGTACCGCACCCATGAAGCAAGCTACACCGCCTGATTACCTAACTACTATTTTGTAACGGCATCTGGCCCAGGAAATCTTTTTGGGCCTAGTAGAATTTGGTGCTACTCAGCAACGTACCCCACCCATGAAGCAAGCTACACCGCCTGTTTACCTAACTACTATTTTGTAACGGCATCTGGCCCAGGAAATCCTTTTGGGCCTAGTAGCAATTTCTGCTACTCAGCAGCGTACCCCACACATGAAGCAAGCTACACCGCCTGTTTACCTAATTACTATTTTGTAACGGCATCTAGCCCAGGAAATCCTTTTGGGCCTAGTAGAATTTGGTGCTACTCAGCATACCCCACCCATGAGGCAAGTTACACTGCCTGTTTACCTAAGTACTATTTTTAATGGCATCTGGCCCAGGAAATCCTTTTGGGCCTAGTAGAATTTGGTGCTACTCAGCAACATACCCCACCCATGAAGCAAGCTACATCGCCTGTTTACCTAACTACTATTTTGTAACGGCATCTGGCCCAGGAAATCCTTTTGGGCCTAGTAGCAATTTCTGCTACTCAGCAGAGTACCCCACCCATGAAGCAAGCTACACCGCCTTCTTTCTTTCTCAATCTCACCCCTCAGCTCTGGGGTGTCCACTCTCCCTCCTTCTCACAGGTGGACTACCGCGTGTTTTCACACTGTGGCGAATCTTTTGGGCCCAGGCATAAGAAGTCATCGAGGTAATGGATATTATGTGCCGCCTTACAAACGTCCATGACGACATATTCGAGGAAGCAACTAAATGCCTCAAATAGTGAGCAGGATATGGAGCACCCCATGGGCAAACAGCGATCTATGTAGTATGCTCCTTCACAGAAGCAGCCCAATGGGAGGACACTATTCGGAGGCACAGGAAGTAACCGGAATGCCCCCTCAATGTCTGTTTTGGCCATTAGGGTGCCCCTTACCAACTCCTTGACCCGCCTGATTGCCTCGTCAAAGGAGGTACAGTACATAGTACTGTACTTGGTTCCGCGTCGATGTTGTCGTTTACTGACCTGCCCCTTGGATATGACAAATGGTGGATTAGTCTGAATGTATTGGGTTCATTTTTTGACACAACTCCCAACGGGGGTACCACTATGTCTTCTAAGGAAAGTGTTCTGAATGGACCCGCCGCCATTCTACCTAAAGACATTTCTTTTTTTCTTTTTTTTGTCAAGACGTCTGGGTGTTGGTAGAGTGAGTTTAGATTTTTACTCCAGCCTTTCTTGATTTTAGAAGGGCATGACATGCCTATATCTGTGTCTCCTCCTCCTTTTACTCCTCCACCTCTTTTCTTTTCACATGACTATATGTAGTTGTGACTAGGGTTGAGCGAAACGGGTCGGCAATTTTCAGAAGTTGCCGACTTTTGGCAAAGTCGGGTTTCATGAAACCCGACCCGACCCCTGTGTGGGGTCGGCCATGAAGTCGGCGATCTTCTGAATCTGGAATCGGAATTCCGATACCGATTCCCGATATGTTTAAGATATCGGGAATTGGTATCGGAATTCAGATTTAAGTGTAAAATAAAGAATTAAAATAAAAAAATATCGCTATACTTACCATCTGACGGGCCCTGGTACTAACCGGGAACCTTCCTTCCTTAGAATCAGCCTTCCAGGACCTCGCGGTGATGTCACGGTGACGTCGCGGCTTGTGATTGGTCGCGCGGCCGCCCATGTGACCGTGACGTCACCGTAGGTCCTGGAAGGGCTGATTCTTAGGAAGGAAGGCTGCCGGAACGAAGCAGGGCGTGTCCGAGGGTGAGTATATACCTAATAGGAATATACTCACCCTCGGCTTCGTTCCGGCAGCCTTCCTTCCTAAGAATCAGCCCTTCCAGGACCTACGGTGACGTCAAGGTGACGTCGCGGCTTGTGATTGGTCGCGCGGCCGCCCATGTGACCGTGACATCACCGTAGGTCCTGGAAGGGCTGATTCTTAGGAAGGAAGGCTGCCGGAACGAAGCAGGGCATGTCCGAGGGTGAGTATATACCTAATAGGAATATACTCACCCTCGGCTTCGTTCCGGCAGCCTTCCTTCCTAAGAATCAGCCCTTCCAGGACCTACGGTGACGTCAAGGTGACGTCGCGGCTTGTGATTGGTCGCGCAGCGGTCACATGGGCGGCCGCGCGACCAATCACAAGCCGCGACATCACCGTGACGTCACCGCGAGGTCCTGGAAGGCTGATTCTAAGGAAGGAAGGTTCCCGGTTAGTACCAGGGCCCGTCAGATGGTAAGTATGGCGATATTTTTTATTTTAATTCTTTATTTTACACTTAAATATGGATCCCAGGGCCTGAAGGAGAGTTTCCGTTCCTTCAGACCCTGGGAACCATTGGAAACCCAATGCACTGCATTGGGTTTCGAGTTTCGGCCGACCCCGACCCCGACTTTTTTATAGAATCGGCCGATTTCACTCGACCCGACTTTTGAAAAAGTCGGGTTTCGTGAAACCCGACCCGATCCTATAAAAGTAAAGGTCGCTCAACCCTAGTTGTGACTTTTCCATGTGTTTGTTGTGTCTTCTGAGCAGTTTGTCAGCTTTTGAACACCTTTTAAGGTGTTTTCTATGTGTTTTCCATGTGTTTGTATGTGTTTGTGTTTGCCTGCCATTTTTTTCAATGGGGTTCGACGGTGTTCATCGAACGTTCGACGAACAGTTCGTCGAACATGTCCCTGTTCGAAGAACCGAACCCGAACACTAGGGAGGTGGCTCATCTCTAGTGAAGACGCGCCCCATAAAACTGTCCCACTAGTTAACTCCTGTTAGGAGTCAGGATTCTCCTGCTGAGCAGGATAGATCCCAAGCATTATCTGCCTCTGTGATTTCCCATTCAGGTCCAGCCGCTGTGATTACTGCTCCACACAGACGTCAGTCCTAGCATCTTGCTCAGGCTCGTGGTTTATGTTTGGTTACTCCTGGCTCTCCAGTCAAGTCTTTGGTAACCAATGATATGCAGGTGCAGCCTTGCGCTCTGGAGTCTACGTCCAGAGATCACCTTACTGAGCATGTCCATGATGTGGCGGCTTCTCATTGGTGGTCAGATGTTAGCTGCTCTGATGATGTGGCAGCCCCAGATTGGCCCGCAGGCGATGTCTCGGCTGACTGGCCATAAGTGCTTGGGGTGGAGCTTAGTGGATAAAAGGCTTTCGGTGGCGCATGTGGGCACGCTAGTATCATTTATGTTTGGTGTGTGGGTGGCTACTCTACCACTCTGTCTGCACGTTTGTGTGTATGTCTTAGTCTACGTTCACATTTGCGGTCTGCGCCGCAGCGTCGGGCGCCGCAGCATCGCCGCATGCGTCATGCGCCCCTATATTTAACATGGACATGCGTCGCATTTGCGCTTTGTGCCGCATGCGTCCCTGCGGCGCCCGCGTCCGGGCGCAGAGGACGCAGCAAGTTGCATTTTTGCTGCGTCCAAAATCAATCAAAAAAAGGAAGCATGCGGCGCAAAACGCAGCGTTGTGCATGCGTTTTGCTGCATTTTTGTTTGCGTTGTGCGTTGCGGCGCCGACGCTGCGGCGCACAACGCAAATGTGAACATAGCCTTAGCCCAGAGACTGTACACATTGGCAGGCAGGTTGCACACTTATGCGGTTTCGTACCCTTGGCTAAACTCCTGAGTCTCTAGTCTGCTGCATGCTTAGGGTGCCGGTCAGGCACAGGTTCAGATGTGTCAGGACTGGGGTAACTAGCCGCTTGGCTTAGCATCTGTTTCGTACATGAGCGCGATTGGCACAGTTCAGTTACAGAGCAAGCTCAACCCTTATGCAATACTTCTCGGTGAAAGCGACAGGGTATTGTATCTAGCGTCAAAGAGCTCTCTCTCTTGGCTCAGCATCTGCTTCATTCATGTGTGTGGTTAGCACCGTTTAGTTGCAGAGCTAGCGCAATCTGCATGCTATTATCCCTGTGACGTTAACAGGGTATAGCACTTTGCATATTCGTGCCGTACCTCTCCGTGAAGTAACTGAGCTTGGTACTCAGTGTTCCGTTCACACTGAGTGACGTTAACTCAGTGTATTCAAGGTAACACTTGCTGCTGTTATGCGTCATTATTCACACTAGCAGCAGTTTTCTTCTCTGCACGGTGGACTCTGGGTTGTGATTGCACTTTATTTTTATATTTTATCTAGTGCAATCCGCCAACCCTAACACCCCTTTAGTGAAAATTGTGAAAAAAATAAAACAAGGGAAATTTTTTTTTATCATATCGTAGAACAAAAAGCGTAATGAAACGCAATGAAAAAGACGAATGTAAACACAAATGGTATCTCTGAAAATGTCATCTTGTCTCGCAAAAAAAAACAAGCCACTAAACAGCTCTGGCAGTGGAAAAATAAAAATGTTATAGCTCTCAAAATACTGCGATGCTAAAATAAATATTTTTTTCTACAAAATAGTTTTTACTGTGTAAAAGAGCCAAAAAAAAAATAAATGTGGTATCACTGTAATCGTACTGACCCAAAGAATAAAACTGCCTTATAAATTTTACCACACGCTGAACAGCATAAAAAAGGCATTCCTGAATTGTTTGCTTCTGTTCATTCTGTCTCCCAAAAATCAGAATAGAAGGCGATCAAAAAATGTTATGTGACTGAAAACGGTATCAATAAAAACGTTAACTCGTTCCGCAAAAAATAAGCCATCACAAGTCTCTGTCAGACGAAATATGGAAAAATTATAACTCTCAAATTATGGTGATACAAAAACTAGTCTTTGCAATAAAAAGAGTCTTTTAGGGATAGCTGGAAAACATAAAAAAAAAGATAAAAATCTGGTATCATTGTAATCACAACCGACCCGGACGGTAAAGTCATCTAATCACTTATACCACACTAGGAACGGCGTAAAAAAGGAAATAAAATCAATTCTTTACCTTCTGTTGATTTTTTAATTCTGCCTCTCAAAGAAGTAAGTCTCGGCACACATTTGTCCTGTGTTCTGCACTGAGCGCTTACATCGGGGTTTCCGTGGCAGATGGAGACACTGTGAACACTGTCTGACCTATGTTCCAGGGGTGTATTTTTTTTCCTTGTACTTCTGAAAAGAAGGAAACTGCTGAACAGAAGCCAAACAGAGTCCAGAGTAACTCTGCTTCTCATTATAATTAATGGATCCATTGGGGTTTCATCTGAATTACGTCACTCAGAGATTTAGATGGAAACCCCAATGTAAGTGCTCAGCGTAGAACGTAGGGTAAATGTCATCCCAAACATTATGTAAAATGTTACCAGCAGCTTCAACTCAATCCATAAAAATAGCAAGTCCCCTCTCAGGTCTGTCATCTGTCAATAGAAATATAGGAGGAATCCACATTACTGGTAGCACAAAGGCTCTAAAAAAACGCTATGGCTCCTAGCACCCCAAAAGAAATCCAGCAAATTCTGGACTCCCAAATTCAAATGTCCCCCTGCATTCTGAGCCTCACAGTGTGCCTACCACATTTAGCAACCACATGTTTGGCATTTCTGTAGCGATGACAGCCTGCCTAATTTACAGGTGTGTGTCTCCAGAAGAATGAGCTGGGAACTACAAGGTACTGGTCACTACAATGGCAGTTTGCAATTTACTCAGTAACAACAACTGCTGATTGTTTCTGAAAACACCCATGGAGTCAAAATCATCAATACACCTGTAGATAAATTCCCAAAGGGGTATAATTTCCAAAATAGGGTCACATTCAGATCTTCTAGTACTCAGGGGCTCTGTACATGGAGTCCACAAACTATTCTAGGAAAATATGTGCTCCAGGAGGAAAATAGTGCTCCATCCCTCCCGAGTCACTCAGTATGGCTAAGTAGTACTGTACATCCACATATGGGGTATTGCCACATTCAGTAGAAATTGTTGGACAAATTATGGTGCCATTTTTACCCATTTCTACTTGTAAAAGTGTAAAATCTGGGGTTAACACAATTTTTTGTGTGGTAAAAATGCAATTATGTTTTCTTCACAGTCCAATGGTATAAAATTCTGTGACACACCTGTAGTATCAATATGATAACTGTAACCCCAGATTAATCCACCAAGACATGTTTTTTTGTAAAATGGGGTCACTTTTGATGAGTTTTGCTGTTCTGGCACCTCAGAGGTTCTCCCAGTGAGTCATGGCACCACCCGCATACAATAACAGTAAAATATGCACCATAATATGGTGCTCCTTCCCTTCTGAGCTTTACACTGTGCCTGAAAAGTATTTTCCATTAACATATAGCATATTGGCACACTCTAGAGAAATTTTTACAACAAGCTAAATTCCATTTTTTTCCTCTTAGCTCTTAGAAAAATTAAAAACTTGGGGCTAAAACAACATTTTAGTGGTAAACATTCTTTCTTCACTGCCCAATAGTATAAAAATCAGAGAGGCACAAGTGGTGTCTCTATGATTACTGCACCATTAGATTAATTCATTTGGGAGTGTAATTTGTGAAATGAGGTATATATGGCAGTTTCTTCTGTTCTGGAACCACAGCTTTGATCTTTGCACTGTGAATCAAAAGTAGTTTTCAACCACAAATGGGGTATCGTTGTACTTGCACAGCAAATTTTGGGGTCCAATTTCTCCTTCTATTATTGTGAAAATGAAAAAATTTGGAGCCGAAACAAAGTTTTGTTGGAATTTTTTTACATATGTGGATTGTTAAGTATTTAATTTGGTTTAAGAAGTAATTTATAGGTATTGTCTATGAGAAGTAGATGGTCACCTAGGCAAGGAGCAATTGCTTGCAATCAATTTGCACAGATCTGAAGCTGACTAGACTGCTGGATCGGACCACCTTCAATGCCCGTATGTTCCTCCGATGCTGCAGGGGAAAAGCTATCATTGCCTACAGCATGGCAAAGTACACAGTTCAAACTAATGGCCTAACCATTCCGCTGGTCTGAACTATTACTGATCAGAAGACCAACCCCCTCTCAGCAAGCAGAAAGCCTGGAAGCATGCGAGGAAAGATTAGGCAACTCTTTAAGATACTTTCTACGGTAATTATAAATTTTAAAACTTAGCTATAGAAATCACCGCCTGTTTTATGAAAATAATAATTTATCTCTAAATATCTTTTGATCTTTATGTCTAAAGATCAAAAATGGTTGCTTTACAAACTCTGTGCTCAGCTCCCAGAGAATACAAGGATGTGTTTTACTCAATTTTTACTTTTTGTTTTCAACTATCCACAACTATTGTTTATGAAGTAATATTGCAATAATAAAATGAAAAATATTATGCCCTCACCAGGCTGTGTGAACCAAATTAATTTCCTGACATTTTCAGTAGATGAATGCTTTTATCACAATATTTTCTTCACTAAAATTACCTTAACCTTTTGAACTGCTTTCAGATGCCAATCATAGCTACACTATGGCTTTTTTCAGTCAGGGGTCAAATAATGTTTTTTTTTTATTGAGGTTCTCTTTATAATATTATACTACACATGAAAACAGATATACTATTAATCAGTTTTTGGTTGTCTGCATTGTTAGATTTTACAAGATAGCCAATAAGTGAACCTAGGCACATTTATTCTTTCGGGGATATAAACTCTAAAGGGCATTAATGTTATTTCAAAAATATGACTCTATTAAGATCTCAAAAAAGAAAAAAATAACCCACAGCATTACTGATTTTAATTCTCCAAGACACAATTTTATGTGCTGCAGAACATTGGTTTTATTGATATTTTATCCAGTAAAAGCACTTTTGTTCAGATCCCAACTGATTAAAATGATGAGCTCTGGTGCATTTTCTGAATCCCAGTATAATGATTCTTTAGCTAACAAGACATCTTTTGTGTGCAAAGTGTTTTGTAGGAAGAAAATGCCACAATTTACATAGTTTACAGTTGGAGGAACATATACAGAACATATTACAGTAAAAAATGTATCACAAGTTTTACTTTCATTCTTAAGGCCCTCATAGGCCAACATCGGTGAGTCCGCAGATATATAGACTAATGGTTAGATGACTGTCTTGGGAGACAAGGATCTGGCATGCCTGATTTTGGACTGCAAATTCTTTTGTTCTGTAAGAGATAAGCCTCCACATAGGCAGATTATATTGAGGGCAATCTGGGCTACCACCTGGTGCCCGAGGCTGCGGGGGGGCCATAACCAGATTATAATAATTATGTTTTCTGCTCCACCAATAGAGCTCCACTGTCGATGATACAGAATGGAAGTGCATCTCCAGTAGAGTTCCTGTCACCTCTGTTGTGTTGTGCAGCATGATTATGTCATCAGCCAGTGCGCACCAGTATGTACGCAATGGGCCCATGCAGAAGTGTAGCCTCGGGGACTGGAGCAGAGTGCCGGGGGAACGGAAGCAAGGTGAATATGTACAGGTGCTTCTCACAAATTTAGAATATCATCAAAAAGTGAATTTATTTCAGTTCTTCAATCCATTGGCAAATATATGGCTGCAGTTTTTTTGTAACATAGTAACATAGTAACATAGTTTTTAAGGTTGAAGGAAGACTTTAAGTCCATCTTGTTCAACCCATAGCCTAACCTAACATGCCCTAACATGGTGATCCAGAGGAAGGCAAAAAACCCCATGTGGCAAAGAGTAAGCTCCACATTGGGGAAAAAAATTCCTTCCCGACTCCACATACGGCAATCAGACTAGTTCCCTGGATCAACACCCTATCAAGGAATCTAGTATATATACCCTGTAACATTATACTTTTCAAGAAAGGCATCCAGTCCCCTCTTAAATTTAAGTAATGAATCACTCACTACAACATAATACGGCAGAGAGTTCCATAGTCTCACTGCTCTTACAGTAAAGAACCCGCGTCTGTTATTATGCTTAAACCTTCTTTCCTCCAGTCGTAGAGGATGCCCCCTTGTTCCTGTCTCAGGTCTATGATTAAAAAGATCATCAGAAAGGTCTTTGTACTGTCCCCTCATATATTTATACATTAAAATAAGATAACCCCTTAGCCTTCGTTTTTCCAAACTAAATAGCCCCAAGTGTAATAACCTATCTTGGTATTGCAGACCCCCCAGTCCTCTAATAACCTTGGTCGCTCTTCTCTGCACCCGCTCCAGTTCAGCTATGTCTTTCTTATACACCGGAGACCAGAACTGTACACAGTATTCTAAGTGTGGTCGAACTAGTAACTTGTATAGAGGTAAAATTATGTTCTCCTCATGAGCATCTATGCCTCTTTTAATGCATCCCATTATTTTAGTTGCCTTTGTAGCAGCTGCCTGACACTGGTAACTAAATGTGAGTTTGTCATCCACCCATACTCCCAGGTCTTTTTTATTGACGGTTTTGCCCAGAGTTTTAGAATTAAGCACATAGCTATACATCTTATTAATTCTACCCAAGTGCATGACCTTACATTTATCCCCATTAAAGCTCATTTGCCATTTATCAGCCCAAGCTTCTAGTTTACATAAATCATCCTGTAATATAAAATTGTCCTCCTCTGTATTGATTACCCAGCAGAGTTTAGTGTCATCTGCAAATATTGAAATTCCACTCTGTATGCCCCCTACAAGATCATTAATAAATATGTTGAAAAGAAGAGGGTCCAATACTGACCCCTGTGGTACCCCACTGCTAACCGCGACCCAGTCCGGGTGTGCTCCATTAATAACCACCCTTTGTTTCCTATCCCTGAACCAGCTCTTAACCCACTTACACATATTTTCTCCTATCTCCATTATTCTCATTTTATGTATCAACCTTTTGTGTGGCACCGTATCAAAAGATTTTGAAAAGTCCATATACACTATGTCCACTGGGTTCCCTTGGTCCAGTCTGGAACTTACCTCTTCATAGAAATTGATCAGATTAGTCTGACAGGAATGGTCCCTAGTAAACTCGTGCTGATACTGGGTCATGAGGTTATTCCTCTTCAGATACTCCAGTATAGCATCCCTTAGAATGCCCTCCATGATTTTACCCACAGTAGAGGTTAAGCTTACTGGCCTATAATTTCCGAGTTCAGTTTTTGTCCCCTTTTTGAATATTGGCACCACATTGGCTATACGCCAGTCCTGTGGTACAGACCCTGTTATTGTGGACTCTTTAAAGATTAAAAATAATGGTCTGTACCTAATTCCTGAAGTACTCGGGGGTGTATCCCATCCGGGCCCGGAGATTTGTCAATTTTAGTGATTTTTATACGCCGACGTGCTTCCTGCTGGGTTAAGCAGGTGACACTTAATGGGGAATTTTTGTTATTACTGATCATATTGTCTGCCATGGAATTTTCTTGTGTAAATGCTGATGATAAAAAGTCTTTTAGCATATTGGCTTTTTCCTCATCCTCATCCACCATTTCACCCAGACTATTTTTAAGGGGGCCAACACTATAATTTTTTAGTTTCTTGCTGTGGCAGCTGAAAAAATTGAATATATTTTGATCCATCAAGTATTACATTTTTAGCTCCTTTTTTGTGTTATATAACACACCCAGAAATCACTGAAACATTTTCCTGGGCTACATTTCTCAGTCATACAGCCATCAGGAAAGTTCCCAGCTACCCACCCACAGGCCAAAATGCTGCTTGCAGTGGAAATGTTGCCATTTCGGCTGGTAGACACGGAGGATATCCGCCGACTCATGGTGGCAGCTCTCCCTCAGTACTCGGTTCCCAGCTGCCACTTTTTCTCTCGGTGTGGCATCCCTGCCTTGTACCAGCACGTGTCCAGCACCGACACGTGGACAAGTGCTGGTGCTTTTGCAGCTGTGTTTTTCCTACCAAGAGATGCAGAAATAGTGCAGAAATTTTACTCAACGTGTGCACATATCCTTATCTGTATTATATTTTTCACCGACTACTCCGTGCTCTAGAGTACATTTTCTTGTTATATAACCCTCATAACTGCATAGCCTTTATGAGTCTAGGAGTAGTAATACATTACATTTTGAACAGAATGTATATGAGGCCCTCTTTCAGGTCTAATACAGGGTGTATCTGAGTTATTTTTGACAGCCCTTGCTTCCTTCATGAATCAAACTGAAATGTTCTATTTTTTTAATTAAAAAAATTAAATTTTGGTTTACTTAAAGTATAGATTTTTTACATCCTTTTTAAATTTTGCTTTATATACAAGCCATTATATAGGAAAAAAAATGTTTCCCTTTTTTTTCCCTGTAAAATGTAATTTCTCCTCAGTTTGGAATGTTTTATTGTCACTCCTTTAAGTGGAGTAAAAGTGTGACACCATTGTTCTCAGCAGCGATCTGGGAGTCAGAGATGCTTCCAGGGGTCTTCCCCATGCTGGTCTCCTTCCATTCAGCACCTATCCCATCTATTTGAACATTTTCACAGACCCCAGACCTCTTTGTAGGGTCTATTGGAAAAAGCTTAGCTTTCCCAATGACTCCCATTATACTCATTATTTGAAATGAGCATGAGAGTATTAGGAATTGCTTGGTTCGAGCCGATGTGAGGGCTCATACTGTATATACATGTGGGAGGCTATATGGGGGCTCTTACTCTTCATAGGGAGCTATGTGGAGGCTCATACTGTATATAGGGGGTTATGTGCTGGCTCATACTATATATACTGTATGCAGGCTATATGGGGGCTCATACTGTATATAGGAGGGCTTTGTGGTGGCTCATATTGTATATAGGAGGCTATATGGGGGCTCAAACTGTATATTGGGAGCTATGTATGGGCTTATAGTGTATATAGGAGCTCTGTGTGGGGCTCATATTGTATGTTGGGGGCTATGTGGGGGCTCATACTGTATATAGAAGGCTATGTAGAGGCTCATACTGTATACAGGTGGCTGTGTGGCATATTGCCTGGGCCTGTGAACTGTTATACTCATTGCAGTACGGCTTATAGTGTAATTTTCTTGTTCTGATTGAAGGAATTCCCCAAATGACCAAAAGAGGGTGGAAACTAGTCAGACGAATTGTAATAATTATAGGGGATAACTCAGGAGACTCTTTGCATGGAACAAGACAACTACAGGACACAGTTTTATAAGTGGTAAAGTCTATATTATCACACGGTGATTCAAACAGGTGCAGAGAGAAACTCAAGTCCACAACACTTGGTGCAAATAATAAACGCAGCTTAGCAGTCTATAGGAAACTTCAGAGGAAAATGCAATCAAGCAGAAAGTCTATGAAGCACAGTTATTCTTGAGAATACTTGACACTAATAAACCTTGTCTTAGTCCAGGCACAGATAGATATGCTTATTAGGCAGTTCAAATCATACCTTAGCTCAACCAGGGAGGCCTGGTTAATAGTATCAGGTTATTGCAAAGCAGCAACAGCTTACATGACCAGCAAATGCAGATGGAAGTAAACACGAACAGCAGATCAAGGAGGATTACTGGAAACTTGTGTATGCAGCAGGAACTCAGAGCAGAGTAGCAGGATAACCACACAGGTTCACAGGAGTAGGTGTATAGCCAGGGAGTAATCAGAGGTCAGGAGCTGGATGCAAGGCAGAATACTCTAGCACAGACTGAAGGCTGGGGTGGAGTTTTATAGCAGGAGACACAGTGCACATGAGACCAAAGATGCCATCTTGGAAAAGGGCAGTAATGCACAAAAGGTAAAAAATGTTCAGAGTCCTGACATTACTCCCTCCTTAGAAGTGGCCTCAGGACGATCCTGGACCTGGTTTCTCAGGGAAACCCTGATGAAAATGAGAAATCTTCTATTGTGCATTGATGTTTTCCACAGGTTCCCAAGAGTCTTCCTCAGGGGGATATCCCTGCCATCTTATCAGATATTGGAGTTGATTCCTGCGGTTCTTGCCCATCAATCATCACAGGCGGCGGAGGTGGCACAACACGTCCCTGGAAGGTATTAGGAGATACAGGCTTTAGTAAAGATACATGAAAAACTGGGTGTACCTTCATTGTCCTAGGCAGCTTTAATCGACAGGCCACAGAACTCACAATACCGTTGATCTTGAAAGGGCCAATGAATTTCTGTCCAAGTTTTTGTGAAGGAACGTTTAACTTCAGATTCTTAGTTGCTAACCACACGGAATCTCCTACCTTGAACATGGGTGGAGGTTTACGGAATCTATCAGCCGATCTCTTATAACGTTCTTGAGCTGTGGTCAGGGATTCCTTCAGAACCTCCAGATTCTGTCTCATCGCAGTCAGCCTTTCCTCCACTGCTGGAACCAGAGAATTAATTGGAGACCTAGGTAAAATACACAGATGATAACCCAGATTGGCAAAGAAAGGTGTAAATATAGTGGAGGCGCTCTGAGAATTTTTATATGAAAATTCGGCTAACGGCAACAACTCCAACCAATCATCCTGGAGATGGCTGACATAACATCTTAGATATTGTTCCAGCGTCTGGTTGGTACGCTCAGTCCAACCATTTGTCTGGGGATGGCAAGCAGAAGAGAGACAGACATTTATATTGAGTGCAGAGCAAAACCCCTTCCAGAATCTTGAAGTGAACTGTACTCCACGGTCAGAGATGATCTCATCTGGAACCCCGTGCAACCGAAAGACATTCTGTATAACCAAGTTCACTGTATCTTTAGCTGAGGGGAGGCCGGTACACGGAACAAAATGAGCAGCTTTAGTCAGGCGATCAACTACCACCATGATTGTATTCATGCCCCCCGATGTAGGCAGCTCCACAATAAAGTCCATTGATATAGACCCCCAAGGGCGGGACAGAACAGGTAATGGTTGTAGAAGACCCGTAGGTGCCACATGAGGAGTCTTGTAACGGGCACATACCGCGCAAGAGAGAACATAGTCCTTGGTAAACTTCAGGCAAGTTGGCCACCAGAAGAATCGGCTCAGGAACTCTTGTGTCTTCTGTACCCCCTGTGACCAGCCAACTTGGAGTAATGTACCAACTTGAGGATCTGCAGACGGACGACCTCTGGGACGTAGATACGTCGATCTCTGAACCACATGCCACCCTTCAAGACAAGATTAATATCCACAGGTGGGTTGGCCAGAAATACATCACTGTCATGCGGGTACTGGGTAGACTACAGCTGATTACCTGGGCCCCTGCGATATCCCTCAGACTAGGGAAAACCCTGTCTGTCCCTCTCCCGGAATTTACACTGATGGTGTGCTTGTCTGGGCCGCCAGGCCTGACCCTGTTTCAGTCCTATGCTGAAACCACCACCCGCCACCCAGTGATTAGACCACACACCAACCCCTACAGAAAGCACAGACAGGGAAAACTAAAAACGCACCATGCCGCAGACACACAGGAAAACACTAAAATGTGCACAGAGCAAAACAAATACAAATATAGGAAGGAGAAATACGACAAAGGATAATACACCACCAGATACGATATTTCTTCTCCTAGACCACCACTCCAGACTGAGATCACCAGGCACAAGACACAAGCTATAATCGGCGACGCCCAAAGTCCAGAATGACTATTTGAAGGCCACGGGCGTGACTGTTATGGTTTCCAATGGCAAGGAAACATCAGAAGCATAGAATAAACGGACAAGCTCTCGGGTGATGGAAACTAGAGCTGACCGCGATGCTAAACCTACACACCACACTAGAAGTAGCCAGGGGGCATTCCTGCGTTGTCTCTAGATGCCGCGCGCCAGCCGGAGAACTAACTACCCCTGGTAGAAGAAAACACAGTCCTGGCTTGCCTCCAGAGAATGTCCCCACAGGAGATAGCAGCCCCCCACAGATAATAACGGTGAGAGCAGATGAAAAGACACACGTAGTATGAAAGCAGATTTAGCACAGAGAGGCCCGCTAACTAAATAGCAGAAAGATACAACAGAGGACTTCGCGGTCAGCTGCAAAACCCTTCAAAACACCATCCTGAAATTACCTTAACTCATGTGACAACTCATGCCACTGGAGTGGTAATTTCAGCCCAACAAGAGCTTCCAGCTGCAGAGATTCACATAAGTGCAAACTGGACAAAACATACAAAAATAGACTTAAGGACTAAAGTGTCCAACTTAGCTGAGCAGAAAACTGGGAGCAGGAACATGCAAAAGAATCACTCTGGATACATTGATGGCCAGCATTAGAATGACTGAGGAGCAAAGTTAAATAGGATACTCCCACATCCTGATAGGAACAGGTGAACTGAGAAGGCAAAGCTTGCAGGACACCAGTACCACAAGAGACCACCGGGGGAGCCCACGAACCGAATCACAACAGTACCCCCCCCTTAAGGAGGGGGCACCGAACCCTCACAAGAACCACCAGGGCGATCTGGATGAGCCCTATGAAAGGCACGGACCAAATCAGAAGCATGAACATCAGAAGCTGTAACCCAAGAATTATCCTCTTGACCGTAGCCCTTCCATTTCACCAGATATTGAAGTCTCCGTCTGGAAACACGGGAGTCCAAGATTTTCTCCACCACGTACTCCAATTCACCCTCAACCAGCACAGGAGCAGGAGGCTCAACAGAAGGCACAAGTGGTACCTCATACCTCCGCAATAATGACCGATGGAAGACATTATGGATAGCAAAGGATGCTGGGAGGTCCAAACGAAAAGACACAGGGTTAAGAATTTCCAAAATCTTATAAGGACCGATGAACCGAGGCTTAAACTTAGGAGAAGAGACCCTCATAGGGACAAAACGGGAGGACAACCACACCAAGTCCCCAACACGAAGACGAGGACCAACACGACGATGGCGATTAGCAAAACGTTGAGTCCTCTCCTGGGACAACTCCAAATTGTCCACCACCTGCCCCCAAATACGATGCAACCTATCCACCATGGTTTCCACTCCAGGACAATCCGAAGACTCCACCTGACCAGATGAAAAACGAGGATGGAACCCTGAATTGCAAAAGAAAGGGGAGACCAAAGTGGCAGAACTGGCCCGATTATTAAGGGCAAACTCAGCCAACGGCAAAAAGGAGACCCAGTCATCCTGATCAGCAGACACGAAACACCTCAAATAAGTCTCCAAGGTCTGATTAGTACGTTCCGTCTGGCCATTTGTCTGGGGATGAAACGCAGACGAAAAAGACAAATCAATGCCCATCCTGGCACAAAACGCCCGCCAAAATCTGGACACAAACTGGGATCCCCTGTCGGAAACGATATTCTCCGGAATACCATGCAGCCGAACCACATTCTGAAAAAACAGGGGCACCAACTCAGATGAGGAAGGCAGCTTGGGCAAGGGCACCAAATGAACCATCTTAGAAAAGCGGTCACACACCACCCAAATGACGGACATCTTCTGAGAAACAGGGAGATCAGAAATAAAATCCATAGAGATGTGTGTCCAAGGCCTCTTAGGAACAGGCAAGGGCAACAACAACCCACTAGCCCGAGAACAACAAGGCTTGGCCCGAGCACAAACATCGCAAGACTGCACAAAAGTACGCACGTCCCGAGACAGGGAAGGCCACCAGAAGGACCTAGCCACCAAATCTCTGGTACCAAAAATTCCCGGATGACCTGCCAACGCAGAAGAATGAACCTCCGAGATGACTCTATTGGTCCACTCATCCGGCACAAACAATCTACCAGGCGGACAACGATCAGGCCGATCCGCCTGAAACTCTTGTAAAGCACGTCGCAGGTCTGGGAAGACAGCAGACAATATCACCCCATCCTTAAGTATACCCGTAGGTTTAGAATCACCAGGGGAATCAGGTTCAAAACTCCTAGAAAGGGCATCCGCCTTCACATTCTTAGTACCTGGCAGATACGAAACCACAAAATTAAACCGGGAGAAAAACAACGACCAGCGCGCCTGTCTAGGATTCAGACGTCTGGCCGACTCAAGATAAATCAAATTTTTGTGATCAGTCAAGACCACCACCTGATGTCTAGCACCCTCAAGCCAATGACGCCACTCCTCAAATGCCCACTTCATCGCCAAAAGCTCCCGATTACCGACATCATAATTTAGCTCGGCGGGCGAAAATTTTCGAGAAAAGAACGCACAAGGTCTCATCACTGAACAATCTGAACTTTTCTGCGACAAAACCGCCCCCGCTCCGATCTCGGAAGCATCAACTTCCACCTGAAAAGGAAGAGAAACATCAGGCTGGCACAACACCGGAGCAGAAGAAAAACGGCGCTTAAGCTCCCGAAAGGCCTCCACAGCAGCAGGAGACCAATCTGCAACATCAGCACCCTTTTTAGTCAAATCAGTCAAAGGCCTGACAACGCTAGAAAAACCAGTTATGAATCGACGATAAAAGTTAGCAAAGCCCAAAAATTTCTGAAGGCCCTTAAGAGAAGTCGGTTGCGTCCAGTCACAAATAGCCCGAACCTTCACAGGATCCATCTCAATAGAAGAGGGGGAAAAAATGTACCCCAAAAAAGAAATCTTCTGAACCCCAAAAACACACTTTGAACCTTTAACAAACAGAGAATTGGTCCGCAAAACCTGAAAAACCCTCCTAACTTGTTGAACATGAGATTCCCAGTCATCCGAAAAAATCAAGATATCGTCCAAATACACAATCATAAATTTATCCAGATATTCACGGAAAATATTGTGCATAAAAGACTGAAAGACCGAAGGGGCATTTGACAGACCAAAAGGCATCACCAAATACTCAAAATGGCCCTCGGGCGTATTAAATGCGGTTTTCCACTCATCCCCCTGCTTAATTCGCACCAAATTATACGCACCGCGAAGATCAATCTTAGAGAACCACTTCGCCCCCTCAATGCGAGCAAATAAATAGGAGCAAAGGATACTGATACTTGACTGTGATCTTATTCAAGAGTCTATAATCAATACAAGGTCTCAAAGAACCATCGCTTTTAGCTACGAAAAAGAACCCCGCTCCAAGAGGAGACGAAGAAGGACGAATATGTCCCTTTTCCAAGGACTCCCTAATATACTCTCGCATGGCAGCATGTTCAGGTACTTACAGATTGAATAGACGACCCTTAGGAAATTTACTGCCAGGGATCAAATCTATGACGCAATCGCAATCTCTGTGAGGAGGAAGAGAATTAAGAGTAGATTCCTCAAAAACCTCACGATAATCAGACAAAAACTCAGGAATTTCAGAGGGAATAGATGAAGCAATGGAGACCAAAGATGTGTCCCCATGATTTCCCTGACATCCCCAGCTTAGTACAGACATTGTTTTCCAGTCAAGGACTGGGTTATGAGTTTGCAACCATGGCAATCCCAGCACCAACACATCATGTAGATTATACAGTACAAGGAAGCGAATCACCTCTTGATGGTCTGGAGTCATACGCATAGTCACTTGTGTCCAGTATTGTGGTTTATTACTAGCCAATGGTGTAGAATCAATACCCTTTAAAGGTATAGGAACTTCCAGAGGCTCTAGATCAAACCCACAGCGCCTGGCAAAGGACCAATCCATAAGACTCAAAGCGGCACCAGAATCCACATACGCATCCGCAACAATAGAAGATAACGAACAAATTAGAGTTACAGACAAAATAAACTTGGACTGCAAAGTGCCAATAGCAGAGGATTTATCAACTTTCTTTGTTCGTTTAGAGCATGCTGATATAACATGAGCAGAATTTCCACAATAGAAGCACAAATGATTTTTGCGCCTATAAATCTGTCGTTCGCTTCTGGACAGAAAGCTATCACATTGCATACTCTGTGGTGCCTCTTCAGAAGACACCGCCAACTGGTGCACAGGTTTGCGTTCCCGTAAACGCCGATCAATCTGAATTGCCATTGTCATGGACTCATTCAGACCAGTAGGCGCAGGAAACCCCACCATGACGTCCTTTACAGCATCAGAGAGACCTTCTCTGAAAATTGCCGCCAGAGCGCACTCATTCCACTGAGTAAGCACAGACCATTTTCGAAATTTTTGGCAATATATTTCGGCTTCATCTTGCCCCTGAGAGAGGGCTATTAGGGCTTTCTCAGCCTGAATCTCCAAATTTGGTTCCTCATAAAGCAACCCCAAAGCCAGAAAAAACGCATCCACATTGAGCAACGCAGGATCCCCTGGTGCCAATGAAAATGCCCAATTTTGGGGGTCACCCCGCAGTAAAGAAATAACAATTTTTACTTGCTGGGCAGGATCTCCAGCAGAATGAGATCTCAGCGAAAGAAACAATTTACAATTGTATTTAAAATTTAGAAAACAAGATCGATCTCCAGAAAAAAACTCCGGTATAGGAATTTTAGGTTCAGACCGAGGAGCATGTAACAAAAAATCTTGTATATTCTGAACTTTAGAGGCAAGACTATACAAATTGGTAGCCAGACTCTGGGGATCCATATTTCAACAGATAAAGTCTGAGCCATTCAGGGGTTAAGAGGAGAGGAAAACAGGAGACTGCAATTAGAGCTGGAGTGCAACTTCAGAGGAAAAAAAAAAAAAAAAAAAGGTTTCACACAGTTCCTTTTCTCTCCTGCTTCAGCCTATAGATTAAACATTTTGGCTGGCCATACTGTTATGGTTTCCAATATCAAGGAAACATCAGAAGCATAGAATAAACGGACAAGCTCTCGGGTGATGGAAACTAGAGCTGACCGCGATGCTAAACCTACACACCACACTAGAAGTAGCCAGGGGGCATTCCTGCGTTGTCTCTAGATGCCGCGCGCCAGCCGGAGAACTAACTACCCCTGGTAGAAGAAAACACAGTCCTGGCTTGCCTCCAGAGAATGTCCCCACAGGAGATAGCAGCCCCCCACAGATAATAACGGTGAGAGCAGATGAAAAGACACACGTAGTATGAAAGCAGATTTAGCACAGAGAGGCCCGCTAACTAAATAGCAGAAAGATACAACAGAGGACTTTGCGGTCAGCTGCAAAACCCTTCAAAACACCATCCTGAAATTACCTTAACTCATGTGACAACTCATGCCACTGGAGTGGTAATTTCAGCCCAACAAGAGCTTCCAGCTGCAGAGATTCACATAAGTGCAAACTGGACAAAACATACAAAAATAGACTTAAGGACTAAAGTGTCCAACTTAGCTGAGCAGAAAACTGGGAGCAGGAACATGCAAAAGAATCACTCTGGATACATTGATGGCCAGCATTAGAATGACTGAGGAGCAAGGTTAAATAGGATACTCCCACATCCTGATAGGAACAGGTGAACTGAGAAGGCAAAGCTTGCAGGACACCAGTACCACAAGAGACCACCGGGGGAGCCCACGAACGGAATCACAACACGTGACCCAGCCTCCAACCCGATTACCAGCTAGATTAACCCCGGACAACCTGGATAAAATCTAGCCGGCGCCACAGAACATATAGTGGACGAATGTGGAATTACCGCTGTCTGTCGGACGCCCTAGCGTGAATAGCGTCCGACATGACAATCACCTTCATAGGCCTCCCTGCACTCCTTCCACAAGTCCTGATCGTGGATAACTCTGATGAAATTGGCATCAGATAGAATGGTCTTGGACGGGTCTCCAGGTATGGAATCCGCAGCATGGATTCGGGATAAAGCATCAGCCTTCCCATTACGAGAACCTGGACGGTACGAGATAACAAAGTTAAATTGATTTAAAAATAAGTTCCAACGAGCCTGATGAGGAGAAAGACATCTAGCGGATCTAAGGAACTCTAGATTGCAATGGTCAGTTAGCACTATGATCTGTTGTGCAGCTCCTTGCAGATGATGCCTCCATTCTTTGAAAGCCGCAATAATAGCCAGCAATTCCTTGTCTCCCACATCGTAATTCTTCTCTGCTGAGGTTAGTCTATGGGAAAAGAAAGAACAAGGATGTAGCAGACCCTTCTCTCCAGTTCTCTGGGAGAGAATAGCCCCCAAAGCATTATCAGAAGCGTCTACCTCCACAATGGAAGGAAGTGTTGGATCTGGGTGTATCAACAGCGGTGCTGATGTGAAACAGATCTTAAGCCGATCAAAAGCTTCTTGAGCCTGTGATGACCACTTAAAGGGCTTTTCCTTCTTTGTCAAGGAAGTAATGGGACGGACAATATCAGAAAAATTTCGAATGAAGCGTCTGTAGAAATTTGCAAAACCAATAAAACGTTGGACCTCCTTAACGTTCTTGGGTACCGGCCAGTCAAGGATAGCCTGAATCTTACCAGATTCCATGTTCAGCCCCTGGGGAGAGATGATATAACCTAAGAATTGTATCTCAGAACGATGGAACTTGCATTTCTCCAGCTTAATATACAGATGGTTCTCTTTCAGACGTCTTAAAACAGTTTTGACATGTTCTTCATGTTCCTGTAGAGAGTCAGAAAAGATTAGTATATCGTCCAAATAGATCACTACAAACTGGTCCAACAAATCTCTGAAAATGTCATTAGCAAGGTGTTGAAATGTTGCAGGGGCGTTACAAAGCCCGAAGGGCATCACAAGAGATTCAAAGTGTCTATACAGGCATCTGAATGCTGTCTTCCACTCATCCCCTGGACGAATACGCACCAAATTATAAGCCCCACAAAGATCCAGTTTAGAGAACACCTTAGCATGGCGGACTCTTTCCAGTAATTCGGGAATCAGAGGCAAAGGGTAACGGTTTCGTACGGTTACCTTATTGAGTTCTCAATAGTCAACACAGGGTCTCAGGGTCCCATCCTTCTTCTTTACAAAAAAGATAGGTGCCCCTGCTGGTGAGGAAGAAGGACGTATGAAGCCTTTGGCCAGATTTTCATCAATAAACTCTTTTAAGGCTTGAAGCTCAGGTGCCGCCAAAGGGTATACGTTACCAAAATAATGGCTGCCCCAGGAAGCAGTTCAATGGGACAGTCATAATGCCTGTGTGGAGGAAGCTGATCTGCATTCTTCTTGTCACAGATGTCAGAGAACTCTTTATAAGCTGGAGGTAAAGAAAATACCTGTACATGTGGTTCCGTAGCCGTTGACTCAGGGACAGCTTCTGTTAACGCTGAGTTGCTCCTTGTTGGGAAGATAATCTCCTTGGTCTCCCAGTTGATAATTGGGTTCTGAGAACGCACCCAAGGAATGCCTAAAATCACAGGAAAATGAGGAGAAGAAATTAGCAAGAAAGAAAGTTGCTCCTGATGACTAGGCTCCAACAAAATTTCAAGGGGTATGGCCTCCTGATCCACAGGAACAGAGATTAATGGTGACCCATCCACTGTTTCCATGGTAATTGGAGAGGCTCTTTGCTGAATTTTAATACCATGTTCCTTGGCAAATGCGATATCCATGAAATTGCCACCTGCACCAGAGTCAATCATAGCTGAACTGGAAATCCACTGTCCTGAACACAGGATCTTAAAAGGGAGAGAACAGTGAGAGTTCTTTTCCTTCAGCTCCTTGGGGGGTGAAGTCATAGAAAGTGAATGGAATACAGCGTTTAAAGGCAGGCTACATTCAGAGATGTCAGATTCATCATCACAGTTGTCATACTCCCCTATTGCTGCTAGCACCTTGTTAGGCCGTCTAGGACACTTAGGACAATTGATCAAGAAGTAGTCAGACTGGCCGCAGTAGAAACATAGACTTTCATGCAGGTGATGCTCCCACCATGCTCATTGATCTCGCGCCTCTGAATGGAATCAATTTGCATGGGCACCTCCTCCACCTCCCGAGAGGTTTTACCTGCAGGCTCTTTGGAAGGAAGGGAAAAGTTAGAAACACGGTTATATGCAGCAAATTTCTCCTGCCTACGCTCAGTAAGGCGAATGTCTATGCGCACATAATGCTGTATAAATGTCTCTAGCTCTTGTGGTGACTCAGAGCGGGCTAGTTCATCTTTTACAATACTAGACAGACCCCTTTTAAAAATAGGCAATTGTGCATAACTGTCCCAATTGGTATCTACCGCCAATCTCCTGAATTCAGTGGCATACTCAATAACAGAACGTTTAGCCTGGCCTAAAGACAACAAAGCAGATTCAGCAGTTGCACGGCGATTAGGGTCATCAAACATTAATCCCATAGCGGCCAAGAAATCATCCAAGTCATTTAACCGTGGGTCACGAGACTCAATCATCGGATTCGCCCAGGCGAGCGCTCGTGAGGTCAGTAGCATTATTACACACAATACTTTGGATCTATCAGTAGGAAAACGGTCAGTATGCACATCAAAATATAGCAAACATTGATTCACAAAGCCACGAGATTTGTCGCGATCACCATTAAATCTGAATGGGGGCAACTTAGGTGGGCTAGCTGGTGGCGGTTGTCCAGAGGGTAAAGTCACTTGTGCAGCTATTTGCGTGCTTATGTCCTGAAAAGCCCGTCCATACTGGGACTCTATGCCAGCAAGTTTGTTTCCAGGGCTGCCATGCGGTTGCTCAAGTCCTGCAAAGTTTGTCCAAACACTTGTTGATTGTGTTCAAAGCTTCCAAACTTCTTTTGCAGACCTTCCACATCTTTCTGCAGTGATCTAATTATGGAAAACACCTGCTCTAATTTGCTTTCTGCAGTCATTGTTCCAGCAGTCTCCTTTTTTTTTAAGGCTAGATTATCCTGTAATAATTATAGGGGATAACTCAGGAGACTCTTTGTGTGGAACAAGACAACTACAGGACACAGTTTTATAAGTGGTAAAGTCTATATTATCACACGGTGATTCAAACAGGTGCAGAGAGAAACTCAAGTCCACAACACTTGGTGCAAATAATAAATGCAGCTTAGCAGTCTATAGGAGACTTCAAATGAAAATGCAATCAAGCAGAAAGTCTATGAAGCACAGTTATTCTTGAGGATACTTGACACGAATAAATCCTTGTCTTAGTCCAGGCACAGATAGATATGCTTATTAGGCAGTTCAAATCATATCTTAGCTCAACCAGGGAGGCCTGGTTAATAGTCTCAGGTTATTGCAAAGCAGCAACAGCTTACATGACCAGCAAATGTAGATGGAAGTAAACACGAACAGCAGATGAAGGAGGATTACTGGAAACTTGTGTATGCAGCAGGAACTCAGAGCAGAGTAGCAGGATCACCACACAGGTTCACAGGAGCAGGTGTATAGCCAGGGAGTAATCAGAGGTCAGGAGCTGATTGCAAGGCAGAATTCTCTAGCACAGACTGAAGGCTGGGGTGGAGTTTTATAGCAGGAGACACAGTGCACATGAGACCAAAGACGCCATCTTGGAAAAGGGCAGTAATGCACAAAAGGTAAAGAATGTTCAGAGTCCTGACACGAATATGCTATTAAGCAAAGTACATAATTGTTCAGGCCATATAGGGTATATGGATGTTTTGTGGATTTAATTGCACAGCCACTTGATTGTTCATTTATGATCTGAATATTTATTATTTGTTTGACAAGGACATCATATATGTTTTTTTTTTTCTGGTCAGATTGTTGAAAATATTGATGATATACCCCTCAGCCAACTAGTATCTATGTTGTATATATTTATATATGTTCATTACATATTATCTGATCCCCTTTGGCGGATGCCTGGTCAGTTAGAGTAGTGGTGGGACTACTTAGGGGCAGTCAACGAGGAGCAGGGGCGCCATACCGTTTCAACCTAGGGTGCCAACCTCCGCTGTCAGGAAGGGAACTGTGGTGCGCAAAACTAGTCCCTATCTCCCCTCATTTCTGGTACCTGGGGGGGGGTCACACCTTCTAAATTGCTCGGTGCCCTGGCTGCTGTTAATCCGCTTCTAAGCCTCAACCATAGAAGTCAGGCAGTGGCTTTCTCATAGAGGACACAGAGCAAGTGCTCATGTGTATGGGAAAATTGGGGAAGAAATCTAGAGGAAGAATATTTCGCTAACTAAAGTCTATCTGGGGGACTTTACTCTTACTTACCCAGTTTTTGGGCTAATTTTATACAAGATTAAAATATTAATGTATATTACTGTATAAACAGTTGATAGTTTGCTCATATTTTTACAGATGTACTAGAATGTTTGAGACTATGTGGGTCCATTGATTTCTTTTGATGCCACCTTTGAGAGTTGTGCTATTCAGATCACAACTATGGTCACTTTAAAGGGATTGTCCATTTTTTTGGGTTGAAAACTTGTGAATACTCACATAGTGGGTTTCACTATTGTGAAAAAAAATTATTTTTCCAAATATAAAGATGCAGAATATTTGGTCATGCCAATTTTCTAATATTTATGTAGTAGAAACTGAGCAACAATTCAAATAACTGTAACATGTCTAAACACTATTGCAAATTTTAAACAGTTACAGAAATTGTACTACAAAATGTGGTCCTCATTCAGTGACAACTTTTTCTTGCTTGTCTCTTGTGCTCCTGCATTATATCATCTCTTATATTTGTCCAACGTTCATCTGCAAACATTGATGGATTCCATTTTGCTTGATATCTTTTCTCCATAGCCGCAATATCTTGGTGAAATCTTACCATGTTTGTCGCTCACTGCTTTGCATTTTGGTGAAAAAAGTCTAGATTCAAATATAAGATATCAATCTTTAATCCTGGGTCAGATGCATCTCTGGCACTCCCGAGTTTAGGCGCAGTGTGCCTGGCAGGCACAGGTTAGCAAAACCACCTATAATATCTAATTATCAGTCATCAGTGACCTTCATAGGGATGTATTAAAAGTGAGTACACAAAATCAGATGAAAAAAAAACAATTACTAACAATAAACATAATAAAACAAAAAGTACCCAAAATTCTCAACTACCGCCAAATAACCTCCAGTTTTCAGGACATAATTATTACTAAACATTAAAATTAGGAAACAAACTTAATTGTAAGGCTAAGTTGCTCATATTCACTCAGATTCAGACGTTAAAAGTTCAGCAGAAAAAATGCATTGGCATAGAGAAAAGCAAGGTTGGCAGATAATAATATCATATCATATTAGAGATTATTATTACTGTTTCGGCCACATATTGGCTGAGAGGCCATTTCTAAGAAAACCCTCTTATTTGTAAGAAAACCCTACTTATTTCTCTGAAATAGCTGCAAACTTGCATTATTCATTCATAAAAATAGAAAAATAAACAACTGTGATGAAAAAACCTCAGTAAGTACAAACCTTCAAAAGTGAGAACCTTCAGGCTCAATGAGCCTGAGAGGCCAGGGAGGTCACACTTGCTCTCTGCAAGGACAAGGGTAAAACTGGGTGGGGGTCTTTCAAGCAGTACCTAAAGATAGGAAGGTACTGGGAGGGATGGGATCTCCTGCCATCTTGAAATGGGGGGGAAACAAAAAGGTATTGTGCCTTACGCAAAGTTAAAGACATGTTACAGCCAAGATCCTTATATATTTTGAGACTTTCCACCAACTCTTTATAGTTATCTGCTCTTGAGTTCCCTTTGAGTTTCCTTTTTCCTTGTCCTGCAACAAAGAGAGAAACTCTTCATCTTCAAGAAGCTTACGAATCTGAGGTCCAATAAAGACTCGTTCCTTTTATCTTTGCTTCATTCAACCTTGGAAATGTATCAATGGGATACTTAAATGCTTTTGCCTTTTTATCCATTGCCTTTGCAAAGTTCTTCATTAGTCCCAACTTGATATACAATGGTGATAACAAAATCTTATGTGGTTCAACAAGTGCTGGATGCTGGACAATTTTGCTCCATGGATGAAGTGAATGTCGGAGTGGCTAGTTTCTTTTATTATTTATTTATTTTATTATTCACGACTATCCCGCTCACACAGAAAGCAGCAGTACTTTGTGTATCCAACCAGGAGACCAAGTAAGAGGGACACAAATGTTGGTCATAGTTCGGGCACCTCAAGAACTGTTTCATGTTGTCATAGGTTTATTTCATGTGGACTGCATAACTGTAATTGAATGTACGCATTGCCATTATGCAACAAGACGGCTTTTAGGCTTGTTTTGGACGAATCCATGAAGAGCCTCATTCTCTGGATTATGAGTTACCTTAAACTGTTGATGTTGTTGCATGCCACAAGATCTCCTTCCATGAAGATGTATTGGACAAGATCTTTATCACGGTTGGGGAAGAAAGAAATCCAAATATCATCTGTTAAGAGATTCCACTGCTGTAGCCTGGAACCTAAGAGATCAGCTTTAGGCCATGTGCACACGTTTAGGATTTTTAGCGTTTTTTTAGCGTTTTTTCGCTATAAAAACATGATAAAAACGCGAAAAAAAACGCTAACATATGCCTCCTATTATTTACAGTGTATTCCGCATTTTTTGTGCAAATGTTGCGATTTTTTCCGCAAAAAAATCGCATCGCGGAAAAAAAAGCAACATGTTCATTAAAAATGCGGAATTGCAGGGATTCCGCACACCTAGGAGTCCATTGATCTGCTTACTTCCCGCACAGGGCTGTGCACACCATGCGGGAAGTAAGCAGATTATGTGCGGTTGGTACCCAGGGTGGAGGAGAGGAGACTCTCCTCCACGCACTGGGCACCATATAATTGGCCAAAAATAAAAGAATTAAAATAAAAAATAGTCCTATACTCACCTTCGATGTCCCCCGCAGTGTTCCCGCCTCACCGCTGCATGCTGCCGCTTCGGTTCTCATAGCTGGTGTGCGGTGAAGGACCTGTGATGACGTCACTGTCTTGTGATTGGTCGTGAGCGGTCATGTGACCGCTCACGTGACCGCTCACATGACCGCGACGTCATGGAAGGTCCTGCGCGCACACACCAGCTATAGGAAGAGGAACGGACGCCGCTGAGGAGATCGTCTGGGTGAGTATAAGCATTTTTTTTATTTTTTTTATTATTTTTAAACATTCTATCTTTTACTATTGATGCTGCATAGGCTGCATCTATAGTAAAAAGTTGGTCACACTTGTCAAACAGTATGTTTGACAAGTGTGACCAACCTGTCAGTCAGTTTTCCAAGCGATGCTACAGATCGCTTGGAAAACTTTAGCATTCTGCAAGCTAATTACGCTTGCAGAATGCTAAAAAAAACGCGAAAAAAACGGAAAAAAAACAAACAAAAAAAAAAAGGATTTCTTGCAGAAAATTTCCGGTTTTCTTCAGGAAATTTCTGAAAAGAAATCCGGACGTGTGCACATACCCTTACTCTTGGGCAGATCCAAATCTCTAACAAGATCATTATAACTGTGTTATAAGGTGTGGCACAGTTGAGATTGGTGACAGAAAGTCTGGGTCGTGAGAGGAAGATGCTTCATGACACCAAGCACCTTCTTCTTCCTCACTTGACCGCATTGAAAATGTCTCCAGTACTTTTGGAACTGCCAGATATTCTGTATGTGGTACTCAGCATATTGCAGATGGAATATTTAGATACTGTAAAGTCTACTTCTTCTTTCTTGAAACTCCTTTCCTATTGGTGGGGCACCATGCAGAAATAGCAATTGTTAGTGTGATCGGTTGTCTCTCTCCATATCATTGGGACTGCAAAAGGCGCAGATTGCCTCTTTCCATGCAACCACAAGGTATGATGTGATGCACATCTATTGTAGCATATGTGTGGAGCCCAACTCTTGTCATGAGGTCCTATTCTGCAGCCAAAATACAGGTGGTAGGCTTTCCTTATCATGGTAGTCAAGTTTCGCCTTTGTGGCGCAAAAGTGACTTCTGTGAATCAGCAGCAAAAACTATGCTAATGTTAATGCAAGAACGAGGCAATACTGCACACCTTACTCAGAGAGCATTTATAAATGCAGGTGATGCAATTGTAATTAGGATAATGCATCAGACCTGAGTTGGCATTTTTCAATTCGTCACCCTAAGAAGATAGAATACTGAAGGCTTAATAGACTAAATAGATGATGTAATAGACCAGCTACTAGCAATGCAATAATGATGATGAAATAATAAAGACACAATTTTTCTGTAAGCCTGTATGAAAGGTGTCATAAGTAATTACAACCTCTTCTGGATCTTGAAAATTAGAGCCAATCAGCAAATATAAGCATCATATTAGTTTTCAGCACCACAAAATTAGTTAAGTTCAACTGTTTTCGTCTGTGACCCAGTTTGTCTGTAGGACAGTGTAATGTTTCAAATAGAAGGCTCATTTTTAACTGCTGAATAAAGATGTAGCCAATCCCCACTTCCACAAAATATTAGGTTATTTATTTTTTCTTTTTGAGTTTTTAAAAATGTAATATTGATTCTATCAGCTATTCTGCTAAAAGAGGAGTGTCAAGCTTATCATTTAATAGTTAGTATCACACAATGTCTGGACTTCACTTTAAGCAGGAATGTTTCTGGGTTTTTTTAGACATTAAATAGTCATGAGGTAAGACACTTTTAGTTGATTAATAGAAATACACCTTAAAGTATGATGAGTGGGGAGACATTTTTTACATTACTCCTTATTGTTATTTCATTCCACATCTACACAATTATTTCTTAAAGTTCAACACCATTTACATAGTCATATATGGCCCCATTTTCTAATATGGTTTATGTTCTAAATACCTCAAGCCCAGAATGTTCCTGGATACTGTAGAAATGAAGTCTTGCTTCTAGAGCATTATATCTGCATATACAAGGCACCTGACAAAGCCGGTACAGCAAGGTACAATGCTAAACATCCTCTATGCACTTCAATAAAAGCTCTGAGGCTACTACTTTCTTGAAATTGTCAGTTACACATATATTCAAACATTTTGAAATTCAATTTGCGGTTCACAAATAAATAATTGCGCTGGACTGTTTCCCACAGTGCTGAAGCATCAGAGAGTTGGCTAACATCATTTTGCATTTATAGAAACTTGATTCCAGCTTACCCAGTTGCTCCATGCTCATCCACCTGGGGCCCAGACACGGGCCACGCCCTGGCCTCACATCAAGGAAAATAGAAAAAATTGGAGTCCGGCTCAACAGGACTGGATTTTCCTTTTCTTTTTATTTTTCAAAAGAAATTATAGTGCATACAAAAGAAAAATGTACATGGTCGACATGACCCAGTCATGAGCAATCAGTCTTACTCATGACTCATTGCTGCACAGACCTCCCCATTATTCGCTGCAGCTATGACATATTAGTGAATACCATACCTTGTACAGTGGAGCACAGTTTGTACAGCAGAGCTGTTTTCCATCTACAGAGTCACTAAGTAAGTCTCTCTCTTCTCTGTAGAGTGTAAGCTCTAAATGTCAGCAGAGTCCTCTCTCTGTCCTGTAGAGTGTGAGCTTTAATGGTGAGCCCAATTCTCTCTCTCTCCTTAAAACTGTAACCTCTTATGATCAGCAGTGTCCTCTCTCTCTCTGACCTGTAAAGTATAAGCTCTTATGGTAAGTGGGCTCCTCTCTCTCTTGGTTGTAAAGTGTAAGCGATTGTGGTCAGCATTGTCCTCTCTCTCCGGTGGAGTGCAAGCTTTTAAGGTCAGCAGAGTCATCTCTCTGCCCTGAAAATTGTCAGCTCTTATGGTCAGCGGGGTCCTCTCTCACTCGCATGTAAAGTGTAAGCTCTTATGGTCAGCGGGGTCCTCTCTCCTGTTGAGTGTGAGCTCTTATGGTCAGCCCAGTAGACCTCCGTGTCCTTAAAATTGTAAGATCTTACGATCAGCAGTGTCCTCTCTTTGGCCTGTAAAGTGTAAGCTTTTAAGGTCTACAGGGTCCTCTCCTTAAAATTAAGATCTTATGGTCAGTGCTACTCTCTCTCTCTCCTGTAAATTCTAAGCTATAATCGTCAGCAGAATCCTCTCTCTAATGTGGAGGGTAAGATTATAAAGTGAGCGGTGTGCTCTCTCTCTTGCTGGTAAAGTGTAAGCTCTTCTGGTCAGCGGGGTCCTCTCTTTCTTTCTTGTAAAGTATAAGCTCTTATGGTCTCTTCCCATGTGTATTTTAACCCCTTTCTGACATTGGATGTACTATCCCGTCGAGGTGGGGTGGGCCCGTATGACCACCGACGGGATAGTACGTCCAGCGCGATCGGCGGCGCTCACGGGGGGGAGCGCGGCCGATCGTGGCCGGGTGTCAGCTGATTATCACAGCTGACATCCGGCACTAAGTGCCAGGAGCTGTCACGGACTGCCCCTGGCACATTAACCCCCGGCACACCACGAACAAACATGATCGCGGTGTACCGGCGGTACAGGGAAGCATCGCGCAGGGAGGGGGCTCCCTGCGTGCTTCCCTGAGACCCCCGGAGCAACGCGATATGATCGCGTTGCTGCGAGGGTCTCTTACCTCCTCCTTGCTGTAGGTGCCCGGATCCAAGATGGCCGCGGCATCCGGGTCCTGCAGGGAGGGAGGTGGCTTACCGAGTGCCTGCTCAGAGCAGGCGCTGGTAAGCCTGCAGTGCTGTAAGTCAGATCGGAGATCTGACAGAGTGCTGTGCAAACTGTCAGATCACCGATCTGTGATGTCCCCCCCGGGACACAGTAAAAAAGTTTAAAAAAAAATTTACACATGTGTAAAAAAAAAAATTAAAAAAAAAATTCCTAAATAAAGAAAAAAATATATATATTATTCCCATAAATACATTTCTTTATCTAAATAAAAAAAATAAAACAATAAAAGTACACATATTTAGTATTGCCGCGTCCGTAATGACCCCACCTATAAAACTATATCACTAGTTAACCCCTTCAGTGAACACCGTAGGGGGAAAAAAAAAACGAGGCAAAAAACAACGCTTTATTATCATACCGCCGAACAAAAAGTGGAATAACACGCGATCAAAAAGACGGATATAAATAACCATGGTACCGCTGACAACATCATCTTGTCCCACAAAAAATGAGCCGCCATACAGCATCATCAAAGAAAAAAGAAAAAAGTTATAGTCCTCAGAATAAAGCGATGCCAAAATAATTATTTATTCTATAAAATAGTTTTTATCGTATAAAAGCGCCAAAACATAAAAAATGATATAAATGAGGTATCGCTGTAATCGTACTGACCCGAAGATTAAAACTGCTTTATCAATTTTACCAAACGTGGAACGGTATAAACGCCTCCCCCAAAAGAATTTCATGAATAGCTGGTTTTTGGTCATTCTGCCTCACAAAAATCGGAATAAAAAGCGATCAAAAACTGTCACGTTTCTGAAAATGTTACCAATAAAAATGTCAACTCATCCCGCAAAAAACAAGACCTCACATGATTCTGTGGACCAAAATATGGAAAAATTATAGGTCTCAAAATGTGGAGACGCAAAAACTTTTTTGCTATAAAAAGCGTCTTTTAGTGTGTGACGGCTGCCAATCATAAAAATCTGCTATAAAAAATGCTATAAAAGTAAATCAAACCCCCCTTCATCACCCCCTTAGTTAGGGAAAAATAATAAAATTAAAAAAATGTATTTATTTCCATTTTCCCATTAGGGTTAGGGTTAGGGTTGGGGCTAGGGTTGGAGCTAAAGTTAGGGTTAGGGTTGGGGCTAAAGTTAGGTTTAGGGTTGGGGCTAAAGTTAGGGTTAGGGTGTGGATTACATTTACGGTTGGGATTAGGGTTGGGATTAGAGTTAGGGTTGTGTCAGGGTTAGGGGTGTGGTTAGGGTTACCATTGGGATTAAAGTTAGGGGTGTGTTTGAATTAGGGTTTCAGTTAGAATTTGGGAGTTTCCACTGTTTAGGCACATCAGGGGCTCTCCAAACGCGACATGGCGTCCGATCTCAATTCCAGCCAATTCTGCATTGAAAAAGTAAAACAGTGCTCCTTCCCTTCCGAGCTTTACCGTGCGCCCAAACAGGGGTTTACCCCAACATATGGGGCATCAGCGTACTCGGGACAAATTGGACAACAACTTTTGGGGTCCAAGTTCTCTTGTTACCCTTGGGAAAATATAAATTTGGGGGGCTAAAAATCATTTTTGTTGGAAAAAAAGGATTTTTTATTTTCACGGCTCTGCTGTTGTGAAATTGGATTTTGGGCTCCCCCGGTGGCCACTAGTGGAATTGAACTTGTGTGCATCATCCCCTCTGTTCACCTGTTCCCATCAGGATGTGGGAGTCGCTATTTAACCTTGCTCCTCTGTCACTTCCATGCCGGTCAACATTGTAATCAGAAGCCTTTCTGTGCATGTTCCTGCTACCAGACAACTTCCAGCTAAGTCGGACTTTTGTCCTTGTTTGTTTTTTGCATTTTGTTCCAGTTCACAGCTGCAGTTTCGTTTCTGTGTCTGGAAAGCTCTTGTGATCTGAAATTGCCACTCTGATGTTATGAGTTAATACTAGAGTCTTAAAGTAATTTCAGGATGGTGTATTGATAGGGTTTTCAGCTGACCATGAAAGTACCCTTTCTGTCTTCCTGCTATCTAGTAAGCGGACCTCGATTTTGCTAAACCTATTTTCATACTACGTTTGTCATTTTCATCTTAAATCACCGCCAATATATGTGGGGGCCTCTGTCTGCCTTTCGGGGAAATTTCTCTAGAGGTGAGCCAGGACTATATTTTCCTCTGCCAGGATTAGTTAGTCCTCCGGCCGGCGCTGGGCGTCTAGGGATAAAACGCAGGCTACGCTACCCGGCTACTGTTAGTTGTGCGGCAGGTTTAGTTCATGGTCAGTTTAAGTTTCCATCCTTCCAAGAGCTAGTTCCTATGTATGCTGGGCTATGTTCTCTTGCCATTGAGAACCATAACAGTTTGACCGGCCTTAAAGGGTTAAATTAATTGGCAGAGAAAGGAGAGAAAAAAGAAGTCTGCTGAAAAATTTTTTTTTTTTTTTTTTCCTTCAGTTCTGAGTGTGCTTTCAATTGAATCACTTGCAAGTCTGCCTATATTGCAGCCTTCCTCTCTCTCTCTCCTTCTAATCCTGGAATGGCTCTGTGTTCACCTGTTTAAAATGGATATTCAGAGTTTAGCTGCAGGTTTGAATAATCTCACCACGAAAGTTCAAAATTTACAAGATTTTGTTGTTCATGTTCCTATATCTGAACCTAGAATTCCTTTGCCTGAATTTTTCTCGGGGAATAGATCTTGCTTTCAAAATTTCAAAAATAATTGCAAGTTGTTTTTGTCCCTGAAATCTCGCTCTGCTGGAGATCCTGCTCAGCAGGTCAGGATTGTGATTTCCTTGCTCCGGGGCGACCCTCAAGATTGGGCTTTTGCATTGGCTCCAGGGGATCCTGCGTTGCTCAATGTGGATGCGTTTTTTCTGGCCTTGGGGTTGCTTTATGAGGAACCTCATTTAGAGCTTCAGGCGGAAAAAGCCTTGATGTCCCTATCTCAGGGGCAAGATGAAGTTGAAATATACTGCCAAAAATTCCGTAAATGGTCTGTGCTTACTCAGTGGAATGAGTGCGCCCTGGCGGCGAATTTCAGAGAGGGTCTCTCTGATGCCGTTAAGGATGTTATGGTGGGGTTCCCTGTGCCTGCGGGTCTGAATGAGTCCATGACAATGGCTATCCAGATCGATAGACGTCTGCGGGAGCGCAAACCTGTGCACCATTTGGCGGTGTCTACTGAGAAGACGCCAGAGAATATGCAATGTGATAGAATTCTGTCCAGAAGCGAACGGCAGAATTTTAGACGAAAAAATGGGTTGTGCTTTTATTGTGGTGATTCAACTCATGTTATATCAGCATGCTCTAAGCGTACTAAGAAGCTTGATAAGTCAGTTTCAATTGGCACTTTTCAGTCTAAGTTTATTCTATCTGTGACCCTGATTTGTTCTTTATCATCTATTACCGCGGATGCCTATGTCGACTCTGGCGCCGCTTTGAGTCTTATGGATTGGTCCTTTGCCAAACGCTGTGGGTATGATTTAGAGCCTCTTGAAACTCCTATACCTCTGAAGGGGATTGACTCCACCCCATTGGCTAGTAATAAACCACAATACTGGACACAAGTAACTATGCGAATTAATCCGGATCATCAGGAGATTATTCGCTTTCTTGTGCTGTATAATCTACATGATGTGTTGGTGCTTGGATTGCCATGGCTGCAATCTCATAACCCAGTCCTCGACTGGAACGCTATGTCTGTGTTAAGCTGGGGATGTAAGGGGATGCATGGGGACGTACCTTTGGTTTCCATTTCGTCATCTATTCCCTCTGAGATTCCTGAATTCTTGTCTGACTATCGTGACGTTTTTGAAGAACCTAAGCTTGGTTCACTACCTCCGCACCGGGAGTGCGATTGTGCCATAGATTTGATTCCGGGTAGTAAATACCCTAAGGGTCGTTTATTTAATCTGTCTGTGCCTGAACATGCTGCTATGCGAGAATATATAAAGGAGTCCTTGGAAAAGGGACATATTCGTCCTTCGTCATCTCCCTTAGGAGCCGGTTTTTTCTTTGTGTCTAAGAAAGATGGCTCTTTGAGGCCGTGTATTGATTATCGGCTTTTGAATAAAATCACGGTTAAATATCAATATCCGTTGCCACTGCTGACTGATTTGTTTGCTCGCATAAAGGGGGCCAAGTGGTTCTCTAAGATAGATCTCCGTGGGGCGTATAATTTGGTGCGAATTAAGCAGGGGGATGAGTGGAAAACCGCATTTAATACGCCCGAGGGCCACTTTGAGTATTTGGTGATGCCTTTTGGCCTTTCAAATGCCCCTTCAGTCTTTCAGTCCTTTATGCATGACATTTTCCGTGATTATTTGGATAAATTTATGATCGTGTATCTGGATGATATTCTGATTTTTTCGGATGACTGGGACTCTCATGTCCAGCAGGTCAGGAGGGTTTTTCAGGTTTTGCGGTCTAATTCCTTGTGTGTGAAGGGTTCTAAGTGCGTTTTTGGGGTTCAAAAGATTTCCTTCTTGGGATACATTTTTTCCCCCTCTTCCATCGAGATGGATCCTGTCAAGGTTCGGGCTATTTGTGATTGGACGCAACCCTCTTCTCTTAAGAGTCTTCAGAAATTTTTGGGCTTTGCTAACTTTTATCGTCGATTTATTGCTGTTTTTTCTGATGTTGTTAAACCATTGACTGATTTGACTAAGAAGGGTGCTGATGTTGCTGATTGGTCCCCTGCTGCTGTGGAGGCCTTTCGGGAGCTTAAGCGCCACTTTTTTTCCGCCCCTGTGTTGCGTCAGCCTGATGTTGCTCTTCCTTTTCAGGTTGAGGTCGACGCTTCTGAAATCGGAGCTGGGGCGGTTTTGTCGCAAAGAAGTTCCGACTGCTCCGTGATGAAACCTTGTGCTTTTTTTTCTCGTAAATTTTCGCCCGCCGAGCGGAATTATGATATTGGGAATCGGGAGCTTTTGGCCATGAAGTGGGCTTTTGAGGAGTGGCGTCATTGGCTTGAGGGGGCTAGACATCAGGTGGTGGTATTGACCGACCACAAAAATTTAATTTATCTTGAGTCCGCCAGACGCCTGAATCCTAGACAGGCGCGCTGGTCGTTGTTTTTCTCTCGGTTTAATTTTGTGGTGTCATACCTACCGGGTTCTAAGAATGTTAAGGCGGATGCCCTTTCTAGGAGTTTTGAGCCTGACTCCCCTGGTAATTCTGAACCTACAGGTATCCTTAAGGATGGAGTGATATTGTCTGCCGTTTCTCCAGACCTGCGGCGGGCCTTGCAGGATTTTCAGGCGGATAGACCTGATCGTTGCCCAACTGGTAGACTGTTTGTTCCTGATGATTGGACCAGTAAAGTCATTTCTGAGGTTCATTCTTCTGCGTTGGCAGGTCATCCTGGAATCTTTGGTACCAGGGATTTGGTGGCAAGGTCCTTCTGGTGGCCTTCCCTGTCACGAGATGTACGAGGCTTTGTGCAGTCTTGTGACGTTTGTGCTCGGGCCAAGCCTTGTTGTTCTCGGGCTAGTGGATTGTTGTTGCCCTTGCCTATCCCGAAGAGGCCTTGGACGCACATCTCGATGAATTTTATTTCGGATCTTCCTGTTTCTCAGAAGATGTCTGTCATCTGGGTGGTGTGTGACCGTTTCTCTAAGATGGTCCATTTGGTTCCCCTGCCTAAGTTGCCTTCTTCTTCCGAGTTGGTTCCTCTGTTTTTTCAAAATGTGGTTCGTTTGCATGGTATTCCGGAGAATATCGTTTCTGACAGAGGAACCCAATTCGTGTCTAGATTTTGGCGGGCATTCTGTGCTAGGATGGGCATAGATTTGTCTTTCTCGTCTGCTTTCCATCCTCAGACTAATGGCCAGACCGAGCGGACGAATCAGACTTTGGAGACATATTTGAGGTGTTTTGTGTCTGCAGATCAGGATGATTGGGTTGCTTTTTTGCCTTTAGCGGAGTTTGCCCTCAATAATCGGGCCAGCTCTGCCACCTTGGTGTCTCCTTTTTTCTGTAATTCGGGGTTTCATCCTCGATTTTCCTCCGGTCAGGTGGAATCTTCGGATTGTCCTGGAGTGGATGCTGTGGTGGAGAGGTTGCATCAGATTTGGGGGCAGGTGGTGGACAATTTGAAGTTGTCCCAGGAGAAGACTCAGCTTTTTGCCAACCGCCGGCGTCGGGTTGGTCCTCGGCTTTGTGTCGGGGACTTGGTGTGGTTGTCTTCTAGTTTTGTCCCTATGAGGGTTTCTTCTCCTAAGTTTAAGCCTCGGTTCATCGGCCCGTACAAGATATTGGAGATTCTTAACCCTGTGTCCTTCCGTTTGGACCTCCCTGCATCTTTTTCTATTCATAATGTTTTTCATCGGTCATTGTTGCGCAGGTATGAGGTACCGGTTGTGCCTTCCGGTGAGCCTCCTGCTCCGGTGTTGGTTGAGGGCGAGTTGGAGTACGTTGTGGAAAAAATCTTGGACTCCCGTGTTTCCAGACGGAAACTCCAGTATCTGGTCAAATGGAAGGGATACGGTCAGGAGGATAATTCTTGGGTGACTGCCTCTGATGTTCATGCCTCCGATCTGGTCCGTGCCTTTCATAGGGCTCATCCTGATCGCCCTGGTGGTTCTGGTGAGGGTTCGGTGCCCCCTCCTTGAGGGGGGGGTACTGTTGTGAAATTGGATTTTGGGCTCCCCCGGTGGCCACTGGTGGAATTGAACTTGTGTGCATCATCCCCTCTGTTCACCTGTTCCCATCAGGATGTGGGAGTCGCTATTTAACCTTGCTCCTCTGTCACTTCCATGCTGGTCAACATTGTAATCAGAAGCCTTTCTGTGCATGTTCCTGCTACCAGACAACTTCCAGCTAAGTCGGACTTTTGTCCTTGTTTGTTTTTTGCATTTTGTTCCAGTTCACAGCTGCAGTTTCGTTTCTGTGTCTGGAAAGCTCTTGTGATCTGAAATTGCCACTCTGATGTTATGAGTTAATACTAGAGTCTTAAAGTAATTTCAGGATGGTGTATTGATAGGGTTTTCAGCTGACCATGAAAGTACCCTTTCTGTCTTCCTGCTATCTAGTAAGCGGACCTCGATTTTGCTAAACCTATTTTCATACTACGTTTGTCATTTTCATCTTAAATCACCGCCAATATATGTGGGGGCCTCTGTCTGCCTTTCGGGGAAATTTCTCTAGAGGTGAGCCAGGACTATATTTTCCTCTGCCAGGATTAGTTAGTCCTCCGGCCGGCGCTGGGCGTCTAGGGATAAAACGCAGGCTACGCTACCCGGCTACTGTTAGTTGTGCGGCAGGTTTAGTTCATGGTCAGTTTAAGTTTCCATCCTTCCAAGAGCTAGTTCCTATGTATGCTGGGCTATGTTCTCTTGCCATTGAGAACCATAACACTCTGCGTTGTAAACTGTAGTGAAACACCTGGGGGTTCAAAGTTCTCACAATACATCTACATAAGTTCCTTGGGAGGTCTAGTTTCCAATACGTGGTCACTTTTGTGGGTTTCTACTGTTTGGGTACATCAGGGGCTCTGCAAATGCAACATGATGCCTGCAGACCAATCCATCTAAGTCTGCATTCCAAATGGCGCTCCTTCCCTTCCGAGCTCTGCCATGCGCCCAAACAGTGGTTCCCCCCCACATATGGGGTATCAGCATACTCAGGACAACTTGGACAACAACTTTTGGGGTCCAATTTCTCCTGTTACCCTTGGGAAAATACAAAACTGGGGGCTAAAATATAATTTTTGTGGGAAAAAAAATATTTTTTATTTTCACGGCTCTGCGTTATAAACTGTAGTGAAACAGTTGGGGGTTCAAAGTTCTCACAACACATCTAGATAAGTTCCTTGGGAGGTTTAGTTTCCAATATGTGGTCACTTGTGGGGGGTTTCTACTGTTTGGGTACATCAGGGGCTCTGCAAATGCAACGTGATGCCTGCAGACCAATCCATCTAAGTCTGCATTCCAAATGGCGCTCCTTCCCTTCCGAGCTCTGCCATGCACCCAAACAGTGGTTTCCTACCACATATGGGGTATCACCATACTCAGGACAAATTGGACAACAACTTTTGGGGTCCAATTTCTCCTGTTACCCTTGGGAAAATACAAAACTGGGGGCTAAAAAATAATTTTTGTGGGAAAAAAAATATTTTTTATTTTCACGGCTCTGCGTTATAAACTGTAGTGAAACACTTGGGGGTTCAAAGTTCTCACAACACATCTAGATAAGTTCCTTGGGAGGTCTAGTTTCCAATATGGGGTCACTTTTGGGGGTTTCTACTGTTTGGATACATCAGGGGCTCTGCAAATGCAACGTGATGCCTGCAGACCAATCCATCTAAGTCTGCATTCCAAATGGCGCTCCTTCCCTTCCGAGCTCTGCCATGCGCCCAAACAGTGGTTTCCTCCCACATATGGGGTATCAGAATACTCAGGACAAATTGGAAAACAACTTTTGGGGTCCAATTTCTCCTGTTACCCTTGGGAAAATACAAAACTGGGGGCTAAAAAATCATTTTTGTGAAAAAAAAAAGAAGTTTTATTTTCACGGCTCTGCATTATAACCTGTAGTGAAACACTTGGGGGTTCAAAGTTCTCACAACACATCTAGATAAGTTCCTTGGGAGGTCTAGTTTCCAATATGGGGTCACTTGTGGGGGGTTTATACTGTTTGGGTACATCAGGGGCTCTGCAAATACAACGTGACGCCTGCAAACCAATCCATCTAAGTCTGCATTCCAAATGGCACTCCTTCCCTCCCGAGCTCTGCCATGCGCCCAAACAGTGATTCCCCCCCACATATGGGGTATCACCGTACTCAGGACAAATTGGATAACAAGTTTTGGGGTATAATTTATCCTGTTACCCTTGTGAAAATACAAAACTTGGGGCTAAAAAATCATTTTTGTGAAAAAAAAAATATATATATTTTCACGGCTCTGCGTTATAACCTGTAGTGAAACACTTGAGGGATCAAAGCTCTCAAAACACGTCTAGATAAGTTCCTTAGGGGGTCTACTTTCCAAAATGGTGTCACTTGTGGGGGGTTTAATGTTTAGGCACATCAGGGGCTCTCCAAACGCAACATGGCATTCCATCTCAATTCCAGTCAATTTTGCATTGAAAAGTCAAATGGTGCTCCTTCCCTTCCTAGCTCTGCCATGCGCCCAAACAGTCGTTTACCCCCACAAATGGGGTATCGGCGTACTCAGGACAAATTGCACAACAACTTTTGTGGTCTAATTTCTTCTCTTACCCTTGGGAAAATAAAATATTGGGGGTGAAAATATAATTTTTGTGAAAAAATATGATTTTTTATTTTTATGGCTCTGCATTATAAACTTCTGTGAAGCACTTGGTGGGTCAAAGTGCTCACCACACATCTAGATAAGTTCCTTAGGGGGTCTACTTTCCAAAATGGTGTCACTTGTGGGGGGTTTCAATGTTTAGGCACATCAGGGGCTCTCCAAACGCAACATGGCGTTCCATCTCAATTCCAGTCAATTTTGCATTGAAAAGTCAAATGGCGCTGCTTCCCTTCCGAGCTCTGTGGTGCGCCCAAACAGTGGTTTACCCCCAAATTTGGAGTATCAGCGTACTCAGGACAAATTGTACAACAACTTTTGGGGTCCATTTTCTCCTGTTACCCTTGGTAAAATAAAACAAATTGGAGCTGAAATAAATTTTGTGTAAAAAAAATTTAAATGTTAATTTTTATTTAAACATTCCAAAAATTCCTGTGAAACACCTGAAGGGTTAATAAATTTCTTGAATGTGGTTTTGAGCACCTTGAGGGGTGGAGTTTTTAGAATGGTGTCACACTTGGTTATTTTCTATCATTTAGACCCCTCAAAGTGACTTCAAATGAGATGTGGTCCTTAAAAAAAAATGGTGTTGTAAAAATGAGAAATTGCTGGTCAACTTTTTACCCTTATAACTCCCTAACAAAAAAAAATGTTGGTCCCTAAATTGTGCTGATGTAAAGTAGACATGTGGGAAATGTTACCTATTAAGTATTTTGTGTGACATATCTCTGTGATTTAAGGGCATAAAAATTCAAAGTTGGAAAATTGCAAAATTTTCAAAATTTTCGCCAAATTTCCATTTTTTTCACAAATAAACGCAAGTTATATCAAAGAAATTTTACCACTATCATGAAGTACAATATGTCACGAGAAAACAGTGTCAGAATCGCCAAGATCCGTTGAAGCGTTCCAGAGTTATAAACTCATAAATGGACAGTGGTCAGAATTGTAAAAATTGGCCCGGTCATTAACGTGCAAAACACCCTTGGGGGTAAAGTAGTTAAAAGCAATTTCAAGCTTTCCAGTAAGGAAATTTGTGGAAATGTATTCACCGTTAATCAAATTGTGGGTTAAAATTCATCAAAGTAGGTGTTAGGGTTTGAGTTCCCATTTCTGCACAGGGGGAGTCTCAGGCCATTTCAGGTGCGGTCTCCCATTCTTCTCCTGCTGCAGTGGAGGCTGCTCAGCAGAGACATCGGTCTCAGCGTCTCGCTCAATCCAACTCTGTGAGGAGGATTACTGCTGCTCTTCCAGCTTCTGCTATTGTAGTCAGTGCTGGGCAGCGGCGAGCAGACGCTTTTGGGACTAAGTCTTGCTTTTCTCCTTCTGAGCATGCCCAGGGTAAGATCTCTCATTGGAGATCGAGGGTCACATGCTTGGATACTGCAGCAAGGTCCTGAAGGTGCTCAGGCTTTGCGGCTTTTTGGTCCTTCTTGGAAGGTCCTGTTCGGGCTGCAGCTATAAAAGGCTCGCATGGCCATGCGCTAGTGTCTTTCTAAATTATGTGCTTTGCGCCAGTGTGGTCATGTGTAATTGTGTTCAGGGACCCGGCTGAAATAAGCCCCTAGAATGCTGGCACTCCTGGCGAGGATTTTGTGTGTCTGTGTACATTCAGGGACCTGGCTGAAATAAGCCCCTAGAATGCTGGCACCTCCGGCGAGGAGTTCTGTGTGCATGCATGAGCACTGACTGCTCTCTCTTGGGTAGTTAGCCTGTGCTCCTGTGAAGTTAACAGGGCGCAGAGTTTTGCTTTCACGGCTGCTCTGTGAGTTAACTGAGCTAGCCAATACCGCCATATAGTGCTGCCATTTGTCTAGCAGCAGGTTCTCCTGCACGGTGGACCCCGGGCTGCGAACGCACCAATAACAATAAAAACTATTTTCCTTGGTGCGTTCCGCTAGCCCTAACAGTACACTAGCTCCCGGGTCTGGCTAGTAAATGGCGGCCGATCAGCGTTTACAGTGGTACATCCAGCAGCTGGAGGGAAGGTTGGCGGCTCTAGAGCGTACAACCTCAGCTGTGGACATCACTGCTGTTGCTGTTCAGGCTGCAAGTGCAGCTGCAGCCAGTTTGTCCGCAACCACCCCTGCTCCAACTATATCCCGTCTCCCGCTTCCTGACAAGTTTTCTGGTGACAGCAAACTATGTCGCGGATTTGTGAGTCAGTGTTCCATACATCTCGAGCTCCTGGCTGCACATTTTCCTTCAGAACGGGCGAGAGTGGGATTCATTTTGTCTCTTTTGTCGGGCAGGGCATTGGAGTGGGCAACGCCGCTTTGGGGCGCGCAATGATCGTGTAGTGCAGAGTGCTCCTCTCTTCCTGGATGCTCTGAGGCAGGTCTTTTTAGGACCTCGTGTCACTCACGATACTGTGCTCCAATTGTTGGCAATTTCTCAGGGTTTGTCCATGGTCAGCCAGTTTGCCGTTCAATTCCGGACTCAAGCCTCTGAGTTAGAATGGCCGGATATAGTCCTTATTCCGGTGTACTGGAAAGGACTGGCTGATCATGTAAAGGATGCCTTGGCCACCAGGGAGATTCCCGCCACACTGGAGGAGCTCATTACAATTTCTACCCGCATCGACCTCCGTTTTAACGAGCGGAGGTTGGAGCGGACCCAGTGTAGGCAGAGGTTTCGGCTGGCTCCCACCTTCGCCAAACCTCTAGAATCTCCCGTCCTGGCCATGGAGGTTTCTCGAGCGGGACCTAAGTCTCAGACCGTTCGAGTACCTGTGGTGTGTAGAAATTGTCAGCAACTGGGACATTATGCTAACAAGTGCCCACAGCGGTCGGGTAAATGATCGCGTCTAGTGACTATAGGAGGAGGTTCACTGGACACAGCGGCCTTTTCCTCCAAGTTGTCCTTTAAAGGGACAATTCTGTTGGACTCATTCACTCTTGCAGTTGAGCTTTGTGTGGATTCAGGAGCTGAGGGAAATTTCATGTCCACTACGTTTGCTCTGCGCCACAATGTACCTCTGGTGATGCTCACTAAACCAGTAACTGTTAGAGTGGTGAATGGGTCGACACTTCCATTACAGATCACACACCAGACTGTCCCTTTCACATTAGCCATGTCCCCATCCCACCAGGAGATTATTTCCCTTCTTGTTCTTCCCGAGGGAATGGATGAGATTTTGCTGGGAATACCCTGGCTCCGTTTTCACTCTCCACTTATTGAGTGTTCCTCTGGGAGGATATTGGGTTGGAGTGAGTCTTGTAAGGGCAGATGTGTGAAAGAGTGCATTCAGGTTTACACCACTGAGATACCCGCAGATCTGTCTTCTCTTCCCGAATACTATCGGTCCTATGCAGACGTTTTCTCCAAGAGGGCTGCTGAGACCCTTCCGCCTCACCGTCCCTATGACTGTCCTATAGATCTCTTGCCTGGAGCAGAACCTCCTAGGGGACGTGTCTATCCCCTCTCTCTCCCGGAGACTGAGGCTATGTCCCTATACATCCAGGAGAACTTGGCAAGAGGGTTCATTAGGAAGTCAGTGTCACCGGCAGGGGCGGGATTCTTTTTCGTCCAGAAGAAGAACGGAGAGTTTCGTCCTTGCATAGACTACAGGGGTCTTAACGCCATCACCGTTAAAAATAAATACCCGCTGCCCTTGATTTCTGAGCTTTTTGATAGGCTATGGGGAGCAAGGGTGTTTACCAAACTGGATCCTCGGGGTGCATATAACCTGATTCGCATCCGTGAGGGAGACGAATGGAAGACGGCCTTTAACACCAGAGATGGGCACTATGAATATCTAGTGATGCCCTTCGGGCTCTGTAATGCCCCAGCTGTTTTCCTAGACTTTGTCAACGACATTTTCCGGGATATGCTCTCCACCTCGGTTGTAGTCTATCTGGATGATATTCTCATCTTTTTTTTCCTGATATTGACTCCCACCGGAGAGATGTTGGCAGAGTCTTCGACCTCTTACGGGCAAATTCCCTGTATGCTAAGTTGGAGAAGTGTATGTTTGAGCAGGAGTCTTTACCTTTCCTGGGCTATATCATCTCAGCCCAGATATTGGCTATGGATCCTGCCAAACTACAAGCTGTGATGGACTGGCAAGAACCTCATTCTCTTAAAGCGGTGCAGCGCTTTATGGGGTTCATTAATTATTACCGCCAGTTCATTCCCCACTTCTCAACTTTGGTATCTCCCTTGGTAGCCCTCACCAAGAAGGGAGCAAATCCCAAATTGTGGTCAGAAGAGGTCTCCAGGGCCTTCTCTTCTATCAAGTCTCATTTTGCTAGCGCTCCCATCCTACATCGTCCCAATGTTGATAAGCCATTCATAATGGAGGTGGATGCCTCATCCGTTGGTGCAGGAGCAGTCCTTTTCCAAAAGGATGCTCAAGGTCGGAAGCATCCTTGCTTCTTTTTCTCCAAGACCTTTACACCTGCGTAGAAAAATTATTCCATCGGGGACAGGGAGTTGCTAGCGATGAAGTTGGCTTTCTCTGAGTGGAGACATCTCTTGGAGGTGGCTCGTTTTCCCTTTCAAGTCTTCACGGACCACAAAAATTTATTATATTTGCAAACAGCTCAGAGGCTAAATTCTCGCCAGGCCAGATGTTCCTTGTTCTTCTCCCGGTTCCATTTCACCCTCCATTATCTTGCGTGGGAGAAGAACATTCGTGCTGATGCCCTTTCTCTCTCTGTTGTGTCATCTGAGGAGGAGGAAGGAGAGCCTCGGCTTATTGTCCCTTCCAAGAGTCTGAGAACCATAGCTCTGGTTTCGCTAGAGTCTGTGCCTCTGGGCAAGACTTTTGTGCCCATTAATTTGCGACCGGAGGTTCTCTCTTGGGCTCATTCGTCCAGGGTGGGTGGACACTTTGGGACAAAGAGGATGTCTGAGCTGTTGGCGAGAACGTACTGGTGGCCACATATGGTCCGTGATGTCAGAGATTATATTCAGGCGTGTGTCTCCTGCGCCAAAAATAAGTCTCCTCGACAACGGCCAGCTGGGTTACTCTATCCCTTGCCAGTGGCAGACAGGCCCTGGGAAATGGTCGGGATGGACTTTGTGGTGGGTTTGCCAAAGTCTCATGGCTGTACCATCATTTGGGTTATCACTGATCATTTCTCGAAAATGGTGCATTTGGTGCCGCTACCACGGTTACCTTCTGCACGGGCTTTGGCAGCGTTGTTCATAAAACACATCTTCCGCCTACACGGTATGCCGGACAAAATTGTCAGTGACCGGGGTCCCCAGTTTGCGTCTCGGTTCTGGAGAGAGCTTTGTCGTCTTCTCAGCATTGAGTTAAATCTCTCTTCCGCATATCATCCCGAGACGAATGGGTTGGTAGAGAGGGCCAACCAGACCTTGGTCACATATCTGCAACATTTTGTTTCAGCCAGGCAGGATGACTGGGCATCCTTGCTACCGTGGGCGGAGTTTGCACTGAACAATGCTGTAGCCGACTCCACTAGTCAAACCCCATTCCTCCTCAACTGTGGTCAGCATCTGCGGGTACCTGTGCCTATGCCCGTGTCTTCCGCCGACTCCAGGGTGGCAGACTGGGCTGTGGAGGCACGGGATATTTGGGACCGCACTCAGGATGCCATTCGGGCCCCCAAGAAGAGAATGAGGTCTTCTGCTGATGCACATCGGTGCCCCACTCCGACCTTTGCTCCTGGTGACTTGGTGTGGCTCTCCGCCCATAACATCAGGCTGCGAGTTGAGTCCACTAAGTTTGCACCTCGCTACTTGGGTCCTTTCAAGGTCCTCGAACTGGTTAACCCTGTGGTCTATCGTTTAGCCCTTCCACCACGCCTGGGTATCACCGACACCTTTCATGTGTCCCTCTTGAAACCCGTACACATGTCCCGGTTTTCCGAGTCATCTGCTGGGACATCGGGTTCGTCTACGGACGATTATGAGGTGAACGCTATTTTGGGGTGCAAGGTGGTACGTGGCAAAAAGCTTTATTTGGTGGACTGGAAGGGTTATGGTCCTGAGGACAGGTCTTGGGAGCCTGCAGAGCACATTAGGGCTCGGCAGCTCATTGCTGCCTTCGACCATAGCAAGGCCCAAGGAGGGGGGGCCTAGGAGGGGGGGTAATGTTAGGGTTCGAGTTCCCACCTCTGCACAGGGGGAATCTCGGGCCATCTCCGCTGCGGTCTCCCATTCTTCTCCTGCCGCAGTGGAGGCTGCTCAGTGGAGACGTCGGTCTCAGCGTCTCGCTCAATCTGACTCTGTGAGGAGGATTACTGCTGCTCTTCCAGCTTCTGCTATTGTAGTCAGTGCTGGGCAGCGGCGAGCAGATGCTTTTGGGACTAAGTCTTGCTTTTCTCCTTCTGAGCATGCCCAGGGTAAGATCTCTCATTGGAGATTGAGGGTCACATGCTTGGATACTGCAGCAAGGTCCTGAAGGTGCTCAGGCTTTGCGGCAGCTTCTCATTGGTCCTTCTTGAAAGGTTCTGTTCGGGCTGCAGCTATAAAAGGCTCGCATGGCTGCACGGCCATGCGCTAGTGTCTTTCTAAATTATGTGCTTTGCGCCAGTGTGGTCATGTGTAATTGTGTTCAGGGACCCGGCTGAAATAAGCCCCTAGAATGCTGGCACCTCTGGCGAGGATTTTGTGTGTCTGTGTACATTCAGGGACCTGGCTGAAATAAGCCCCTAGAATGCTGGCACCTCCGGCGAGGAGTTCTGTGTGCATGCATGACCACTGACTGCTCTCTCTTAGGTAGTTAGCCTGTGCTCCTGTGAAGTTAACAGGGCGCAGAGTTTTGCTTTCACGGCTGCTCTGTGAGTTAACCAAGCTAGCCAATACCGCCATATAGTGCTGCCATTTGTCTAGCAGCAGGTTCTCCTGCACGGTGGACCCCGGGCTGCGAACGCACCAATAACAATAAAAACTATTTTCCTCGGTGCGTTCCACTAGCCCTAACAGTAGGTAAATTCGAAATCCAAATGATTCACTCATTTCTACTACTAGCAAATAGAACATGACACACCATACTACTATAACTACTTATGACTGCAAAAAATAATGAAAATTAGCATTTTAAAAAATTATATTAACATTTTTCTATTTTTTTAAGTATACTATTTGCACAATGTTTATTTTAGAATATAAATTTTGTTCTCATTGATAATATCTTTTTATTCAATGCATTGGAAATCAGAATAATACTCATGAATACCATAATTGTTTAAATTCCCTGTATCTTTCTTTTGTCAGAAGCTTTGAAGTACCATATGCTTAGATTAAAATCTGAGGTCCACAGTTGGACGGCCTCTGTCTTGCCTTTATCAATTCAACAGAGGACAAAAGCCCTGCTGATTTAGATGATGAAATAAAGATGAGCTGCGAGGCTTTTTATGGAGAAGGTAATGGTTCCATTGTAAGCACATAGAGCAATGATACTGACACCGGAGATTTGATGGGCTGCATAAGGGAACAAATAACAGACACATGTAAGTGTCACGTAGCACTCACATACACAGAAGTGCATTTTACTCATAAATGGGAGGAAGGCCTTAGAGTCCTCCAAAACAATTAAGCAACATTTTGTTATCCTAGGCAGGGGGCCTGGCTGAAGCAACCCTGCAGGCAGGCATTGGCAGGCTGATTTATGCCAACCCATTGCTTTATTAGCCGACGTTGCTCTGGCCAAACAAGTAACATGCTCATAAATATTTTGAAATGCACAATACAGAATAATAGTTGCACGCTGTCCACACATGGGAAAAAAAATGCAAGCCATAACTACCTCTTCCTTTAAGCTCATCTTGCATTCAGCCAGCTGAATATAAATATTCCTCTATCTCATCAAGCTCTCACTGTTTGGCCTCCTCTGACTGATATTGGCTCATCATACTTAATCTAGGGTGAAATTTCCTCGTCTGAGCTAAATTACTTGCAGCCATCAAGGGATGCGATATTTATTTTTCGTGGGGCTAATGACCTGTCCCCCGGACCCACCCATTGATGGTTATTTACTAGGGCCCAGATGCTTGAGCTCAAAATGAGTGCTAATGTCAGCAGGTGCCATCCCTCATTCAGCTCTCTGATTGAATTGGAGCGATCCCATTGACATTGACTCTGTGACTTTTAAGGCTATTACCCTCAGCAAGAGATGAACCTCACATCATTGCAGCAGCACTGACAGCTGATTAGCGACAAATTACAAGCACGGTGAAGCTAAGATGCTATTGCATGTTGGTGGGACGCTCTAGAAGGCGCGTGAAATGAAATCAGCCACTGAACAGTAAGAACAATGCGCTTTGAATATGCTATATTCACATCTGTAAAACGAATGACAGTTTTTTTTAGATTCGACATATATGCGCCAAGTGTTTTATTGTAATTACCAACAGCAACACAAAAAACTTTATTTTTGGTACAAAAAAAGTTAGTCTGGGGCTGTTGGAACAACTACTAGCATTACAGAAGCTAGTCTTTACTATTACACTTTATTAGTGTTGTAAATCAAATGAGCCTTATAGATTTATTCCCATTCTTACAGCCATGGTTCCTTAACACGTTATGAGCCAATATATAATAGGTTCCAGGTATAAAAAAGATATTGACTATCCCTAAGACCTAACTTACGCTTATTGTGTACCTGTGCCAAAAAGGGCTTATATTACACTATTAGAACTCTACATTTTCACAAAAACTCAAGATATTTCCTTCTCAAAATTTGTATTCATTCTTCAGGGTGAGTATGGAATATGAAATTATACTAAATGACAAGGTCAAAAACTTAAACAAATAAGAATCCATAATTCTTTAATTAATTTCAACTTTTGAGCAAACATAAGTTAAAGAATACATGTCTCTAGTCACAAATATGTCATTGTTGTACCTTTTATCAATGCCATTGTTATTCTAATGGCTCATTCTCATCTGCTTATAAATCGGACAAGAGCAATCCGATAAAAATCATATTGCACTTTGACTAATATTATTCAATGATTGTGTTCTGTTCTCTGATTTTTTTTTCTCATTTTGAATCTGGATGAGAAAAAATTTGCAGCATGCTGCGAGTGGCTGCATACATATCAGACGAGACTCGCCAATGCATGTCAATGGGTGCGAGAAAAAAATCTCAAGGAACACAGACCATGCGTGTGCTGTGCAATTTTTATGCACACATCTTAAAGGAAACTTGACATTTCATCAGCCAAGTACAGTAAATTCACAGCCCGAACCGTCAGAATAGAATAGATATATAGATAGATATAAATATGTCAGTGAGATATATAATTAGTATAGTGCATGTGTTGTTTTCTGTAATTGTATTTAGCTAATAAATAAATAAAAAATGAAAAAAATGGTGTTTTAATAACCAGCTAAGGGAAAGCAGACAGCTGTAAGCTGGTCTTATTAGTCTGGGAAGGGGCCAATATCTATGGAACTTCCCAGCCTATTAATATCAGCTCACAGCTGTCTGCTTAGCCAACACTAGTCTTTAAAAAGGGAGTACCCTAAATAAAATTGTGTGGTCTCCCCTAATTTTAATAACCAGCAAAGGCTAAGCAGGCACCTATGGGCTGATATTAATAGGCTGAAAAGGGCCAAAGATATTGGCCTCTTCCCAGCCTAATAAAACCAGCCCTCAGTCACCCCAGAAATGGCTTAGCCTCGGCTCCTCCAGATTGCCCTAGTGCGGTGGCAATTGGGGTAACGGTTTAGGGATTCATGTCAGCTGTGAAATGTCCACTGACATCAAGCCCAAGGGTTAGTAATGGAAAGGTGTCCATCAGACACCCCCATTACTAACCCCGTAATAAAAAAAGAAACACACACACTATAGTCATTTATTTGTAAAGAGTGCTCCAGACAAATTTCCTCTATTACCCATTTATTATCATAAAAAAATCCACAGGGTAATCTAAATGGAGGTCCCACAATGATCCCCATTTTCTAAGTCCAGTCTATGGAGCCCCATTCAGAGAACGCAGCTTCACAGACTGGAGCAGCAGCAGCCAACCTGGCTGCTGTGACAAGCAGACATGCCAGTAAGGTTACCACAGTAACGTTACTGACGTCGCTGCTCACAATATGAGAACTTAATGTCAGTTCTCACCCGACGCAGCAAGTTGTAACGCTACAAGCATTGACGTCATGAAAGTCATCGCAATTCAGTGGCTGTGACCTGAAGTAACCTTGCTAATGTCACCTCTCGTCACAGCAGCCGGGTTCATGGGCTGCGCAGTATGAGAACCGTCAGTGGCTGTAGCTCTAGTCAACGGAGCTGCGTTCTCTAAATGGGGCTCCATAGACTGGTAGACTGGACAAAGAAGAGGGGGATTACTTTGGAACCTCCATATTATGGGTTACGGTGGACAAGTGGTGACTACTTTTTTTGTTAATAAATGGAAAAAGAGGGTAATTGTTGGACTTTTCTGTGTGTGTGTGTGTGTGTGTGTGTGTTTCTTTTGACTAAGGGGTTAGTAATGGGGGTGTCTGATAGATGCCTCTCCATTAATAACCCCTGGGCATGATATTAGCGTACATTACACAGCTGACATCAACCCCAAACCTCAAACTATTACTCAGATTGCCACCACACCAGGGCAATCTGGAAGAGCCAAGGCTAAGTGCCAGAATTGGAACACCTAATAGATGCACCATTTCTGGGGCAGCTGAGAGCTGCTCATATTAGGCTGGGAAGGGTCCAATATCAATGACCGTTCCCAGCCTATTAATATCAGCCCACAGCTGTTTGCTTAGCCTTTGATGGTTATTTAAAATAGCAGGGACCCCAGGTTATTTTTTAGGGTGAGTGGCTCATTTTTAATAACCAGTAAAGGCTAAGCTATGCTTTAGCATGATATAGTGCAACCTTCTTTGTACATTGTATATTTAGGTAGCTCCTCCTGGTATGCACCTATTCACACTAGTTTGGATGTGACAGTCATTTTTTTGTCATTTGTATGTTAGCTAACTGACCGAGCATTCCGCCCTTCAACATGTGGTGATTTTAATTGCAGCAGGATCCTACTTACCCATAAATGCAAGCATTGCTGTGAGAGGTGTTCACATTCACCCAGGAATTCAGACATCAGCCTTAGAGAGGTATTCAGACACGTAGGGACCCATCAGTCTTTGAGACCACCTTGACGTTGGTTGTTGGGCAGATATCATTTGGCCAAATTTTATGCAAAGCATCTCTTTTTTTTTCCCTAATATTCAAAAGCTGTATTGCTATTCATATTTCATATATTTCACATTGACATGCTTTAGCATGATAGAGTGCAACCTTCTATGTACATTCTAAATGGAGGTAGCTCCTCCTGGTATGCACCTATTCAAACTAGTTTGGATGTGCCAGTCAGTTTTTTGTCATTTGTATGTTAGCTTACTGACTGAGCACTCCGCCCTTCAACATGTGGTGATTTTAATTGCAGCAGGTTCCTACTTAGCCATAAATACAGGCATTGCTGAGAGAAGTGTCCACATTCACCCAGGAATTTAGATATTAGCCTAAGAGAGGTATTCAGACACGTAGGGACCTATCAGTCTTTGAGACCACCTTGATGTTGGTTGAATGGCAGATATAATTTGGCCAAATTTTATGCAAAGCATCACATTTTTTCCTAATATTCAAAAGTCATATTGCTATTCATATTTCATATATTTAGGTTTGCTAATAAGACTAGATTTGCATGCAGGGAGAGGGGCTATATCTCCGGATCTTTAAGGGGAAGAAACACAAAAACCTGTCAGCAGCATTTGGACAAGATGAAACAAATAAATATTAATGGCCAGTGTCAAGTACACTAACTCTTACACACAATTGAAAATATCAAAATTCAGGGTTTTTTTGTTTGTTTTTGATGGCGGAGGACACAGATGTGTCTTTTATATGATTTTAAAACAAAAAGAGTATTATAGAATCCTAGAACAGTATCTTAAATACATCACTTGATTATCGCCTCCATTTGTGAACCACAATTTTTAACATATTTCCTCTTACTGTCATGCATGCTACAGATTGGATAATGGAAAACATAACTTACAAACACAACCTATGAAGTGAACAAAAATGGGTAAACCTTTTATTCCCTTGTTAACACTCGCCGAACATTTAGAGCAGATTTGCATACTTTGAAGAGGCAACAAAATATGTTAGTAGGGGGACATGTGGAATCGGCTATGTAATCCAGCTTACATTTATCCTGGAAAAAACACTCACCAGCAAGATGGAATGGAGGAAGAAAACCAATTTGCACCTGTTCAGCGGTGCCCTATGTCTGTTGGGGACTCCCAAATTAGATGAATTCCCTCAGTGTAACTTGTAAAATCAGATCACTTTTGGGGGACTTCTGCTATTTTGGCACTTTAGTGGCTCTGCAAATGGTGCCCACAAACTATTCCAGGAATCTCTGCACCCCAAAAGCCAAATTACATTTTTTCTCTTCTGAGCCCAGCCATGTGCCCAAGCGAACAGGGTTCGCCTCCTTTCTTACCGGGTGTAGTTAACCCGTGTGTTCAGATTATACCGCCATACAGTCCACCATTACCGAGCAGCAGGTGTCATCTCTGCACAGTGGTCCCGGGGCTGCGAACACTCCATATATCTTCCTTTATATGTTTTGGTGTGTTCTGCCAGCCCTAACAATGGAACTCCAGAAATCAAATAGTGCTTCTTCTCTTTGAAGTCCTGCTGAGCACATGGGGTAACAACATACTCATTTTTGCTTTTCAAATTCTAGGTTGCATTTTCTCCTGCTTCCCTTGTGAAAGGAAAAGTTGGGGGCAAAAACAATATTTTTTGTGGGAAAAATCATTATTTTTCATTTTCATGTTCCAATGTAATAATCGTTTATGAAGTACCTGTAAGCCCAGAAAGGTCATTACACCTCTTAATGAATTCCTTGGTTGATTCAGTTTCCAAAATTGGATAAATTGTGTGAGTTTCTGCTGTTTTGGCATCTTGGTGGTGTCAAGTATTCGCAAACAATTCAAACCAAAATTGCAGTTCAAAAGTCAAATAGTATGTAATAAAAATAGTTGAATCATTAAAAAAAAGTTAAATAGCACTCCATCCCTTTTATGCCATTCCATGTGTCCAAACAGTAGATCCCAAACAAATACTGTATGGGGTATTTGTCTTCTCAGAAAAATTAGCTTTACACATTTTGGGACCATTTTTTGTGCTGATTATAACGTTCAGAGAAGAGGAACGAGAGTGGACCCTCTGGACCGTGGAAAGATCTACCCCTGGGCGAGCGGACCCAGCAGTACCGGCCCCTATACAGGGACCGTCAGGAGCAGGCCCAGAGGTCACTTACCCATGGTGGAAGTACCAAGAGGGACAGCTCCAAGAAGGAAGAAGAGACAGAAGGATCTGGAAGATGGTTCCAAACGGGGAACCCGGGGAGGCGGAGGACTGAGCGGTGAGTAGGAAAACCGGAACGGAGGGCAGCTGTGGAGGAAACAAAAGATGGAGTTAGAAACCAGGAAGGGAAAAATGAAATGGAAGCTGGGAAGGAGTTCTGGGAACTACAACGGAATAAAATGGACTAAGCGTAGCCAGGCACAGAACCGGATGGCACAGAGTACCAGGCAAGCACAGGGAAGTGGGGCCAGACGCTATAGCTAGGCTAAGACAATCAGGCACCTGGATGCAGGATGGACTGCCTCTTATAGTAAAGGCAACACTGGGATTGGCTGCTGGAATCACTGACCTTGGTGACCCCAGGAAGGAGAAGTGGAATAGATGCGCCTGCGCCCTCTGGAGAATCCAGAGCGCCTGCGAAGACACTGAATTTCTCTGGGAGAGCAAGGCATCGGAAGTGAAGAGCGACTGACATGCCTGGACCCGGAAGCAGAGCGTCGGGAGCGCGCAGCGGTAACAGTACCCCCCTCCTTACAACTCCTCCTACTCAAACTGGAAATAAATTTGCTAAAGAATACAAGGAGCATCAATGTTTTCCAAAGGCTCCCAGGATCTCTCCTCAGGACCAAAACCCTTCCAATCAACCAAGAAAAAATCCCTCCCACGAACCTTCTTAAAAGCTAAAATATTCCTCACCTCAAAGATGTTGTCAGTGCTGCTTGGTTGAGGAGAGGTACTAGATGAAGGATGGAAGCGGTTAAAGATAGCGGGTTTGAGCAGAGAGACATGAAAGGTATTGGGAATACGGAGCGAGGCAGGTAATCTCAGCTTGTAGGCGACATCGTTGACTCGACGCAGAATCTCAAAAGGACCAATGTAGCGTGGACCAAGTTTGTAAGATGGTATCTTGAGTCTGATGAATCTTGAAGAAAGCCAGACCTTGTCACCAGGCTTGAAAGGAGAAGAATCTAAGCGTCTCTTGTCGGCTTGTCTTTTCATTCTTAAAGATGCCTTATCGAGCCTTTAACTTCGCCCCAGATCGTGGAAAACTTTAAAGCTAAAGAGTTGGCTGCTGGTACACCGGAAGCTGGGGAAACTGGTAGTGGCAAACCAGGATGCTGTCCAAACACAACAAAGAAAGGAGTTCTCGCAGAAGCTTCACTGGAGTGGTTATTGTAAGCAAACTCAGCCCAAGGGAGCAGATCGACCCAATCATTATGATGAGCATTAGTGAAGTGTCGCAGATAGGCGGCTAAAGTCTGGTTAGTTCGTTCCGCTTGACCGTTGGTTTGAGGGTGATAAGTGGAAGAAAAATCTAGAGACACCTTTAAGAGTTTGCACAAAGCTCTCCAAAAGCGGGAAGTAAATTGAACTCCTCTGTCAGATACGATGTGCAGAGGAAAGCCATGGAGTCTGAAAATGTTCTGGATAAAAATCTTTGCTAACTCAGGAGCAGAGGGTAATCCAGGTAGAGAAATAAAGTGAGCCATTTTGGAGAACCGATCCACAACCACAAGGATGACTATACATCTGGAGGAGCTTGGTAAGTCGGTAATGAAATCCATGGCAATTTGTTACCAAGGCGCAGACGGAACTGGAAGAGGAAGTAGACTACCAGAAGGTAACTGTCTGGGTACTTTGTTCCTGGCACAGGAAGGACAAGATGCGACACATTCTTTGACGTCCAAACGTAACGTAGGCCACCAATAATACCGAAAGATGTGAAGAAAAGTCTTCTTGAATCCTGCGTGACCAGGCAATTTAGATGAATGGCCCCAACATAACACTCTCTCTTTGTCGCAGTCTGAGACAAGAGTCTTACCAGGTGGAGGATGAATCATTTGTAAAGGAGCTACGGTAATAACTTTGGAGGGATCTATGATGTATGCTGGCTCTTCCACAATATCAGGCGGCTGAAAAGACCTAGACAGTGCGTATGCTTTTACGTTCCTATTGCCTGGGCGGAAGCATAGCTCGAATTCAAAATGGGCAAAAAATAGGGACCATCTAGCTTGTCTAGGGTTTAGCCTTTGTGCTGTTTGAAGATACGCAAGATTCTTATGATCAGAGAAAATCACAAATGAATGTACGGATCCTTCAAGCAGATACCTCCACTCCTCCAAAGCCAACTTGATGGCTAACAACTCTCAGTCTCCAATAGTATAATTTCGTTCAGAAGTCGAAAATGCTTTTGAGTAAAAGCCGCAGGGAACCATCCGACCCTCAGAAGTCTGGGAAGGAGTTCTGGGAACTACAACGGAATAAAATGGACTAAGCGTAGCCAGGCACAGAACCGGACGGCGCAGAGTACCAGGCAAGCACAGGGAAGTGGGGCCAGACGCTATAGCTAGGCTAAGACAATCAGGCACCTGGATGCAGGACGGACTGCCTCTTATAGTAAAGGCAACACTGGGATTGGCTGCTGGAATCACTGACCTTGGTGACCCCAGGAAGGAGAAGTGGAATAGATGCGCCTGCGCCCTCTGGAGAATCCAGAGCGCCTGCGCAGACACTGAATCCCTCCGGGAGAGCAAGGCACCGGAAGTGAAGAGGGACTGACATGCCTGAACCCGGAAGCAGAGCGTCGGGAGCGCACCGCTGCAGAGGAGGAGAGACCTGCTCACCCAGACCCGGAAGCAGAGTGGCTGGATCACGCAGCGGCAGCAACAGGGAGCGCAGCAAAGGAGAAGGAGCTGACACGCCCGGACCCGGCAGCAGAGCGGCGGCGCAGCGCAGCGGTAACACTAATTTCAGTTTTCAGCTAATGATATGTCTGTGCTCCGGGGCGGGACTGTAGGCAGAGTCTTACCTTGGTGCTCTAGGCCAGAGAAACCAAGGAAAGAGCTGCCCACAGGCCGCCCCAAGGCACGAACATGTTCTTCATCATAGAGACAGACTGTTTGTGCTTCAGGGCAACAAATAATGATGAAATGAGACTGGGGGGTGGGTACAGCAAATAATGATGAATTGAGGTTGGGGAGTGTGCACAGCGAATGATTATGAATTGAGACTGGGTGTGGGTACAGCAAATAATGAATTGAAACTGGGGTGGGTACAACAAATGATTATGAATTGAGACTGGGGGGTGTGAGACAGCAAATGATTAAGAATTGAGACTGGTGGTGGGGTGCAACAAATGATTATGAATTGAGATTCGGTGAGAGCAAATGATGAATTGAGGGGGTGTCCTGTTACTGTGCAGGGTGGCACTATGTTTTTTTTTTCTTCATCTGATGTAGTGTAGAAACTGGGGAAAAAGTGGGGAATGTGCTCTGGCACCAGTACTCTAGATAATTGTGTGTTATTTTCTGCAGAGGCGAGTCTTGGCTGGAAGAAGTGATGGTGGTTTGCGATGATTGAAAAAAAGCGAAGATGAAAGAGTTCAACTAGAGACGTCACTGGAAAGTCAGTGTGTTACCTGTACACTTACACTATACACTATATGCAGAGCTCCTGTGTATAATGTCACTGATGATCCTTGTATTACCTGTACCCTACAGTGTATTATTTCACCGGCAATCACAGTATTACCTGTACACTATATACACAGCTCCTGTGTATAATGTCACTGGTGATCACTATATTACCTGTACACTAAACACTATATACAGAGCTTCTCTGTATAATGTCACTGTTGATCACTGTATTACCTGTACATGGACACTATATACAGAGCTCCTGTGTAATCTCACTGGTAAGTCAGTGTGTTACCTGTACACTGACACTATACTCTATATACTATATACAGAGCTCCTGTGTATAATGTCACTGGTGAGTCACTGTATTACCTATACACTGACACTATTCTCTGTATACTATGTAAAAAGCTCCTGTATATCATGGCATTTAAGATAATATTAGCATTTTTTTATTAATGATCAGCATTGTAGTATTCGGTCACTATGGGGTGGTAATATATAGTCTGGTCATGTTGTGGCTATATTTGTTCCTTGTATATGGTATTATTCATTTACTATGTAGCGGTAATATGTAGTCTGGTCATGGTGTGGTGGTATTTGTCTCTTTTATGTTGTAGAATTCAGTCACTATGAGGTGGTAATATGTATATAAAAGCAACTGGATCCGCGCTACAGTGACAGTGAAACATGTAGGAATCTACACTGAGTAGGAAACAAAATGAATTCAGGGTACTCTCCTCAAAGCATGTACAATGTACCAGTAAATATAGGTAGATACTGTACTCCCCAGCACAACACTGGACCACAGCAGGCCGCCCTCCGCTGATACAGACCTGGACCTAAAGCCAGGGATGCAAATGTGTCTAGAGAGCCAATGACAGTAAATAAATTACGGACTCACCGTGATGACATTGTGGCTCGGTGTGGAGTGATGGTTGTGGTCCGGTTCAGATGGTGGGATCCGTCGGGTGGGCGTGCAGGCAGACAAACGGGCAAGCAGAGGAGAAGAACCGCAGAGCAGCATGCAGTGCGGAAGCTGCGTAGAGCCAGGGACAGCTCCGGCCGGTAGCGTCCCTGGATACGAGCAGGAAAGGACAGAGGGAGGAGCTCGCTGGCACAGGGCTCAGCGTGTGACGTCACGGAGCTTGTGGACGGGGTAACACAGAGACCAAAAGACCGACGCGTTTCGAAGGAGTGGCGTCCTTCTTCATCACCGCTGCTCTGCTTTTGTTCTCCTCTGCTTGCCTGTTTGTCTGCCTGCACGCCCACCCGACGGATCTGGTAATATGTGTCACTATGTGGTGATAATGTGGTCCGGCTATGATGTGACGGTATTTGTTCCTTGTATATAGTATTATTGATCATTTTAAAAAATGTATGTGACACATTCCCTTAAAGAAAAATAGATAAAAATATACTTTAAAAAAGTATTGGGTATTTTAAGAAATGTTTAATAGGTTAAAGTAAAGTAACATAGTTAGTTAGTAGTAAGGCCGAAAAAAGACATTTGTCCATCCAGTTCAGCCTATATTCCTATATTCCATCATAATAAATCCCCAGATCTACATCCTTCTACAGAACCTAATAATTGTATGATACAATATTGTTCTGCTCCAGGAAGACATCCAGGCCTCTCTTGAACCCCTCGACTGAGTTCGCCATCACCACCTCCTCAGGCAAGCAATTCCAGATTCTCACTGCCCTAACAGTAAAGAATCCTCTTCTATGTTGGTGGAAAAACCTTCTCTCCTCCAGACGCAAAGAATGCCCCCTTGTGCCCGTCACCTTCCTTGGTATAAACAGATCCTCAGCGAGATATTTGTATTGTCCCCTTATATACTTATACATGGTTATTAGATCGCCCCTCGGTCGTCTTTTTTCTAGACTAAATAATCCTAATTTCGCTAATCTATCTGGGTATTGTAGTTCTCCCATCCCCTTTATTAACTTTGTTGCCCTCCTTTGTACTCTCTCTAGTTCCATTATATCCTTCCTGAGCACCGGTGCCCAAAACTGGACACAGTACTCCATGTGCGGTCTAACTAGGGATTTGTACAGAGGCAGTATAATGCTCTCATCATGTGTATCCAGACCTCTTTTAATGCACCCCATGATCCTGTTTGCCTTGGCAGCTGCTGCCTGGCACTGGCTGCTCCAGGTAAGTTTATCATTAACTAGGATCCCCAAGTCCTTCTCCCTGTCAGATTTACCCAGTGGTTTCCCGTTCAGTGTGTAATGGTGATATTGATTCCTTCTTCCCATGTGTATAACCTTACATTTATCATTGTTAAACCTCATCTGCCACCTTTCAGCCCAAGTTTCCAACTTATCCAGATCCATCTGTAGCAGAATACTATCTTCTCTTGTATTAACTGCTTTACATAGTTTTGTATCATCTGCAAATATCAATATTTTACTGTGTAAACCTTCTACCAGATCATTAATGAATATGTTGAAGAGAACAGGTCCCAATACCGACCCCTGCGGTACCCCACTGGTCACAGCGACCCAGTTAGAGACTATACCATTTATAACCACCCTCTGCTTTCTATCACTAAGCCAGTTACTAACCCATTTACACATATTTTCCCCCAGACCAAGCATTCTCATTTTGTGTACCAACCTCTTGTGCGGCACGGTATCAAACGCTTTGGAAAAATCGAGATATACCATGTCCAATGACTCACCGTGGTCTAGCCTATAGCTTACCTCTTCATAAAAACTGATTAGATTGGTTTGACATGAGCGATTTCTCATAAACCCATGCTGATATGGAGTTAAACAGTTATTCTCATTGAGATAATCCAGAATAACATCCTTCAGAAACCCTTCAAATATTTTACCAAAAGTAGAGGTTAGACTTACTGGCCTATAATTTCCAGGTTCACTTTTAGAGCCCTTTTTGAATATTGGCACCACATTTGCTATGCGCCAGTCCTGCGGAACAGACCCCGTCGCTATAGAGTCCCTAAAAATAAGAAATAATGGTTTATCTATTACATTACTTAGTTCTCTTAGTACTCGTGGGTGTATGCCATCCGGACCCGGAGATTTATCTATTTTAATCTTATTTAGCCGGTTTCGCACCTCTTCTTGGGTTAGATTGGTGACCCTTAATATAGGGTTTTCATTGTTTCTTGGGATTTCACCTAGCATGTCATTTTCCACCGTGAATACCGTGGAGAAGAAGGTGTTTAATATGTTAGCCTTTTCCTCGTCATCTACAACCATTCTTTCCTCACTATTTTTTAAGGGGCCTACATTTTCAGTTTTTATTCTTTTACTATTGATATAATTGAAGAACAGTTTGGGATTAGTTTTACTCTCCTTAGCAATGTGCTTCTCTGTTTCCTTTTTGGCAGCTTTAATTAGTTTTTTAGATAAAGTATTTTTCTCCCTATAGTTTTTTAGAGCTTCAATGGTGCCATCCTGCTTTAGTAGTGCAAATGCTTTCTTTTTACTGTTAATTGCCTGTCTTACTTCTTTGTTTAGCCACATTGGGTTTTTCCTATTTCTAGTCCTTTTATTCCCACAAGGTATAAACCGCTTACAGTGCCTATTTAGGATGTTCTTAAACATTTTCCATTTATTATCTGTATTCTTATTTCTGAGGATATTGTCCCAGTCTACCAGATTAAGGGCATCTCTAAGCTGGTCAAACTTTGCCTTCCTAAGTTTGGTCTAAGTAGGTCCTGACCAAAAGAATCTACCTTGTCGTGGTGGCGGCTTAAAAAATATTTTCGCCAGATCAAAAACTGATGGCTACGTATGTGACATGGTGTTTGATGGGAACTGCTAATGTGTGAGGACGTGATGCAGAAGTGGAGTATTTCTAAGAGTGGGAGGTGGGACTGTGGAAGGTTTGAGGGGTGGAGGCAGAGCTGGGATGAAGTCTGGGCGGAGTCTCAAAGGGGCCTGAAAATGTTGCTATTATGGGACCTTGAAATTCCTGGAGGCAGCCTTTATGTCGAATGTCCAAACATGGCACCAGCCTAGCCTAATTCAAACAAATGGTATTTCTTCTACAAAACCTACATTTATAAGCTATAATGGGGTCAAGAATAGAACCATGTGATGATTATTTATTAACTTATTTTAAGAAAAGTTCATATTTCAAAATCCATCAATACAAAACAGAAAGACTACAGAATATCCCTAGTGATATCACCCTTCAATGGTGCAACAAGTTTTCTTTTCAATATACAACAGTGTAGTCCCAAGAGTGGATCATGCATAAAAAAGTGACTTCAAATAGATAACATACATATTCCAAATTGTTACCACATAGCACAAAATGAACACTTTATCCTATCATACCAAACAAACAGCCATAATATTTTGACATATGACTACATGTCCACTTGGACAGCACACACACCCTTACTGCTAAACTGGACAACTCTACAGGTCCCAGCCATCCTAGTCTCAGTGGATGGAAAGAGCCTGTGCCATCCATGGCAATTGTATATTTTAGGTAGAGTAAAGTTTGCTACAAATTAAGGCTTTATTCACACCAATGTTAGTATTTCTTGATGGTACGAGATGCAAAAATTTGGCATAAATAATTATCAGTTCATGGAGTCCTTCAGATTGTTTCAATATCTGTTTGACTAGAGGTACAAAAAATGACATGAATTTTTGATGATCTATATAAATGCTTTATGTTTAAATATCGTTAAAGTGGTTTTCCTAGAATTGACGCATCACCTATTCACATGCGAAGTAATAAATGTCTGATGACAAATGCTTTGACTCCATCACCCCCTGGGACCTCCACTAATCACAGCAATGGAGTACAATTTCCTCTATTGAAATAAAGTGTTGGTCGACCATGTGCAGTGCTGCTTCATAAGTCTATGGGACTGCTAATAATCCCTTTGTACTGTGCTAAATAAAACAAAGGGCATACGACCTTTTGATGATCAGTGGGGGGTTTGGACATTGGGGCCCTTAGTGATCAGACACTTATATATCCTGTAAATAGGAAATAAGTGTTGAGTCTGGGGAACCTGTTTAATAAATTCCTTTATTTGCACAAACAAAAAAAAACTTACAATTTTGTTTTTATGGAAATATAATTTATAGAATACAATAATCCACTTTTTTTTTATTTAAAGTAAACTCTCTCCTTGATTTAGAGAACGCTTAACATCTCTTTTCCAAGGAACGTTCATTTACATAAACAGACAATCCCAGATAAAAATTTCCATTAGACAGAGGTGAAATGGATCAATTTTCTCTGCCAAGACAAATCTTAAATCTTGAGCAGATATGGTCATTATTGCAGTAGCCCCATTTCAGAAATAATGTATTAAAAAATCAGCAGATAGCAGCCATTTCCAGATTTCCAATTATCTTTAAGAAAAGCTTATTCTGTGGACAATAAAGCACATTATTGCACAATATGATACAGTCCATAAAGATCACAATGTTTTATGAAAGGTTAAAGAAAGCTCAGCACATTTAGGAGAATGTCATAACCCACAAAGTCTTTGAAGACTTAGCTATGTGCATAGGTCTGCCTGAAAAAAAAAACAATCTGCTTTACGGAAGGTAATATTCATGTTAATTGATTCAGTTTTTATTTTAGAAGAAGTTGATGAATGTAAAATAAAGCTGTAAATATACCATAAAACATGCCACACTGATCAAACAGTAATGTGAAAAGATAAAAGCACCTCGCCGAGAACCTCCAAACTATTTCCCTTTACGAGATTGTTCCAATTTATCTGTGAGTATAAATGGTCCAGAAAAATGTTCAAGATGTTGATATACAGACTGATATTTAATATACAGGAAGGCTAGTTCCAGTTGCTAAATATTTCCCAATGTCATGCACTATTAAATTGCGTATTCATAGGCGTTATTTCTAAAGGATTTACAGGAAAAAAAAGGACCATTTATCTTATCGTCGTAGGACTAGCACGTGTAACCGTATTTGTATCCCGTTGCTCATCAATTTTTAAGGGACCGCAGTAGTATACAGTATTTCCTAACATAGGATTTATCAGTGGGCAAATTTAGAAAGGTAGAATTAGAAAAACAGGGCTAATTGCTTCCACAAACACCATGGGGTGGATTCATCAAGAATCGGGTCACACACAATTGAACTACACCAGTCTTTAATAGAGTAAAAGATGCTGAATTCATGAAGATGCGCATATTACTTAATAAATTCAGCACATCTTATAGGCGCCATCACTTTTACTGAATTGGACAGGCGCGTATGGCCGCACCTCCTCCTGGTTCCTCCCCATATCCGCTCATTTCGGCAAAGCTGATTGAAACTGATGTGAAAATGGCAAAAGTGACAAAAGTTTTTGCGCAACGTGATTTTTACTCCACTTTTCTGGAATACAATTTTTGATGAATTGTCCCCCTTATCTATCTATGGGTCCGGATTTTTTTTAGTTCAGAGTAGTTTTTAATCTTGCATGGTCATGCTACTAGAAATCAGTCTAGTAACTAAGACCTTATTCCATACTTTCAGTGGGTAAAAAAGGTGATCCTTAAACAATTTTGCAAAAGTTTTATTTCAAGTTTCAACGTTAGAGTATGGTCCCACGTAGTGGCCTTCTGATTGCCAAGGAGCTGTTTTCCCATTGACTTGATGGATGATTGATAATAGCTGTGTGGTTTACCCACAAAACCGCATGGTCGTCATCAATTAACAATCAGTGTTAATGGGTAATTTGACAACTGTCAGGACTTGCATGTTTTTTTCCTACAAAGTGGCTGTTAAGTTGGACCGTACCCTGAAACTTTGAAGTTAATGTTCCGCCAGTCTCAACAGCAAAACAGAATATCATATGTCAAATATGTTTCTAGATCTAATAACTTGTAGTAAGAGTTTTTCTTCTCTTTTTGAAGTATAGTTATAATAGATGTAGTTTTATTCTCTATATACCAAGTCATCTAATGATTTAGATTGTTGTCTTGTGAAAAAAAGAAAAAAAGAAAAACTCACAGCTGGGTTGCTACATGGCTTAAGGCAAAAGGCAATTTGAAAAAAAAATCCTGTGCTTTGGGAGGTGAATGTTTATTAAAATGTTGCAGCTATTAAAAATATATGAATCATCATTGGCCATTCTATGTGATCCAGTACCAACACCTTTCAGGCATCTAGCACGTGACATTAGCTAAAACATAACAATTATGACTGTCAACTCGGCTGCTCAGTTTCACGATAAATCAAAAAGTTGTGGCTTACTTTGGATCAAACACAAAAGTCCTCGCTTATTTGGGATGTGTGTTTGCTAACAGCGTCCTGAAGTGTGTATCAGTGGCTACAAATCTTATGCCAGATATAAAGTAAATTACAGATGGAACACAATCATATATTATCATGGATATTAGATATTTAAATAGTCCACTTTTGCAATATATTTTTTTCTTTAGTAAATGTCCTGCAAAACAGTGGGAGGCCTGGTCCCGAACACTCACTGATTGCTCAAAAAATTGCCCTGAAGCGTGCTGCATAATAGGCAAAACCTCTGAGCGCTTGCAAGAAAGCACGCTCACAGCGTGGTGGATAGGCTCAAGAAAAAGTCCACAAACCAAAAAATTGTGCCAATATTTTTTGTTCATCATGTCTTCCAATAAATTGTATCAAAAGAGATCAGAGAGTTGTATATACCCCAAAATGGCTCCAATTAAAATTACCAATTGTCCCACACAAAAAGCTCAGATGATGTAGAAATAAATAAATAGCCATCCAGAGAACATTATATTGTATTCACGTTTTGTTGCTGTTTTCCTATTTAATGCTAGAAAACATGAAATTATTTTGTAGTAATTCCATGTTGGTGCCATGAAAAATGTCTCAAACAAAAAAAATTATATATATATATATATATATATGTATATATATATATATATATATATATATATATATATATATATATATATATAGTCTATGGAATAATATAAAAACATTTATCTTTGAACATCAATACTTCTTTGCAGTGAAAGGGTTCCCTCTAGTCACAGGGAATCAGTAATACCTATCACAAACTATATACACTGTATACTTATCTATGTATAGATATAGATATATATATATTATGGTGTTGACTGCTTGAAAAAATATGTATAGATGTGTTTAAAACGTTCTACAATTAGAGAATTAGAGATGAGATAATTAATTTGCAGGACTCCGGTCCATTGCTCAAGTTAGTAATGTTATCCACTGGATGGAAGACTAGCGAATTTCCTTACTGCCCGGCATTCACAGCTCTTCTTTTGATTAGCCGGACTGGTGCGACATCATTATTGCAGCATGAAGCACACATGACATCATGGCAACTAATCAAAAGAAGAGCAGGCCTCCAGTCAACTAGTCACAGATTACTGGCCTGGTCATTGTACCAGAGTTTTATTTATTACTAGCTGTACTACCCGGCTTCGCCCGGGTTAATGACTGCTGTTAGCAAAATAGAATGTGTTAACAAAAATTTATTCTGCACACAAAAACCACAAAACAAATAGATAGAAATGTAATTATTAAAAGGCAAAAACTAAGCAAATAGAAGCATTTCACAACATATATTAGCTTTGTTATACTGAGAATGTCTTTGTTGCCTATATTAACCAATCAGAGCTCAGGTTAATTAACTGTAGCAAAATAGAAGCTGAGCTGTGATTGGTTGCTATTGGCAGCCTGATAAATCCCCAGCCAACAGGAAGCCCTCCCCCCTGGCAGTATATATTAGCTCACACATACACATAATAGACAGGTCATGTGACTGACAGCTGCCGTATTTCCTATATGGTACATTTGTTGCTCTTGTAGTTTGCTTATTAATCAGATTTTTATTTTTGAAGGACAATACCAGACTTGTGTGTGTTTTAGGGCGAGTTTTATGTGTCAAGTTGTGTGTGTTGAGTTGCGTGTGGCGACATGCATGTAGCGACTTTTGTGAGATGAGTTTTGTGTGGCGACATGCGTGTAGCAACATTTTGTGTGTTGAGTTGCATGTGACAGGTTAGTGTAGCAAGTTGTGTGCAGCAAGATTTGTGCATGGCGAGTTTTGCGCGTGGCGAGTTTTATGTGTGGTGCATTTTGAGTATGTGCAAGTTTTGTGTGAGGCAACTTTTGCATGTGGTGCAACTTTTGTACATGTGGCAATTTTTCTGTGTGTGCAAGTTTTGCATGAGGTGAGTTTTCCATGAGGTGAGTTTTGCACGTGTGGCGAGTTTTGCGTGAGCCTAGTTTTGCATATGGCGAGTTTTGCATGTAGCGAGTTTTGAGTGGTGACTTTTGTGTTTCGACTTTTATGTGGCGAGGTTGGTGTGTGTGTGTGGTGAAATGTGTGCTGAGGGTGGTATATGTGTTCAAGCACGTGGTAGTGTGTGGCGCATTTTGTGTTTGTGTTCATATCCCCGTGTGTGGTGAGTATCCCATGTCGGGGCCCCACCTTAGCAACTGTACGGTATATACTCTTTGTCGCCATCGCTCTCATTCTTTAAGTCCTCATTGTTCACATCTGGCAGCTGTCAATTTTCCTCCAACACTTTTCCCTTCACTTTTTCCCCATTATGTAGATAGGAGCAAAATTGTTTGGTGAATTGGAACGCGCGGGGTTAAAATTTCACCTCACAACATAGCCTATGACGCTCTCGGGGTCCAGACGTGTGACTGTGCAAAATTTTGTGGCTGTAGCTGCGACGGTACAGATGCCAATCCCGGACATACACACATACATACATACACACATTCAGCTTTATATATTAGATATACCTGTATGTAATCTCCTGTATATAGTATATACCTGTGTGTCATCTCACCTATATATAGTATATATCTGTGTGTCATCTCCTGTATATAGTATATACCTGTATGTCATCTCCTCCTATACATAGCATATACCTGTGTCATCTCCTCCTGTATATACTATATACCTGTAGGTAATCTGCTCCTGTATATAGTATATACCTGTGTGTCATCTCCTCCTGTATATAGTATATACCTGTATGTCATCTCCTCCTGTATGTAGTATGTACCTGTATGTCATCTCCTCCTCTATATAGTATATACCTGTGTGTCATCTCTCCTGTATATAGTATATATCTGTGTGTCATCTCCTCCTGTATATAGTATATACCTGTGTGTCATCTCCCCTGTAAATAGTATATACCTGTGTGTCATCTCCTGTATATAGTATATAGCTGTATGCCATCTCCTCCTGTATTAGCCCTCGTTCACACGTTATTTGGTCAGTATTTTTACCTCAGTATTTGTAAGCTAAAATGGCAGCCTGATAAATCCCCAGCCAACAGTAAGCCCAACCCCTGGCAGTATATATTAGCTCACACATACACATAATAGACTGGTCATGTGACTGACAGCTGCCGGATTCCTATATGGTACATTTGTTGCTCTTGTAGTTTGTCTGCTTATTAATCAGATTTTTATTTTTGAAGGATACCAGACTTGTGTGTGTTTTAGGGCGAGTTTCGTGTGTCAAGTTGTGTGTGTTGAGTTGCGTGTGGCGACATGCATGTAGGGACTTTTGTGAGATGAGTTTTGTGTGGCGACATGCGTGTAGCAACTTTTTGTGTGTCGAGTTGCATGTGACAGGTTAGTGTAGCAAGTTGTGTGCAGCAAGTTTTGCGCATGGCGAGTTTTGCGCGTGGCGAGTTTTATGTGTGGTGCCTTTTGAGTATGTGCAAGTTTTGTGTGAGGCAACTTTTGCATGTGTTGCAACTTTTGTGCATGTGGCAATTTTTCTGCGTGTGGCAATTTTTCTGCGTGTGCAAGTTTTGCGTGTGGCGAGTTTTGCACGTGTGGCGAGTTTTGCATGTGGAGAGTTTTGCGCGTGGCGAGTTTTGAGCGGCGACTTTTGTGTTTCTACTTTTATGTGGCGAGGTTGGTAGTGTGTGGCGCATTTTGTGTGTGTGTTCATATCCCCGTGGTGGTGTGATTATCCCATGTTGGGGCCCCACCTTAGCAACTGTACAGTATATACTCTTTGGTGCCATCGCTGTCATTCTTTAAGTCCCCCTTGTTCACATCTGGCAGCTGTTAATTTGCCTCCAACACTTTTCCTTTCATTTTTTCCCCATTATGTAGATAGGGGCAAAATTGTTTGGTGACTTGGAAAGCGCGGGGTTAAAATTTCACCTCACAATATAGCTTTGACGCTCTCAGGGTCCAGACGTGTGACTGTGCAAAATTTTGTGCCTGTAGCTGCGACGCCTCCAACACTTTTCCTTTCACTTTTTCCCCATTATGTAGATAGGGGCAAAATTGTTTGGTGAATTGGAAAGCGCGGGGTTAAAATTTCACCTCACAACATAGCCTATGACGCTCTCGGGGTCCAGACGTGTGACTGTGCAAAATTTTGTGGCTGTAGCTGCTACGGTTCAGATGCCAATCCCGGACATACATACATACATACATACATACACACACACACACATTCAGCTTTATATATTAGATTATTATTATTATTATTATGCTTCTCTTATTATATAATGCCATCATATTCCACAGACATTAACATTGCTGTTCCCATTGGGGCTCACAATCTAAATTCTCCATGTTTTTGGAAGGAAATGGTGACTTAATGGATGAACGATCTATACGAAGATCGATCTTATCCAAGATCATTAGTCATTGGGTTGCTGGTCTTCCTCTTCGCCTTGCTCCTTCTACTCTTCTGAATATGATGTCCTTCTCCAATTATTGCTGTCTTCACATGATGTGTCCAAAGTAGGCAAGTCATAGCTTGGTGATCCTTGCTTCAAGTGACATGTCTGTAGAAAAGACCAAACTATGTACGAGCTGTGTCTTCGTCGCCAGTGAAATGTTCCTTGATTTGAAAACCTTGCACAGGGATATCATTCTTCATTTGCCCATAGCTATTGATTTCCCGCATTGTCGCTGCATCTTGACTGATCATTGATCCGAGCATATTGAAGTCCTTTACAGTTTCCATTTCATCATTGTCCATCTCAAATGTGTCCCGGTCTACCTGGCAGTAATCAATATCTTTGTCTTCTTTGTATTGAGTGGCAGTCCCATATTTGAGCTTTCTGACTTGAGCATTCGTAATAAGTTCTTCACTCCATCTACACTTGTTGCTATTAATGTTGTATTGTTTGCGTATTTAAGATTGTGATTATTTGTCCAGCAATTTTGATTCTTTCTTCTTTTTCCGCAAGTCCAGCCGGAGTACCCAGAGGAAACCTACACAGGGAGACCATACAAACTTTTTGCAGATGTTATCCTTTGGATTTTAAGCCTGCACTGCAAAGCAACAGTACTAACCACTGAGCCACTATGCTTTCTCATTTCTATCTACAATATATTTATACAAGTTACTGATATAATTGAATTAATAAAGCTGGCCTAGTTTCAAGATATCAGCATCTATCTTAGCAGCTACACTTCTGGCTTAAGTTTAACATTGGATAATGCTTCCTGTGTCAACATATAAACAAAAACAATACTGAGTGTAAAGGGGGGTAGGCTTATAGGCTCAATAGCTAAGCCAGACCCCTTTTAAGTCTTTATGGATGTATAGACAGAGACATTTAAATAAGCCAGTCCTCTGGACATAAAGAACTATGTATTGTGTTGCGGTCATGGCTGGGCCGAGCAGACTATTATGCCCAGCTGTGGTGCACGTGGATTTGTGGACCCACTGTGACACAGGACCTGGTCTACCCAGGAAGGGGAGTAACTAAGTGGCTATCTTGGTGTTCACTGGAGCCTCTAGTGGTGAGTTCAGGCTAGGCAGAACCCGGTACTGCAGCTGCTGATTCACAAGGGTCAGGTACGCTGACACTACTTTAGGTCTTAGTTCAGACACGCCGGTCTAGGATACAGGATCAGGGTTAGGCCACTCATGGACCTGGGAATATTTTCATGCACAAGCCGCACTGGGACCAGGGGACTTTGGAAACAGGATTGGCCAATCTGGGACCAGGGGACTATGTTCAGGCACTGGCCGCTCTGAGACCCAGAGACAGGGTTCAGGAACTGACTGCTTTGAAACCAGAGGAAAGGGTTCAGGCACTGGCCGCTTCAGGATCAGGGGACAAGGTTCAGTTATTGGCTGCTCTGGGACCAGGGGACGAGTTTCAGGCACTGGTTGCTACAGAACCAGAGGAGGAGGTTCAGGATAATATAATAATAATAATAATAATAATTTTTATTTATATAGCGCCAACATATTCCGCAGCGCTTTACAACTTATAGAGGGGACTTGTACAGACAATAGACATTACAGCATAACAGAAATCACAGTTCAAAATAGATACCAGGAGGAATGAGGGCCCTGCTCGCAAGCTTACAAACTATGAGGAAAAGGGGAGACACGAGAGGTGGATGGTAACAATTGCTTTAGTTATTTGGACCAGCCATAGTGTAAGGCCCGGGTGTTCATGTAAAGCTGCATGAACCAGTTAACAGCCTAAGTATGTAGCAGTACAGACACAGAGGGCTATTAACTGCATAAAGTGTATGAGAACACGATGCAAGGAACCTGATTATGTGTTTTTTTTTTTTTCTATTTTTAATAGGCCACACAGGGATAGTTAGGTTAATGCGTTGAGGCGGTAGGCCAGTCTGAACAAATGCGTTTTTAGGGCACGCTTAAAACTGTGGGGATTGGGGATTAATCGTATTAACCTAGGTAGTGCATTCCAAAGAATCGGCGCAGCACGTGTAAAGTCTTGGAGACGGGAGTGGGAGGTTCTGATTATTGAGGATGCTAACCTGAGGTCATTAGCGGAGCGGAGGGCACGGGTACGGTGGTAGACTGAGACCAGAGAGGAGATGTAGGGTGGTGCTGAGCCATGGAGTGCTTTGTGGATGAGGGTAGTAGTTTTGTACTGGATTCTGGAGTGGATGGGTAGCCAGTGTAATGACTGGCACAAGGTAGAGGCATCGGTGTAACGGTTGGTGAGGAATATGATCCTGGCAGCAGCATTCAGGACAGATTGGAGCGGGGAGAGTTTGGTAAGAGGGAGGCCGATTAGTAGAGAGTTACAATAGTCCAGACGGGAATGAATAAGAGAAACAGTAAGAGTTTTTGCAGAGTCGAAAGTAAGAAAAGGGCGAATTCTAGAAATGTTTTTGAGATGCAGATAAGAAGAGCGAGCCAGTGATCGGATGTGGGGGGTGAATGAAAGCTCAGAATCAAGTATGACCCCAAGGCAGCGGGCATGTTGCTTTGGAGTAATGATTGAACCGCACACGGAGATGGCAATGTCAGGCAAAGGTAGGTTAGTAGAGGGAGAGAACACGAGGAGTTCAGTTTTTGACAGGTTCAGTTTCAGATAGAGGGAGGACATGATGTTAGAGACAGCGGTAAGACAATCACTGGTGTTTTCTAAGAAGGTCGGAGTGAAAGCAGGAGAAGAGGTGTATAATTGGGTGTCATCAGCATAGAGATGGTACTGGAACCCAAATCTACTGATTGTTTGTCCAATAGGGGTAGTATAACAGGAATAACAGTTCCAGGACCAGAGCACGAGGTACAGGACTGAACACACCAGGACCAGGGAGCTAGACACAATACTGGCCACGCGGGGAGCAGGGGATAATATTCAGGCCCTGACCACACCACCGTGGGACCTCACAACTCACTAGCAGTACACCTTGCTAACTAATGATTGACTACATTGCTTGGTGACTCCCTAGGGGAGAGGGAATCTTTTATACAAGATGCCTACCAGCTAGCGGCTGGGAGACATCTTGTAGGTGTACTACTTATGCTAAATGCCTCTCAGCAACAGGCTGACATAATACACGCGCTTCCCCTTTAAGAATGGGTAAGTGAGGGCATTCACATACTAGGCATATCACTGAACTGCAGTGCGCGCACACAGGAAGTGGAAGGGAAGCAGAAGAATGCCGGGGATCACGTCACGGAGCTGGGGCGGTGAATAAGACAGTGTCCCTGCATGGAGGGGAAGGGAACACCATGCAGCTGTCCCGGAAGCAGCATTGCATACTTACACAGCAAGCTATCACTTGTATCAGATTATTGATTTTAACAGTTGTACCTAGCATTACAGCTCAGTCCCATGTAAGTGACTAAAAATAATGTCCAGCACCAGGAATAAAACTATGGGTCTGTCATTTGGCTGGTTATTCAGGGTCCTGGAAAATCACCTAAAAGGGAATCTGTCACCTAATTTTGGCCCTATAAACTGCTGCCAACGCCATCAGGGGTTTATCTACAGCATTCTGTAATGCTGTAGATAAGCCCCCGATGTATCCTGAAAGATGAAGAAAAAGAGGTTATATTATACTCACCCAGGGGTGGTCCGATGCAGTCCGGTCCGATGGGCATTGCGGTCCGGGGCCTCCCATCTTCATGCGATGACATCCTCTTCTTGTCTTCCTGCCGCAGCTCCTGCGCAGGAGTACTTTATCTGACCTGTTGAGGGCAGAGCAAAGTACTACAGTGCGCAGGTGCCGGGAAAGGTCAGAGAGGCCCGGCGCCTGCACACTGCAGTACTTTGCTCTGCCCTCAACAGGGCAAATCAGTACACCTGCGCTGGAGCCGCAACAGAAGCAAGGAGGATGACGTCATCGTATGAAGATAGGAGGCCCCAGATCGGACCTGCGACCCCCATCGGACCCAAATTGAACCGGGACCGCCCCTGGGTGAGTATAATATAACCTTTTTTTCTCATCTTTCAGGTGACATCGGGGGCTTATCTACAGCATTACAGAATGCTGTAGATAAACCCCTGATGGCGGTGGCTGTTGTGAATTAGACTTCTTGGCTCCCTCTGGTGGTTATTAGTGATATGACTCTGGGATTTTCTTTCCTCAGTTTGCACCCACCTGGGTCGTTAGTCCAGGGTTGTTGCTATATAAACCTCCTGGATCCTTAGTCCAGTGCCTGGCATCGTTGTAATCAGATCCTTTTTGTTTGCTCCTATCTGCTGGTCCTGGTTCGTGCAAAATTAAGCTAAGTCCTGCTTCTTTGTTTTTTGGGTTATTTGCTTGCTCTCATTTTTGTCCAGCTTGTACTAAATGTGATTCCTGACCTTGCTGGAAGCTCTAGGGGGCTGGTGTTCTCCCCCCGGGCCGTTAGACGGTTCGGGGGTTCTTGAATATCCAGCGTGGATATTTTTGATAGGGTTTTTGCTGACCATATAAGTTATCTTACTATATTCTGCTATTAGCTATTGGGCCTCTCTTTGCTAAATACCTAGCTCATCCTTACGTTTGTCTTTTCCTCTTACCTCACCGTTATTATTTGTTGGGGGCTTGTATCCAACTTTTGGGGTCTTTTCTCTGGAGGCAAGAAAGGTCTTTCTTTTCCCTTCTAGGGTTAGTTAGTTCTCCGGCTGGCGCGAGACGTCTAGAATCAACGTAGGTACGTTCCCCGGCTGCTGTTATTTGTGGTGCTAGGATTAGATATACGGTCAGATCAGTTACCACTGCCCTATGAGCTGGTTTTTGTGTTTGCAGACTTAGAAACTATTTCTGAGACCCTCTGCCATTGGGGTCATAACAGGTGGCCGCTATTTATAGGGCCAAAATTGGGTGACAGATTCCCTTTAAATATTTGCTGGTATAATGGATCTGGGCTAGTAATTTTAATAGATGGTGGCAAGTGTTGCAGCCATGATATATACATACATATATTATATACAATACCATACAAAAGTTTTAGGCAGTTGTGGAAAAAAGCTGCTTTCAAAAATAAAAGTAACAAAATGCAAAGTGAATGAAAAAAGAAATTTAAATCAAATACAATATTTGCAGTGAACAATCTTTACCTTCAAAACATAATCGCTTCTTCTAGGCACACTTGTACACAGCTTTTAAAGGCACTCAACAGGGAGCTTGTATCAAACATCTCGAAGAACTAACCACCACAGATCTATCAGGCGAAGAGGCCACATCATCATTTCCAGTTCTTCTTGTTCTTCTTTACACTGAAGATAGTTCTTAATGACATTGACTAAATTATATGTACTCTGACACATCTGTGTCATAATAAGGCAATGTTTCTCTAGAGTAAAATCTCTCTTCTGCAAGACTTCTTTCCTCATGGGAATACCTTTTTCTGTAATAATAATTTTACTTATATAGTGTCACCATATTCCGTAGCACTTTACAATTCAGAGGATACATCTGTCCTCTACTATTGTATCCTCTGCTATGTTGCCTACTTGCAGATATATGGTTAGGGATGAGTGAACACGAACTATAATGTTTTGGGTCTGTACCGGACATCTAGTGTCCTGTTCCGAACCACGAACACAAGCTTCTTACTCTACGTGCATTTTACTGTTTGGGTTCAGGTGACTAATAAAGCTTTGTTGAAAGGCTTTAACAACAAGCTTTTCCAGGGTAGGTACACTTATAATACCAATTAAGTCAAAGGCATGCAAATGGAAGTAAGAATTAAAAATAATAATAAATATATAAATTTCAATAAAATAATCAATAAGATGTAGCTACCATAAACATAGGATAATAAGAGACGAGTCACGGACAATCGGAAATTGCCAAACAGGATAAAAAAGAAGAGAAAACCGACCAAAAAGTCCAAGAAATATTTTTATTACTGACATAACATTAACAAAAAACGCTGCGGAAAAGAAAAAAAAACGCAGGTGCGTTTTCTGCCAGGAGAGCCAGAATCCGCACAAGAAATTCCTAAGGCTACGTGCACACGCTGCGGATTTTGCTGCGGATCCGCAGCGGATTTGACGCTGCAGATCCGCAGCAGTTTTCCATACGGTGTACAGTACAATGTTACCCTATGGAAAACAAAATCCGCAGTGCCCACGATGCAGAAAAATCCGCGCGGATTCTCTGCAGAAAAAAAGAAGGAGCATGTCACTTCTTTCTGCGGATTCCGCTGCGGATTTCAACTTGCACCAATAGGAAAGTGCAGTTGAAAACCCGCAGAGGAATCCTCAGAACAAACCGCACAAAAATCCGCAGTGAAAACCGCAGCGGTTTTGCACTGCGGATTTTGCAAATCCGCTGCGTAAAATTCCGCGGCAAAATCCGCAGCGTGTGCACGTAGCCTAAGCCTAATCCGCAACGTGTGCACATAGCCTTAAAATCAAAGATGACAATGGGACAAAAATGTTCAAGTACAGTACCAGATTACAAGAAAAAATATATATAAAATTATATATAAAAATGGCAAGGACGCGCACCCGCTTATGAAGTATACCTAAGGCTAGTTTCACATTTGCGTTAGAATCCGCAGCGTTTAATCCGCAACCGCAAATGAAGGAAAAACCGCATGGAAACGCATACAAACGCAGCGTTTTTTAGACGCATACGGTAATGCATGCGGTTTAAAAAACGCGGCGTTTTCATGCTCTTGCATGCGTTTTTTACTGCGTTTTCGTTTTTTGTGCTCATGGTGTAAAATATTACAGGAGAAAAATCTAGATAACCAGGCACCACCAATGGGACTACAGAGGGCGTGTATTATGGGATATCTATATATAGTCCCTAGGACTGCTGAAATGTTAACAGTTTGCTACTGTATCCTGTGTCATGATGGATCTTCGCATGGAGAGCTTTTATTTCAACCTGGATTTAAGCATCAAGCTGTTTCTTGCCTGCGCGTTTGCTTGGGAGCAACAAAGAAATCGAGAAAGACAGAGAAGGACATGGCGTAGGCGTTTTTGGCGACACCCCATTATCGAACTTCGGGAGAGCCGTGGAGCCTATCACATGCTATATGGCAAGCTTAATGCCAACCTGGACAAATTTGCGGAATATACCCAGATGTCACAAGACTCTTTTCGGGATTTGCTTGGTCATGTCCAAGGAGCCATCCGGAGACAGGACATCCAGCTCCGTAGAGCGATTCCTGCAGAGGAACGTCTGCTGGTTACATTAAGGTACGTAATAATTCTAAACAAATGCCAGTCATAATTATTGTTGGTCTGACATGTATTCTTTGTATTTTCCTTTATGTCTTTAGCATAACAACACCATAAATAGAATTGATTGTAATTTTTTTTTTATTTATTTTATTACAGATTTCTGGCAACCGGAGAGAGCTTATCATCCCTCCACTTCCAGTACCGGCTTGGAATTTCCACCCTGTCTGGAATAGTTGCGGACACCTGCTGGGCTTTGGGGAACGTACTCCGGGATAAATTTATACCCATACCCACCGAGGAGATGTGGATGAGAATTGCAGAGAAATTCTGGAGTGTGTGATTTCCCCAACTGTTTGGGTGCGGTGGATGGAAAGCACATATGCATTATCAAACCTGCCAGAACTGGATCGGAGTACTTCAACTACAAAAAATATTTTTCTGTTGTGCTCATGGCAATAGCAAATGCGGACTGTCACTTCATCGCCGTGGACATTGGTGCTTTTGGCCGTGGCAACGATTCCCAAACTTTCAAGAACTCGGATATGGGCCTACGTGTGTATGGAAAAATTTTAATTTTCCACGGCCACGACCTCTCCCCAACACTCAAGGCCCACCGATGCCATTTGTTATGGTTGGAGATGAGGCCTTTCAGATGTGTGAAAACCTACTGAAGCCATATTCCAGTCGGGACTTAAGCCACACTAAAAGGATCTTTAACTACAGACTGACCAGGGCCCGAAGAACAGTAGAGTGTACCTTTGGGATTCTTGTCTCAAAATGGCGCTTTCTTGCAACAGCCATTAATCTAAAAATGGAGACAGTCGATGAGGTGATCAAAGCCTGTGTGGTTCTCCACAATTACATTACGGCTAAGGAGCGACCCAACATTGAACTGGATGAACCAGTTGCAAACCCATTGCCAGATTACCAGCATCACCCGCTGAGGTCAACTGTTGAAGTTGGCCACATGCGGGACCAATTTGCTGCCTTTTTTGATTCTGATATTGGACGTGTGGCATGGCAGCACAATATTGTGTAAAATGTCCTGTTGGGTTTGGGTATGTACCACTTATGTTTTAAATGTTACTAATATTTGTTGTTAATAAACTACGTGTTTTGTTATCTTGACCGTGTCTCCTATGCATTTCCTCTACAAACCACTTAGGTTGTTAGTTGTAAGGTAGATGATGTCATTACGTCCTGATTCTGTTCTGCAGTATCTATTGGACGCAGACTGAAGAGACGATGGCTGTTTACAAAACAGATCTATACTCATCAAGTCAGGTGTCAGAAATAATGAATTCATGATGCATGGGCCACCTCATATCTCTATACCAAGCACACACAAAGCTGCAGTGTTGTACTTACTAACTACTGGAGCTATGAGGTGGCAAAAAAATAAAGTGTGCAGCGCAGTGTTTTATTCGGCGCATGGTGTGCTTTGCCAGCGGCGAAATACACAATTAACCAAACATTATTGAGGGCAAAAAACATTATTATTTATTTTTTAACCAACAAATTAATTTAACTATGCCTGCTTGGGGTAGAGTGACGGAAATGGGGTGTGTGTAGCTGTGAGGCCTGGCTTAATGTAGACGATGCAGGGGTGGCAGGAGAAGGGACAATTAACGTAGTGGGGTCTGGGAGTTCGGGGATGGGGCTTGATGCACGAGAGGGCAAAGACACACTGGAAGGGTGAGACAAACCTGACATTACAGACACATTGGGAGGTGAGGGGGGAGGAATTGAGATCGTCCTTTGTTTTTTCCCTTTTCGGGAACAGCGCTGCGGTCTGGGGAGCCTCAGTGGGCTCATTTGTTGTGGCCTGGTCATGGTGGCCGACCTGTCAGGGTCCGTGTGCCGCTGCATGGTTGTGGTGGTGGGGAAGGCCATGCCAGGGTCCAGGTGCTGCTGCTGCATCCTGGTGGTGGTGAAAGCCATTCCAGGGTCCGGGTGCTGCTGCTGCTGCATGCTGGTGGTGAAAAGCATGCCAGGATCTGGGTGCTGCTGCATGCTGGTGCTGAAAAGCATGCCAGGATCCGGGTGCTGCTGCTGCAGCTGGGACCTGGTGATGGTGGCCGACCTGTCCTGATCCAGGTGCTGCTGCTGCATGGTGGTGGCAGTGATGGAGGTCCAAGCAGGAGCAACAGTTGTCATGGTGGTGGCGGTGGGCTGGCCAACAGCACTTGGCATGGTGGTGGTGCTGTAGTGGTGTCCGGCAGTGCTTGGAATGGAGGTGGCCGTGCAGTGGTATGCAGCAGAGCTCAGCATTGATGTCAAGCGTGACAGTGTTGGCACAGGTGGATATGCCGCCACTGTCTGCTGAAAATACTGACTCTGCTGCATAGCCTGCATGTAAGCAGCATTGCAGGCCTGCATGACATTAAGCTGGAAATCAGGAGTAAGGTGTTCCGACATGCCCTGTTCGATTTGATTAAAAAAATGATGTGCAGGCCTCTGGAGGTCGGCTTTCACTTGGACAAGGCTTTTGGTGACCTCCTGGATACGTGTATTCATATGGCTAATGGCAGTATCCAGTCGGTGACCCATCGCCTTGAGTCCATCATGAAAGACCGAGCTCAAGTGCAAAAACTCAGGCATGAGTGACCTGTCCGAGGCCCTCTGCCGCTGCCGGGAAGAGCCCAAAAAAAAGGGGCAGAGGACTGGGAAACAGGAACACCTGATGGACCAGCTTCCTGGTCTCCAGTTTATGTGCCATGCCCACTTGCTGCAGCACTGCTGGATGGCTGGGACGGGTCCGTGGCTGTCTGATGAAGGACCGCTCCAGAACCAGGGTCAAGAGTGCTGCTCCATGTTCTGTGAAAAAAGAAGAAAAAAACACATTACTACCAAACATTTACAAACGTTAAGCGCCAACTCCTGTGGAATAGAAACATACAGATTAAGGCAATACAACACAACCTAATACACCAAAAAAATACTTACGTTCTCTGGGCAAGGACGGACTCAAAAATGCCAGAATGTGGTGGTATTTATATTTTCTGATCCTTGCTCCAGAACCACTAGGAACCCGGTCTCTTGACGAAGGTCCTTGTTGAAGCGATCCTTCATCGTACGCCAACGTGTTTTGACTTTGAGCACTGTTGAAAAAACAAAAAAGAATGGTTAGACAATGGACTTTTGGCCGTGATCAGACAACTGTGTGTGATGAGAGAAACTCCTGAGAGTTTCTCTCATCACACACAGTTGTGTGATCACGGCCAAGGTTAATGCAGCATCACACTGCATTGCAATACTTACAAAATGCATTTCGGACCCGAGTTGGGGTGTTGTCCCAGCCATCCCACATCGCTTTGTCCACCTCATTCTATAGCCGCCGGATCGTCACGTTGTCCGAGTGCTGTGGAACCCGGGTGTCCCAAAATGGGACTCGCTCATGGACCAGGGAGATAAGGAGGTCATTTTGAATGAGGTCCTCATCCCATTCTGGAACCTAAAAAATAAATAAAGACATTAATGTTGGATACATTAACATAAGGAAAAGAAAGAAAACAGAGACAGAAAACTGGCATGAATATTGAAAGTCAAGAAACAAAAGGAGTCAAGAAGAAAAAGGGAAAGAAAGAGGAAAGTAATTAACATCCAATAGTAAAGTGAGGATACAATAAACAGTCAGCCACGTATTTGTACACACTGCCGCCTTGCCACCCGACCGTGACCCCGCTGCTCCTGCTCAGCCTCTGCCGCAGTGGAAGAAGTGCTCTAAAAAAAAGAAAAAAAATTGTCATATGTGTAGATGAATACTTACCAACGTGAGGGGGTGAATACTCGCTTCACAGACATGTTCGGCTTGTGCAGGCCCAGGACGTTGCTCCTCCTCAGAAGAAGATGACATTCTGATGCATGTAGAAAGAAAGAAATGGCAGAAATTAGGACATATAGAGACAGAAAATAGAAAATAAAGACATTGGCTAGGATATACTCACATTGTTCAGAGTGTAGATTCCTTCCTGTGTCTGGTCTGCTGCCTCTACTCATGTTCCCAGTCTGCTGAGTAGTGACCTGCAAATGTCCACTCCCTCCTTTTATCAGTTTGTATGTGGGGGGTGGCTAATCAGTGTCTAGACATGTTTTCCTGTGGTGCAACGTATGCGTTTACAAACGCAAGCAAATGCATGTGCTTGCGAACGCATGCATTCACATAGACAGCAATGCATTTTTTTGCTGCATTCCTTCCGCTAACAACCGCATACCTTTCTAGGCGTCAAATTGACGACTCTAAAATTACTACATGTAGCGTTTACCGCACTAAACCGCAGACGACGAGACGACGCATGTGTCGTCAAACACGGCAAAACTCAACCGATCGCAGACACATGCGCCCCTAATGTTAAATATAGGAATACACGACGTATGCGGATAATTGTGGAAGAAACGCTGCTTAACCAACCGCAAATGTGAAACCAGCCTAACAAATCCAAAAAACAAATGAAGAAAAAAATAAAATAAAATAAATATATATATATATATATATATATATATATATATATATATATGTATAATGTGAAAAAGAAAAAAATTGTATAATGTGTAATACCATACCAAATTGAAAAAAATATTAAATATATATTAGTGAAAAAATGGACAATACAGATAAAGCAAACTGTGTTAGATATCAATAAGTGCAAGGATAAAGTGCAAGTGCAAAGGCAATACAATTCGAACAAATGGAGGGACTAAGTTCAGTGAGATAAATTGAAAGTACACAAAAAAGTGGCCAGTAATATACTTACACCAGTGATGCAGTCCCTACCACTGTGGATGGCGTGCCAACCCGACACCCGTTTTGGTTAAGCCTTTGTCAGGGGGTTGGGTTGGCACGCTATCCACAGTGGTAGGGACTGCATCACTGGTGTAAGTATATTACTATTCAGATTATCATGGGCGCCAATCATTTACATACACCTTCCCACCTGCTTGTTTTCCATCCATTTCCATCCTTCTCTGACTCTATGAAGCCAGAGCTGTCAATCAAATTAGAAGGGGGTGGAGAATGATGGAATACAAACAGGTGGCAAGGTGAATGTACACGATTGGCTCCGCTGTGAAGCACTAAGTGGCAGGACTTAGTTTTAACAGTCATTCTGTACTGACAGAGTCCCTTTAAGGGTCACCTTGAGAAACACTATTTATCTGCAGATATAGGGTTAATCTGCAGGTAAATGGCTTTTAAAACCTGGTTAATGGAAAAGCATTGGCTGCAGAGAGAAAATTAAGCTTAATTCTCCCTTCCGCCAGTCGCTTCCTGTGATGGTGTCAGTGCAAGGAGGGAGACATTATAGTCACAAAGTGGCGGTGCTGTAATAACGTCCTGTCACCTTGATTGTAACATCGTCCAGGGAGCCCAACCTCAGGCTGAGCTTCACTGAATGACTAACATGGCAGCAACACATGACACCCATCAGCAACCTGCAACTGTGTCACGGGGGCTGATGGGAGCTGGTGAGTGCATGCACCCGCCATCGTGCCATCTAAATGCCGCTGTCAGTGATTGACAAGGGCATTTACAGTGGGTACGAAAAGTATTCAGAAAAATTACTACAGTAATGAGGAAAAAATGAACTTTTGTGAATTTACCAAATGGCTGCAATGAAACAAAGATTGAAAAATGTAAAGTGGTCTGAATACATTCCGTACCCACTGTACATTGTAAAAGAAACTTCGGTGTCACACAGAGCGCAGTGTAACCGAGAGAATTGGCAGAGCGGTGACGTCACTGAGGAGCGCAGGATATCGGAGAAGGCGGCAGTAGGTGAGTATATTAATACTCTCACACTGCACACCATACACATAGTCATACATTTCATGAACAAAATATGCATAGGAGTGCTTCTTTAAGTGCTTGCACTGTGCATTATTGTTTGTCAGGTGAATGAGATCCCCTGAAATCTTCCCCCCATATGAACGTAGCTTTATATTTTTTTTTCCATTTAGTACAATAGCTTTTTATAGAAACAGTCAAAGCTACGTATTCTAGAAATGTAACAAAAAACGAGACCATAATAAAAGTGAAACTGCATTAAGGAGCCATATAATTACATTAGTTTTGCAACATTCTTTCCTACAGTTCAAAAACTGATACTCCTTTTTTACAAACTTTCTCAGTCCCTTTTTTTTTAAAAGGATGAAAAGTTTTGGCCTTTATAAGAAGTGTAATAATTAGTGAAATATCAGAATTAATACAGTTGTATATATGCTGTTGATTTCTTTATCCTAATTATCAGTAAAAAGACAGAAGTGTTAATATGAAATAAATCAGAAAAGTAGTTTAATACTGCCACCTAGAGGAATCCTATTGTTTAGGCGATGAGTATCTGATTTTCTGATGTAAGCAGTCGCGATTATTGAAGGTGTGGACATTTTAATGTTTTTCTACATTTATATTGTCCATACAACCAAAAAATATGCCAATACCATATTCAGGCACTTGAGTTGGGGTGTGTTTGCTCAACTGTCCATGCCAGGAATGAGCTAAATAGGCAAAAATGTACATAGTTTCATACTTTTAAGGTTTAAATACACAAGTCCATCAAGTTTAACCTATCTAACATGTTGACCCAGAGGAAGGCAAAACCCCATGAGGCAGATTCTAACTGCCTCATACCAGTGTAAAATGTGTTCCTGACTCCACAAATGGAAATCAGACTAATTCCATGAATCAATGTCCCATCTTAAAAATCTAATATTCATGCCCTGCTTATTTAGTGCCTAAGATAGTTGAATATTCCACAACAATGGAAAATTGCTGGTAATATAGGCATTTCTCTTGTGCTTTAAGGGCAACAAGGGGAACACTCTTTTAAATTAAAAACCTGTAGGTCCTTGAAGGATATTTACATCATGGAGCAAGTCAGGGTATATGGAGCAGAGTCAGGAGGGCGCGATATACTTGGGGCAGATGTGTTACATAGCCATCTTCTGCCTCTATCAGCAGCGATCAGCGTTATGCGTTAGATCTCCCTCCTGTGATTGCGTCTTGCCCATGGGTTGCCAGGGCTGAAAAGTGTCTGCTGAAGGCTCCATCGCAGCCATATTGATTGTCCTCTGATGTTTAGCCAAGGGTTGGGCTTCATAGGAGACTGAGATTTTATAAAGAGGGAAATCTGGACTACCAGCCAGGACCCGGCGCTCCAGGGGGTCCATGGGCAGATTGCGCTCATTACAATGTACTGTGCGCCGCCATTGGACGCGCACATCTCAGCACAGGGAGCTTGAAAAAAGATGAGACATCAGAGGTGAGTTACTGGATGTAAACATGTATTCAGTATAGGGGTATGTTTACACTGAGCCACCAATGGCACTAAACGACCATCAATTGGTAAACAATTACTGGTCGGCAGTCATTTACTGTGGTCTGTCTGTTCAAACAGTCTATTAAAGAGTTGGTCTGAAATTAAGTTTTATTTCATATCAAAATCTAATCTTTTTTTCTAATATACTTTAATTTAAATGTCACTATCCTTCCCTCACTACACTATCTAACTACAGTATATACTCGAGTATAAGTCGACCCGAGTATAAGCCGAGGCACCTAATTTTGTCACGAAAACCTGGGAAAACTTATTGACTCGAGTATAAGCCGGGTATGCTTTGTTCCCTCATCCCTATTCTGGTATGCATGGTTCCCCATCCTTGTTCCTGTATGCATGGCTCCTTATCCTCATTCTTGTATGCATGGCTTCCCGTTTCTGTCCTTGTATGCATGGCTCCTTATCACATATCCTTGTATGCATGGTTCCTATAAAAAAAAACACATCCTATTTACCTTCCCTGCGTGCCCCCGCTGCATTTTGTTCCGGCACAGCTTTTCCGGCTGAGCGATCACGTGTCCCCACTCATTAATGTAATGAATATTCGCCTTTACTGTTCCACCACCCCAACCACTCCATATACCAGACCTCTGCCCTTCCCTAATAACCTCCCTCTCCAACATCACTGAAGGAGAACTTACCTCCTTTCCAAATCACACCTCACCACCTGTGCACTTGACCCCATCCCTTCCCACCTGCTCCCCAACCTCAATAACATGCTCATTCCAGTCCTAACTCATCTCCTCAACCTATCGCTACCTTCTGGTACCTTCCCCTCTGCCTTCAAACATGCCACCATCACACCCATCCTCCAAAAAAACTAACCTTGACCCAACTGGCATGCCCAGCTATCGCCCCATATCACTGCTCCCGTTTGCTCCTTAAGCAGCATGTCCATGCTCAACTTTCCTCCCACCTCTCATCTAACTCTCTCCTTGACAACCTCCAATCTGGATTCCGCCCCACCACTCCACCGAAACTGCCCTGACCAAAATTACTAATGACTTTTTCACAGCCAAATCTAACAGACAGTTCTCCATCCTACTCCTTCTTGACCTATCCTCTTCCTTTGACACAGTTAACCACTGCTTACTGCAACAGTTTCTTTCTTCCCTTGGCATCAAAGACCTTGCCCTGTCCTGGATTGCCTCATACCTTTCCGACCGCACATTTAGCGTTTCCCACTCCCACACTACCTCGTCATCCCGCCCTCTCTCTGTTTGAGTACCTCAAGGTTCTGTCCTGGGGCCCCTACTTTTTTCCCATCTACACCCTTGGCCTAGGACAACTCATAAAGTCCCATGGTTTCCAGTACCACCTGTATGCGGACAACACTCAGATCTACCTCTCTGGCCCAGATGTCACCTCTCTGCTGTCCAAAATCCCAGAGTGTCTATCAGCCATATTCTCCTTCTTCACCTCTGGCTTCCTAAAACTCAATGTAGACAAAAGCAAACTCATCATCTTTCCCGGATCTCGCATATCCCTCCTACCTGATCTATCTATTATGGCAAACAGCATCACGCTCTCTCCCGCTCCTGAAATCCACTGCCTCGGGGTAACTCTCGACTCTGCCCTGTCCTTCAAACCGAAGGTCACAACTCTTGCCACATCCTGTCGCCTCTAACTCAAAAATATTGCCAGAATCCGTCCCTTCCTCAGCCCACAATCTACTAAAACTCTTGTGCATGCCCTCATCATCACCTTCCGCCTCGACTACTGCAACACCCTCCTCTGTGGCCTCCCCGCTAACTCTCTTGCACCACTCCAGTCTGTCCTCAACTCTGATGCCCGGCTAATGCACCTCTCCCCTCGCTACTCCCCTGTTTCTCCCCTCTGCAAATCCCTTCACTGGCTCCCAGTTCCCCAACGAATCCAGTTCAAACTACTAACACTGATCTACAAAGCTATACACAGCCTGTCCCCTCCCAATATCTTCCCTCACGTAATCTTCGATCCTCCCAAGACCTCCTACTCATCCTCAAACAACCGTCTCCAAGATTTCTCCTGAATATCCCCCATCCTCTGGAATTCCACGCCTCAACATGTCCGATTATCCACCACCCTCGGATCCTTCAGACGGAACCTGAAAACCCATCTCTTCAGGAAAGCCTACAGCCTGCAATAACCATTCTGCCGCCTCACCACCACCAAAGCTGCTGCATCACCACAATCCGAGCTGCCGCCTTACTACCACCCAAGCTGCCGCCTCACCACCATCAGAGCTGCTGCAACCCGACCTTCTGTCTCTTCTCCATTAACCCGTAGAATGTAAGTCCACAAGGACAGGGTCCTTTCCCCTATGTACCAGTCTATCATTGCAAATTTGTTTACTGTAAACGATATCTATAACTCTGTTCGTAACCCCTTTCTCATGTACAGCACCATGGAATTAATGGTGCTATATAAATAAATAATAATAATATTCACTCGACGCCTATGGGAGTGGAGAGGGGTGAATATTCATTACCTTAATGAGCGGGGACCGGAAGACTGGCACCCGAAGGAGATGCAGCGAGGGCACGCAGGGAAGGTAAGTAGGCTGTGTGCTGGAAGCCGCGACTGCGGCTGTAACTGTGTGTGCTATAAGAGAAATTAATATTCACTGCCAGCGCAGTGAATATTCATTTCTCTTTAGCAGTGGGCACAGTTAAAGCCACAGATGCCGGCTCCTGCCTCTGGCACCGCCGCTATAAGGGACTACTACTACTTCCCCTTTGATGACGTTTCATTTGAGAATTCCAGTCCAAGATTAAATTATGGCATTAAATAGAGTTTAGGATGAAAATACAATTTAGTTTCAGCCCACCCCTTTATACAATGCGCATTGAGCGATCTGTCCCATATTATATAACATTTTATGTTAAAAATAGCATTGTCCTTTATTGCATAACATTACTTTTTGTTATGTATAGCGCCATTGCGTATTAAATAGCGTCCTCTTGTTATATACTGTATAGCGCTGTTTCTTATTACAAATTATCCTCTATTATGTATATTGCTATGTTATAGATATGGGACATTATTACTGTAGGGGCTAATTACTGCTATGATGTATTTTATTTTTGAGGATATTGTTTTCATTGGGGGTGGGGGCTCCTGTTACTGTGGAGGGTGGCACTATGTCGCTTTTTTCTTCATGTGACGCAGTGTAGAAGTTGGGGAAAAAGTGGGTAATGTGATCTGGAAGCGGTGCTGTAGATAACTGTGTGTTATTTTCTGCAGAGCCGATTCCCGGCTGGAAGAAGTGATAACGGTCTGTGCTGGATGAAGAAGAAAATTGAAGATGAAGGACTTCAACTAGAGATGTCTCTAGTTAGTTAATGTGCCACCTGTACACTGACACTATACACTATATACTATGTTCAGAGCTCCTGTGTATAATGGCACTTATGGTAATATTAGCATTGTGTTTTATTATTAATGATCAGTATTGTAGTATTCAGTCACTATGTGGTGGTAATATGTGGTCGGGTCATGGTGTGGCAGTATTTGTTCCTTGTATGTGGTATTATTTGGTCACTATGTGGTGGCAATTTGTGGTCTGGTCATGGGGTGGCAGTATTTGTTCCTTGTATGTGATATTATTCAGTCACTATGTGGCGGTAATATGTGATCTGGTCTTGGTGTGGCAGTATTTGTTCCTTGTATGTGGTATTATTTGGTCACTATGTGGTGGTAATATGTAATCTCATCATGGTGCGGCAGTATTTGTTCCTTGTATGTGTATTATTCGGTCACTATGTGGTGGTAATATGTTATCTGGTCATGGTGTGGCAGAATTTGTTCCTTGTATGTGGTATTATTAAGTCACTATGTGTGGTAATATGTGATCTGGTCATGGTGAGGTAGTATTTGTTTCTTGTATGTGGTATTATTCGGTCACTATGTGGTGGTAACTTGTGGTCTGGTCATGGTGTGGCGGTATTTGTCCCTTGTATGTGGTATTATTCAGTTACTGTGTGGTATAATATGTGGTCTAGTCATGGCGTGATGGTATTTGTCCCTTGTATGTGGTAATATGCAATCACTATGTGGTGGTAATGTGGTAATATGTAGTTTGGCCATGGTGTGACGGTATTTGTCTCTTGCATGTGGTATTATTGGTCATTTTAAAAAATGTATGCAACAAATTCCCTTGTGTCACATACATAAAAAAATAAATAAGAAAATACCTAAAAAGAGTAATGGATATGATAAACAAATTTGTATAGGTTAGAGTAGACTAGGGCCCTGCCAATAGAGTTTACCTTGTTGTGGTGGCAGGATTAAAAAAAAATCTCTGCCAACACAAAGTATTTGATGGTGTTTGATGGGAACTGTTAATGTGTGATTGGTGAGGACATGGTGCAAAAGATTAATTTTTCCAAGAGTGGGTAGTGGAACTGTAGAAGGTTTGAGTGGCAGAGTTTCAAGGGGGCCTGAAAATGTTGACTTTATAGGGCCCTGAAATTCCTGGTGGCAGCCCTGGTCACATCACAAACCTTTCCATCACTCTCATAGCACTGTCAGCTCTGCTGTACTACCACTCACCCCACACTGCTTGAGATTCATTAAAGCTTTTACTCCAGAAAAGTGGTATAAAAGCTTTGAAATGTCACAAAGCGTTTGTGCAATGCAGAGTTTTCACGTCAATATGAATCATCTCTACGAAAATATGCGGAGCTGGGTGGGACACATGCCCATCAAATTCATCAAAAGTGCCTTCCGTTTTGTACAGAAAAAATGCTACTCCTGTCCCTGGAAGCGCATGCCAATCAGAAGATGCACGAAATTCATTAAGGCTACGTTCACATTTGCGTCTTGCGACGCAGCGTCGTCGACGCGTAACGACGCATGCGTCATGCGCCCCTATCTTTAAAATTGGGGGCGCATCGACATGTGTTGTCATGCGTTTTGGTGCGTTGCACGACGCATGCGTCGTTTGGCCGCACCTGGCGGGGCGCGGTCGACGCTACATGTTGCAGTTTTATAGCGTCGTAAAAACGCGTGCGTCGCCCTTGCATCGCCCGTGCGTCGTAATTGCGTTACAATCCCCATTGAAACCAATTGACAACGCACGGGACGCAAGTGCGTGCGTCGTGCATGCGTTGTGCGACGCATGCGTCGTTAAATAAAATGAAACAAAAAGTGTCTAGACTGTGTCTAGACAGTGAAAAAACATCCCCCATATATAAAAAAAAATGTTTGCATTGTTTGGCACTTTGCATCAGCATACGAAAGAGACCAGACCTCATCATCTGCTTTCAAGAGATGTAAGTATAGAATGATTCTGCGCATTTTCATTAATGTTTTATTTTTGTTTATTGCAAGTTGTGTATTCTGCACTGCGGTTGTGGACATTGTTGTATTTTTATTCTGGTTGTGATGTATGGCGTTGTATATGATGGCGTTTCATTGTCTCCGGCCTTGTTGATTTTATTGTAAAGTATGGTGGTGTATCCAGGATTGACTTTTCTTTTCCATTTTTTGGGGGTGTTTTCTTATTCTGGTTGTGATGTATTTCTGGCGTATATGATGGCGTTTCATTGTCTCCGGCCTAGTTGGTTTTATTGTAAAGTATGGTGGTGTATCCAGGATTGCCTTTTCTTTCCTTTGTTTTTTTGGTTGTTATTTTTTTTTCTGACATCTATTGTGCTGTTTATTTTGGGTTGTTCTGTGCATGCGGTTGTTCCACTGTGTTTTTTTTTTAAATAGAAATGTTTTCTTTTTTAATCAGGTTTTGATGAATTTCAGGGCTTCACATGTAGCCGTACTCTTTTATTTATTTAGGTTTTTTTTTCTATTGTAACGTATGGCGGTATGGTTTGCCTTTTCTTGTGCCTTTTGGAAATCAATGTTGGAAAAATTTTGTTAAAAAAAAACTGTGTCTTTTTGGATTAGTATATAGGGTCTGTTATTTGTTTTGTTATCTTTCCTGGGACTGGTATTATGCTTTTGCTATACTCTGGCATTGTGTCGTCTCTGCCATTGTTTTTTATTTCAATGTATGGCGGTGTTGTTTGCTCAGCGCTTGTTCAGTTGGCATTGTACTATGAGTGCACTGTTCGTTGTGGTCGTAATGTTAATGTATGGATTTTTTGATATTTTCCTATATGTGCCTCTGTATTTGTGCATGGTAAAATAATTAAATTTTTTTGCATTTCAGAATTTCATCTTGTTATTAGAATGGCCAGTGACTCGAGCCACACCACACCGCTGGGGAGTCCGGTGAGTACATGATCTAACTGTTGCTTACTATTCGGTGTCATTTGTAGACGTGTCACTCAATTTTTAAAAACTATTTTCCAGGCTTCTTCAAGTGAGGAGGAACAGAGCCAGCAGGAGCAGGGACCTCGGGGCCAAGCTGTGGTGTCAAGACGGCGAGTAAGTATTTTTTCAAACAACCTAGTAATTTTTTTTTTTTCTTGCATTTTTTTTTTTTTTTGGGGGGGGGGGAGGAGGGAGGGAGACCAAATTTTATTTATATTGCAAACATTAATGTTTTCCAATTATTCTAGGTTTCACAATGGGACCAGGATGAGGGCATAGACATAGACATCATGGTCGCCTCTATCCAGGAGCGAGGCCCTTTGTGGGACAGCCGTGACCCCCGGCACGCGGACCAGGTGGTTTTGAGACGAATGTGGGCTGAGGTGGCAAAATCGCTGTGGGATGGCTTTGACAGCGCTTCACCCACGGACAAAGATAAATTTGGTAAGTATTGCCAAAATGCCGCTCTGACCCATCATGCCAGGATACACAACCGTCTGTGATGTGTTCTACTTTTGTAGCATCGCACACGGTTGCGTTATCAATTAAAAAAAGTTTTTCTCAACCTTTATTTTTTTGTTTGACTTTTTCACAGTCAAAAAATTGAAGACCAGATGGCGCTCCATGAAGGACCGTTTCAATCGGGGCCTGCGGAAGGAGGCACAGACTCGTAGTGGTGCTGCTGCGGCAGGGACATCAACATACAAGTACGGCAGAATTCTTCAGTTCCTGAGACCGGTCCTTGCCCGCCGACAGTAAGTATTTAGTACCGATTCAAAAAAACATCGGGTATTGTACAACATGCATATTCACGTAGTATATTCCCCAGCCACGTAGTTTATTGCCCAGCCATTTATTATATTGCCCAGTGACGTAGTATACAGCACACAGACACATAGTATATTGGCCAGCCACGTGCAATATTTCATAGTGGCATAGTATATTGCCCATCCAGGTTTATCACAGTTTCCAATAAAACATTAACATAATAGACACGGGAGACCTTGTAGTCCACGGCAGGTTCTGTTCCCAGGGTTGGTCTGAGCGCAGGACCTGTGGTGACAACTCGGTCACAGGACCGTGACGTCATGGCAGTTCCAACGATAACCGTAAACCATGGCGGCCGTTACAAACGGCAACCATGGGTGAGTATAGCATGGTAATTTTTAAAAACAAAATGTTTTAAATTTTTAATATTGATGCGGCATAGGCAGTGTCAATAGTAAAAATTTGGTTACATCTTATGGCGGCAACGGTTACCGCCGGTAAGTGTTTATCGATGACAGAGGGGAGTATGCGGGCGACAGGCATTCACTGCGGGGAGTAAGGAGCGGCCATTTAATTCAGGACTGTGCCCGGCGCTGATTGGTCGCGTCAGCCATGACAGGCAGCTGGCCGTAACAATCAGCAAATTAATACCGTTAGGACTGACAGACGGAACTGACCCTTTACAATTATGTAAAATTTTAATGTTATAGTGTGTGATGCAATGTTAACTTTTTATTACACACAGGAGGTGGCGAATGTGAAATGTTATATTTTGTATACTAATGTTTTCCTTATGTTTTCACAGAACACACAGCAGCACCCTCGAGCCTGTTCGGTCCTCTGGAGCGGTCCTTCGTGAATCGCCATCTGACCCGTCACAGCCATCCCACAGCGAGAGCAGGCTTGCACCACCATCTGGAGAACCAGCAGCCGGTCCATCAGATGTTCCCCTGGCCGAGGCCACTGGCGCTCCTTCCTTCGGGTATTCCCGACAGCGTCAGCGGGCCTCGGACAGGCCGCTACTGCCCGAATTTCTGCATTTGAGCACGGTGTTCCAGAATTGTTTCAAGGCGCTGGGCGATAGAATGGACACAGCTCTGTCCAATATCGACCGGCGCCTTGGAATCCGAGCTCTCGAGGCCGGCAAAACATTTCTTTAGTGCCATTGCGAAGGGCATGGTGGAACATCTTACGCCGGAACTCCAGATTTCGGTGATGCAGGCCTGCAACAATGCCTACGTGACTGCTCTGCAGCAGGCTCGGGTCATGCAGTCAGCGACTACAATGCCCGTAGTACCATCGCTGGCTAGCATGACTCCGACTCCTGCTGCAGAGCACCCACACAGAGCTCCGCGTGCCGAGGGCCGCCGACACCATAGAACCGAGCCGCAAAGTCCTGCTCCTGCCAGGCCTTCAAGGACCCAAAGACGCCACGCTGAACAACACCCAGAGGGAGAGAGGAGAAAACGGCCAAAAACTACAACAGCAACGGCGGCTCTGGCTGCTCCAATACCAACACCGAGCTCTTGGCCGGGGTCTAGCCGGAGCAGGAGTAGCAAGAGCCAGTCCACAGGGCCAAGGAGACTGGTCGTGCCTCCTCCCTCCCCTCCTGCGTTGGCATTCTCGCCACCGTCGACCACAGGGTGGTCAGACGTCGGCATACCTTTGAGTATTGTCCAGTATGGTGGTTCCTCCTCCTCCTCCTCCACCCCCCCCCCTCCACCCACTCCCAAACTGGTGGATATCAATCACCCTTAATTGCCAAAGTTCCTACCCCTTAGAACCTTTCCCCATTTTTCTTTTTGTGTCACCCTTAATAAAATTGTTTTATTTTGATTTCAAAATCTGAGTTTCTTGGTCTAAAATAAAGTTTGCACCAACTCACACCGTGCGCCGTACACAAATCTTGTGTTTTTAACACCTCATTTATCTGCAATGTGTGACACAATTTTATCCAGTTATTTGTTGTAATTTTTTTTGGCCTGTCTCTCATTGTACTATGAGGTGTTAAAAACACATAAAGAGGATTAAAAAATATATCAATTTTCAAACCTACTGTAAAGGTACCGTCACACATATAACGATTTTGTTAACGATATCGTTGCTTTTTGTGACGTAGCAACGATATCGTTAACTAAATCGTTATGCGTGACAGCGACCTACGATCAGGCCCCTGCTGGGAGATCGTTGGTCGCTGCGAATGATCAGGACCTTTTTTTGGTCGCTGATCACCCGCTGTCATCGCTGGATCGGCGTGTGTGACACCGATCCAGCGATGTCTTCACTGGTAACCAGGGTAAACATTGGGTTACTAAGCGCAGGGCCGCACTTAGTAACCTGATGTTTACCCTGGTTACCATTGTCAATGTAAAAAAAAACAAACAGTGCATACTTACATTCCGGTGTCTGTCACGTCCATCGCCGTCAGCTTCCCGCACTGTGCCGGCCCTATAGCACAGCACAGCGTTGACGACAATGGTGTGCTCTGCTTTAACTTTACTGCCGGGACTCACAGTGTCAGTCGGGAAGCTGACGGCGATGGACGTGGCAGACACCGGAATGTAAAGTATGTACTGTTTGTTTTTTTTTACATTTACAATGGTAACCAGGGTAAACAATACAGTGCGGGCCTGTTTAGTAACCCAATGTTTACCCTGGTTACACGGGGACTTCGTCATTGTTGGTCGCTGGAGAGCTGTCTTTGTGACAGCTCTACAGCGACCACACAACGACTTAACAACGATCACGGCCAGGTTGTATCGCTGGTCGTGATCGTTGGTTAATCGTTTAGTGTAACGGTACCTTAAGGTTATTGGTCAGGTGAGGTGGTAGCAATTTTCATGTGGCCAAGTGTCGCCACTATTTGACTCTGGACGTATTCCAGCATCCTGAGTTCAATAGTGTTAACTCAATAGAGTTGAGCGAACATGATCGTCTCCCTCCTTGTCAATCAAAACACTTGCAGACTTGTAGCATATGGGCCCCGGCTTCATGTAGTGCGGATTATGATCTGCAGCCACATGTTCAGAGGCTGTGTGACAGGCAGAACACATGCACATCCAAGGCCTATTTGTTTGCCTCGCCATGCATGTGTAGTGCCTGTCACACAGCCACGGCACATGCAGCGGCAGAAAACCTGCTTCAGCCATCACGCTCCATGATGCCAGGTTCCATATGCAAATAGTCTGCAAGATTATTTGCTTGACAAGGTGGGAGCCGATGATGTTTGCTTTTAAAACTATGGAACACACGGCTATGTGAACAATTGGGTTGTTTTGTCAGAGTCAATTTGGGAACTGGTGCTCACATTACTACATTTTGTGGTACACACATTTGGTTCTAGAACATTGGATTTGTTTTAACTTTTTTTTATTGGCAACAACATTGTAACATAGGGGAGGATTTTTTTAAACAGAAAGGCACAATAAAGAACTTTATTTCCAAACAACACAGTAGAAAATCATGGTACATTACAACATTTAAAGAACATGACATTAGGCTGGTAAAATGTCATGGACTCAATAGTGTTTAATTCTTTACATGACAGTGTTTAGATTTTTATTAATCACAATAAATTTACTTACAGTTACAGCAGGATAAAGTACAGTTTCTACATTAAACCATTTGATCTTGCCATGACACACGGCCAACATCTGAAACAAAATATGAAGCAAATCGATCCCTCATCTGAGCAATTTCCAAAGTTGTCCTCAGAGGATGATCTTGGTAATCGGGCAATGGGTTTGGTATGGGTTCATCTAGTTCCACGTTGACTCTCTCTTTAGCAATAACATAATTGTGGAGAACCACACAAGCCTTCACCACCTGATCAACTGTCTCAATTTTCAGATTTATAGCGGATCCTAAAATCCGCCATTTGGAGACAAGGATTCCAAAAGCGCACTCCACAGTTCTTCTGGCCCTGGACAGTCTATAATTAAAAATTCTTTTTGTGTGGTCCAAGCCACGACTGGAGTAGGGTTTCAGTAGGTTGGCACACATTTGAAATGCCTCATCACCAACAACCACAAATGGCATTGCCGGCCCTTCGGTGTTGGGAAGAGGTCTTGGCTAGGGGAAATTAAAATTGTTCTCATATAATCTTCGGCCCATATCAGACTCCTTAAATGTCCGTGAATCATTTGCACGGCCAAACGCTCCAATGTCCACGGCGAGAAACCTGCAGTCCGCACCTGCAATTGCCATGAGCACGGTGGAAAAGTATTTTTTGTAATTAAAAAACAGAGATCCACTTCTTGCAGGCTTTGTAATCCTAATGTGCTTCCCATCCACTGCTCCAATACAGTTAGGGAAAGAACACACTTGGTCAAATTTATTGGCGTTGGCCTCCCATATTTCAGTTGTAGGGAGGGGTAAAAATTCATCCCGGAGATTATCCCACAAAGCGCGGCATGTGTCGGCAATAATTCCAGAAAGAGTGGAGACTCCAATCCGAAACTGGAAATGCAGGGATCTCAAGGTCTCTCCGGTAGCCAGGAAACTGCCAAGAAGAAAAATAAATAAATTTAATTAAAGTACATTGTTATTAAATAAAATTACATTTTCGATCCCTCCCTCCACCCCCCCCCCAAAAAAAAAAAAGGTTATTTAAAAAAAGGGCAGAACATATAAAGTCCTTCAAATAGCTACATTACGTACCGTAGAGTCACCAGCAGACGTTCCTCGGCGGAAATTGATCTCCAGAGCTGCGTGTCCTGCCTGGTAATGGCTCCTTCCACCAGATGCAGCAGATAGCGGAAGCTGTCTTGAGACATCCTGGTATACTCAAAATATTTTTCCAGGTTGTCATTTAGCTCGCCAAACAAACAATGGTAGGCTCCACGGCTCTCTCAGACTTCCACTATAGGGTGTAGCCAAAAGCGCCGATGACTCCTTCTCCGTTGTTTATCTCTTTTCCTTTGTTCATGAAAGGCAATAGCGTAAGCATTAGCCATGGCAAAATCCAACTCCATATTGAGGTAGATACTCTCCATGGGACGCTCCATCTTGATGCTGTATAAAAACACGCAAAATGGGAGGAATTTTTATGTATGCCGGGGTATATATACTAAAATTCCATTATACCCTCCCTCTTCTATCCATTGGTGGTTTATCTAGCGTCTAGACACTAATGGGGCTTTTCTTCATGCTATTTGGTGAAGAAATGACATCATTGTTTGACAACGCATGCGTCGGAAAACGCTGCGTTTTTTACAAAAACGCAGCAAAAACGCAGCAAAAAACGCTGCGTTTTACGGTGCGTTTTGTGTGCGTTATTAATGCGTCATGTGTTGCGTCGACGACGCTGCGTCGCAAGACGCAAATGTGAACGTAGCCTAAGCGGTGTGCACCTCTTAATGTGTTCAGCGCCTTGTGGTCCAGCAAGTCTGGCATAGTGCGAGTTTTAATATGCCAGTCTTGATGAAACAGCCCCTTTGTGTTTGTACGCTACTATTTGGGTACATGACAGGGCTCAGAAGGGAAATGTATTCTTTGGAAATGTGTATTTTTCTAGAATGGTTTTCAGCAGCTATATCGCATTTGCAGAGCCTGTGAGCCTGTGAAGCGCCAGTACAAAAGAAACATTTTACTTTTTTCTCAAAAAATCTGCACTTTCAGCACAAAATTTATTCACAAGGGATAATAATAAAAACTAATAAAAACAAACAAACTACAATTTATTCCAAGTAAGGAAATATAGCATGTAGTCATAAACTACTGATTGGGCGCACGGTAGGGCTACTTGGATTTCAAAACACAGATTTTGCAGGTATGGTTTTCTGGGTTCTATGTAACCTTTGCAGAACCCCTATGGTATTAGTATGTTTAAAATAAAATCTGAAATCTTGGAATCTATTCCAATCAAGACAGTTTTTAAGGGCTGTAGTCATCTTTTTGACTCCATAGGTGTTTCCTAGAAATTAGTGCGTAATGTATATTGTAAGATGATAGGTGAGTTAAAATTGCAAAATTTCTTTAGAAATGCCACTGTAAAGATACAGCTCTCAATTATTATACTGTCTTTCCCAAATTTTGAAACATCCCACCTGTGGTCTTAATCTTTTGCCTGGATGTACAAAAGAGCTCAGGATTGGAAAACCACCATGCATATTTCAGACCTATGTACACATGGTTCCTAGCGATGACTATGCAGTAATGAAGTGGGGAGAGCATCTTATCAGTGCGCACACTGGAGGTCACATTGATTCTCCGGAGCCTGCTCAGAGGAGCTCAGAATTCAGTGCCTGTATAAGGGAGGATGAGGTATGCATTTCTGAGGGTGTGCTGGGCGCAGGCGCAGGATTCCGGGGCCATAACTGACACTGATGGGAGGGGGTATTATAGTATTGCAATGAGGACAGGAGGCAGGGATTTCTACCAGGCACCGCATGCCCCAAAGCCTGGAAGAAATCATTAGCATAAAGACAGAATATAACATCTCTCCACAACAAGACCAATAATATGAGGCATACAGGTAGGACTAGTGTAACATTTCTATTACCTGTATGCCCATATACATCTATACATATACATGTAGGGTCATATACATCTCGGAAGTGACAGATTCCCTTTAATCATCGATGGGTCCCACTGTGAGCAGCTCCCGAAATAGGCTCTTCCACAGATTAAGGCCGGTTTCACACGTCAGTGGCTCCGGTACGTGAGGTGACAGTTTCCTCATGTACCGGAGCCACTGACACATGTAGACACATTGAAATCAATGCATCTGTGCAGATGTCATTGATTTTTTGCGGACCGTGTCTCCATGTGCCAAACACGGAGACATGTCAGTGTTCGTGGGAGCGCACGTATTACACGGACCCATTAAAGTCAATGGGTCCGTGTAAAACACGTAACGCACACGGATGTTTTCCGTGTGCAGTCCGTGTGCCGTGCTGGAGACAGCGCTTACAGTAAGCGCTGTCCCCCCAGCATGGTGCTGAAGCCGCCATTCATCCGTTCTCTCCAGCGCTCGCTGGGAAGAAGGGATGAAAAATCTTTTTTTTTTTTTGTTTTTATGTGTTTAAAATAAACTTTAGGGCATCCTCCCCCCTCCCACCCCCTGTGCGCCCAGCCGCCGGCATTAAAATACTCACCCGCCTCCCTCGACGCTTGCTCTCCGCCACGCAGCTTCTCCTGTATGAGCGGTCACGTGGTGCCGCCCATTACAGTGATGAATATGCGGCTCCACCCCTATGGGAGGTGGAGCCGCATATTCATCAACTGTAATGGGCGGCATGAATGGCGGCTTCAGCACCATGCTGGGGGGACAGCGCTTACTGTAGCGCTGTCTCTCCTGCACGGTCCGTGTGGTACCCAGGCGGCACACGGCTGCCGCACGTGTGCCACACGGATGGCCTACGTGAGCTCACGGACACACGGATAACTCCGGTACCGATTTATTCCGGTACCGGAATTATCTGGACGTGTGGGACAGGCCTAATAGTTATCATGCTAAAGAAGCAATAACAGCAGCCAAATTGTTTAAAGAGGTTATCCAATAAATAAAAGTGCTGTTTAATCAACATATAATGGAAAATTAAGCAGTTCCACAATTAGATGTGTTTAAAAAAAAGTGTTGCTTTACAGAGATAAGTTACAATGGTGCCTCTGATGGATCCTTTGTAACTGCCTGCATCCGACCATGTTGAGGTGTTTTAGTTGCAGGTGAGGCATGCTGTTTCTATTGATTCCAAGGAAGTCAGCAAAGGGAGGCAATGTAAGAGAATAGACTACTCTTATGCTGCTGGAAAAGACTACAGTCCTGATTTACATTATGTTACTCCTCTCTGTCTATTTAACCCCTTTACGACCTTGGACGTCATGGCGGTTGTCCGAGCACAGAATCACAGCCAGGTGTCAGCTGATTCTAACAGCTGACACCCGGCTCTCAGGGCCAGGACCTCTGCCGCACCACTCCCAGCACTTAACCCCCTAAATACTGTGATCGAAATCGATCACAAAGCTTACAGAGCAGGCAGAGTGAGGAAGCCCCCTCTTCCCTTGGATTGGTGCTCCCGTGACATCATCGCGGGGGCCCAATCATTGCTATGGTAACCAGATGCCATCATGAGCTAAAAAATTTGTTTTGTCAGTGCAGTGCTCACAGTTTGTACAGCATAGAAATGTATGATCAGCCTACAAAAAGTGAAAGTCCCACAGTGGGACAAATTGTAAAAATATAAAAGAAAAAAATCCCACCCCCTTGTCTACTAGTTCACCCCTGGAAAAGCGCTATGACTCCTCATTCCCCCCAAAGTAATCCAGCAAATTCTGATCTCCCAAATACGAATGCTCCCTTCCTCCTGAGCACCACAATGTGCCTAAACAGCAGTTAGTATCCACATTTTGGCATTTCTGTAGCGATGAGAGAACGCCTAATTTACGGGTACCCGTCTCCAGAAGCACAAAATGGGCACAATGTACTGGGCACTACAATATACCGGTACTGGTCGCTACAACATACTGGCAGTTTTCAGTTTTCAGTTAGCAACATGCATTGCTGCTTGTTTCTGGAAAACACCCATGAAGTAAGTATTGTCACTACACCTGTAAATTCCCAAAGGGGTATAATTTCCAAAATGGGGTCACCTGAAGGGGGATTCTGCCCTTCTTGCATTTAGGGACTCTGTATTTGACGTTCGCAAACAATTCTAGGAAATTCTGCTTTCCATCTAAATCTCTGAGTGACGCAATTCAGATGAAACCCCAAGGGATCCATTCACTATACTGATGCAGCAGAGTTACTGCGGACTGCGTCTTGCCTCTCTGTTCAGCGGTGTTCTTTTCAGAAGTGCACAAAACTGTGGCCGACAGCACTTTTATGCAATCCTAAAAAAAGGACACCGCCAGATCACAGGTCAGACGGCATCCACAGTGCCTCCATCTGCCTCATTATAGGGAATCTTCCGCTGGGGGTTCTGTCTGAATCACCTGTTTCGGAGATTTACACGGACACCCCGGTGTAAGCGCTCAGCGAAGAGCGCAGGTGAAATATGTGCCAAGCCTTACTGTAATGTCTGGGAGGCAGAATGAAAAAATCAACAGCAGGTGAAGAATTGGTTTTATTTATTTCTAACGCCGTTCCTCGTGCGGTATGAGTGATTAGTCGACTTTATTCTTTGGTTTGGTGTGATTACAGTGATAACAGATTTATATCGGGTTTTTATGTGTGGCTGCTGTCACTCACTAAGGGCTCTTTTACGCGTCCGTGTCCGTGTCAGTTTTCTTACGTGTGAAAACTGTCACCACACGTACCGGAGACACTGACACACATAGACCTGTTCAAGTGAGTGGGTGTGTGCACATGTCAGTGTGTTTCCACGGACTTTGTGTCCATGGGCAAAACATGCTGACATTTTTTATTATCAGCACGGGTCGCAAAATGTCTCGCACATGTGCACTCGAATGACACACATGGATATCATCCATGTGAAATGCATCGGTGCCAGGGAAGAAGGGCTACAGTAAGCGCTGTTCCTCGATGCCGGGTGCTGAAGACGGCTCTCATCATTCTCCCCTGCTCTGCTGGAAATCAGCACACGCATGGGAGAATGATGAGTTATATTCAACTGAAAACAGCGACAGCAGGCAGCGGCTGATGGGACTATTACTCCCATCAGCCTACACCTGCTGCCTCTAATAACAGTGACAGCAGGAGCAGCTGATGGCAGTATTCCTTACACGCCGCCTGCGCTATAAATAAATAAATGTAAAACCCGGCGTGTATTTTCTATAGCCAACCAGGCAAAACTGACAGCTGGGGGATGCAACCCTCAGCTGTCAGCTTCAGCAAGGCTGGATATCAAGAATAGAGCAGTCCCCACGCTGTATTTTTTAATTATTTAAATAAATAAAAATTTAAAAAAAGATATGGGTCCTCTCCATTTTTGACAACCAGCCTTGGTAATGCAGACAGCTGGAGTTCGTATTCTCAGGTTGCTAAGGGGCCACTGATATAGGCCCCCAGCCTAAAAATAGCAGCCCACAGCTGCCCAGAAAATTCACACAGTGATCCGCTGTGAAGACACTGAGCTTGAACTACGGTGACCTCATCACTGGCTTTTTCCCACGGTGCTGAGGTCATCGCAGTTCAGCTCTGCTGAGGGTGCAGCCTCACTGACCTGCGGTAATCTCGATAATGTCACTGCTGGACAATGATGCTGTGCTTGCAGCAGATCATTCACCAGTGGTTCTCTGCCTGGACGGTCACATAATGGCACTGTCCAGGTTGAAAACTATTTATCCCCCAGGCTTGGATTATGGCATGGAACAGAATGATGGAGACGTGAGGGATATTGTTGTTTTTTTACAGTGGGTACGGAAAGTATTCAGACCCCTTTAAATTTTTCACTCTTTGTTTTATTGCAGCCATTTGGTAAATTCAAAAAAGTTCATTTTTTTTTACTCTGCACCCCATCTTGACTGAAAAAAAAACCAGAAATATAGAATTTTTTGCAAATTTAATAAAAAAGAAAAACTGAAATATCGCATGGTCATAAGTATTCAGACCCTTTGCTCAGACACTCATATTTAAGTCACATGCTGTCTATTTCCTTATGGCCTTCTTTGAGATGGTTCTACTCCTTCATTGGAGTCCAGCTGTGTTTAATTAAACTGATAGGACTTGATTTGGAACGGCACACACCTGTTTATATAAGACCTCACAGCTCACAGAGCATGTCAGACCAAATGAGAATCATGAGGTCAAAGGAACTGGCCAAGGAGCTCAGAAACAGAATTGTGGCAAGGCACAGATCTGTCCAAGGTTACAACAGAATTTCTGCAGCACTCAAGGTTCCTAAGAGCACAGTGGCCTCCATAATCCTTAAATGGAAGAAATTTGAGACCACCAGAATTTTCTGGGCAGCTGTGGGCTGCTATTTTTAGGCTGGGGGGACTATATCAGTGGCCCCTTAGCAACCTGAGAATACGAACTCCAGCTGTCTGCATTACCAAGGCTGGTTGTCAAAAATGGGGAGGACCCCATGTCTTTTTTTTTATTACTATTTATTTAAATAATTTAAAAATACAGGGTGGGGACTGCTCTATTCTTGATAACCAGCCTTGCTGAAGCTGACAGGTGAAGGTTGCAGTCCCGTGCTGTGAGTTGTGCCTGGATGGTTATAGAAAATAGAGGGGAACCCACGCCATTTGTTTTTTTTTAAATTATTTATTTACAGCGCAGGAGACGGCTGATGTATCCTCCCATCAGCCGCTCCTACTGTCACTGTTATTTGAAGCAGCAGGTGATAGAAGTAATAGTCCCATCAGTCGACGCCTGCTGTCAATGTTATCAGTTGAATATAACTCTCATTACTCTCCCCTGCTCGCGCTGATCGCCAGCAGAGCAGGGGAGAATGATGAAAGCCGTCTTCAGCACCCAGCGCCGGGGAACAGCGCTTACTGTAGCGCTTCTTCCCTGGCGCCTGTCCGTGTGGTACTGAGGCGGCACATGGTTTCCACATGTGTGCCACAAGTATTACACACAGACACTGTCATCTCCTGTACAGTTTTTTCCCGTACCGGAAATACCAGGATGTGTGAAACCAGCCTAAAAGATGCTTTTTATTGCAAAAAATTGTTTTTGCATCACCATATTTTGAGAGCTATAATTTTTCCATGTTTTGGTCCATATGTGAGGGCTTGTTTTTTTCAGGACCAGTTGATATTTTTATTGTTACTATTTTCGGCCACATGGCATTTTTTGATCGCTTTCTATTCTGATTTTTGCCAGGCATAATGAACAAAAACCAGCAAGTCAGGATTTTTTTTTGGGGGGGGAGGGGTTTATGCCATTCCGTGTGTGGTAAAATTGATAAGGAAGTTTTATTCTTCGGGCCAGTATGATTACAGAGATACCTCATTTATATAGTTTTGTTATGTTTTGGCACTTTTACACAATAAAAACTATTTTATAGAAAAAAATATATTTTTGCATCGCTTTATTCTGAGAGCTATAACTTTTTTATTTTTCCACTGATGGAGCTGTATGGCAGCTTGTTTTTTTAGGTAAAAGATGACGTTTTCATCGGTTCAATGTTTATTTATATCCGTCTTTTTGATAGCGTTTTATTCCATTTTTTGCTCGGCGGTATGATAATAAAGCATTGTTTTTTGCCTTGCTTTTTATTTTTTATGGTGTTCTCTAAAGGGGTTAACTAGTGGAACAGTTCTATAGGTCGGGTCATTGCGGACGTGGCTATACCAAATATGTGTACTTTTATTGTTTAAAAAAAAAATTCACACCAATATTTATTTATAGACACACAATATATTTTGATTTTTTTTATTATTTTTATATTTTTTTAATTATTTTGTAAAAGTTCTGTTTACTTTTTTTTTTTACTTTGTCCCAATATGGGACTCTCATTTTTTGCACTAGTATCCCCATGCAGTAGAAACTGTCAGCTCTGCACTGAGAGGGAAAGTTGCTGATCATGCGCTGCACATGATCAGCAACTTTCCTAGTTCTGGTGACCCGGATGTCATCATGACGACATCGGGTCACCATGGCAACAATCAGGACCCCGCGTTAATACACAATAATACAATATAACAGGTTAATACATTGGATACTCTTCCTATAAATCCTGGTCTAAGTGGGTTCTTTCTCTGGGTTATATACACTCACCGGCCACTTTATCAGGTACACCATGCTAGTAACGGGTTGGACCCCCTTTTGCCTTCAGAACTGCCTCAATTCTTCGTGGCATAGATTCAACAAGGTGCTGGAAGCATTCCTCAGAGATTTTGGTCCATACTGACATGATGGCATCACACAGTTGCCGCAGATTTGTCGGCTGCACATCCCAAAGATGCTCCATACAAGGCAGGATGGATCCATGCTTTCATGTTGTTTACGCCAAATTCTGACCCTACCATCCGAATGTCGCAGCAGAAATTGAGACTCATCAGACCAAGCAACGTTTTTCCAATCTTCTACTGTCCAATTTCGATGAGCTTGTACAAATTGTAGCCTCAGTTTCCTGTTCTTAGCTGAAAGGAGTGGTACCCGGTGTGGTCTTCTGCTGCTGTAGCCCATCTGCCTCAAAGTTCGACGCACTGTGCGTTCAGAGATGCTCTTAGGCCTACCTTGGTTGTAACGGGTGGCGATTTGAGTCACTGTTGCCTTTCTATCAGCTCGAACCAGTCTGCCCATTCTCCTCTGACCTCTGGCATCAACAAGGCATTTTCGCCCACAGAACTGCCGCTCACTGGATTTTTTTTCTTTTTCGGACCATTCTCTGTAAACCCTAGAGATGGTTGTGCGTGAAAATCCCAGTAGATCAGCAGTTTCTGAAATACTCAGACCAGCCCTTCTGGCACCAACAACCATGCCACATTCAAAGGCACTCAAATCACCTTTCTTCCCCATACTGATGCTCGATTTGAACTGCAGGAGATTGTCTTGACCATGTCTACATGCCTAAATGCACTGAGTTGCCGCCATGTGATTGGCTGATTAGAAATTAAGTGTTAACAAGAAGTTGGACAGGTGTACCTAATAAAGTGGCCAGTGAGTGTATATTAGTAGCAATAGTGTATGTATCGTTCAGTTATTTGAAGTTACCCATCCTTTCGGTTTTCAAAAATTGTAAAATTTGGCCTGTTCATCAAGGTGCAAACAGCCTTGTGGGGTAAAGGGTTTAATCCAAGTAGTGATCGTATGAGCTACAACTAAGGACCTTTGAACTCACGTAAAAAAAAAAATTACACAAGCACAGTCCAACGAGATCAGTGGCCAGACATACAGTTTGGTCCAGAAACATGGACAGCGACTTCGTGATTTGGGGTCTGCAGGACACTAAACAACTGAGATGCAATTGAAGTGTAGACTTTCAGGTTTAATTATATTGATTGAACAAAAAATGTGAAATGTTTAGGAATTGCAACCATTTTTCTACAAAGCCTCCTTATTCCAGGGGATCAAAAGTAATTTGCCAAATTAAATTTACTATAAATAACATTTTCATTTTTAATACTTTGCACAGAATCCTTTGCATGCAATGATTGGTGACGCCCATGGCTTTCAGACTTCGCAGATGCTGGGTTTCCTCCAATGTAAAGCTTTGCTAGACTTTTACTGCAGCTGACCTCAGTTGTTGCTTTTTTGTGTGACTTTTTGCCTTAAAGGGGTTGTCCACTACTAGTCCAAGCCCTTCTTGAACTAAATGTTTGGCCCCGATAAAATAAAAAAACTATGCTCACCTCCTGTGCCGATGCCGTTAGCGCGGTGTCGGCACTCACTCTCCCCGGGACTCTTGTGTGGTGTAGTGACATGTGACCCCAACGCCCAATCAGTGATAGCGTCACTGTCCCTGCCTACGTATGGATTGAACATGAAGAGGAAGACAGAGAGAATCGGCAGTCCTGGCTTCTTCTTCAATCTGTATGTAGGCAGGGACAATGACGTCAGAGCTGATTGTGCCCTGGCGTCACGTATCACTACACCGCAAGAGATTCCCAAGGAGAGTAAGTGCTGACACTGCTAGAACGACACAAGAGGTGAGTATAGGTTTTCTATTTAATCGGGGCCAAACATTAGAGCAAGAAGAGGTTCTCCTAGTAGTGGACAACCCCTTTAAGTTTTGTCTTAAACCGGTTTCACACGTCAGTGTCTCCGGTTCGTGTAGTGACAGTTTTCTCACGTACCGGAGACACTGACACACGTAGACCCATTCAAATGAATGGGTCTATGCACATGCCTGCGTGTTTTCACGGACTGTGTGTCCGTGTTGAAAACACGTAGACATGTCCGTTTTTCTCCGGCAGCACGGTCCGCAAAGCGTCCCGCACACGTGCACATGGAGAACAGTGTACACTCTCCTCCATGTGCACGTACCGCGGTAGGAGAGACAGCGCTACAGTAAGCGCTGTCCCCTGCGTGTGGTGCTGAAGCCGGCATTCATTCCTTCTCTCCTGCTCGGCTGAAAGCAGCACTAGCAGGAGAGAAGGGATGAAATATCAAGTTTTTTTTGTTTAAAGTTTGGGGTCACCTCCCACCAAAAACTCCACCCCACCCCCGTGCGCCCGCCCGCTTGAAGAGAAATGCTCACCCAACTCCCGTGATGCCTGCTCTCAGTGCCGGCAGCTCGTCCTGTGTGAGCGATCACGCGGTACCGCTCATTAAGGTGATGAATATTCATCGCATATTCATCACCTCGTGAAGTTCCCGCCATCAGTGTAGCATTACCTGGACTGTTTTTAATATTTCCTCCAGTAGCAGGGCCGTATTTAGAGTTTCTGCTGCCCTAGGCCTCCCCCTTTGGTGAGTATGACACTATCGGCAGTGACTTTGGCAAGAATCGCTGATGTGAAAGTCACCTTTTGCAGCAGATCCGGCAGTTTTTACGCATCTGCCGTGTAACGGATCACTTACAGCAACACTGCGTTCGGCCTCATTCATTCCCTATGGGACTTGCGGACATGTGCGGCACTTGCGGTTTTGCCGTGATCCGGCAAATGCGGTACTTGCAGCAATGGAAAAAAACACTGCTAGCAGTGCTTTTTGTATCACCGCAAGTGCAAAACCGCAAGTGCCGCACAAGTCTGCAAGTAGCCATCACTACCTGTCCCTGCACCTTCCTAGCTCATCCCTAACCATCCCTCTCTGACCTAAAACAACACTATAAAGCTTTAGAAAAACAATTTATTACCTGACATATTCCTATGATAATGAGGGCTCCAGGCTAAGGCGTAGACTGGGAAGGGCAGTCTCCGGGCCTCCATTCTCTCTGTGCACACCCTCAGTCCCTGCCTCACTGCCTGTGCCCAGACATCCCTCCACCGGACCCAGTAATCGCCGCTCTCAGTAGCATACCGGCAGAGGTGTATCTAGGGTTTCTGGCACCAGGGGCAAGAATTCATTTTGGTGCCCTCCCCCCCCCCAGGACATATGTGATTTGCACACTTAGCCATGTATCGACGAGCTCCTCTCCCTAATGCTCTCAATGTTCAGTGAAAAAAAGAGAAGCAGAAGAGAAGCTCGTTGTCACAGGACCACAAGTGTGAAAATCACATATGAGTGAAGTGTCCATGTTACGACTACTGGAACCTGCAGAGCTGAATCCTGACATCGCAGGCTTCTGAATTCTCACAACTCATGCACTGCACACTTTTAGGATTCTCTCTTGCTGGTGGACGGTCATGTCAGCACAAGCATGCGATTTGTATACTTCTGACCACATTCCGACTAGACGTGCCCGGCCTTGCTCAGTTCATTTTCATTGACGGAGGCCACACATGTCTAGTCAGCATGCGACCGCATTAATGTAAATCCCCAGCATGAGAGAATCCTGACAGCGTGCAGTGCGCACTGTGAGAACTCAGAAGTCTGCAGTCACAAAGAATGACTGCAGACTCATCACAAACCTGGACATCCCCTTTAATGCTCCTAACAAAAATAAAAACATGAGAGTTAGCATCACAAATAACATTTACATCCAGGTACCTTATAGATGACGTCGCCTCTGGAGCCGTTCTTCTTTTCTTCATCTTGTCCAGATCCCATGATGAGTTTTCTCATCCACTTCCATCTTCTCCGCTCTTTTGCAGAAAATCTTCGCATGACGCCCTAAGGCTATGTGTACATGTTGCAGATTTGTCTGTGGAATTTTCTGTGCAGATTCTGCATTTCTTGGCAGAAAACGCAGGTCAGAATTTGCGTCTTTTTTGGTATATGCACACGTTGCAGATTTTTGTGCAGATTTCTTCCTTTTTTTTACCCCTGCAGATTTCTATTATGGAATGGGTGCAGAAACTCAGCAGATCTGCACAAAGAATTGACATGGTCCTTTTTTTTTAATCTGCTGCGTTTTCCGTGCAGATTTTTCCGCACCATTAGAACAGCATTTTTTTTTGCCATTGATTTACATTGTACTGTAAATCAGTTGCAGATCTGCAGCGTTTCTGCGCGGAAAAAAAAGCTGCAGTTCTGCAGGAAATCCGCAACGTGTGCACATACCCTTATTAAAGATACAAGCGGCATTATAATGCTCCTGAATAAAAAAAATTGCCCCTCACTATATTGTCTGCACAAAATATGACCCCCACACTGTCCATCTTATGGTACATGCTCTTCACACTGACTAAAGATACAAGCGGCATTATAATGCTCCTGAATAAAAAAAATTGCCCCTCACTATATTGTCTGCACAAAATATGACCCCCACACTGTCCATCTTATGGTACATGCTCTTCACACTGACCTCTCCTTTCCATACCGGCCCCCCTCTTCACTTTGTCCTCTCACACTGTGTCCCCCTATAGGGCTCAGTATTTATACTGTACTCTCTCATCACACTCCCCCTCCTTGGTATACTGTCCCCTCCTGGTTGTGCCTTACACTGTCCCTCCATGCTACGCCCCACTACTCAGTTTCTCTTCTGTGCCCACTCACTTTTCTGCCCCCATACTGCCTCCTCACATTATTCCCCTCCCTCCTCATACTGTCTCCTCTCACATCCCCCCTTTTCACCATCCTGTCTCCTCATATATTTACCCCCTCACTTTCTATAATGCCTGCTCACCTGACTCCCCATACTTTCTCTGCACACATCCCATCACCCTCACTCCCCGTACTCTGTCCACATCCATTTTTCACTTTGCTACTCATACTGTGTCCACACACATTCCTTCGTTCGCTCCCCATACTGTCTGCACCCATCCCCCCATATTGTTTCCTCATATATTCCCCCATTCCCCCATACTGTTTCCTCATACATGCCCCGCATTCCTCAGTACTGTTTCCTCATACATGTCCCCCATCCTCCCATCCTGTATGCATGGCTCGGCTCCCCCATCTTGTATGCATGGCTAGGCTCCCCCATCCTTCCATCTTGTATGCATGGCTCGGCTCCCCCATACTCCCATCTTGTATGCATGGCTCGGCTCCCCCATCCTCCCATCTTGTATGCATGGCTCGGTTCCCCCATCCTCCCATCCTGTATGCATGGCTCGGCTCCCCCATCCTCCCACCCTGTATGCATGGCTCCCCCATCCTACCATCTTGTATGCATGGCTCGGCTCCCCCATCCTCCCACCCAGTGTGCATGGCTGCCCCATCCTCCCACCCTGCATGCATGGCTCCTCCATCCTCCCATCCTGTATACATGGCTCCCCCATCCTCCCATCCTTTATGCATGGCTGCCCCACCCTGTATGCATGGCTCGGCTCCCCCATCCTCCCACCCTGTGTGCACGGCTCCACCATCCTCCCACCCTGTGTGCATGGCTCCCCCATCCTCCCACCCAGTGTGCACAGCTCCTCCATCCTCCCACCCTGTGTGCATGGCTGCCCCATCCTCCCACCCTGCATGCATGGCTTGGCTCCCCCATCCTCCCACCCTGTATGCATGGCTCCCCCATTCTCCCATCCTGTATGCATGGCTCCCCCATCCTCCCACGCTGTATGCATGGCTCCTCCATCCTCCCATCCTGTATGCATGGCTCCCCCATCCTCCCACGCTGTATGCATGGCTCCCCCATCCTCCCACCCTGTGTGCATGGCTCCCCCTTGCTCCCACCCTGTGTGCAAGGCTCCCCCATCCTCTCCCCATCTTCCTCCCCTGTCATACTTACCTTTCTCTCACCGCGCAGCGCAGAACTTCCCCGCATCTCTGCAGCGTCTTCCTTCCTGTATGAGTGGTCACGTCGTATCGCTCATTAAGGTGATAAATATACGTTCATATTCATCACCTTAATGAGCGGTACCACGTGACCGCTGAGGACAGCACGAGCTGCCGATACTGAGACGGATTTGCAGCAGGCACCTCTGGAGGAGGGTGAGTATGAAGTCTTCAGGGAGGGGGCGGGGGGAGGGGGGGCGGGCTCTTGACCCCGGACTTTATAAAAAAAAAAAAAAAAAAGAAAAAACCTTGCTCAAGTGCGCCCCCCGCATCCTGCCACCCTAGGCACATGCCTAGTGGCAAATACGGCCCTGTCCAGTAGCAAGTGAAAAGAACTGTGCTCTAGCCACCCAGAGAGGCCCTAAATGTGCTTGTTTCATAAGGAGACACCTTATTTCATACGCACCATATGCAGTGTAACATACTGCAAATTACAGACACTTTGTATTTAAGAGAGAAACTTTACCCTGTTATCTCCTTCAGTAAAGTGTTACATTTACAAGCTCACATATGTCTGGCTGCTTGTAATTACATGAACATCAAGGGTGCTCCAACAACTGCACCCAGACACCACCTCCATGTAAGTAAGTGTCACCTTCCTCCTTCCCCTACTGATAATTGTTGTGGACCTGAGGTAAGTGTATTAGGGACCTGCTTCAGCTACCCTGACATTAAAATCTGCTGCCAGCAGAACTACATGTCCAAGCTGACCCCACTGCAAGATCTGGAGCCTCCCTCATGGCTCACTGCATTGTCTTCCGAGAATGTCCGCCTTTTTGTAGTTTCCAAGCTCATCAGAGCGCTCTTTTTTTTGCAGAAAGTGCCAAACTGTTGATTTGGCCACTCCTAACATTTCTGCTATCTCCCTGAAAGATTTCTTCATTTTTTTTCAGCCTAATGATGGTCTGTTTATCTTCCACTGACAGCTCCTTTGACAGCATGGTGTGGGTTCACAGAAACAGCTTCCAAATCCAAATGTCACACCTGGAATAAGCTCCAGACCTTTTACCAGTTTAAATGATGATGAATTTACAAGGGAAAAGCGCAGTCCATTAAGGAGCTGTTAAAAAAATCATCTGATTACTTTTGGTCCTTTTAAAACGAGGCAGTTACATAATAAAGAGCTGTAATTCCTACACCCTTACTCAAAATAAGATGTGAATACCCTCAAATTAAAGCAGAAAGTCTACAGTACACTTTAAGCCCATGTTGATTATATAACTGTAACTTGAACAGGTTTTAGTAAATAGATAAAATGCCAAAACTTGTGTCACAGTCAAAATATTTCTAGACCTAACTATATAAACTGATTTTTAAGGTTTTTATGACGTGGACACTGAGCAGCATGGAAGTTTCTGCCAGTGGCATCAGCAGCAATGCAAATTATGTACTTTTTTCCAATACTGAAGGACAAAAGGGGACATTTTATTTAGTTTATGTAGCTAATAAGATTTCACAACTTTCAGTACACAACTTTTCTGATTCTTCTCTTGTGGGAGTGTCTCTTCCAGTAATGAAGGCTGGATGTGAGCTCTGTGTGTATTGAGGATACTGTCTTCGTTAGCTCCTATATCAGCATAGCTTCTTCCCTCCACTTAATATTTCCACTGCATGTGCTTTTCTCCTTTTCTATAGCCTATTTTCTATGAGATACTGTCTGAACCAAAAAATAAAACTATAGGTATAAAACTGTACTTAGACTTTAAAATATGAAAGGGAGATTTTTTTTTTCCACTTGAATTTTTTTTAACTTTTTTTTTCTTTTCACTTTACTTGTCTTTTACATGCAATCCTCTAATCTCTTATATAATACACTTCCAAACATTGTATTGTGTCTGTATGTTTTATTTTAAACTGGTGTATAGGCCAATATTCTCATATAGAATCCGAACCCTGAAGCCAATCTTAGACCTCAGGCTGCAATAGCAACCAATCGGGACTGATGAAGTACAGAGACAACCCTTCACTTTTGTTAACCACTTCGATTCCATGTTCACTATTGACTGTGACATTGAAGGACTGGAATCAGAACCTTAGTGGTTGCAGTGTCTCAGCTTTATATTACAGTTGATGTTTGTTGCTGATGACATAACTAAAGAAGCCACAAAGCACTGTATCACAGGTCAGATGACCCACAGCGGCATCTGGAAACAGGAACACTTTGGTGCGCTTCTGGAAAGTCCTTCCATATATCTTTATGACAATTTATTTGGGATTTATGGAAAACCCATTCAATGCAGCCCATATTTTCCAGGAGATTTAATAAACAATATTTTACCGAAGAGTTTTTGTATGAAAGCATTTTAGCTATCATTTGTCTAGGGCTGCCCTTTTCATTTCAGAACACAGCAGCAGACAGGTGAATTTACAAAATAGCATTAAAGGGGCTGTCTACGAATGGTTGGTCACTTCTGTGCCACATATAAAATAAAAACAATCTTTACGCACCTTCCACAGTGGCGCCGTTCCTGTACTGTTAGCACTGCGATTCTCAGCAGGCCATGTAACATTTTAGGTCATGTGACCCCAGATTGGCTGCAGCCTTTATGAGGCCCCCTTAATATGTCCGTTTTTTATGTCCATTTTTTATGTCCGTATGTGGCCTGTTTTTTAAGGACTGCAAATATTCAATGGTTGTGCATACATGTCAGGTGTGAAAAACCCGCAAACATGCTGCACAAGTGTACACTGATGACATCAGTGTGTCATCAGTGTGACACGTACCAGCGCCTGGGAAAAAGCAATATAGTTCGCACTGTTCCCAGGTGCCGGGTGCTGAATCCAATTCTCATCTTCCTCGCCTGGTCTCCCTGTGATCAGCGAGACCAGTTGAGTCTGATGATACAGTAGTTGTAGCCAGCAGCCGCTGTCTGTGTATCTTATCGTGCGTCACTGATGTGACTGCTCACCAAAACATCCGGATAATTGTGTGACATGCCCATTATTGGATTATCCACAGAAAGGTGAGTATAAGGGCTCCTTTCCACTTGCGAGATATACATCCGTGTCTCGCATGTGAAAACCAAGCTCTGGCGCCGGCACTTGGGAGCGGAGCGTGCAACTCTGTGTATTGCTGTGCAGCTGCACGCTCCAGTCTGGAGTGCCGGCGCCAGAGCTTGGTTTTCACATGCGAGACACGGACGTTTATCTCGCAAGTGGAAAGGAGCCCTAAGGGTATGTTCCCACGGTCAGTAAACGCTGCAGATTGGGTGCTGTGTACATTCTTAGCGTCCAACCCGCAGCGTCCAGATGTTACAGCATAGTGGATGGGATTTCAAGGAATCCAATCTCCTCTATGCGTGCGCCTGCGCCCGCAGCTTCCCTGCGGAGACGGACATGTGGCGCTTTTCTAGACCGCAGCATATCTATTTATCTTGCGAAAACGCTCAGTCTCCGCAAGATAAATATCACTCGTCCAATGTGTTGGGCGCGGTGATTCCGCACAGTTCAATGAACACATGCGGAATCACCAGCGTTAAAAAGCCGGCAGTGCTTTGGACATGTGGAGCGTTCAAAGCGCTGCTGATTACTGACCGTGGGGATGTAGCCTAAAGTTTGCTTTTTTATTTTTGTTGAATAAATGGGTAGAAGAGGGTCGAGTAGTTTTTATTTCAGATAAAGGAATCTGTGTTTATTTCTATTAAACTTCTTTGCTCTGTGTGTGTTTTTATTACATTTGACTATGGGTTTGGAAATGGGGGTGTCTTATAGACACCCCTCCATTAACAACCCCTGGACTTGATGTCAGTGGCCATAAAACAGCTGACATCAACCCATTACCCCACTTGCCACCGCACCAGGCCAAGTGGGAAGAGTGGAGGCTAAGTGCCAGAATTGGTGCATCTAACGAATACGCAATTTCTGGGGCGGATTAGTGCTGATGTTCTTGGTATGGAAGGGGGACAATACCCATGGACTCTTCCTAGGGCTTTAATATCAGCGCTCAGCTGCCTGCATAGCCTTTGCTGGTTAGTAAATATAGGGGGTCCCCATGTCATTTTTTGGGATTGTCTTCCCTATTATAACTAGTAAAGGCTAAGCTAACAGCTATGAGCTGATATTGATAGCCTGGGAACCTTTATTGCTATAGACGTCTTCCAGAATATTAATATCAGCCGCCAGCCGTTGGCTGTCTCTTAGCTGGTTATGAAAATAAGCTGATTTTTTTATTTCTTTTTTTATTTAAAAAATAAATACAAGTACAGAAAAATAAGCATTCAAAACATTGATTACAAATCACACTGACATATTTCTAATTATCCATCTTTTTCCAGTACAGAAATCACCCCGACATGTGAAGAAGGCCTTATGCTGTCAGAGCAGAGACTCTGAAGGGCTGCAGCCATTCAGCGTCCGCTCATTAGCTAAATAAAGCTGCTTTGTTTTTGATCCTTCCTTTTATTTGACTTTGACAAAACTTTATTGATACAGTCATGTGTGGGGATTACATGTATTTTTAGTGCGTTTCCGTAGCAGAAACACACTAATACGCATATGCGTTTTTAACCTGTAGATCTTTCACATCTAGTACAATTCTATGGAAAAAATGTGCACATAAACTCGGCAAGAGAAACTGACATGTTGCCGATTTCAAATACGCACCACAGATCAGTTTACAAAATGTAAAAAACAGCACAGTGGGTGTGAGATTTCTATTAATCCCATCCACTTTGGTGGAACTGTAAAATGCTGCGTTTTCTGCTCAAAAACTCATCAAAAACTCATTGTGGGAACATAATCCAGTAGTACATTCATCAGTCTGCAGCTGCCCCTGCTTTCTAAAATAAAGGGGCAGCCTCAAATAGGTATTCTTAGGATTTGTAAATGTATGAATAAAGCATGCTTTTAGCTATAAGGGCAATATATATTGAAGAATCCTGAGTAGCTGGATTACTAAGGATAGTGATGATGAACTAGGCAGAAGGCCAATGATGGACAGCTTTTACTACAGTAATTGCACATTAATTTCAAGGGCAGAGTGTAGGTAGCAGATTTATGGAAGGAGAATTCTCTTTTTTATTTCATAAATGATCATTTGATGAACAATCATTAAACATACATCCACATTATGATATGCCATTAACTTTTTACAAGTCTGAGACTGTGAAAGAAGAAAGGTGGAAGTATCCGGTAAAAGTGACAATATCAAAAATGCACTCAGAGGTCGAACTATAACCGTACGAGACAACTGGGAACCACACAATAAATCCTGCTTCACATGTAGGACAATTCCACTTTTAATTTGCAGTCACATTGGGAGATCTTTGAGAGCTAAAAATTAGGAAACTGATGTATGCCCTAATGTAAGTTGGAAAAGCATTGATAGAAGACTATGAAAGGCAAGAAAATAAAAAATTTACCAGCAGACCATATACCGGTAATCAATTAAGTAGATTCTTATTGCCCTGCGGCTGAGACACTCGTTCTTGTAAATGGAGAGCCATGCAAAATATTCTGCAAAAAAAAATAACAAATGAATGAGGGGTAAGTTCACACAATGAGATAGTGTTGAGGGTGTTTGACATGACTTTCCAAAATCAAAGTAAAATTGGTGCATTTTAGCCTAGGTTTTGGAAAATAACAAAAGAATACATACTGTGATCCTACCCTTAACCCCTTCACCCCCAAGGCTGTTTTCACCTTTATGACCAGGCCAAATCTGACAAGTGTCACTTTATTTTGTAATAACTCTGGAACGCTTCAACGGATCCCACTGATTCTGAGAATGTTTTGCCGTGACATATTGTACTTCATGACATTGTAGGATGCCAGCAGGTAAGTAGGATGCAGTGACACACAGGCAGCAGAGCAAGGGTTAACAGGTTCTTTATGTATAGGAACAGTAATAGTACAAGCAGGGGGGGTAAAGGATGTGATTGGAGAATGGGGGAAAGTCAAAATGCTATAGAATATAACAGGTTAACTTATCAGTCTCTGTGCGCTGGAAGAAGGTGGCTGGAAGATCCCTCGGCGGCGCCTCAGGTGGCGCGAAATGTCTCCGATCCGGTCCCGCAGATGAGCGATGCACTTTCTTCTTGCGACAAATCCTCCAGGTTCTACAGCACGCGATCTCCTGATCCGTGCACACGGTGGGGCAGAGGTGATGGTCGGCGGCACAGAAGAAGTAGCAAAAAGTTCAGTGAGTAAGGAGCACACAGTCCAGCGGACACAGGCACGGGCCGGTCCTCAGCAGGCACCGCAAGGATGGGACTAAGCAGTACCTCCGTGGTGGTGAGTGGAGCAAAGGTTTGTACTCTATCCTGGTCACTACCCGGTGAGGAAGTCTCTCTGGGCTGAGGGTAGGATGCGTCGGCAGTCTGGCTAGCTGGGGGTATAGGCACAGCTAGCGGGCGAGGGTCCATGAAGAGGGAGTTAACCGTATTACTAATCACAAGTTCGGTCCCCGCCAAATATCCTGTCTTCCCGCTCAAACTGCTATTTATGTCGGAGCCGCCCCCTTCAGTCAGGTGCCCTGAACTGCTCCGGTCCACAATCTCTCCCCCCTGAAACACTGGTGACAGTACCGATGGTTCCGACCCAGATAATGGTAACATTTGTTCGATATGACTTGTGTTTATTTGTAAAAAAAAATCTGAAACTTTTAATTTTTTGCCCTTAAATCAGAGTTACTGTATGTCACACAAAATAGTTAAGAAATAACATTTCCCACATGTCTACTTTACGTCAGCACAATTTTTTAAACATGTTTTTTTTGTTATGAAGTTAGAAAGGTTAAAAGTTGGCCACTGATTTCTCATTCTTACAACAAAATTTAAAAACAACAACGTTTTTTTAGGGACCACATCACATTTGCCTATATGACAGAAAAAACACTAAAGTTACACCGTTGTAAAAACTGCACCCCTCAAGGTGCTCAAAACCATATTAACCCCTTTCTGACCTCGGACGGGATAGTACGTCCGAGGTCAGAACCCCCGCTTTGATGCAGGCTCTGGAGGTGAGCCCGCATCAAAGCCAGGACATGTCAGCTGTTTTGAACAGCTGACATGTGCCCGCAATAGCGGCGGGTGAAATCACGATTCACCCGCCGCTATTAACTAGTTAAATGCCGCTGTCAAACGCAGACAGCGGCATTTAACCGGCACTTCCGGCCGGGCGGCCGGAAATGAGCGCATCGCTGACCCCCGTCACATGATCGGGGGTCAGCGATGCTTCTGCATTGTAACCATAGAGGTCCTTAAGACCTCTACGGTTACTGATCCCCAGTAGCTGTGAGCGCCACCCTGTGGTCGGCACTCATAGCACACCTGCATTTCTGCTGCATAGCAGCGATCTGATGATCGCTGCTATGTAGCAGAGCCGATCGCGTTGTGCCAGCTTCTAGCCTCCTATGGAGGCTATTGAAGTATGGCAAAAGTAAAAAAAAGTAAAAAAAAATGTGAAAAAAATAAAAAATATATAAAAGTTTAAATCACCCCCCTTTCGCCCCATTCAAAATAAATCAATAAAAAAAATCGAACCCACACATATTTGGTTTCGCCGCGTTCAGAATCGCCCGATCTATCAATAAAAAAAAGCATTAAGCTGATCGCTAAACAGCGTAGCGAGAAAAAAATTTGAAACGCCAGAATTAAGTTTTTTTGGTCGCCGCGACATTGCATTAAAATGCAATAACGGGCGATCAAAAGAACATATCTGCACCGAAAAATAAGCCCTCAACTGACCCCAGATCATGAAAAATGGAGACGCTACGGGTATCGGAAAATGGCGCTTTTTTTTTTTTTTTTTTTTTAAGCAAAGTTTGGAATTTTTTTTCACTACTTAGATAAAAAATAACCTAGTCGAGTTAGGTGTCTATGAACTCGTAATGACCTGGAGAATCATACTGGCAGGTCACTTTTAGCATATAGTGAACCTTGTAAAAAAGCCAAACAAAAAAACAAGTGTGGGACTGCACTTTTTTTGCTATTTCACCGCACTTGGAATTTTTTTCCCGTTTTCTAGTACACGACATGCTAAAACCAATGATGTCGTTCAAAATTACAACTTGTTTTGCAAAAAATAAGCCCTCACATGGCCATATTAACGGAAAAATAAAAAAGTTATGGCTCTGAGAAGGAGGGGAGCAAAAAACGAACACGGAAAAACGGAAAATCCCAAGGTCATGAAGGGGTTAAATAAGTTTATTAACCCTTCAGGTGCTTCATAGGAGTTAGTGAAATGTGGAAGGAGAAAATGAACATTTAACTTTTTTCACAAAAATGTTGTGCAATTTCTCCTGATTACGTCGATACCCTATCTGTGGAAGAAAACTACTGTTTGGGTGCACGGCAGGACTTGAAAGGGAAGGAGTGCTATTTGACTTTTTGAATGCAAAATTTGCTGGAATTAGTGGAAGCCCTGTTGCATTTGGAGAGTCCCTGATGTGCCTAAATAGAATAAATTCCAAAGTGACCCCGTTTTGGAAACTAGACTCTTCAAGGAACTTATCTAGCTGTATGGTGAGCACCTTGAACTCCCAGGTGCCTCACAGAAGTTTATAACGTTGAGTGGTGAAAATAAAAAAATCTAATTTTTTTATTTTCACAAAAGTACCAGGAGAAAATGCACCATAAAATGTGTTGTGCAATTTCTCCTGAGTACGCCGATACCCAATATGTGAAGAAAAACTACTGGTTGGGCGCACGGCTGAGCTTGGAAGGAGCGCCATTTGACTTTTTGAAAGCAACAAAAAGGGACACACTGGTGCTTACAAGCAAATGGTAGGCTGAAGCAGCTGACAGTTAGACAGGCTCTGTGCGTGATCCTGTCTGAGTTATACATGAGTTGAAAAATATAAAAGGAGAAGCTACCGCGCTACAGACCTAAAAAACTGGGCAGATTATTTGCAGAAATAGCATGCCGGCCACTGGTAGAAGTGTGAGAGTTTGTCACTTACTAATTTCCTGGTGAGCATGGTGCACATCCCGATGGTTTGATGTTGGGGCAGATTCCGTGTGGTGAGTGGTAAGCCTTGGGAGCGTCCTTCCACAGCTATCGTTCCCCTCATATGAGCAGAGGTGCGGGCTGGCGGCAAGGTCAGGCTGAAAGTGCTGCCGTGCAGTGGCGTGATAGGATTAAAAAGCCGATGCATTTAGAAGGACGCAGTCCTTCGTCATCAGGGTACATCATATGCCCAGTCTCTTATGTGTGTAGCGCGGTAGTTTCCCCTGTTATAGTTGTCAGCACTTTTTGAAAGCAAAATTTGCTGGAATAATTAGTGGACACCCTGACGCGTTTGTAGAGCCCGTTTTGTGCCTAAACAGTGTGAACCCCCAAGTGATCCCATTTTAGAAACTAGACCCCTAAAAGAACTTATCTAGATGTGTGGTGAGCATCTTGAGCTCCAAAGTGCTTCACAGAAGTTTATAACATTGAGTTGTGAAAATAAAAAATCATATTTTTCCCACAAAAATGTTCTTTTAGCCCCAATTTAAGAAAAAATGGACCCTAAAATTTGCTCTGAAATTTCTCCCAAGTATGTCGATGTCCCATATGTGAGGGAAACCTACTATTTGGATGCACGGCTGGACTCAGATAAGAAGTAGTGACGTTTTGGAGAGCAGACTGTGATGGGATAATCTGCGGGTATCATGTTGCATTTGGAGAACTTCTGATGTGACTAAACAGTGGAAAAGGCCCACAAATGGCCCCATTTTGGAAACTTAATCCCTCAAGGAATTTATCTAGATGTGTGGTGAGCACTTTGAACCCACAGGTGCTTTTCAGAATTTTACAACGTTGATCTGGTAAAATGAGAAAAAAATATTTTTCTGATAAAAATTTCATTTTAGATACAATTTTTTTTAAAATTTTCACAAGGACAGCAGGAGAAAATGGACCCCAAAATCTGTTATGCAATTTCTCCTTATTACACCGATACTCCTTATGTGTTTGAAAATTACTTTTGAGGTACAGTGCAAAGCTCAGAAAGGAAGGAGCGCCATACTGGAGATCAGATTTTGCTGGGCTGGTTTGATGGTGCCAAGACACATTGGCAGAGCTCCTGATGTGACAGAACAGTAGAATCCCCCATAAGTGACACCATGTTACAAACTACACTTCTCATTGAGCTTACCTAGGGGTGAAGTGATCATATTAACACCACAGATGGATCATAGAATTTTATACCATTGGGTTGTTAAAAAATTATTGCATTTTTACAACCAAAATTTTGCTTTGGCATCAGATTTTGGATTTCTACACTGGAAAATGGGTAAAAATTGCACCAAAATATGTACCACAATTTCTGTTAAATATAGAAATACCACATATGTGGTTGTAGAGTACTGCTTAGCTATACGGCGAGACTCGGGAGGGACGGAGCGCTAATTGCCTCCTGGAGTGCAGATTTTCCTAGAATAGTTTGCAGACTCCATATACAAAGTCTCTAAGTGCTAGAAGAGCGATATATCCCCTAAAGCGACCCCATTTGGGAAATTATACCTCTTTGACTATTTATCTACAGGTGTAGTGACGAATTTGACACCATGGGTGTTTTCCAGAAACAAGCAGCAGTGGATGTTGTTGACTGAAAATTGCAAACTTCCAATCTAGTTACCAGTTCACTGTAGCCACCAGTATGTTGTAGTGCCCAGTACGTGATATTGCCCAGCTCATGCATCTGGAGACACGCACCCGTAAATAAAGCAGGCTCTCATCGCTACAAAAATGCCAAACGTGGACACTAGATATGGCTTAGGCTACTTTCACACTAGCGTCGTTCGACGCATGTCGCAATGTGTCGTTTTGAAGAAAAAACGCATCCTGCAAATTTGCCCGCAGGATGCGTTTTTTCTCCATTGACTTGCATTAGCAACGCAATGCGACCGATTGCCACACGTCGCATCCGTCGTGCGACGGATGCGTCGTGTTTTGGCGGACCGTCGGCACAAAAAAAGTTCCATGTAACTTTTTTTTGTGCGTCGTGTCCGCCATTTTCGACCGTGCATGCGTGGCCGAAACTCCGCCCCCTCCTCCCCGCAACTCACAATGGGGCAGCGGATGCATTGTAAAACTGCATCCGCTGCCCCGTTGTGCTTTTATTTCACAGTATGCGTCGGTACGTCGGCCCGACGCACTGCGACGGGCCCGTACCAACGCTAGTGTGAAAGTAGCCTAAGACACACTGGGATTTAGAAGGGAGGGGGGTTATTTGGATTTGGGAGCTCAGCATTTGCTAAATTTCTTTTGAGGGGCTAGGACCCATTTCAGTTTTCCAGAGCCATTGTACTCTAAGTAATGTGGAAGCCCTCTATATTTTCATTTACAGATGACGGACCTGAATGTGTACGTGTATTTTTGTGGATTGAGTTGAAGGTTTTCTTGGGAACACTTTACATAACATTTGGGAACACATTTATCCTGCTCTCTATGCAATGCATTTGCACACGTGGTCAAAATTGTTGGTATCCCTCGTTTAATGACAGAGAAACCCACAATGGTCACAGAAATAACGTGAATCTGACAAAAGTAATAATAAATATAAAATCTATGAAAATGAACAAATGAAAGTCAGACATTGCTTTTCAACCATGCTTCCACAGAATTTAAAAAAAAAATAAAACTCATGAAATAGGTCTGGACAGAAATAATGGTACCCGTAACTTAATATTTTGTTGCACAACCTTTTGAGGCAATCACTGCAATCAAACGATTCCTGTAAAGGTACCTTCACACGAAACGACTTTACAACGAGAACGACAACGATCTGTGACGTTGCAGCGTCCTGGATAGCGATATCGTTGTGTTTGACACGCAGCAGCGATCTGGATCCTGCTGTGATATCGCTGGTCGTTGATTAAAGTTCAGAACTTTATTTGGTCGTCAGATCGGCGTGTATCGTCGTGTTTGAAAGCAAAAGCAACGATGCCAGCAATGTTAAACATGGAGCTAACGACCTGTGAGAACGATAAGTGCGTCACCGCTACGTCACAGGATCGCTCCTGCGTCGTTCTGGAGCTGCTGTGTTTGACATCTCTACAGCGATGTAAACAGCGACGCTGCAGCGATCGGATCGTTGTCGTTCTCGTTGTAAAGTCGTTTCGTGTGAAGGTACCTTAACTGTCAATGAGATTTCTGCACCTCTCGACAGGTATTTTGTCCACTCCTCAACAGCAAACTGCTCCAGTTGTCTCGTGTTTGAAGGTTGCTTTTTCCAGACAGCATGTTTCAGCTCTTTCCAAAAATGCTCAATAGGATTTAGGTCAGGGCTCACAGAAGGCCACTTCAGAATAGTCCAATGTTTTCCTTTTAGCCATTTTTGGGCGTGTTTAGCTGTGTGTTTTGGGTCAATGTCCTTACGTAAACACAGTTTTTTAAGTGGGCACCATCTAATAATGATATAATAAATAGTGTGGGTTCACCACCAAGCATGTATAGTACATATCTTAGTTTTAAAGAAAAAAGCACATGCTCAAAGGTATAGGAACTCCACCAAACAGGGTTATTTAAATTACAAAAGTTTATTTCCACATAAAGGCACTACACACATTTAAAATCATTTAAAATTACTCCCAAGAGTAAATAGCTCCAAATGTTTTTGTAATTTGTACAGAATACACCTAGTATACAAAACGTTATCTATAATTAACAAAGTTGCTGCACAAATTTCAATTAATGGTACTGCACATGCTACATATCTATAATCCTGCATAAATTTCAGTAAATGGGACCCTTAGGTTGGCGACCTTAGTGTAAGGAAATTATATCATGTGATTTCAAACACTTTCTTTTACAAAGACCAACATGAATAATTCAGCAATCTCATTCGTTATGTCTGCCAATGAAGTATATCGGTGCGTTTGTGTGCACCTAATATTAGACCTCCAGAGATGCCCATACACAAAGCAATGTCAAAATAGATCTTGGAGACCCATGTGAGGGCTCAATTGTCAAAATAGGAGAAAGTTGTATACTTAACCCTAACCGGTCCTCTACGGTCGCCCCCTGGTCCCTTACAGCAGCAGTGCAGTCAGGTGGAGATTTTTAGAAGCCTTCTAAAACTAAGATTTTGGGTCAATGTCCTGTTGCAAGACCCATGACCTGCGACTGAGACCAAGCTTTCTGACACTGAGCAGCTCATTTCTTTCTAGAATCCCTTGCTAGTCTTGAGATTTCATTGTACCCTGCACAGATTCTAAACACCCTGTGCCAGATGCAACAAATCAGCCCCAGAACATAAGAGCCTCCTCCATGCTTCACAGTAGGCAGTGTTCTTTTCTTGATATGCTTCATTTTTCCGTCTGTGAACATAGAGCTGATGAGCCTTGCCAAAAAGTTCCATTTTTGTCTCATCTGTCCATAGGACATTCTCCCAGAAGCTTTGTGGCTTGTCAACATGTAGTTTGGCAAATTCCAGTCTGGCTTTTTTATGATCTTTTTTCAACAATGGTGTCCTCCATGGTCGTCTCCCATGAAGTCCACTTTGGCTCATACAACAACGAATGGTGAGATCTGACACTGATGTTCCTTGAGCTTGAAGTTCACCTTTAATCTGTTTAGAAGTTTTTCTGGGCTTGTTTGTTATCATTCGTATTATTCGTCTCTTTGATTTGTCATCAATTTTCCTCCTGTGGCCACGTCCAGGGAGGTTGGCTAAAGTCCCATGGATCTTAAATTTCTGAATAATATGTGCAGCTGTAGTCACCGGCACATCAAGCTGCATGGAGATGGTCTTATAACTTTTACCTTTAACATGTTTGTCTATGGTTTTCTTTCTAATCTGAGACAACTCTTTCCTTCTCTTCCTCTGGTCCATGTGGAGTGTGATACACACCATGTCACCAAACAGCACAGTGAATATCTGTAGCCTTATATACAGGCCCACTCACTGATTCCAAGATTGTAGTCACATGTGATGCTACTTAGTGGACACACCTTGATTTAACATGTCCCTTTTGTCACATTATTTTCAGGGGTACCATCATTTCTGTCCAGGCCTATGTCATGAGTTTTATTTATTTTTTTATTCTGTGGAAGCATGGTTGAAAAGCAACATCTGACTTTCATTTGTTCATTTTCATAGATCTTTTATTTATTATTACTTTTGTCAGATTCAAGTTATTTCTGTGACCATTGTGGGTTTTTCTGTCATTAAACGAGGGGCACCAACAATTTTGACATGTGTACAGTGAGATTTCCATCTAAATCTCTGAGTGACGTGATTCAGATGAAACCACAGATGGATCCATTCACTACACTGTGTTCCAAATTATTATGCAAATTGGATTTAAGTGTTATAAAGATTTAATTGTTTTGTTTTTCAAATAAACTCATGGATGGTATTGTATCTCAGGGCTCAATGGATCACTGAAATCAATCTTAAACACATGTGATAATTAGTTTTCCAGGTGATTCTAATTAAAGGAAAACTACTTAAAAATGATGTTCCACATTATTAGCAGGCCCCAGTTTTCAAGTAACATGGAAAAGAAAAAGGATCTCTCTGCTGCTGAGAAGCGTTAAATAGTGCAATGCCTTGGACAAGGTATGAAAACATTAGATATTTCACAAAAACTTAAGAGTGATCATCATACTGTGAAGAGATTTGTGACTGAAACAGAGCACAGACAGTTCATGCAGATAAAGGCATAATAAGGAAGGTTTCTGCCAGACAAATACATTTGATTAAGAGAACAGCTGCCAAAATACCATTACAAAGCAGCAAACAGTTATTTGAAGCTGCTGGTGCCACTGGAGTCCCTCGAACCTCAAGGTGTAGGTTCCTTCAAAGGCTTGCTGTGGTGCATAAACCTACTATTCGGCCACCCCTAAACAGTGTTCACAAGCAGAAACGGTTGCAGTGGGCCCAGACATACAGCACAGACCAAAAGTTTGGACACACCTTCTCTTTTAAAGATTTTTCTATATTTTCATGACTACGAAAATTGTAAAGTCACACTGAAGGCATCAAAACTATGAATTAACACATGTGGAATTATATACTTAACAAAAAAGTGTGAAATAACTGAAAATATGTCTTATATTCTAGGTTCTTCAAAGTAGCTACCTTTTTCTTTGATGACTGCTTTGCACACTCTTGGCATTCTCTTGATGAGCTTCAAGAGGTAGTCACCGGGAATGGTTTTCACTCCACAGTTGTGCCCTGTCAGGTTTAATAAGTGGGATTTCTTGCCTTGTAAATGGGGTTGGGACCATCAGTTGTGTTGAGCAGAAGTCTGGTGGATACACAGCTGATAGTCCTACTGAATAGACTGTTAGAATTTGTATTATGGCAAGAAAAAAGCAGCTAAGTAAGGAAAAACGAGTGGCCATCATTACTTTAAGAAATGAAGGCCAGTCAGTCCGAAAAATTGGGAAAACATTGAAAGTGTCCCCAAGTGCAGTTGCAAAAACCATCAAGCGCTACAAAGAAACTGGCTCACATGAGGACCGCCCCAGGAAAGGAAGAGCAAGTCACCTCTGCTTCTGAGGATAAGTTTGTCCGAGTCACCAGCCTCAGAAATCGCAGGTTAACAGCAGCTCAGATTAGAGACCAGGTCAATGCCACACAGAGTTCTAGCAGCAGACACATCTCTACAACAACTGTTAAGAGGAGACTTTGTGCAGCAGGCCTTCATGGTAAAATAGCTGCTAGGAAACCACTGCTAAGGACAGGCAACAAGCAGATGAGACTTGTTTGGGCTAAAGAACACAAGGAATGGACATTAGACCAGTGGAAATCTGTGCTTTGGTCTGATGAGTCCAAATTTGAGATCTTTGGTTCCAAACACCGTGTCTTTGTGCAACGCAGAAAAGGTGAACGGATGGACTCTACATGCCTGGTTCCAACCGTGAAGTATGGAGGAGGAGGTGTGATAGTGTGGGGGTGCTATGCTGGCGACACTGTTGGGGATTTATTCAAAATTGAAGGCATACTGAACCAGCATGGCTACCACAGCATCTTGCAGCGGCATGCTATTCCATCCGGTTTGCGTTTAGTTGGACCATCATTTATTTTTCAACAGGACAATGAGCCCAAACACACCTCCAGGCAGTGTAAGGGGTATTTGACCAAGAAGGAGAGTGATGGGGTGCTACGCCAGATGGCCTGGCCTCCTCAGTCACCAGACCTGAACCCAATTGAGATGGTTTGGGGTGAGCTGGACCGCAGAGTGAAGGCAAAAGGGCCAACAACTGCTAAGCATCTCTGGGAACTCCTTCAAGATTGTTGGAAGACCATTTCCGGTGACTACCTCTTGAAGCTCATCAAGAGAATGCCAAGAGTGTGCAAAGCAGTGATCAAAGCAAAAGGTGGCTACTTTGAAGAACCTAGAATATAAGACATATTTTCAGTTGTTTCACACTTTTTTGTTAAGTATATAATTCCACATGTTAATTAATAGTTTTGATGCCTTCAGTGTGAATTTGCAATTTTCATAGTCATGAAAATACAGAAAAATCTTTAAATGAGAAGGTGTGTCCAAACTTTTGGTCTGTACTGTACATGAAGACTAATTTTCAAACAGTCTTGTTTACTAATGAGTGTTGAGCAACCCTGGATGGTCCAGATGGATGGAGTAGTGGATGGCACCATGTCCTGACAAGGCTGCAACGTCAGCAAGGAGGTGAAGGAGTCATGTTTTGGGCTGGAATCATGGGGAAACAGCTGGTAGGGCCCTTTAAGGTTCCTGAAGGTGTGAAAATGACCTCTGCAAAGTATTGTATATAGATTTTCTGACTGACAACTTTCTTCCATGGTATAAAAAGCAGAAACGTGCCTTCAAGAGCAAAATCATCTTCATGCATGACAATGCACCATCTCATTCTGCAAAGAATACCTCTGAGTCATTGGCTGCTATGGGCATAAAAGGAGATAAACTCATGGTGTGGCCACCATCTTCCCCTGACCTCAACCCTATAGAGAACCTTTGGAGTATCATCAAGCAAAAGATCTATGAGGGTGGGAGGCAGTTCACATCAAAACAGCAGCTCTGGGAGGCTATTCTGACTTCATGCAAGGAAATACAAGAAGAAACTCTCCAAAAACTCACAAGTTCAATGGATGCAAGAATTGTGAAGGTGACATCAAAGAAGGTTCCTATGTTACCATGTAACTTGGCCTGTTAGGAGGTTTTGGAGTTAAATAGCTTTTTTGTTCAGTGAATGTGACCTCCTAATGCTGCAAATTCCACAAATGACCATTTTCAGTTCTTTAAAACATATCAAATGTTTAGAAATTCTACTGTGCCTAATAATTTGGAACAGTGCATTTTGAGTTTTTATTCATTTTGGAGATTATACTGTTATCATTGGGAGGTTTCTTCAAGAAAATTTGATGTATACTCTAACGGGTGATGACTTTTATTAGACTGACTCATTTGCACCGACCATTTAGGAAAATCAGAGAAAAATATAATTTGCATAATAATTTGGAACATAGTGTATATTGAGGCAGCAGAGTTACTCTGGACACAGTCTGGCCTCTGTTCAGCATTGTCCTTTTCAGAAGTGCACAAAACTGTGGCCGACCGCACATTTATGCACACCTAAAAAGACGGCATGCACACTGCGTACTGTGAGGATTCTTCAGTGTCAGGTGCGGCAGGAGCACAAGTTGGTGATTTGTATAAATGATGGGGTCACGTGCAGACTAGACATGCATTGAGTGAGGCAGGCATGTCTGGTCAGACTGTGGCCAGAAGTATGCAACTCGCAAACTTGCGGCCACATGACCACCCGCTCCAGAGGATTCACAAGTCTGCGGTCAGGTACTGAGAAGATGCGATGAGTTCATTCGGTGGCGCGGGCCTCTAGTGACTCCGGCACATCTTATTCCTGCCAACATTTCATGAACATCGGCGTACAAAGCCCCAGTCCCCTTCTCATGCCTCATGTTTTGCCCCATTAAATTAAAAACATCTTTTCTCAATGCCCCATCCTGCGTGAGCTCCCACACCCCCATTTCACGCCTGAGTCTGGGGGGAGAATAACAAATGTTGCACATTTTTTGCGTCTTTTCATTTTTTTCTGGGGAAACATTTGGCTCCGATTCTTCATTTATAGGTTTTTTTAAAGTACTTTATTTTTTCGCCTTGTGGCATTAGGTGCCAGTTTTTGCTCCAGATTCCTAAAAATGGTGCCTGCGATTCATTAGCTTGGCGCAAAGTAAAAAAAAAAAAAAAAAGGACTTTGTTGTAGTTGTTCTAGTCTTGGATTTTCTGACTTTTGAAGAAAAACTCCCCAAAATGCTCCACTTTGATGGCGAACCTAAAAATGCACAGAGGGGGATCGGAGAAGGGTTGCGCCAAATTTTGCAACTTTTATGACAGTCGCAATTGACGAATCAGGAGAAAGCATCCGGAATCGCTAAACTGCGCCCGGATAGCGGGAAACCAGCGTTGGTATGCGCCTGCTCGCCTGCAGCGTCAGCCCTGGGGGTCCGCCGCAGCCCGGGGGTCCGCACTCCCCCTGTCACAGCACAGACACACGCCCCCTGGGCCTGGCAGCAGTAACAGCCGCCGCCACGTTACTCCTCGGGAGCTGTTCAGCCTCCCGTGTATCTGGGTACTGCCGCTTTAAACAGCTGGAGAAAGCGGCGGGGCGTGATGACGTCACGGCTGCAGCTGACTGGCCACGTCCGAGCAGACGGAGCAGCAGGAGGCTCCAGTGTTCTTATGCTCTATGAGGGCGCAGCGAGGAGCAGGGCAGAGCCCGGAGGGTGAGTGTGGCCGGTGCGCTCCGTGCCCCTCCGGGGAATGCGCCATTGTCCGCCGCAGGCCTCACACACCACTCGCCATGAAGTTTGCTCTGGACTGTGCCATGTGTACCTGCTGTGCTCACCCTTGGCTCTGGTTGCTTCTTGTGCACGTTTATACAGGAATCGGCCCATTCCATATAGCATAATGGGGTATCCCGTGTGCTCCCTCTCTATGGGATGGACAGGGGATATCCCCCCAATCCTTAGCGCCCACGGTGTGACTCCATCCATGTATATGGGCGAGCGCAGCGCAGTCCTATAAGAGTGAATGGTGCGGATGATCAGCCTCTGCACATGGGGCTTTTCGGTGCCCCAATTCTCGGGATCAGTGGGTGGGGGCCCCAGCGATCAGGAAGTCCACACTTATGGGGTGGTCCGGTCTTGAGCTACGTGTTTGCAGTCACTGACCGCAGACTTGTGACTCGTCATATAGGGTGCACTGAGAGCGTTCTGCGGTGTCAGCCCTGGGAATGGCGGTCATGTGACTGAAGGGCACTCCCGGCCACAGTCTGACTAGGTGGGCACGGCCTCGCTCCATGCAGGTGTATTGGGTGACACTGAACAGTCTAGTCTATTGTGGCTGGAAGTGCGTATATCGCTTATTTGTGGTCACATGGCCGGCACTGTTACCGGAGAACCCTCCTGCACTCGGTGTGACTGCAGACTTCTACTTCAAGACCAGACAACCCCTACGTATAGGTACGTCATAGGTTGCCTCCCTCGCTTTGATGCGGCTCCGGTTTCTGGCACTTGACAGCTGTTCTGTACTGCTCTGACGTGCCCTTAACAGCCGCGGGTAGATCACAATTAACTTGCGTTTAAGGGAATCTCATCACAAACACCACCCACTGGCGCCCCTGTCACATGATCGCGGTGTGCCAAAGGGTTGGCATGACAGCCAGGGGTCAGCAGAAGACCCCCGTGCCTGTCGCTGCAGATCTGTGGACAATGGCTTCCTGTGCACACTGTGTGATCGATTAGTGATTGTTCAGTGTGCATCATAAACAATCTATTATACCACCAGCAAACAAGTTGCTGATCACTGGTCTTCTAGTGCCGCAGGTGGTCAACTGTAAGCAGACCCTTACTCAGATGCAGCCGTACACATTAAGCCCACCTGGGCTATTGCAGTCATTCAGCCCAGCCATTCATGTTCAGTGGTCAGGAAAGTCACTCAGGGACGAAAACTTCAAACACTGCAGACTTCTTACCAGACGGTGGCGCTCTGTCATCAGTAGTTTGTCACTCACAGAGGGACCCCACCATTCTTATCATAATGGGGGTCTTGATTGCCCTAACCCATTTGATCATAGTCATCTATGTTATTAATAGGGATAAATATATTTAGTGGGAAAACCCATCTCAGTGTTGACCAATGGAGCCGGTGCCCGTACAGTCAGACCTTTTACCTGTACCATTGTAGCAGGACAGACGGTGTGCGTGGTTTCTACTGATCTGTGTGTTTTCATCTTCTGTTTTCTAGGACTGGTGTAGAAACTCTTCCACCATGCACCATAAACTGCTTAAGAGTGCCCATTACATAGAACTGGGCAGTTACCAGTACTGGCCAGTCCTGCTCCCCAGGGGAATCCGGCTTTACACCTACGAACAGATCCCCGTCTTCCTGAAAGACAATCCGTACATTACTGATGGCTACAGGGCATATCTTCCATCCCGTCTGTGTCTGAAGAGGTCAGATGAGTAATGCCTGCTTTTAATGGGGCGGTTACTTATTACTGTTATTGTGCCATGACATGGTGAAACACTGTAATGGGGAATCTCGCCAGCAAAGTTTCCCTTACATTTTCTTATCACCAGGTTTTTGCCACCTAATCTGAGAGCAGCATAATGTAGAGACAGAGACCCTGATTCCATCAATGTGTCACTGGGCTGCTTAAGGTACCGTCACACTAAACGATATCGCTAGCGATCCGTGACGTTGCAGCGTCCTGGATAGCGATATCGTTGTGTTTGACACGCAGCAGCGATCAGGATCCTGCTGTGATATCGCTGGTCGTTGATTAAAGTTCAGAACTTTATTTGGTCGTCAGACCGGCGTGTATCGTCGTGTTTGACAGCAAAAGCAACGATACCAGTGATGTTTTACAATGGTAACCAGGGTAAATATCGGGTTACTAAGCGCAGGGCCGTGCTTAGTAACCCGATGTTTACCCTGGTTACCAGTGTAAAACGTAAAAAAAACAAACAGTACATACTCACCTTCGCGTCCCCCGCCGTCTGCTTCCTACACTGACTGAGCGCCGGCCGTAAAGTGAAAGCACAGCACAGCGGTGACGTCACCGCTCTGCTGTTAGGGCCGGCGCTCAGTCAGTGCAGGAAGCGGACGCCGGGGGACGCGAATGTAAGTATGTAGTGTTTGTTTTTTTACATTTTACACTGGTAACCAGGGTAAACATCGGGTTACTAAGCGCGGCCCTGCGCTTAGCAACCCGATGTTTACCCTGGTTACCCAGGGACCTCGGCATCGTTGGTCGCTGGAGAGCGGTCTGTGTGACAGCTCTCCAGCGACCAAACAGCGACGCTGCAGCGATCGGCATCGTTGTCTGTATCGCTGCAGCGTCGCTTAGTGTGACGGTACCTTTAGTGTAAGTTTTTTTGTTTTGTTTTATAAAATCACTCTATCAGCAAGACATCTTCACTAGAAGACTAGCAAACTTGCTGCCATGTAGTCCAACCAGGCCTCCACGACTGATTGGCAGCTTTCTGCCTATGCACAGTGTACACATAAAGCTGCCAATCAGTGGTGTGGGTGAGGTTACACAGAGCTAAAAACAGTGATGTTATCCAAATTGCAGCAATGCAGCCCAGTAAGTGATGCAGAACTGGAATTGGGGTCTCTGAGAGGAGTTCAGAAACAGGTAAGAATTACAAACTGGCTATCATAGTGAGCTCACTGACGGATTCGGTTAACTCTCTCTGCACCCAGCAGCAGATAGTGCTACATAGTGGCAATTGAAGGCAAACATTTTTACCGAAAACCCAATTGTAAATGATTTGCGTGTATTTAAATGGGTTGTCGCATGAACAGTACATTTTAATTAATTTCAGAATACAAATAAACTCCACAATTGGATGTTTCACAAAATGTTCCTGTGCTGAGATAATCTTATAATTGGGCCCCTCCGTAATGGCTGTGTCTGACTATGATGATACCACAGCTCCTGGGCAGGGGAGGAAGCAAACGAGTATACAGATAGAATCAGCTGTGATCCTATACTTTCCTTTCTGTGAGGTAAAGCAAGTTTTTAAACAGGAAAATACTTTACCACACAGAAAGCAGCAACTGTGATCCCGTGCTGTCCTGTCTGTATCCTCTCTTTTGCTTCCTCCCATGCCCAGGAGCTGTGGTATGATCAGACTATGTCCCTGTACGGTCATTACACAGTACACAGCAGGAGCACATTTCTAAGGGCTCATTTCCACTTGAGAGAAAAAAAACGGTCCGATTTACGGACCAAAAAAACGGAGGTAAATCATGCGAGTGTCATGCGATTTTTTTTTTTTTTTTTTTTTTTTTTTTAATTGCAACATCCGTTTGACATCCGTATTGCTGTCCGATTTTTATGCACCGGTGTCCTTTGAAAAGCCGGGAAATCAGTGCTGTGTACAGTAAAATCACACTGACAGATTAGAATAGAAAAGATAGAATAGATATATACACATAGAATAGGTATATATATGTCACTGAGACGCATATATATATATATATATATATATATATATATATATATATATATATATATATATATATATATATATATATATATATATATATATAATCAATTGCCGGCTTTTGCTATCTCCTTCACAAACCCAACAGGATATGAGACATGGTTTACATACAGTAAACCATTTCATATCCCTTATTTTATTACATATTCCTCACTACTAATGTAAGAAGTGTCTGTGTGCAAAATTTGGTGGCTCTAGCTGTTAAAATAAAGGGTTAAATCATGGAAAAAATTGGCGTGGGCTCCAGCGCAATTTTCTCCACCAGAGTGGTAAAGCCAGTGACTGAGGGCAGATATTAATAGCCTAGAGAGGGTCCATGGTTATTGGCCCCTCTAGCTAAAAACATCTGCCCCCAGCCACCCCAGAAAATGCACATCTGTAAGATGCGCCTATTCTGGCACTTAGCCTCTCTCTTCCCACTCCCGTGTAGTGGTGGGATATGGGGTAATGAAGGGTTAATGTCACCTTGCTATTGTAAGGTGACATTAAGCCTGGTTAATAATGGAGAGGCGTCAATAAGAGACCTATCCATTATTAATCCAATACTAGTAAATGGTTAATAAAACACACACACATTAGGAAAAAAGTATTTTAATGAAATAAAGACACAGGGTGTTATAATATTTTATTATACTCTTAATCCAATTGAAGACCCTTGTCACCTGAAACAAAGTTAAAATAAAACATCAACAATCACCGTAGGACTCCTGCAATACAATTCATAACTGAACAAAATGCTGCACTTATGAGTGCAGGAGAATTTACGTCATGTAATACTGTGTGTACTAGTATTTCACAAATGTGTCTAATAGGCTAACATTGGGATCTTTCTGCAGCCTCTTCATTTTATCCAATGAGACTGTCAACATTTGGAGCCATTTGTTGGGTTTTTTGCTCTTCTTCACTCTGGGTGTTTATGACATGATGTCAGTTCTGCCGTCAGTGAATGCTTCCAGGGAAGACTTTGTGATCTGTTCCATTTGCCTGTTTTGTTTCCAGGTAAGCACTTATTTGCTTTTAAGTTTTTAAAGGAGCCCATATCTACGTGATCACTGCAATTCCTCAATACTCCTTGCTCTGTATCTCAGTGGATAGCAGTGGATAGAGAGCCTAAATGAAGAGCCATAGGTTTCGTAAAGTGGAAGCCACAGTTCCAGAGGAAAACGGTCCTATGTGGTTACCATGTAGTGGACACCTATCAGTTACATGGCCTGTTTTGTGATTCGAGTAGACACAACTCTATCCATTACACAGCACTAGCTCGGATAACATCGACTCGATCATAGCATGCCAAAGATCCCTACGTATGCTCAGAAAACACCCTATCCAAGCACGTGCACTCAACAATACACCGCACTTTTCAAAACCAAGACCAAATTCTATTTCTTGGTCTCCTGTACAGTTCAGGTTGGGAAACAAAGATCAGAAATTTAGAATTCAGTGGCCCTGGCTGTTACAACAAGAGCTCACCTATCAGTTAAGCCAAGCTCCTGGTGGTGATTGTGCAGGCACAGCTCCATATAATCTCCATGACGTACTGGTACGTCCATTTGTGGGGAAATACCTGAACAGCTGGCATACCAGTATGTCCTATGTTGGGAAGGTTGTTAAATAGCCCAAACTGGCTAATACGTGGCTTCTCTAAATTGTACGCAAAATGTCAGTTTTAATGACTACTGCAGTCTCAGGATTATTCAAACCCTTCAAGACAGGCATCTTTAGTAATTAGTAAAGCACATTTGGGTGTTATGACCTGCTGCAAATGACACATAGCCAGGCACCAGTTTCTGGCAGTGTTCCTGAGAAACCATGGCATAATTGCTGTTTTTTTGCAATCCAGATGCATATGTCAGTCGCCAAATGTTTGTTTCCTGGAATAGCAAACAGATCTAAGCACGATTATAGATTCATATAATTGGGAAATTTTAATTTAATGCTGATGCTGCTCAAAAAGAAGTTAAAGTGGTACACCCATTTCCAAGATCCTATCCCAATATGTAGTAGGTGTGATGATATTAGCAAATGCCTCCAATTAGAAATGTATAGTTTTTCTGATTCGCTATGTCGCTTTCCTTATGTGCAGGCATTGCAGGACCTTGGGTATCCATGGTTATGGCCAATAGCAACTAGCTAACTAACTCACTATATCAGTGGTCGTAACCATGGATACCTCATGTCCTGCAATGCCTGCACATGAGGAAAGCGACATAGCGAATTATTATTATTATTATTATACCTACCTACTACCTGTCACCGAAGAAGTGACTAGGTTCCTTTCTTCTTCTGGCCCTACAGCCTTCACCATTGACCATATTCCCTCAAATCTCCTTCAATCCTTCTCCCCAATTGTCACTACCCACCTAACTAAAATATTTAACCTCTCTTTCTTCGGTATCTTTCACTATTCATTCAAGCACTCCATCATAACCCCTTTACTTAACCTCTTTCTGACCTCAGACGGGATAGTACGTCCGATGTCAGCTCCCCTGCTTTGATGCAGGGCTCCGGCAGTGAGCCCGCATCAAAGCCGGGACATGTCAGCTGTTTTGAACAGCTGACATGGCCAGCAATAGCGGCTGGTGAAATCGCGATTCACTCGCCGCTATTAACTAGTTAAATGCCGCTGTCAAACGCTGACAGCGGCATTTAACCGGCGCTGCCGGGCGGTCGGAAATAAGCGCATCGCCGACCCCCGTCACATGATCGGGGGTCAGCGATGCGTCGGAATGGTAACCATAGAGGTCCTTGAGACCTCTATGGTTATTGATGCTGGCCTGATATGAGCGCCACCCTGTGGTCGGCGCTCATAGCACACCTGCATTTCTGCTGCATAGCAGCGATCTGATGATCGCTGCTATGTAGCAGAGCCGTTCGAGTGGTGCCAGCTTCTAGCCTCCCATGGAGGCTATTGAAGCATGGCAAAAGTAAAAAAAAAAAAAAAAGTGAAAAAAAATTAAAAAAATATAAAAGTTTAAATCACCCCCCTTTTGCCCCATTCAAAATAAAAAAATAAAAAAAATCAAACCTACACATATTTGGTATAGCCGCGTTCAGAATCGCCCGATCTCCGATCTATCAATAAAAAAAAAGGATTAACCTGATCGCTAAACAGCATAGCGAGAAAAAAATTCTAAACGCCAGAATTACGTTTTTTTGGTCGCCGCGACATTGCATTAAAATGCAGTAACGGGCGATCAAAAGAACGTATCTGCACCAAAATGCTATCATTAAAAATGCCAGCTCAGCACACAAAAAATAAGCCCTCAACCGACCCCAGATCATGAAAAATGGAGACGCTACGGGTATCGGAAAATGGCGCAATTTTTTTTTTTTTTCCGCAAAGTTTGGAAATTTTTTTTCACCACTTAGATAAAAGATAACCTAGTCATGTTAGGTGTCTATGAACTCGTACTGACTTGAAGAACCAGAATGGCAGGTCAGTTTTAGCATTTAGTGAACCTAGTAAAAAAGCCAATCAAAAAACCAGTGTGGGATTGCACTTTTTTTTGCAATTTCACCACACTTGGAATTTTTTTCCCGTTTTCTAGTACACGACATGCTAAAACCAATGATGTCGTTCCAAAGTACAACTTGTTTTGCAAAAAATAAGCCCTCACATGGCCATATTGACAGAAAAATAAAAAAGTTATGGCTCTGGGAAGGAGGGGAGCGAAAAAAGAACACGGAAAAACAGAAAATCCCACAGTCATGAAGGGGGTTAAAAAGCCATCCCTGGACCAGAACCGCACTGCTAACTACAGAACTGTCAGTAATCTTCCCTTTATCGACTCCTGGAATGCTTTGTCCACTCCTGTCTCATCTGCTAGCTCTCTGATAACTGCCTTCTCGACCCTTTGCAATCTGGTTTCCACCCCTCACACTCTGCTGAAACTGCCCTTGCTAAAGTCTCTGATGACCTAGTAACAGCAAAATCCAATGGTCACCACTCCTTGCTGTTTCTCCTAGATCTCTCTGCAGCATTCGACACTGTGGATAACCACCTCCTCCTCACCATGCTCCACTCTATCGGCCTCAAGAACATCATCCTCTCTTGGTTCTCCTACCTCTCTAACCACTCCTTCACTGTATCTTTTGCCGGCTCTTCTTTACTCTTCCACTTACTATCTGGGTTCCTCAAGGCTCGATCCTAGGCCCTCTATTCATCTCTTTATATACCTGCCCCCATTGGTCAAACTATCAGTAGATTTGGCTTCCAGTAGCATCTCTATGCTAATGACACCTAGTTATGCACCTCTTCACCTGATAGGACCCCCACTTTAATACAAAATGCCAGGAATTGTTTGTGTGATGTCTCTACCGTCATGTCCTCCTTCTATCTGAAACTCAATCTCTCCAAAGCTGAGTTCTTTTTGTTTCCTCCCGTTACTAACCTACTTACACCCAACTTTTCAATTTCCTTGGGTGGTTTAACCATAACAACTCTCTTATTCGCTCTCGTCTGGACTACTGCAACTAACCCTCTTCTGATCGGTCTCCCTGTAACTAAACTTTCTCCTCTATAATCCATCCTGAATGGAGCGCCTAGGGACATATTTTTGTCCAGCTTCATCACCGATGCGTATATTATAAAAAAAAAAAAAAAGATTATTATTATTATTACAAGCCTATCACCTCGATTCACTAATCTAACGCTCTCCTGTGCCCTTCTTATAAATCTTAACCCCTTTTCCCCCCAGGGGTATTTGCACGTTAATGACCGGGCCAATTTTTACAATTCTGACCACTGTCCCCTTATGAGGTAATGACTCTGGAACACTTCTATGGAACGTCGTGATTCTTAGAATGTTTTCTCTTTACATATTGTACTTCAGTAGTAATAGTAAAATTTCTTTGATATGACTTAAGTAGTGTTGAGCGATACCTTCCGATATGCAAAGGTATCGGTATCGGATTGGATCGGCCGATATCCAAAAAATATCGGATATCGCCGATACCGATACCCGATACCAATGCATATCAATGGGACACAAAATATCGGAATGGTTCCCAGGGTCTGAAGGAGAGGAAACTCTGCTTCAGGCCCTGGGATCCATATTCATGTATAAAATAAAGAATAAAAATAAAAAATATTGATATACTCACCCCTCTGACGGCCCCGGCTCTCACCGGTCCAAGCGTCTGCCTCCGTTCCTAAGAATGCAGAGTGAAGGACCTTCGATGACGTCGCGGCTTGTGATTGGTCGCGTGACCGCTCACGCGACCAATCACAAGCCGCGACGTCATCGAAGGTCATTCACTCCCTGCATTCTTAGGAACGGGAGGCACCGCTAAGAGCCAGGGTCCGCCGGAGGGGTGAGTATATCAATATTTTTTATTTTTATTCTTTATTTTTTACATGAATATGGATCCCAGGGCCTGAAGGAGAGTCTCCTCTCCTCCAGACCCTGGGAACCATACGCACCGCACACTTCCGATTCCGATTTCCGATATCGCAAAAATATCGGAACTCGGTATCGGAATTCCGATACAGCAAAAATCGGCCGATACCCGATATTTGCAGTATCGGAATGCTCAACACTAGACTTAAGTTTATTTGTGAAAAAAATGGAAATTTGGTGAAAATTTATTCAAATTTTGCAATTTTCCAACTTTGAGTTTTCATGCCCTTAAGGGTATGTGCACACGTTCAGGATTTCTTGCAGAAATTTCCTGACAAAAACCGGACATTTCTGCCAGAAATCCGCATGCATTTTTGCGCGGTTTTTAAGCGTTTTTTTCCGGAGCTTCCCAATGCATTAAATAGCGGGAAAAACGTGAAAAAAAAACGCAAAATTAATGAACATGCTGCTTTTTTTACCGCAATGCGTTTTTTTCGCGGAAATAAACGCATCATGTGCACAAAAATTGCAGAATGCATTCTAAATGATAGGATGCATATGTATGCGTTTTTTATGCGTTATCACGACAAAAATGCGAAAAATCCTGAACGTGTGCACATACCCTAAATCACAGAGATATGTCACGCAAAAAATTTACTTCAGATCCAACATTTTTTAAGGGTAACAGGGAAAAACTGGACCCCAAAACTTGTTGTGCAATTTCTCCTGAGATACCCCATATGAGGGAGAAAACCACTGTTTGGGCACACGGCAGAGCTCGGAAGGGAAGGGGCGTCATCTGAATGTAAAATTTCTTGGAATAATTAGCACACGTCATGTCCCATTTGGAGAGGCCCTGATGTGCCTAAACAGTGGAAACCCCCACAAGTGACCCCTCAAGTAATGTATTTAGATGCATGGTAAGCACCTTGAACCCCCAGGTTCTTCGCAAAGGTTTATAACATGGAGCAGTTAAAATACTAAAATCACATTTTCCTCACAAAAATGTTGTTTTACCCCTAAGTTTTTAATTTTTCTAACGGCTAATAAGACATTTTTTTTACAACAAACTGAGGTCCATTTTTTCCTGAGTGTGCCAATAGCCCATATAGATCATAGAATTTTATACCATTGAGCAGTGAAGAAAAAATAACTACATTTTTACCACCAAAATTTAGTTTTAGCCCCAGATTTTACATTTTCACACAAGTGGGTTAAAATGGCACCAAAATGTGTTCCACAATTTCTACTGAACGTGCCAATACCCCATATGTGGCCGTACAGTACTACTTATACGGAGAGACTCGGGAGGAACGGAGCGCTTTTTGCCTCCTGGCGTGCAGATTTTCCTAGAAGAGCTTGTGGACTCCATATACAGAGCCCCTTATTGCTTGAAGAGCAGAATCCCCCCTCAAGTGACCCCATTTTGGAAATTAGAACCCTTTGGGAATTTATCTACTGGTGTAGTGATTATTTTGACTCCATGGTTATCTTACAGAAACCAGCAGCAATGAATGTTGCCGAGTGAAAATTGCAAACTGCCGTTGTAGTCACCAGTATGTTATGCCCAGCCCGTGCTTCTGGAGACACGCACCTGTAAGTTAGGCGGGCTCTTATCACTACAGAAATGCCTAAGGCGAAATTATATGTGGTTTAGGTGCACTGAGGTATTAGAAGGGAGGGGTACATTTAGATTGGGGGCACATAATTTGCTGAATTTCTTTTGGCAGGTGAGGAGCCATTTTGCTTTTCCAGAGCCTTTGTACTAGCAGTAACATGGAAGCCCCCTATATTTCTGTTAACGGATCTGAGTGGGGACTTGCTTTTTTTTGTGGATTGAGTTGAAGCTTTTATAGGGAACATTTTATATAACATTTGGGATCACATTTATCTGGCGTTCTACGCTCACCACTTACTTTCTCCTTCGCCTCATTGGGGGACACAGGACCATGGGTTATGCTGCTGTCACTAGGAGGCTGACACTAAGCTGAGACAAAAAAAGGTTAGCTCCTCCCCTGCAGTATACACCCTCATGCTGGCTTCCAGAGACCCAGTTCAAGCTTAGTGTACGTAGGAGGCACACTGATTTTTTCTTTTCAATCTATTCCGGACGAAGGGGGCGACGGATTCTTTCATGTTCCGATCTCCCCCGAACCAACAACAGGCAAGCACGGGAGTTTCACCTCACCGTATCCTCTCCTGCGACGTGGGAGCCACTGCCTGAGCTGACCTTTTTTGGGCGACGGTTTTTTCCCTAAAAGGGCACCGATCTCCCCATGTTGTACAGAGGAGCACTGGTGTTTTTACCTCCAGTATCCTCCTCTGCAGCCAGGCCCTTTTTTATTGCCGGACATCTGCCCTGTCCACCAGGTTCTACCCTCGGCTGTACAGTGGCCCTATACCCGTGGCGTCCGTGCAGACCACACTGCATCACCAATTTTCTGTGTGACTCAGGTGGTGGACGGTTCCTCCCCACCCCCCTGTCTGGGGCTGGTGGATGGAGGCTTCCCAACCCCTGCACCGTCCCAGCCATCCTAAGGCTCCTCTCACCTCCTCTGGGTAAGTGTCTCGTGGGGGATGGGGGGGGTCGCCGGTGGTCTGGAGGGCTCCTCTTCAGCATTGGCACCTTAGTGGGCTGCAGCGCAGTATCGGTGGGCTGAGGCGTCGGCACTTTGCGGCCGCGCGCCGGGCCGAGACCGCAAATTTAGCCCCCGGCTTCGGCCTAGCCGCTGGTCACTGCCGATAGGCTCCACCCACTCCTGCGCGTCATCGGCGGCGCCGCCCCCCGGTCCCTGGCGCTTCTCGCAGCCGACGAGATCTCTTTCCTGATCTCGGCGGCCATCTTAGTCCTCACTACATGCCGCAGCTCCAGCTCTGCCGCATCTCGGTGTCACAGCGCCCACGTGCAGCCAGTTTCCTATCTCAGGCTTCACAGTTCGGCTTCCCAGGACAGCGGGACACAGGTCCGGGGTAAGGAGGCATTGTCAGCTTCTCCTCTGCAGCGTCGCCCTCTGCTTCCCAGGCCAGATTATAGTCCCTGTGGGCCTTTTTTTGTATTAGAATCATGTCGCAGTCAAGGTCTAAAAAAGCCTCTAAGGTGCATACGACCTTTTTTTCTGCGTGTACCACCTGCCAGGCCCCACTTCCTAGGCCTCAAACTTCTCCCTTCTGCTCTGCCTGCGATGCTCCATGTGCCCAGGAGCCCTCCACCGCCACCGACTCTGGCGTACCTAGCCCCCCCCCCCCCCCCCCCGTGGGTCGCTTCACTCTCGCAGTCCGTGGATTTTTTAGCCAACGCCATCAAATCCATTCAAAATCCCTCCGGGGTACGGGGTAATCCGTTACAGGCGTTAAGGGATCCCTTCACAGCAGGGGAATCGTCGGCCAGCAGGGGCCGCTCTCCACTTAAAGAGGCACGGTCATCCAGAAAACGGATCCAACGGATCCGCACTACCTCTCCTGAGCGCTCTCCTCGCCGCTCAGACTCTGGCAGCTCCACCTCTCGCTCACCCTCTTTGGGGGATCACAGCGTTCACGACTCTGAACATGAGTCCGAGGTATCATTGGACCCGGAGGCTCCGGAGTTCAGAGCTACGGTTGACTCCCTCATTGTAGCAGTCAATCACACACTTAAGGTGGATGATGACGCTAATTCCGCTCCGGAACACGCGGTCTCTTTTACCAGATCCAAACGTTCCCACAAATCTTTTGCCTCTCATCCAGCCTTTCTGGATATAGTCAGGCGTCACAGGGAGCGTCCAGATAAGCGTTTCACGGGTAAGAAGGACCTGGTATCAAAGTATCCCTTCTCAGCGGATCTCGTGAAAGACTGGACGGATCCCCCTTTAGTAGATCCGCCGGTCTCACGCCTAGCTTCTAAAACGCTCCTTTCAGTTCCGGAGGGCGCTTCAATTAAGAGTCCCACTGAACGTCAGCTGGACTCTCTAGCTCGTTCAGTGTATGAAGCCTCTGGCTCTTCCCTGTCCCCCTCCTTCGCCGCGGCTTGGGTGACCAAGGCTATGGTTTCCTGGGCGGATGCTCTAGTGAAATCCATTAATGAACAGGACCTTCCGTCTGAGATGGCAGACCTAGCCAAGCAGTTAGCCATGGCTAGCGATTACGTGATGTTCGCTTCCCTCGACGCGGCGAATTGCGCAGCTTCGGCGGCTTCCAACGCCATCGCTATCAGAAGGGCTCTTTGGCTCAGGGAGTGGCGCGCAGATTCCTCCTCTAAGAAATCTCTGATCTCCCTCCCTTTTCAAGGCGGGCGTCTTTTTGGCGAAAAGCTTGACCAGCTTATTTCCGACGCCACAGGGGGAAAGAGCAAGTTCCTTCCCCAACAGAGGCCCAAGACGGCTTTCCAGCGCCAGCCTTACTTTCGCTTTCGGCCTTTTCGTACCAGCCCAGCCTGGTCCAACCCCTCCGGTCTCCCCAGATCAGACCGTTCCGCTCGCACAGACAGAGACGCTCGTCCCTCCTTTAGGCCGAATCCTTCCTGGCGCGGGAAACCGAGGCAGCCCAGAACCCGAGGTTCCAGACCTCCCAGATTCCCGTCTCAATGACTCAGGATCGGTGCCAGTCGATACCATCAGAGTAGGTGGTCGCCTACTCCTTTTTCAGCAAGCCTGGCTCTCCGTCGTGCACGACGAATGGGTCAGGGATCTGGTATCGTCTGGCTACAAGATAGAGTTCTCTCCTCCTCCAACTCGGTTTTTCCCCTCTCGCCTTCCCAGTTCGGCAGCTCAGTCTCGCGCCCTTCTTTGCGCCATTCACATCCTCCGCCAGAGCGGGGTCATTGTCCCGGTCCCGGAACACGAGAGGTTCAAAGGTTTCTACTCAAACCTCTTCGTCGTTCCAAAGAAGGACGGAAAGGTGCGGCCCATTTTGGATCTGAAGCTCCTGAACAAGTGCGTAAGAGTCCGGCACTTCAGGATGGAATCGCTCAGATCGGTCATCTCTTCGATGGAAAGAGGGGAATTTCTGGCCTCGATAGACATCAAGGATGCCTATCTTCACATCCCAATTTTCCCGTCTCATCAGAGGTTCCTCCGCTTTGCCATTCTGGAGGATCACTTCCAGTTCACGGCCTTACCCTTCGGTCTCGCCACGGCGCCCAGGGTATTTACCAAGGTCATGGCGGCTGTCATGGCCATCCTTCATTCTCGAGGAGTCGTCGTGTTACCTTACTTAGACGATCTCCTCATAAAGGGCCCGTCTTTTCAAGCCTGCGAGTCAAGCGTCCACATTACCCTGGATTCTCTTTCGCGCCTAGGTTGGTTGATCAACTGGGACAAGTCCTCTCCCGTTCCTGCCCGTCGGACCTCCTTTCTGGGAATGATCCTGGACACTTCGAGGGGGCTGGTCTTGCTTCCTCGGTCCAAGGCCCAAGCACTTCAGCAAGGAGCCCGAACGCTCTGTCATCCTCGCCCGCGAACCATTCGGTTCGCCATGAGGATCCTGGGAAAGATGGTTGCAGCGATCGAAGCAGTTCCTTTTGCTCAGCTCCATCTCCGTTCCTTGCAACAGGCTTTGCTGCACAACTGGGACAGGAGTATCTCATCTCTCAACCGCCCTTGTCCCCTGTCCCCGCGGGTCAGACAATCTCTCGTATGGTGGACCCTGGGCCCATCTCTTCTCCGGGGGAAGTCCTTTCTTCCGATCCGCTGGTTAGTGGTAACTACCGACGCCAGTCTTCTTGGCTGGGGGGCGGTGTTCCTCCACCACTCTGCCTAGGGCCGCTGGACAGTTCGGGAATCCAAACTCCCCATCAACATCCTGGAGATTCGCGCTATCAGACTTGCTCTGAGCCGCTTTCACATCCTGCTCGCGGGTCACCCAGTACGAGTCCAATCGGACAACGTCACGGCGGTGGCCTACATCAACCACCAGGGGGGTACCCGCAGCAGGGCGGCGATGCAGGAAGTCTCCCTCATCCTTCGTTGGGCCGAAACCAACCATTCCATCATCTCTGCGGTGCACATTCCGGGAGTCGAGAACTGGGCGGCGGACTTCCTGAGCCGCCAGGGCCTTGCCTCGGGGGAGTGGGAACTCCACCCAGAGGTTTTTCACCAGATCTGTCTTCGCTGGGGGACCCCGGACGTGGATCTGATGGCGTCCAGATTGAACGCCAAAGTCCACAGCTTCATTGCTCGATCTCGGGATCCCCAGGCCATAGGAGTGGATGCGCTGATTTCTCCGTGGCATCAATTTCAGCTCCCATACGTGTTCCCTCCCCTTCCCTTACTGCCGAAGGTGATCCGAAAGATCAGGACGGAGGGAGTTCCAGTCATTCTGGTCGCCCCAGACTGGCCTCGTCGCGCTTGGTACGCGGAGCTCGTTCAGCTCGTAGCCGACGTTCCCTTGCGGTTGCCGGACCGCCCAGACCTGCTTCGCCAAGGACCGATCTACCATCAGAGCTCAGGGGCCCTACGTTTAACGGCGTGGCTGTTGAAACCTGGATTCTAGCTCATGCCGGTTTCTCTCAGCAGGTCATCCCCACCATGTTAAGTGCTCGCAAGGCGTCTTCCGCCTCCATCTACCACCGCGTCTGGAAATCTTTCTTTTCATGGTGCAGGCTCCGGGGTCACCCTCCGCTCGTTTTCTCTATCCCTTGCATCTTGCATTTCCTTCAGTCCGGTCTGGACTCCGGACTGGCTCTGAGTTCCCTCAAGGGCCAGATCTCAGCGTTATCCGTGCTCTTCCAGCGCAGGATCGCCGCCAACCTTCAAGTCAAGACCTTCATTCAGGGAGTCTCCCATATGGTTCCTCCTTACAGGATGCCGTTAGAGACCTGGGATCTCAACTTGGTCCTGGGGGTTCTTCAGGAGCCTCCGTTCGAACCCCTTCAAGACGTTCCGCTCTCTGTCCTCTCATGGAAGGTTGCCTTCCTGGTAGCGGTGACGTCCATCAGAAGGGTTTCAGAGCTCGCCGCTTTGTCCTGCCGGGCGCCGTTTCTGGCCTTTCATCAGGACAAAGTGGTCCTACGTCCTTCCCCGGCGTTTCTTCCGAAGGTGGTCTCATCTTTTCATCTTAACGAGGACATCATCCTTCCTTCTTTTTGTCCGCAGCCCAAGCATAGGGTCGAGAAGGCTCTCCATACTCTGGACGTGGTACGGGCCCTCAGGAGGTACATTTCCAGAACGGCTCATTTCAGGAAATCGGACGCCCTTTTCGTTCTCCCGGAGGGTCACAGAAAGGGTTTGGCTGCGTCTAAATCCACGATAGCCAGATGGATCCGATCTGCTATCCAGGAATCCTATCGGGTCAGAGGCAGTCCTATCCCGGCGGGGATTAGAGCTCATTCAACTCGGTCGATGGGTGCTTCCTGGGCCATCCGGCACCAGGCTTCAGCGGAGCAGGTTTGCAAGGCCGCAACGTGGTCTAGCCTGCATACCTTCACAAAGCATTACAATGTCCACATTCAATCCTCTGCGGACGCGGCCCTTGGCAGGCGTATCCTGCAAGCGGCCGTCGCGCACCTGTAGTCAGATGGTACACGGAGTTATATGGTTGAATTGTTTCCCTCCCAGGGACTGCTTTGGGACGTCCCATGGTCCTGTGTCCCCCAATGAGGCGAAGGAGAAATAGGGATTTTTGTGTGTACTCACCGTAAAATCCTTTTCTCCGAGCCACTCATTGGGGGACACAGCACCCACCCTGGTAACCTTACGGCTCGTTGCCTTTTTTCTTTTTGGTCTTTGACTGTTTGTTTGACATGTTTTATGCTAATGTTATTGGTTATATTGTTGTTATTATCCTACTGCTTTTGCACTGAACTGGGTCTCTGGAAGCCAGCATGAGGGTGTATACTGCAGGGGAGGAGCTAACCTTTTTTTGTCTCAGCTGAGTGTCAGCCTCCTAGTGACAGCAGCATAACCCATGGTCCTGTGTCCCCCAATGAGTGGCTCGGAGAAAAGGATTTTACGGTGAGTACACACAAAAATCCCTATTTTCGGATTCCATCTAAATCTCTGAGTGACATGATTCAGATGAAACCCCAGGTGGATCCATTCACTATAATGAGGCAGCAGAGTTACTCCGGACTCTGCCTGGCCTCTGTTCCGCGGTGTACTTTTTCAGAAGTGCACAAAACTGTGTCCGACAGCACTTTTATGCAATCCTAAAAGGACAGACACCGCTGGATCACAGGTCAGACGGCGTCCACAGTGCCTCCATCTGCCTCATTATCCCCTTTCTGCCATTAGACGTACTATTCCGTCCATGTGACCCGGGCCCTACTTCCCATGGACGGAATAGTACGTCATAGGCGATCGGCCGCGCTCTCTGGGGGAGCGCGGCCGATCGCCGCCGGGTGTCAGCTCAGAGCAGGCGCCAGCAAGCCTCCCTGCAGTGCCTGTCAGATCGCTGATCTGACACAGTGCACTGCAAAGTGTCAGATCAGCGATCTGACCCTATAACATGATGCCCCACCCTAGGACAAAGTAGAAAAAAAAATTTACATGTGTTAAAGAAATGTATTTATTGGATTTTTTTTTTTTTTTTTTTTTATCTAAATAAAAAAAATAAAATAAAAGTACACATACTTAGTATCGCTGCGTCCGTAACAACCCGACCTATAAAATTGTCCCACTAGTTAACGCTGTCAGTGATCACCTTAAAAAAAAAAAAACAACAAAAAACGCTTTATCATACCGCGGAACAAAACGTGGAATAACACGCGATCAAAAATACAGATATAAACATGGTACCGCTGAAAACGTCATCTTGTCCCACAAAAAACGAGCCGCCATACAACATCATCAGCGAAAAAATAAAAAAGTTATAGTCCTCAAAATAAAGCGATGCAAAAATAATTATTATTTATATAAAAGTTTTTATCGTATAAAAGCGCCAAAACCTAAAAAAAAGATATAAATGAGGTATCGCTGTAATCGTACTGACCCGAAGAATAAAACTGCTTTATCCATTTTATCAAACGGGGAACGGTATAAGCGCCCCCCCCAAAAGAAATTCATGAATATCTGGTTTTTGGTCATTCTGCCTCACAAAAATCGGAATAAAAAGCGATAAAAAAAAATGTCACGTGGCCGAAAATGGTACCAATAAAAACGTCAACTCGTCCCGCAAAAAACAAGACCTCAAATGACTCTGTGGATTAGGGTTAGGGGTGTGTTGGGGTTAGGGGTGTGGTTGGGATTAGGGTTAGGGGCATGTTCGGGTTAGGGTTTCAGTTAGAATTGGGGGCTTCCGCTGTTTAGGCACATCAGGGGCTCTCCAAACGCGACATGGCGTCCGATCTCAATTCCAGCCAATTCTGCGTTGAAAAAGTAAAACAGTGCTCCTTCCCTTCCGAGCTCTCCCGTGCGCCAAAACAGGGGTTTACCCCAACATATGGGGTATCGGCGTACTCAGGACAAATTGGACAACAACTTTTGGGGTTCAATTTCTCTGGTTACCCTTAGGAAAATAAAAATTTGGGGGGCTAAAAAATAATTTGTGTGGGAAAAAAAAGATTATTTTTTTTCACGACTTTGCGTTATAAACTGTAGTGAAACACGTGGGGGTTCAAAGTTCTCACCACACATCTAGATAAGTTCCTTAGGGGGTCTAGTTTCCAATATGGGTTCACTTGTGGGGGGTTTCTACTGTTTAGGTACATCAGGGGCTCTGCAAACGCAATGTGATGCCTGCAGACCATTCCATCTACATAAGCTTGCATTCCAAGCAGCGCTCCTTCCCTTCCGAGCTCTGCCATGCACCCAAACGGTGGTCCCCCCCACATATGGAGTATCACCGTACTCAGGACAAATTGGACAACAACTTTTGGGGTCCGTTTTCTCCTGTTGCCCTTGGTAAAATAAAACAAATTGGAGCTGAAGTAAATTTTTTGTGAAGAAAAGTTAAATGTTCTTTTTTTTTTTTTTTTTTTAACATTCCAAAAATTCCTGTGAAATACCTGAAGGGTTAATAAACTTCTTGAATGTGGTTTTGAGCACCTTGAGGGGTGCAGTTTTTAGAATGGTGTCACACTTGGTTATTTTCTATCATATAGACCCCTCAAAATCACTTCAAATGTGATGTGGTCCCTAAAAGAAAAAAAAATGGTGTTGTAAAAATAAGAAATTGCTGGTCAACTTTTAACCCTTAACTCCCTAACAAAAAAAAAATGTTGGTTCCAAAATTGTGCTGATGTAAAGTAGACATGTGGGAAATGTTACTTATTAAGTATTTTTTGACTCCTTGAAAAAGCCACTTAGGTGAAACGTACGTTGGGGTCGGAGTCCTGGAGGGCCACAGATCATCTTCACACTGGTACTAGTATTTTTCCAGAGATTTATGCACTTTAGTTGTCTGGGTTAGACTATCATTAGTGATGCATATGCACTTTATTGGGATAGAAGGCCTATTGTAGTGCCATCTATTAGTTTTTTGTTTTTGCACTCTGGAAGGTCACATATATATGTATATGAATTATATATTTTTTTAGTATCTTTTTTATTATATGGATCTGGTCTCCTCATTAATTATACATTTTGTAATATAATGTAGTATTATTTGTTGTCTTTTCTTCTTTTGTGTAATAAATTTTGGTAATAAAATCATTTTTTAACATATATATTTTTTATGTGATTATTTGATATATGTTCACTTCTGACATTGGTTATATATTTTTTGTGACATAACTCTGATTTAAGGGCATAAAAATTCAAAGTTGGAAAATTGCGAAATTTTCAAAATTTTGGCAAAATTTCATTTTTTTCACAAATAAACGCAGGTAATATCAAAGAAATTTTACCACTATCATGAAGTACAATATGTCACGAGAAACACTGTCAGAATCATCAGGATCCGTTGAAGCGTTCCAGAGTTATAACCTCATAAAGGGACAGTGGTCAGAATTGTAAAAATTGGTTCGGTCATTAACGTGCAAACCACCCTTGGGGGTAATGGGAGTTAAAGGGAATCTTCCGCCAGAGGTTCCGTCTGAATCACGTATTTCAGAGATTTACACGGAAACCCCGGTGTAAGTGCTCAGCGCAGGAGAAATGAGCGCCTAGCCTTACTGTGATCTTTGGGAGGCTGAATGAAAAGATGAACAGCAGGTGAAGAATTGTTTTTATTTATTTTTTTACGCCATTCCTCGTGCGCTGTAAGTAATTAGTCGACTTTATTCTTTGGGTACGTGCGATTACACTGATACCTGATTTGTTTGGCCGCTGTCACAAAAAATAGTTTTTACATCACCACATTTTGAGAACTATAATTTTTCCACATTTTGGCCCACAGTCATGTGATGGCTTGCTTTTTGCGGGACGAGTTGTCGTTTTTTATTGGTACCATTTTCGGGCACATGACATTTTTTTGATCGCTTTGGCTATGTGCCCACGTTGCGTTTTTATGTGTTTTTGCGGCAGCGGAAACACTTAAAAAAACGCATTCCCATGCAATCCTATGGGATTCCGCAGTTGCTGTGCCCATACTGCCGATTTTCCTGCTGCGGAATCGCATAGCTGTAAAATCCGCAGCATGTTCATTATTTCTGCATAATCGCAATGATTCCGCCGCCATAGGATTGCACTGAAATGCTCACTTTACGCATGTGGCTATGCCCACCATGCATAAAGTGAGCGCTTCATGTGCAGATGGTACCCGGGTCTGGAGGAGACAGCTACAATATCCCTGTAAAAAAAATAAAATAAAAAATAAGGTTATACTTACCTTCTGATGGCCCCCGGAGTCCTCCCGGCTCTCAGCGGTGCACGCGGTGGCTTCCGTTCCCAGGGATGCATTGCGCGAATCACCTGGGATGACGTCGCGGTCACGCAACCGTGATGTCACAAAGGTCCTTTGCGCAAAGCATCCCTCGGGAAAGGAACATACTCGGAGTGCCACTGAGGAGATCGGGGGCCATCAGAAGGTGAGAATAACCATTTTTTACACTTTTTAAAATTATTTTTAACATTCTATCTTTTACTATTGATGATGCATAGGCAGCATCAATAGTAAAAAGTTGGTCACACTTGTCAAGCACTAGCTTGACAAGTGTGACCATCCTGTCAATCACTTTTCTAAGCTAAAAACGCTTGCAAAACGCATGCAAATTCCGCATGCGTTTTACCCGCGGCAAGGAGTTGCATTTCTGCAACGTGGGCACATAGCCTTTCTATTCCGGGTTTTGTGAGACAGAATGAACAAAACCAGCAATTCAGGAATTTCTTTTCTGGGGGTGTGGTTTATGCCTTTCTGTGTGTGGTAAAATTGATAAGGCAGTTTTATTCTTCGGGTCAGTACGATTACATCAGTACCTCATTTAAATAGTTTTTTTATGTTTTGGCGCTTTTATACAATTAAAAAGTATTATATAGAAAAAATAATACGTGTTTTTGCATTGCTTTATTGTGAGAGCTATAACTTTTTTTTATTTTTCTGCTGATGGAACTGTATGATGGCTTGTTTTTTTGCGGGACAAAATGACATTTTCAACTTTACCATGTTTATTTATATCTGGTTTTTTTCATCATTTTTTTATTCCACTTTTTGTTCGGCGGTATGATAAAGCATTGTTTTTTGCCTTGTTTTTTATTTTTTTATGGGGTTTACTAAAGGGTTAACTAGTCGGACAGTTTTTTATAGGTTGGGTCGTTGCAGACGCGGTGATACCAAATGTGTAGAGAGAGATCTATCTATATAATCGTCTAAGGGGTACTTCCGTCTGTCTGTCTGTAACGGAAATCCTGCGACACTGATTGGTCGCGGCCGGTAGGCTTAAGGTACCGTTACACTTAACGATTTACCAACGATCATGACCAGCGATACGACCTGGCCGTGATCGTTGGTAAGTCGTTGTGTGGTCGCTGGAGAGCTGTCACACAGACAGCTCTCCAGCGACCAACGATGCCGAAGTCCCCGTGTAACCAGGGTAAACATCGGGTTACTAAGCGCAGGGCCGCGCTTAGTAACCCGATGTTTACCCTGGTTACCATTGTAAATGTAAAAAAAAAAAAACACTACATACTTCCATTCCGGTGTCTGTCACGACCCTCGCCGTCAGCTTCTCGCACTGACTGTGTCAGCGCCGGCCGTAAAGCACAGCACAGCGGTGACGTCACCGCTGTGCTTTACGGCCGGCGCTCACAGTCAGTGCAGGAAGCTGACGGCGAGGGTCGTGACAGACACCGGAATGTAAGTATGTAGTGTTTTTTTTTTTTTTTACATTTACAATGGTAACCAGGGTAAACATCGGGTTACTAAGCGCGGCCCTGCGCTTAGTAACCCGATATTTACCCTGGTTACCAGTGAAGACATCGCTGGTTCGGCGTCACACACGCCGATCCAGCGATGACAGTGGGTGATCAGCGACCAAAAAAAGGTCCTGATCATTTGCAGCGACCAACGATCTCCCAGCAGGGGCCTGATCGTTGGTCGCTGTCACGCATAACGATTTCGTTAACGATATCGTTGCTACGTCACAAAAAGCAACGATATCGTTAACAAAATTGTTGTGTGACGGTACCTTTAGTCCGGCCGTGAATTGGCCCCTCTAGTCAGCGCGAGTGTGTCGCCCCATCCCGGACCAACTTTTTACTATTGATGCTGCCTATGCTGCCCACGCAGCAACAATAGTAATAAGATATAATGTTAAAAATAATAAAAAATTATAAAAAATCGTGCTATTCTCACCTTTCGACGTCCACCGATGCGCATGATGCTGCCGCCAGCTTCCGTTCCCAGTGATGCATTGCGAAATTACCCAGATGACTTAGCAGTCTCGCGAGACCGCAAAGTCATCTGGGTAATTTCGCAGTGCATCACTGGGAACGGAAGCTGGCGGCAGCATCGCGCGCATCGGCACAGCTTTGCTGGACGCCGGAGGGTGAGTGTATGTATATATATATATATATATATATATATATATATATATATATATATATATATATATATATATATATATATATATATATATATATATATATATATATATATATATATATATATATATATATATATATATATTTTATTTTTTTTTTAACAGGAATATGGTGCCCACACTGCTATATACTGCATGGGCTGTGTTATATACTGCATGGCCTGTGTTGTATATTACATGGGCTGTGCTATATATTACGTGGCTGTGCTAAGCGCGACGTACATACATATTCTAGAATGCCCAATGCATTAGAATCGGGCCACCATCTAGTGTGTGTGTGTGTATATATGTATTTTTTTTTCTTTTTTTTCACTCAAATATTTATTTAGAGATACGATATCTTGTTTTTTTGTTTTTTTTTATATTTTTCAAATTCTCACTTTTTTTTTTTTTTTACTAACTTTTTTACTTTATCCCACTATTATTATATATTTATATAGCACCATTGATTCCACGGTGCTGTACATGTGAGAAGGGGTTACATACAGGGTTATAGATATCACTATGGGACAATAATTTTTTTGCAGGCTGATCACTTCTCCATGCTGCTGAATCTGTGAGCCCTGCACTGACAGACAAACTTGCTCATCACGCACAGGTCATGATCAGCAGTTTGCTAAGTCTGGTGATCCGGATGTCGTCATGACATCGGGGTCACCATGGCAACGATTGGGACCTCGCATCAGGCCGCAGGGTCTCCGATCCAAAGACAGAGGGGCTGTCAGCTCTCTGCCTGCTTCTGGAATGCTGTGTTCAATTGCAGCATTTCGGCTGTTAAAGTGCCAGGAGCTGACACCGGCAGAGATCGCCCGCACACAACCCTCCTTCCCCCGTGTATGTGGGTGATCGCAATCAGGGCTGTGGATTCCGTAAACCAAACCTGACTCCGACTCCTCAATTTCCATGACTCCGACCCCAACTCCACCAAAATGGGCTCCAACTCCGACTCCACAGCCCTGATCGTGATGACGTAAAGTTCCGTCCATGGTCAAATAGGCCAAGGGCACATGGAAGGAATATTACATCTGATGTCAGAAAGGAGTTACCGTAATCATAATCTTCTCCTTCCTATTCATCTCTCTCCACGTCCTCCATGCACCCAATAGCACACGGTAACATATCCTGGCTGATGTCCGAATCATGCAGCGTAATATGAAAACACTTATTCTAATAATAATGGCTGGACCGTACATTACAGCACGTTCTACCTATTGTGTCCCCCTATTTCCTTACAGATTGTACGCTTGTGAGCAGGCCCTCACTCCTCCTGTAACTGGTGACATGTTACATTGTATTGTATTTATTGTCTGTACCTGTCCCTACTTAATTGTAAAGTGCTGCGGAATATGTCAATAAATATATATCAAAATTATTATTCCCACCTATTGTGATAGGATCTTGGAGATGGGAATATCACTTTAAATCTTCCCTCCCCTATTTATGCGCCTATTGAAATTACTATAATTCAAAAATAAGTAAATGCATCAATTGTTGCACCAGATAATTTCTTTGTATCGATGTTTGGTGCATTGTCCTTACTACACAGAGTGCCCTTCATATCCTGTGTACCACTGTATGCAGTGTCGTCAGCCCAGATCTATCCCGATTTCCTAGTTCCTGTAGTGGCTGTGTGCATTACATGTACATCTTTATCCTGTAGGTGTGCATGTTATGCTCGGTGGGATATCACCTCTTTTGTTGTCACCGCTCGGAGAAAACCAGCCGGCGATGGATGGCGCTGGACTACGCTGGCATTTCTATCGGCATCTTGGGCTGCTATGTCTCTGGGGTGTTTTACGCTTTCTACTGTAACAATGTAAGTAATCCTTCATTCCCAGTCTTCATAGTTGATCAGTGAAGGAAACCATTCATTTCCTGGCTCTAATCAATGAAGCCATCACATTGGTTCCCAGTGCCTGAGGCAAGGTTTTATTTTGTATTCTCCAGACCTTGAGTCTTATTTATCTTGCTAATGAGCACTGTTGGGAGCTGAAGTCCACATAATTTTCATGAGTGAATTTCCATATTAAAAATAATGAGTGAAGGGACATCTGAACTCGTGCCTTCTGTGTGTCCTGTTTGAACACGCTTTGCCAAGTGCATCTGCGGCGGGAGAGCTTACACAGCAGTGCTTCAAAAAGAGCCTTCATGGCAGCAAGACAAATGCCAGCCGAGTCATTTGGGGTTCATTAACTCTATTCTGTAATTGGGGACTGGAGTAGCTCAGTGGATTGTGATCGGATTATATTTGGGATGTGGCATGACTTACGTAATCCTTACTCTTGTTTCCTCTAAAAGGGTTTGGGGCAAAACCAATTTTTGCATACCACGCTGAACAGATCCCAAGCGTGTGCAACTTTCACATGGCATAGAACATCTCGTAGTTCTCCTGGGTCCTGCTGTAACATTTGAATGCTGTGATTTGTTACCAAGATGAGCTTATCTGTAATTAATTTTCTTTACATTATTGAAAATAAAACCTGCCAGGAACACAGATCAATAAACCGTGGTCCAAGAAGTGCCACAAAAAATATTCATTAAAATGAACATATTTTATTTACATTTAGATAAAATACACTACGTACATACATTACATAAATGACAAGGTGCCCCTATACAACCAAAAAATGCGGTCAGCAAGAGTGAAACACTGATTATATACGCAATTAAATAGATCTAGGAGTGTGACAAAACCGCTGTTTTCCGCCCGTTTTTTTCCGCAGCATGTGCACTGCGGATTGCGTTTCCCATAGGTTTACATTGTACTGTAAAGTCCGCAGCGTGTGAACATAGCCTTAAATATGAATATGTGGGACATGAACTAGGCAAATTCTGTTTTAAGATCCAATAAAAAAAGTAATTCAATATTTTTAGATAAATGTGAAAAAAACCCATGGTAAATTTTTTCGTACTCATTGTAGAGCCATGCCTCATTATAGAAACCACAATTGGCACAATGTAAAAAGGCCCATATCTCTAGTACTGTAGATTAAAATGAAAAAAAAAAAATGAATCTCTTGTGATCCATATAAACTGGCCAGTTTTGACCCGGTGATTTGTCTTCATTAAGGCCTATTTTGGCCTTTAAGGCACAGATTTTTCTGCCATTCTTTGTACAGTATAACACTATAATAATAATTTTTTATTTTTTTTTACACGTTCATTACTGCACTACCACAATATGTGTAGTTTTTCACTTGCACAATGAAGGCAGCATTTTCCTTTCTTGCACTAAGCCATTCTAAGAGCCACACTTTTTGTTTTTGTTTTTTCCCCATTGCTGGTGCACCATGAGGTATATTTTTTTTTGCCCAGCAAATTATATTTGTCTGTAGTGCAATTTAAGAAAATGGGGGTGCGCCTTTATAATCTGATTGTAGTTTATCAAGGGGGGGGCTGCAGAGGAGCGGGATCACAGGAGGCAGGGTCGCTGCTGCAGGAAGCTGGTGGCAGCAGGAGCGGGGCGATACTGCGGGCTCCGGGCTGGGAGGAGCGGGTGTTCAGGCTTCAGTGGGCCCTAGGCTTTCACAAAATGTCAGCGGAGTCTTCGCACTTCCCATTGTTTTCATGGCGGTGGATCTATGGAAAATGGCAGCTGGAGGCAGCGCATGCGCAGATTGAGATCAGTGCAGAAACATTATTTTTAAACACATTCAATTGTGGAACTTATTAATAGTTCGATTGATCAAAATGTAGTTTGTTCTTGGGAAAACTCCTTTAAGGGGAACTTGGCGACATCCGTAGATTTTATTCTATAGGTGTCAAGTTTGCTTAGATTTGTTTTATTATCTCCATTCCTTGTGTTCTTTGTTGCAGTACTGGCGGCAGGTATATTTAATCACGGTGCTGGCTATGATCCTGGCTGTGTTCTTCGCACAGATTCATCCTAGCTACCTCACCCAACAGTGGCACAGACTGCGCTCTGTTATATTCTGTTCTGTGTCTGGTTATGGCGTTATTCCTACTGTCCACTGGATTTGGCTCAATGGAGGGATTGGGGCCTCTATCGTCCAGGTGGGTACTTATTAACAAGTGGGTTTTTGTACATCTGTGACATTGAGTGGATTCTCTTTACTGTCTACATCTCTTCTTTTTCTAGGAGTTTGCCCCTCGTGTTATTGTCATGTATCTGATCGCAGCATCCGCTTTTCTGTTTTATATTTCTAAGGTTCCCGAGAGATACTTTCCAGGTAACAAATCTATAAAATATAAACTTATTTTAGTCCTTGCAATTTTTATAGCTTTCTGTTTGTGCTTGCCCTAAATATGTACCGTATATACTCGAGTATAAGCCGACCCGAGTATAAGCCGACCCCCCCCCCTAATTTTGCCATAAAAAACTGGGAAAACTTAATGACTCGAGTATAAGCCTAGGATAGAAAATGCAGCAGGTAATGGTAAATTTCAAAAATAAAAATAGATACCAATAAAAGTAAAATTAATTGAGACATCAGTATAAGTGTTTTTGAATATCCATATTGAATCAGGAGCCGCACAGATGCTCCATACAAAATACACCCCATATAATGCTCCATACAGTTTATGATGGGCTCCATAAGATGCTCCATATTAAAATATGCCCCATATAATGCTGCACAAATGCTGATTATGGCCCCATAAGATGCTCCATAGACACATTTGCCCCGAATAATGCTCCACAAATGTGGATTATGGCCCCATAAGATGCTCCAGAGATATTTGCCCCATATAATGCTGCACATGGCCCCATACAGATATTTGCCCCATATAATGCTGCACATGGCCCCATAAGATGCTCCATACAGATATTTGCCCCATATAATGCTGCACATGGCCCCATACAGATATTTGTCCCATATAATGCTGCACATGGCCCCATACAGATATTTGCCCCATATAATGCTGCACATAGCCCCATACAGTTATTTGCCCCATATAATGCTGCACATAGCCCCATACAGATATTTGCCCCATATAATGCTGCACATAGCCCCATAAGATGCTGCATACAGATAATTGCCCCATATAATGCTGCACATGGCCCCATAAGATGCTCCATACAGATAATTGCCCCATATAATGCTGCACATGGCCCCATAAGATGCTCCATACAGATAATTGCCCCATATAACGCTGCACATGGCACCATAAGATGCACCATACAGATAATTGCCCCATATAACGCTGCACATGGCCCCATAAGATGCTCCATACAGATATTTGCCCCATATGCTGTTGCTGCGATTAAAAAAATCACAGACTCACTTCTCAGGACCCCGGCACTTGCTATAGTCACCTGCTCCCCGTTCCACCCCCGACTGCCACTGTGTCTTCCCATCCTCTGCATTGACGTTCAGGCAGAGGGCGGCGCGCACTAATCGCGTCATCGCGCCCTCTGACCTGAGCGTCACTGCGGAAGACGCAGCGGCGCCGACGGTGGAACGTGGGACAGGTGAATATAGCGCACTGCGTTATACTCACCTGTTCCTGGTGCGGTCCCTGCACATCTGTTTCCTGGCGCCGGCAGCTTCTTCCTGTAGTGAGCAGTCACATGGTACCACTCATTACAGTAATGAATATGCGGCTCCACCCCTATGGGAGTGGAGTGGGGTCCATATTCATTACTGTAATGAGCGGTACCATGTGACCGCTCACTACAGGAAGAAGCTGCCGGCGCCAGGGAAAAGACGTGCAGGGACCGCACCAGGAGCAGGTGAGTATTATTACACAGCTCCGCTCCCCCTCCCCTGCGTATGACTCGAGTATAAGCCGAGAGGGGGACTTTGAGCCCAAAAAAGTGGTCTGAAAATCTCAGCTTATACTCTAGTATATACGGTATGTCCTGATTGGTTAATGTAGTCTTTTGCTACCCATTGTCATGGGCATAGGTTAATTTAGGGCCAAAAAAAATGTCCTTGACTTACACAATCTATTTTATTTTATTTATTTTACAAACTTATGTAGCGCCATTAATTCCCCAGCATATTACAGACATTATCAGCACTGTCCCACATGGGGCTCACTATCTGATTTCCCTATCAGTATGTCTTTGGAGTGTGGGAGGAAACCGGAGAACCTGGAGGAAACCCACGCAAACACGGGGAGAACATACAGACTCCTTGTAGATTATATGATAAGGAGAAACATTGAGTCAAAACATACCATAAAATTACAAAATTTTATTGAAAAACAATTCCAATGAATATTACAAACAATAATAACATGGGTTTCTTATTTAGAAATCATTGATAGAATCCATAGGTGTGAAAAGAAGGTCAGGGAAAATGTGTAAATGGAAATTGTAAACAGAGGGAAAAATGTTGCAGATATAAAATTTCACCTATAGCAATTGCATGTGCATACCATGCAAACATTTCCATTCAGGTCACAGCACCATAAGTATATCAATACCTGCATCCCCTGTATATCTTTCCTTTAAAACATCAATATAACGGGGAATAATTACCCATGTGCATAGAGTCCCACCTTAGCCTCGGCTTTGTACTCTGACTCGCGTTTCGCTTACAAATAGTATCGCTTCCTCAGGGGACATGTCTGATTTTCTGCTGAAAATTGCAGACATGTCCGATCTTGATCTGAGGGTCAGATAAAAATCTGCAATGAAAGTCCTTGGGTCCGTGAAAAAATAAATCTGCACTTTGATTAAATGCTGATCAAAATAATCCGCCCATTTATTTTCCGCATGTGAGAAAAACAGACATCTGAATGAGGTCTTAATTTGCTTAATCATCGCTATATGCCGCTCCGTGGTATGCTGTTAAGTGTAAATCCTTTTACTTCTAAAACAAAGTGGTTTTATCTTGCAAAAGTGGGGAAAAAAATCTTTGCCACACAAATGGCATAAGTTTAAGAATGTGAGGCACAATGGCGGGATTGCTAGTTTTTCACCCCCATCAAATACCCTTTAAAAAAAAAAAATTATTAAATTTAGTCAGTGTTGGTCAGTAAATGGTACCACTGAAAATACAATTCGATCCTGCAAGAGACTAGCCTTCATATACATAATTTGATGGCAAAAAGAAGACATTATGGCTCTCTGAATAGCCATGCTGAACTGCGGTGACCTCAGTGAGATCCACACTAGCATCGTGACACTTTCTCGCGAGTTCACCGGGAGAATTTCACTGCGGTGAACTCGCCTTGGGAATCTCATTGAGGGGATAGATAGTTGGGATCTTGCAGAGGTCACCGCAGTTCAGCCCGGCTGGGATCGGAGCCTCAATGACCCGCAGTAACCTCGATGACATCAGCGCTAGTCAATGACGCTGCGCTTGCAGCATCTCATTCCCCAGTGGTTCTCAGCTTGGACGGCTGCATCTTGGCACAGTCCTGGTTGAAATTTGGCGTTAGTTGAGTTTAATTGTTTGTTGTTTTTAAATAAAAAAATGTGTTTTGTTTCTAATAAAGGATTTTATTCTGGCTGTGTCTTTATTTACCATACAACTATAGTATTAGTAATGGAGAGGTGTGTTATAGACGCCTCTCCATTACTAATCCGTGGGTTTGATGTCACCTGACAATACAAAGATAACGTAAATGCTCTTCACATCACATGCCGATGAGCAGTGCAGCCGGGTTGTAGAACAAAGCGTGCAGTGCACTGCTCTTCAGGTGCATGTTATAGCGATATCGGGCAGACACAGGGACTACACCACAGATAAGCAGTGTTGCTGTGCCTGGGCCCACCGGAGTATCCTCCGATTGTCCAGTGGGCCAGTCTGACCCTATGCTTACCTTTGAATCATGTTCAGTTGTCTTTTTATTTTCTGCTGTAAGGTCTGGTCGAGCTCGTCCAGATGTATCCTGTACCTGTAATGAATGGGCTTTGTGTGCTGATCACACGTACCCTACTATGAGAGTGGCTCATAACCCTGCCCAGACAGCAAATTGGACTGTTCTTATGAGGTCGAGAGCTTTGTTCTATGCAGCTGTCTGCCTGTACGATCACATAGAACACAGTGAGCGCATCTTCTATGAGAGGAGTGACTGACTGGTGGATGCGTGGTGCAAGCCAGTAAGCAGCCTTGTTTTATACAGCTGTCTGAAGAGTACGTGCCAGCAATCGCACACCGTCACAGAATAAAGCTCGGAGGTATTACAAGAAGACCGTGACACAGAACAATGCTAAAGGGCTCAAACACTGTTAGCATAAAATGAATGTACAGGCGCGCAAATATGCTGTGACCGATATACTGACACATGGTGCGTGTGGATAACATCTGCTCAGGAAGCACATCGGAACGTGTGAGTGAGACAGGATCGTTGGCAATATATGCAGCCATCAGCGCTAAGAACTGGTAATGAATCTTCCATCCTGACCGCTATATAGAACAATACTGTCTGACTGCTGCATGCGCAGTACAAAGCAGCAGTCGCACACAATCGCTAAAAGGTGCTCATTATTCGTTCCCGGAGATGATGCCTGCATATAACATCGCTGTGTCTCTGTCATACGCACTGTCTGATTTGCATTCGGAGTAGCATTATGAGCGCTGCTCCAAAGTGGGTTATGTGTGCTGCCCAGTCTATCTATACATAACCCATTTATTAACGAAAGTATCTGGCCTGCTCAACCAGACCAAGCAGCAGCAAGTAAGAAGACAAGTGATCAGGCAATGCAGGTAAGGCTGTTATACAAAAATGCCATTTTGAAAATAAATTGTCACCACCCGCTGCTGAGGGGGTTCAGTTGTGTGGATGTTATGTCTGAATTTAGCGATAGGGTGATTAACACAAATCATGGGACGTAATGCTGAGAATTAGTAACCATCCTTTTATTTTTGACTGTGTTGTATAGTGTCCTTTGTATTGTATTACATTTGTAAAGCTGCTGGTGACCATTTTTTTTTATACAGGACAGCTAAACTACCTTGGTTCCAGTCACCAGCTGTGGCATATTCTTGCAGTGGTCATGTTGTATTGGTGGCACCAGTCTACAGTCTACATCATGCAGTACAGGCATAGCCAACCGTGTCCTCCTCATGTGGATCATTTGTGAGGTAAGGGAAGTCACTAGAATTAAACGAGTTGTCAGTGCCCATTATTGTCTTAACACGGTCTTCACATGGGCACACAAGCATTAGGGACTTTCGTTAGGAACTTAAAACATTCAGTTGTCTCTAACAGTGAGCAGATCTAGAACAAGGGCAAATTGTTTGGCTGTGGAATTTACATATAATTTTAGCCTTGCAACTTGTGCAGTGTAGATAATTAGTCCACATCCCAAAAGCCAGACTGCAATTTTCAGGGTATGTGCACACGTCCAAAATGCATGCAGAATTTTCCTGAGATAAACCTGAGGTTTTCCGCAGGAATTCTGCATGCGTTTTTGCGCCGATTTGATGCGTTTTTTTGCAGATTTTTTGCGCTTTTTCCCTGACACTTCAAAACAATGGGAAATTTGCAAAAAATCCGCAAAAATAATAAACATGATGCTTCTTTTCCCGCAATGCGTTTTTTTTTGCGGGAAAAAAACGCATCTTGTGCACAAAAAATGCGGAATGCATTCTAAATGATAGGATGCATATCTATGCGTTTTTATAGCGTTTTTATCGTGAAAAAACGCGCAAAAAACGCTAAAATTCCTGAACGTGTGCACATACCCTCAATATAGAGTTGGACAGTCTGAAATCCCCGTAGAAAAAAAGAACGACCTTAAAAGCCCAGATATAACAAAACTTCTGCAACATATTTTATTGATAATGAGATAACAACAAGAAAGATTACAAACCAATAACCATAAAAACAAGGGGCGCACACCCAGGAAAGTCTTAACCAATGTCCAGAGGGAGTAAATGAACCATACAGTTATTAAATATACACCATTATCAGAGCATTTCCTAATTGATATCCTGTATATAAGTTTGAGAAGGGTCTACAGTGCTAGTGCATCATCACACTGATATCCTATATGAGTCCAGACGTTATATAAAGTGCTAGTGCAATATGATGCATATTGTCTGAGGCAATGCTCATGGCTTAATCTTGCACACAATATCAACCTAACAAACAGACAATCCCCACATGTATTCAAGCTTTCTAGCAGCCGCAAATAATGCAGCTACAGAGACAGAAACTAAATCTCTGAGCACATCCAAATACTCGGAGATCACCCGAGCATGCTCGGGAAATCTCAAGTAACGAGTATACTTGCTCATCACTAGTAGCCATGAATGTATACCATTAGCATCATGATCTTGACTATTATATTGAACTTATACCTATGATCATATATCATCACCATCATGATGTTGTGTATGAGATTAAGCCATGAGCATTGCCTGAGACAATATGCATCATATTGCACTCGCACTTTATATAGCGTCTGGACTCGTATAGGATATCAGTGTGATGATGCATTAGCACCGTAGACCCTTCTCAGACTTGTATACAGGATATCAATTATGCAATGCTCTGGTAATGGTGTATATTTAATAACTATATAGTTAATCTACTCCCTCTGGACATTGGTTATTACTTTCCTGTGGCCCCTTGTTTTTATGGTTATTGGTTTGTAATCTTTTTTTCTATTTTTTTCAATCAATAAAGTATTATTCGGTTTCACAAGTTTTGATATAGCTGGGCTTTTTTGGTTGTTTTATTTTTTCTTTTTTTCTATAATAGCGAGCAGAATAAGATGTTGGAGAATATCCATCTCTACTTGTCATTTTATGTATTACTTAAAATGTGTCCCAATTAAATGGATAATTTACTCCAATGTTAAAGGCACAGTCTGCAAACCGTACTAATGCAGACTGGTTGCTTATTTTGATTAATAGCATTTTATAATTTTTATTTTTCACCAGAATCCTCTCATTTCTATTTGACAACTTGCAGAAAAAATCCTGAATATGGATGCTGGTGTTTTCAGTTTCTTGAGAAACCCATGAGGCATCCATTCATCTGAAGGTTTGCTTGTGGAAAGTCAGCCGGCGTCCTAAGGTGACTGCACTGAGGAGCGAGACGGCATTACCGCATGCTTCTTAGGGCCGGTGGGAATGAAGACACGATGGGAGGAACTGTAATGAAGCGTCAGTCATAACTTAAGGACACTTCTCACTCTGACTTACAGTCACGTTATGGCTTTGAGAAGACGGTAATGTGAAACATTCCATATCTGTACTTTAAGAAATGTTTCATTTCAGTCTATTGGACAATGTATACAGGCCTGTATATATGTGCCAAATCGGCATGTGAAGATTATTCTCTTTCTTGCCACATCTCACTGAATACAGTAGCTCAAACATATTAGCGTTCCATCATTAAACAAAAGTAGAAAGTCCTACACCCTCATACAAGTGAGTGTACTGGAAAGCTCTAACACAAGGAAACCTTTTATTTATTAATGTTGGGTGTGCCTTCCGTATTTATTAACTTAATTTACGCTAAATCAAATGAAGTATTAACAAATACATAGATTTCAATAAAGGTTTTTTATTTTTTTTTGTTCCCTAGATTTTCTTCCTCTGTTGAAGCAGAGCATGTGCTAGAATCTAGTTTCCCCATTTCAGCTTATTTTATTTAAATCTAATAGAAAAATACAAGCGGAGCAGGCAAAGCCATTCGTTCTTCCTGCAATGTACAGTTTTCCACTTCTCGCTTTTGTAACTTACTGACTATGTACAGTGCTGCTGCCTTTCTTAGTACTATGTATGCAGCTGAAAATATTATGACAAAGGAAATGGTTTCCCAAACGATCGCCATATATAACTTGCACATTGTAGTGACCACAGTACACATGACACCTGCAAAGAAGGAACATTTTCAAGCAATCGACAGGTTGCTCAAGTAGATCTAATTTGCAGGTGATCGTCAATTTGGGTTTTCAGTTCCACTGGACAACCGCCTTTAAAATGCGGCCTACACAATACAGATGACACAACCCGCCCTGGTAATCATATGATGTTTCCAAAGAAAGATTTGGGCAAAAAATTATAACTGTACTCACATAAATGGGCTACCATGGGTTCTTTCAAGTGCAGGAGATGTCCCTTCTAGTGGTGGTCCACTCTCGGTAATATAGGAGGGATGTATCCCAAAGAATTTTAAATGTTACAGGACATACTGAAGATTAACAATAATTAATGTAGTAAGCAAAAACCTTTTTTTTTTTTTTAATGAAATTACACTTTTAAGTTTCAATCAGAACTATACATCCAAAATATCTATAGGAGCCAAATGCATACATTCTGAATTCCCTTGGTTTAGCAAGTATGTGGTGGTACAAACAGTGTGGGACCCACCGGTCAGTAAGTAGATGGGGGAATGTGTCCAGGCTCCATTTAATACTGATCTCGTGAGAGCGGATTTTTGTGTAGATTACCTTTAAACAGCAATGATGTACTGCTGTATTGTGGGGACTATAGGTTCTCATAGTATAAAATGACAGTATCATTAATTGTCTCTCATTGCCATGTTAAACATAAGGTATATTTTATATTGTAGGGCTATCATGAACGAGCATTAGTAGGAAAGCTGGTTTTCCCAATAATCGTGCAGTGTAAAACAGGCTGACGATCACTCAATGAATCTGGGTGAAATTAACTTTTGCCCACTGATCATAGTTCTTGGCAGTGCAGGATCTGTACCACTAAGAAAAATGGCAGCCTAAGCTTAGTGAATGATTTATTACACTGCTTGTTTTTCCTGTATAATAAAGCTGTCTAACCACTGCTGATCAGCAAACATGTTGCCAGTCAGTGGTCGTTTAACTCTGTGCATCACTCTGTAAATTCCCCATAGTTTAAGAAGGTTTGTGTGGCCAAATAAATATGGGAGGCACCATGGTGAACAGTTTTTAATCAAAGATCTTGGCTCCTAAGACGCCGTCAAACTACTGATTATTTTGGGAATAAAGGCTGTTGGTTTCTTATTGCCCCCTGCAATGTCTTAGAATGTTTTCACATTGCATTCTGGCACCCATTTGGGTCGTGCATCATTTTCAGACATTTGCACCTACTGGAGGTGGACACCCAGACGCAGTCTGCTACATCTGGGTATTCACCTCCAGTAGCCGTACAAGCTCGAAAATTATGCAGACTGTGCGTTCGCTCTGCCTTCATCATCATTATAGTCTACTGTATGTCCTCGTCAGCACACACAGGTGCTTCTCGCTAAATTAGAGTATCATCAAGAAGTTAATTTATTTCAGTTCTTCAATACAAAAAGTGAAACTCATAGGTTATATAGAGTCATTACAAACAGAGTGATCTATTTCAAGTGTTTATTTCTGTTAATGTTGATGATTATGGATTACAGCCAATGAAAACCCAAAAGTCATTATCTCAGTAAATTAGAATAATTTATAACACCAGCTTGAAAAATGATTTTAAAATCCGACAGTTCAGTAAATGCACTCAGTACTTGGTCGGGGCTCCCTTTGCATCAATTACTGCATCAATGCGACGTGGCATGGAGACGATCAACCTGTGGCACTGCTGAGGTGTTATGGAAGCCCAGGTTGCTTTGATAGCAGCCTTCGGCTCATCTGCATTGTTGGGTCTGGTGTTTCTCATCATCCTCTTGACAATACTCCATAGATTCTCTATGAGGTTAAGGTCAGGTGAGTTTGCTGGCCAATCAAGCACAGTGATACTGTTGCTTTTAAATCAGGTATTGATACTTTTGGCAGTGTGGACAGGTGCCAAGTCCTGCTGAAGAATGAAATTTCTATCTTCAAAAAGCTTGTCGGCTGAGGGAAGCATGAAGTGCTCTAAAATTTCCTGGTAGACGGCTGCGCTGATTTTGGACTTGATAAATCACAGTGGACCTACACCAGCAGATGACATGGCTCCCCAAACCATCACTGATTGTGGAAACTTCACACTAGACCTCAAGCAGCTTGGATTGTGGCCTCTCCTCTCTTCCTCCAGACGCTGGGACCTTAATTTCCAAATGAAATGCACAATTTACTTTCATCTGAAAACAACACCTTGGACCACTGACAACAGTCCAGTTCTTTTTCTCCTTGGCCCAGGTAAGACGATTCTGGTGTTGTCTATTGGCTATGAGTGGCTGGACACAAGGAATGCGACACTTGTAGCCCATGTCCTGGATACCTCTGTGTGTGGTGGCTCTTGAAGCAATGACTCCAGCAGCAGTCCACTCTTTGTGAATCTCCCCCATATTTTTGAATGGCCTTTTCTTAACAGTTCTTTCAAGGCTGCGGTTATCCCGGTTACTTGTGCACCTTTTTCTACCACACTTTTTCCTTCCATTCAACTTTCCATTAATATGCTTGGATACAGCACTCTGTGAACAGCCAGCTTCTTTAGCAATGACATTTTTCTGGCTTTACCCTCCTTGTGGGGTGTGTCAATAACTGCCTTCTGGACATCTGTCAAGTCAGCAGTCTTCCCCATGATTGTGGAGCCTACTGAAACAGACTAAGGGACCTTTTTAACCACTTAGGAAGCCTTTGCAGGTGTTTTTTTAGTCAATTATTCCAATTTACTGAGATAATGACTTTTGGGTCTTCATTGGCTGTAAGCCATAATCATCAACATTAACAGAAATAAACACTTGAAATAGATCACTCTGTTTGTAATGACTCTATATAATATGAGTTTCACTTTTTGTATTGAAGAACTGAAATAAATTAACTTCTTGATGATATTCCAGCTTAGTGAGAAGCACTTGTATGTCTGAATGCTGTTTTTGCAGGAGGTTCAGACCTAAGCCCCGACATGGTCACCGAGCTGGTGCCAGAATGCAATGTGACGGTACCCATAGACTTGAGCAGCAAACTGTTCACTGGCAGTCTACAAATCCTGGCCACTGGGAGATCCATGAAGGTAAAAATGGCTTTAGCAATGGGCAAACTGACACATTCAGTTTGAGAACCTAAATTACTGAATTTTTCTGTAACCTAAAATCAGTAATATTTGAATGCTGCCACACACAATGTAATGCACGTAATGCAAAATGTACAAGGCAAAGGACAATGTGAATGTTTGCTTTTAAGTTATGTTTACATATGGAGATAACATGCAAAACAAGTGTTTATATGTACATTTATAAAGTTTCTGAAAAAGTATTCACCCCTTTTGGATTTTTTTGTTTTATTTTATAACAACAAAATTGTAATTACCGTAAGTTGCCATGCAAAGGGTTGTCCAGTACTTGCTGACTTATCCTTATCGCACGGAAGGTATAGCAGCTGTGTGCAGCTCCGGCAGTGGCTAGGTATACATAGTGTGCAGAGCTAGAACACCACAGTTCCATATACTGTGTAGTGGCCAGTCCCAGCGCTGCAGCAGAGCTCATATTCACTTTTAAGGGAACCTGACAGCAGTTGCATGCTGCCCCATCTATGGCCGGCGTGTATCTGGTATGATCTCAGCTGGGTATGTTTGACTGCTGGTGCCTGCCTGCCCAACTAGTCTCCCATGCGGCTCTGTCCCTGGGGAGTACTGTACATCTTTTCTGAACCGCCGCAGCATTTCGGAGTCCAACATACCTGGCTGAGATGATGATACATGCATTTTCATGGTCTTTTTAAGCTTGAGCTGCTTATAGAAGTCATGGGTCACCTCATTAGTCCTTCATTTTCTTTGATCCAGGTACTTTTTCATAACCTTAAACATGTGGAACTTCCTCATGACATTGTTAAAATGAATGAACTTTAAACAATATTGGGCCTGATTCATCATATGTGGGGTTTCTTTAAGCCACGTTTTTGCCATGATGTATTCTTTGATGATTTGTCGTGCCACATTCTTTAAATTAGCCTTTCACCTTTTTTTTTCCACCCCTACCCACAAAACGTTCTACATTTTGCAAAAACTTTTTCAAGAGTCACAAATCGGGCAAAAACATACAGAATACCTAATGGTGAATACCTAATGGTGAACCTTAAAGCAAATGCCATGCTCGGGTCATGCCCTAAAAATCGCATGGAAAGTTTCCTGCCATGAAAACCATTGTGCCCTAATAAAAGGTGAACAATTCAAAGGGGAATGAATACTTTTTGTTGGCATTGTGTATGTGTACATGCCATGTTTTCTGCCTACTTAAGATACTGTTTGTCTAATTTATTCTTGTTGTAGAAAGCACTGCTTTTTGGGACTGTACATAATTTCCAATTGTTTAATATTTTATAAATTGTAATTTCAGTGTATTTATAAATCTGTGTGGTTACTGTGCAATAAAACATATTTATGGCACAGTTATGGAAACCGTTGATTTTCATTCTAGCCCAACCGTTGTGTGCACTTTTTTTTTTTCTAATGCCAGTAAAAATATACTGATGTACAACAATAAATCATCCAGAGTCATACCAAATCACATACAATGCTGGGGAATCTACTTATTCTATGGCTTATTAAGTGTGGAAAATGATGTACACCTCTGGTGTAAGTTACGCCACTTTAGTGGTATAACTTCTGATGAATTTGATGGGCAAGTGTTGCCGCATCCCGTTCTGCCCATATTGGCGTAACTGGCCAGGACTGGTCTGTCAACGTCCATTAACAATATTTTGGAGCACCTGAAGACAGTGCAGCTGTGAGGCTTTGGGGTTGTTTTTGCTGTATCTCATTAGAAGGAACATTCAAAAGATTCCTATGTCTCTTTAGCAGGGCACTGGATAGCCCACAGTGCTATGGTCAGTTTCTATAGCTTTCAAAGATTGTACTTCCCACTCAAACCTGTTAAAAATTGACTATTAAAGTGAATCTGTTCCTCAGTTATTGCCACCTAATCTGAGGATCGAATAATGTAGAGACACAGACCCTGAATCCAACGATGTGTCAATTACTAGACTGCTAGCTGTAGTTTTTATAAAATCACTTAGCAGGCGATTAGCACTAGTGAACATCCATATTCATGCTTTCTATATAAACCCCGCATCACCACTGATTGGCAGCTTTCTGTGTACACTCTGCATAGGCAGAAAGCTGCCAATCAGTGCTGTGGGTGGGATTATACAGAGCTCAATATTCAGTGAACTGGTAGATCTGCAGCAGAGTAAAGAGTGAATATGTAAAAACTGCAGCAAGCAGCCCAGTAAGTGATACACCACTGTAATCAGGGTCTCTGCTCCTACATCATGCTGCTCTCTGACGGGTTGGTAAAAACCTGCTGACAGATTCTCTTTTTGGACACAATCATTAAGTGTCAAAATTTACCTGCTATAGTAAAGTTGATATGTCACCAGTTACTACGATGAGAACACCTCTCCAAGTATGGCTTCTATTGCTTAGTCTGGGAACTGGTAAAGGTATTATTGCTTCCACTTTCTAGAGTTATAACTGCTTCAATTACTTAAAGGGAACCTGTCACCAGTTTTGTCATATCAACTAAAACTTTTCCCCTTATTTCAGTGCCAGTGGTACATTCCATAAATGCTTATATACCCCCCTAAACCTTTAAGTTCACCCACGCTGTATGGTAATCAGGTCGGTCCGGATCGATGGGCATGGTTTCTTACCTCTCCATCCCTCCTCCCCCAGCTGCTCCTCGCTGTCCTTCTTCTTTCATTGACGCAGATGACTCCATGCATCTTCCACATTGACAGGCGACATCTTGCGCACCTATATCGTAGCTTACGCCTGTGAACTATGCTTTAACCTACTGTGGGCGCATGGACACTTATGTTTTTGGCTCGAGGTTGAAGCATAGTGCACAGGCGCAAACTACGATTTATGTGCTCAGGTGCAAGATTTCTTCCATCACCGTGGATCACGCAAGGAATCATCCACATCAAGTAAAGGAGGATGGTGAGCAGCAGCTGGCGCTAGGGATGGAGAGGCCCGAAACTATGCCGACCGGATTACCATACAGAGCGGGAGAACTTAGTTTTTGGAGAGTATATAGGGGGAGTCAGGGGGTTATATACAAGCATTTGTGGAATGCAGCACAGGCGCTGAATAAGGCAAAAGTTTTAGTTGATATAAGACGAAGCTGGTGACAGATTACCTTTAATGGGTATATGTTATACAACATTTTCATATCTGTGCAGATCATCTGAATGTGAAGAGATAAAGGGGATCTTCAATGAACAAAAGTTGATTTTAATCAATAGATCTTGCAATTATAATAACTTGGTATGATCAGACCATGTCCCTGTACGGTCAGACATGGCCATTATACAGTACACAGCAGGGGCACATTTATAAGATTGTCTCCGCACAGGATCTTTTAACAAATCCAATTGTAGAAATGATTATTCCAAGATCTATTGATTAAAGTCAACTGTTGTTAATGGGAAAACCCCTTTAAGGAGACCATAAACATTAGCCAAAACTTTTGCAAAATCTGAAGACAATCTAATATTGGTGCAGATGTTGGAGGAAAGAATACAGTATGTTGCATATCAAAAGTGTAAAGCAGCTGCTTATTCCACTCAACCCATCTTTTTCTCTGCCAAGTGTTTATGGTTGAGTTGGGAGAAATAGTTGTTGCTCAGGCACGCAGTTATTTCACATGATCTATTTCTAGGTCAATAACTTTAGGTCAACTGGAATTCTTATCTTTTATATCTCATGGCTCCCCTACCTTTATGAAAATGGGCTGGTGTACTGACTACATCCTGGAATTTTGGATTTTTATCCACTGATGATATTGTCAGGGCTAGTCATAGGCTGAAAAACGCCCAATCCAGTGTTTAGAATGGTCACAGGCGTTCAATGGTCAGAATAACTTGCTTCAAGGAACCGGCCAAAGAGCATTGTTTATTTTCATTGTTTTTGGAGCCGATTGTGCTTCAAAATCCACATAAAAAGACTTCAAGTCTGCTTGAAACAAACTTTCCATTTATGAGCATGACAAACTGCCTTTAATGCATGTCACATGTTTTGTTCCCATGTAGTTTTTAAAGCATGATAGATTAAAGGGTCGTATCAATTCTTAGAATATACATCAGAGTGTAAATGTAAGTAGTTTTTTCTGCAGTTATTGGTCTTTATGGAGAGGTGTCAGCAACTGAAATGCACAAAAACACATCCTATACCTACATCTCCTAATTAAAAACTTATTAAAACCGTGCTAAAATAATGAGTTGAAAACCCATGTCAAAAACAGTGTCTTTTCGTAGCGTTATTTATTTATTTTTTTACATGTTTAGCTGCTAACATTAAGGCCAAGTTCACACAACTCTATATTCAGTCTAAGTGAGGTCTGTGAAAAAACAAACAGCACTTGGACAAATGTTATTGAATGAAGTAGTGCAGATGAGTGATTTTATTAAGGGACCTAATGTGTTAAAAAAAATAAATAAAAGATTACAGCATGCAGTAGTTTCATCGGTTCCATGGGTGAGACTTGCCCATTCAAGTCTGTGGGTGTTCAAAAAAAAAAAAAAATGGATTCTATACAAAGCCACAGTGTAGCATCCAATTTTTTACTGTCACATTGCAATTCTTTAAGATGGAAAACATTTAGTCTTTATTTTAATTAGCTGCTTGAAGTATAATAGCGGATGCCATAAGGATAACGAACTTGAGCATTACTTTTTTTTTTCTTTTTAATGCTTGTGTTAACCTACCCTTAGGAACAGCCTCAATTACACATACAAGTGCTTCTCGCTAAATTATAATATCAAAAAGTTAATTTATTTCAGTTCTTCAATACAAAAAGTGAAACTCATATAGTCATTACAAACAGAGTGATCTATTTTCAAGTGTTTTTGTTTATGTTGATGATTATGGCTTTACAGCCAATGAAAACCCAAAAGTCATTATCTTATTAAATTAGAATCATCAACAAAAAAACACCTGCAACGGCTTCCTAAGCATTTAAAAAGGTCCCTTAGTCTGTTTCAGTAGGCTTCACAAACATGGGGAAGACTGCTGACTTGACATGTCCAGAAGGCAGTCAATGACACACGCCACAAGGAGGATAATCCACAAAAGGTCATTGCTAAAGAAGCTGGCTGTTCACAGTGCTGTATCCATGCTTATTAATGGAAGGTTGAGTGGAAGGAAAAAGTGTGGTAGAAAAAGTGCACAAGCAACTGAGATAACCGCAGCCTTGAAAGGATTGTTAAAGGGAACCTGTCACCTGAATTTGGCGGGCCCTTTTTTCGGTCCGATGGGCGGTGTTTTCGGGTGTTTTATTCACCCCTTCCTTTCCCGCTGGCCGCAATATCGTCTTGAAGTTGATTCACTTTCCTTCGTAGAACACGCTTGCGCAAGGCAATCTTGCCTTGCGCACGCGCAGTATGCTTTGCCCAAGTATTTAGCTGTGTTCCGGGACATAGTGCGCGGGCGCATGCGCACTAATGCTTTTCGGCTTTGCCCGCAGCTGGGCGAAGCATACTGCACGTGCGCAAGGCAAGATTGCCTTGCGCAGGCGTGTTCTACGAAGGAAAGCGAATCAACTTCAAGACGATATTGCGGCCAGCAGGAATGGAAGGGGTGAATAAAACACCCGAAAACACTGCCTATCGGACCGAAATAAGGGCTCGCCAAATTCAGGTGACAGGTTCACTTTAAGAAAACGACATTCAAAAATTTGGGGGAGATTCACAAGGAGTGGACTGCTGCTGGAGTCATTGCTTCAAGAGCCACCACACACAGACATATTCAAGACATGTGATACAAGTGTTGCATTCCTTGTGTCAAGCCACTCATGGCCAATAGACAACGTCAGAAGCATCTTACCTGGGCCAAGGAGAAAAAGAACTGGACAGTTGCTCAGTGGCCCAAGGTGTTGTTTTCAGATAAAAGAAAATTTTGCATTTCATTTGGAAATCAAGGTCGCAGAGTGGAGAGGCACACAATCCAAGCTGCTTGAGGTCTAGTGTGAAGTTTCCACAATCAGTGATGGTTTGGGGAGATATGTAATCTGCTGGTGTAGGTCCACTGTGTTTTATCAAGACCAAAGTCCGCGCAGCCGTCTACCAGGAAATGTTAGAGCACTTCATGCTTTTGTTTGCTGACAAGCTTTTTGGAGATGGAAATGTCATTCTCCAGCAGGACTTGGCACCTGTGTACACTGCCAAAAGTACCAATACCTGGTTTAAAAGCAACAGTATCACTCTGCTTGATTGGCCAGCAAACTCGCCTGACTAGTGATGAGCGAGTGTACTCGTTGCTCGGGTGATCTCCGAGTATTTGTTAGTGTTCGGAGATTAAGTTTTCATCGCCGCAGCTGAATGATTTACTGCTACTAGACAGCTTGATTACATGTTAGGATTCCCTAGCAACCCCCCACATGTGCTCAGGCTGGGTAGTAGTTGTAAATCATTCAGCTGAGGCGATGAAAACGTAATCTCCGAACACTAACAAATACTCGGACATCACCCGAGCAACGAGTACACTCGCTGATCACTACGCCTGACCTTAACCCCATAGAGAATCTATAGGGTATTGTCAAAAGGAAGATGAGAGACGCCAGATCCAACAATGCAGACGAGATGAAGGCTGCTATCAAAGCAACCTGGGCTTCCATGACACCTCAGCAGAGCCACAGGCTGATCACCTCCATGCCATATTGATGCAGTAATTTATGCAAAAGGAGCCCCAACCAAATAATGAGTGCATTTACGGAACATACATTTCAGTAGGCCAACATTTTGGATGTTAAAATCATTTTTCAAGCTGGTGTTAAAAAGTATTCTAAATTACTGAGCACAACATTAGCACAAATGTGCAACACATGTCAAAGTAACATAAATGCATAATTATACAGCCATTGCAGTGTAAACAAAGCTCCGGTTTCAACCTTCCTCCTCCCCAGTGCTCGCCTCCATCCTTTATTTGACTCGTCAACTGTGACTCGCTGACTGTACGGCTTCCCAAGCCTGCCAATTAGTGATGAGCGAATATACACGTTACTCAAGTATTTCTCGAGCATGCTCGGGTGTCCTCCGAGTATTTTTTAGTGCTCGCGGCAAGAAAAACTAAATCTCCGAGCACTAAAAAATACTCGGAGGACACCCGAGCATGCTCGAGAAATCTCGAGTAACGAGTATATTCGCTCATCTCTACTGCCAATCCTTGGTGAACTTCTGTAATGCATTATTTTTATAACCACTTGAGCTATGTCCTCTTTCTTAGGAATAACATCTGTTTTCTTATGTTTAGCTAATAGGAGTCTTGTCGTTAACACAATATGAGCCATTACCACTCTAGAGAACGGGGAGAATGCATGTAGGTTTAAGAGGATGAGCACCACCTCGGGAGTCGGCTGGACGATCTGTCCCACTGGAAGTGAAATAAGTCTAACGGCGTGGTCCCACAAAGAAGTTATAAGTGGACAATCCCAAAATATATGATGTAAGGACTCCACCTGATTACAGTTTCGGCAACATAGGTGTGAGGTGTTGGGAAACATAGAATGGAGCTTCACGGGAGTAAAATACCAGCGATAAACAGCTTCAAGTGTGATTCAAAGTGGGCCGCACAACCCAACAGCCGCCCTGCCAATTTATTTGCTCTTAACCAGTCCTGCTCAGGTATGGCCTTACCAAGGTCTTTTTCCCAGGATATGAACGGCATAGATTTTACGAATCTGCACTTATGTCCCAAGGAATCTTAAAGGGCTCTCAAACCCATATCTAGGGATGAGGATGATGAGGGTCTTAATGATATCACTATCGACCCTATATGGGAAGTTTAGAAATTTCTTTAAAATGTATTGTACCCGGAGATATGAGAAATGGTCTTTAAAAGTCAAGCCAAACCTATTTTGCAATTGGGCACAGGGTAAAAGAGTGTGATCTTCAACTGCATCATTTAATACAGTGATCCCACCTATCTTCCAATGATACAGGTCAAGGTCCTCTGATAATACCTCCGGAAGTTCTAAAGGTGCTTCCAGAGGCAACGCAGGGATGTGTGTCTGGGTGGAGAAGTGAACCTGAAGCCAATTTGACAGGGAGTGCCTAGTCAGTGGAAAGAGGGCACCCAGGTTCCGTGGGTTAACCAGAGCTGCCCATAGCACCGCCCTGAGATTGTGATTGGGTGCAAAATGTGCCTTTATTTGCGACTACCTACTTGAGGGGTCGTTATTCCACCAGTTCTTCAACCGGCTGAGTTGAGTTGCTATATAGTAATCATTGACATTAGGGAGTTGTCCCCCACTGGCTTCGCACGTTGCAACAAATGTCTCGACAACCGAGGTTGTTTTCCCTCCAGATGAAGGCGTTTAGGAGCTTATGAGAGCGTTGAAAAAACACCTTCGGAGGTGATATCAGCACCGTGCAAAATAAATATTACATTTTGGGCAGTAATAACATCTTAAACCGTGCAATACGACCCACCCAGGAGACTTCAAATTTCCGGAGTCTGCACATCTCATTCTCAATATCTGCTAATAGGGGGAGGTAATTGGCTTTGTACAAATTAGTGGAGGATGATGTTACCAATGTTCCCAGGTATGAAATTTGCTCCATCTGCCAGTCCATCTTCATAGTGGCCTTAAGGCGCTTCAGCTGCGGTAATGGTATGTTAAGGGGTAAAATTTGAGATTTGTTCTCATTAAATTTGTAGTAAGACAGGAGGCCAAATTTTTAAATAATCTCTAGAGCTGCCGGCAAAGACTCCAGGGGGCGTGCTAATGTCAATATCACATCAGTATACAACATGATGCAATGAGATTGTTTCCCCACTTCTATGCCCCAGATATCTGGGCTTTGTCTAATTGCTTGGGCAAGTGGTTCAAAAGCTAAAATGAACACTAGAGGGGAAAGAGGACACCCCTGCCTAGTGCCATATGTAATGGGCAATGCCTCTGATATGGTATCATTCAAGTAAACCCGGGCCAACGGAGCAGAATACAGAGCTTTAATAGCAGGCAGCACCCGACCCCCAAACCCCATACGCTCCAGAAATGAGAAGACAAACGACAATCTCGATCGAATGCCTTCTTGGCGTCCCCCTTCTATTTTTATTACATCTATCAAATCAATTACTTTCCTGGTGTTGTCAGCTGCAGTCCACCCTCGCACAAAACCAGCCTGGTCTGGGTAAATAAGGGAAGGAATGATAGGTGCCAATCTCAGAGCAATACACTTTGCATAAATTTTGACATCAATGTTTAACAATGAAATCGGGCGGAAGTTTTGGGGCACCTCCGGTGGTTTTCCCTGTTTCGGGAGTGTGATCACAGTTGCTGTCAGCATTTCATTTGGAAAGCTCCCATCATTTGCTGCTAGTTGTAGGGTTTTGCATAAGTGTGGGAGTAAGGTCTTCTGGAAAGCTTTATGATACAAATTTGTAAGACCGTCCGGGCCTGGGGCCTTCGCCTCTGGGAGAGTTGATCACTGGTCAATTCAGTCTCTGTCAAAGGTGCGTTTAAGATTTCTAACTGCTCTGATGCAAGAGTTGGGAGATTAATGCTTGACAGAAACAGATTCGTATCAGGGGCTGACTGGCTGTGGAGGTCTGCTCTTGGATCTAAGTTATACAAGGTAGCATAGTAATCCTTACATTTATTGGCGATTTCCCGAGGAGTGTATACCTTAGAATAGGGGGATAAGTTGCTCAAAAAGGGATCTTAGTTTTAGAAGTTTTAATTTTCACTCTGGATGCTAGCAGTTTACCCGCTTTATTATTTTGGGAATAATAATGGGCTCTGGTAATCATAAGATTTTTTTCATAATTGTGTAAGAGTAATTCCCGCAATTGCAGTCGAAGATCACGTAGTTTACAAATTTGGGCAGAGGATGGGGCTCTTTTGTTCATGTATTCCAGTGAACTGATCGACGCAGTAAGGTAAGTATAGACTTTCTCACATGCATGAAGAACCCTCCATATGTCATATAGGTCCTTCCGAAAGGCTAAGGGCAGGAGAACAGGCAGCACCCTGGAGATTGGGGCGGAAGAGTCCAGAGAATTATCAAAAACACCATTAAAATCCCCACATAGGATTACGTGGCCCTGTTTAACCTTATTGATTCTAGTTAATAATTTTTTGATAAATCTAGTCTGCGCTTGGTTTGGAGCATAAATGATGGCTATAGTATGTAAAACATTTATGGCGCCCACTTTTATGAGGTAACGGCCTGCAGGGTCAAGTTTTAGATAAGTCGAGGAGAAAGCGACAGACCCCTTGATAGCTAACATCACCCCTCTCTTTTTTTTTTCGAGAAATTAGATTGGACCACATAGGGGAAGAGCCGATGAGATAGTCTGTGGGAGTCATTCTCCAATAAGTGCGTCTCCTGGGTGCAAAACACCTCACATTTAGCTGTAACCGCCTCTTTCCACATATAAGATCTTTTATGAGGGCTGTTAAGGCCTCTAACATTAAGTGAGCATATTGTAATAACTATATTATAAACACACGGATGCTAGTGTGACTAATGGGTTGCCAATTACACCTGTCATGACTTCCTGCAAAGTGGGAAAATGACACCTGAATAAACCACAGGAATGCAAAAATATAGAAAAAAACAATGCAAACTGATAGAATCAGAACTAAAGTCATGAAACAAACCGAGGACTGCACTTCAGTCCACAAAACGCGGGAGTAGAAAATCCGCCGGGGGGGGGGTTTATATCACTGTCCGTACCGACCAGTCAGGATGCCACCCTTGTGTAAAAGATAATTTAAAAAAAATAGATAATGATTATATCTTTAGCGCCTGTTTTTTTGGGGGGAGGGCTTTCTGCTGTATCCTCTGCCCTTACAGGCGGCTCTCTTTGTTTCTGAGGTTGTTCCTGCACTTGCATATCCCAGGTACGAAGCAAATCTTTTCCCCGTTCATATGAAGAGACAATATGCCACGATCCTTTGTTGTCAATGAGCAATTTCTTGGGGTACCCCCACCTGTACGCCAACCTGAGATTCTCTGAGGGCCGCAGAATAAATTTACTTTTTGATGATATTCTAATTTAGTGAGAATCACTTGTATGTAGTCATTAGGGATGAGTGCTCGTTACTTGAGTCTACCTAGGGTGCTCAGATATGCACAGAGTATCACGGGTGCTGCAGTGATATGTTCGAGTCTCCGCGGCCGTATGTTTCGCAGCTGTTAGACAGCTACAAAACGTGAGGATTGCCTGACAAACACAGGTAATCATGGCATGTTTTGTGGCTATTAGACAGCCGCAGGGACTCGAGCATTTGCACTTATCACAAATAGTTCACTACATTTTGCATGAAGAGGGTAAGAAGAATCTGTGCTTGTGTGGTAAGTAGAATAACATTACATTGGTTTCTTTTTTATGTAAGGACTAGCTGAAGAGCCTGGTGTTGCCTGGGCATAGTAAATATCTGTGGTTAGTTATAGCACCTCACTTCTCTTATTTTCCCATCACGCCTCATTTCCCCCCTCACATCTCTCATTTTCTCCCTCACACTTCTCATTTTCCCCCTCACTCCTCTCATTCCCCCCCAACATTTGTCATTTCAACCTCACATCTGTCATTTTCCAATCACTCCACTATTTTCCCTCACTCCTCTCATTTTGCACTCACACCTTTTCATTTTCACCTCACACCTCTCATTTTCCCCAGTATATACATGTTTGTCATCTCCCTTATATATAGTATACACCTGTATGTCATCTCCTGTATATAGTATATACCTGTATGTCATCTCCCCTGTATATAGTATATACCTGTATGTCATCTCCCCTGTAAATAGTATATACCTGCTGTATGTCATCTCCTCCTGTATATTGTATATACCTGTGTCATCTCCTCCTGTATATATTATATACCTGTATGTCATCTCTTCTGTATATAGTATATACCTGTATGTCATCTCCTATATATAGTATATACCTGTATGTCATCTCCTGTATATAATTTATACCTGTATGTCATCTCCCCTGTATATAGTATATACCTGCTGTATGTCATCTCCTCCTCTATATACCTATGTGTCATCTCCTATATATAGTATATACCTGTATCTCATCTCCTCCTGTATATAGTATATACCTGTAAGTCATCTCCTCCTGTATATAGTATATATCTGTGTGTCATCTGCTCCTATATATAGCATATACCTGTATGTCATCTTCCCTGTATATAGTATATACCTGTAAGTCATCTCCTCCTGTATTTAGTATGTACCTGTATGTCATCTCTCCTGTATATAGTATATATCTGTGTATCATCTCCCCTGTATATAGTATATATCTGTGTGTCATCTCCTGTATTAGACCTCATTCACACGTTATTTGGTCAGTATTTTTACCTCAGTATTTGTAAGCTAAATTGGCAGCCCGATAAATCCCCAGCCAACAGGAAGCCCTCCCCCCTGGCAGTATATATTAGCTCACACATACACATAATAGACAGGGCATCATGTGACTGACAGCTGCCGTATTTCCTATATGGTACAGTTGTTGCTCTTGCAGTTTGTCTGCTTATTAATCAGATTTTTATTTTTGAAGGATAATACCAGACTTGTGTGTGTTTTAGGGCGAGTTTCATGTGTCAAATTGTGTGTGTTGAGTTGCATGTGGCTACATGCATGTAGCAACTTTTGTGAGATGAGTTTTGTGTGGCGACATGCGTGTAGCAACTTTTTGTGTGTCGAGTTGCATGTGACAGGTTAGTGTACCAAGTTGTGTGCAGCAAGTTTTGCGCATGGCGAGTTTTACACGTGGCGAGTTTTATGTGTGGTGCATTTTGAGTATGTGCAAGTTTTGTGTGAGGCAACTTTTGCATGTGTTGCAACTTTTGTACATGTGGCAATTTTTCCGAGTGTGCAAGCTTTGCGTGTGGCGAGTTTTCCATGAGGTGAGTTTTGTACATGTGGCTAGTTTTGCGTGAGCCTAGTTTTGCATGTGCGAATTTTGCGCGTGGCGAGTTTTGAGCGGTGACTTTTGTGTTTCGACTTTTATGTGGCGAGGTTGCTGTATGTGTGGTGAAATGTGTGCTGAGGGTGGTATATGTGTTCAAGCACGTGGTAGTGTGTGGCGCATTTTGTGTGTGTTCATATCCCCGTGTGTGGCGAGTATCCCATGTCGGGGCCCCACCTTAGCAACTGTATGGTATATACTGTTTGGTGCCATCGCTCTCATTCTTTAAGTCCCCCTTGTTCACATCTGGCAGCTGTCAATTTGCCTCGAACGCTTTTCCTTTCACTTTTTCCCCCATTATGTAGATAGGGGCAAAATTGTTTGGTGAATTGGAACGCGCGGGGTTAAAATTTTGCCTCACAACATAGCCTATGACGGGGTTAAAATTTTGCCTCACAACATAGCCTATGACGCTCTCGAGGTCCAGACGTGTGACTGTGCAAAATTTTGTGGCTGTAGCTGGGGCGGTGCAGATGCCAATCCTGGACATACACACACACACACACACACACACACACACACATACACGCACACATTTAGCTTTATATCTAATATATAATTGCCTAGAATACTACTTCCTGCAATTTGTGCCAACTTCCGTGGCTTTGTCCGGAGCTAATGTCCGGAGCTAATGTCCGGAGATAAGTGACGTCACCAGTGTCCTACACCCAGGCAGAGCACAGTGGCCCCAGGCAGAGCACAGGGGCCCCAGGCAGAACATGGGGCCCCAGGCAGAGCACAGGGGCCCCAGGCAGCATATGGAGCCCCAGGCAGAGCACACACCAAATCGGAGGCCGAGGGGCCCCGCCAACCAAATCGGAGGCCGAGGAGCCCCGCCCACCAAATCGAAGGCCGAGCGGCCCCGCCCACCAAAGCGGAGGCCGAGGGGCCCCGCCGACCAAATCGGAGGCCGAGGGTCCCCGCCCACCAAATCGGAGGCCGAGGGTCCCCGCCCACCAAATCGGAGGCCGAGGGTCCCCGCCCACCAAATCGGAGGCCGAGGGGCCCCGCCCACCAAATCGGAGGCCGAGGGTCCCCGCCCACCAAATCGGAGGCCGAGGGTCCCCGCCCACCAAATCGGAGGCCGAGGGTCCCCGCCCACCAAATCGGAGGCCGAGGGTCCCCGCCCACCAAATCGGAGGCCGAGGGGCCCCGCCCACCAAATCAGAGGCCGAGGGGCCCCGCCCACCAAATCAGAGGCCGAGGGTCCCCGCCCACCAAATCGGAGGCCGGGGGGTCCCCGCCCACCAAATCGGAGGCCGAGAAGACCCGCCCACCACATCGGAGGCCGATGGGCCCCGCCCACCAAATCGGAGGCCGAGGGTCCCCGCCCACCAAATCGGAGGCCGAGGGTCCACACCATCCAAATCGGAGGCCGAGGGGCCCCGCCCACCAAATCGGAGGCCGACGGGCCCCACCCACCAAATCGGAGGCCGAGGGTCCCCGCCCACCAAATCGGAGGCCGAGGGTCCCCGCCCACCAAATCGGAGGCCGAGGGTCCCCGCCCACCAAATCGGAGGCCGAGGGTCCCCGCCCACCAAATCGGAGGCCGAGGGTCCCCGCCCACCAAATCGGAGGCCGAGGGTCCCCGCCCACCAAATCGGAGGCCGGGGGGTCCCCGCCCACCAAATCGGAGGCCGAGAAGCCCCGCCCACCACATCGGAGGCCGATGGGCCCCGCCCACCAAATCGGAGGCCGATGGGCCCCGCCCACCAAATCGGAGGCCGAGGGTCCACACCATCCAAATCGGAGGCCGAGGGGCCCCGCCCACCAAATCGGAGGCCGACGGGCCCCACCCACCAAAGCGGAGGCCGAGGGTCCCCGCCCACCAAATCGGAGGCCGAGGGTCCCCGCCCACCAAATCGGAGGCCGAGGGTCCCCGCCCACCAAATTGGAGGCCGAGGGTCCCCGCCCACTAAATTGGAGGCCGAGGGTCCCCGCCCACCAAATCGGAGGCCGAGGGGCCCCGCCCACCAAATCGGAGGCCGAGGGGCCCCGCCCACCAAATCGGAGGCCGAGGGGCCCCGCCCACCAAATCGGAGGCCGAGGGGCCCCGCCCACCAAATCGGAGGACGAGGGGCCCCACCAACCAAATCGGAGGCCGAGGAGCCCCGCCCACCAAATCGAAGGCCGAGCGGCCCCGCCCACCAAATCGGAGGCCGAGGAGCCCCGCCCACCAAAAGTAAGTGCGGCCCCAAAAGTAAGTGCGCCCCCGGGTGCAAAAGTAAGTGCGCCCCCGGGTGCAAAAGTAAGTGCGCCCCCGGGTGCAAAAGTAAGTGCGCCTCCGGGTGCAAAAGTAAGTGCGCCCCCGGGTGCAAAAGTAAGCGCGCCCCCGGCCCCGGGTGCAAAAGTAAGCGCGCCCCCCAGTCCCGTGTGTGAAAAGTGCTGCTGTAAAGCTGGTAGCGCTGTTCAAGCACCATGTATTTCCTTCAGGAAATGCCCATCTAATATATAATTGCCTAGAATACTACTTCCTGCAATTTGTGCCAACTTCCGTGGCTTTTTCCGGAGCTAATGTCCGGAGCTAATGTCCGGAGATAATGTCCGGAGATAATGTCCGGAGCTAATGTCCGGAGATAAGTGACGTCACCAGTGTCCTACACCCAGGCAGAGCACAGGGGCCCCAGGCAGCATATGGGGCCCCAGGCAGAGCACAGGGGCCCCAGGCAGCATATGGGGCCCCAGGCAGAGCACAGTGGTCCCAGGCAGAGCACAGGGGCCCCAGGCAGCATATGGGGCCCCAGGCAGAGCACAGGGGCCCCAGGCAGCATATGGGGCCCCAGGCAGAGCACAGTGGCCCCAGGCAGCATATGGGGCCCCAGGCAGAGCACAGGGGCCTCAGGCAGAGCACAGGGGCCCCAGGCAGCATATGGGGCCCCAGGCAGAGCACAGGGGCCCCAGGCAGCATATGGGGCCCCAGGCAGAGCACAGTGGCCCCAGGCAGAGCACAGGGGCCCCAGGCAGCATATGGGGCCCCAGGCAGAGCACAGGGGCCCCAGGCAGCATATGGGGCCCCAGGCAGAGCACAGTGGCCCCAGGCAGAGCACAGGGGCCCCAGGCAGCATATGGGGCCCCAGGCAGAGCACAGGGGCCCCAGGCAGCATATGGGGCCCCAGGCAGAGCACAGTGGCCCCAGGCAGAGCACAGGGGCCCCAGGCAGCATATGGGGCCCCAGGCAGAGCACAGGGGCCCCAGGCAGCATATGGGGCCCCAGGCAGAGCACAGTGGCCCCAGGCAGCATATGGGGCCCCAGGCAGAGCACAGGGGCCCCAGGCAGCATATGGGGCCCCAGGCAGAGCACAGTGGCCCCAGGCAGAGCACAGGGGCCCCAGGCAGCATATGGGGCCCCAGGCAGAGCACAGGGGCCCCAGGCAGCATATGGGGCCCCAGGCAGAGCACAGTGGCCCCAGGCAGAGCACAGGGGCCCCAGGCAGCATATGGGGCCCCAGGCAGAGCACAGGGGCCCCAGGCAGCATATGGGGCCCCAGGCAGAGCACAGGGGCCCCAGGCAGCATATGGGGCCCCATGCAGAGCACAGTGGCCCCAGGCAGAGCACAGTGGCCCCAGGCAGAGCACAGGGGCCCCAGGCAGCATATGGGGCCCCAGGCAGAGCACAGTGGTCCCAGGCAGAGCACAGGGGCCCCAGGCAGCCTATGGGGCCCCAGGCAGAGCACAGTGGCCCCAGGCAGAGCACAGGGGCCCCAGGCAGCATATGGGGCCCCAGGCAGAGCACAGGGGCCCCAGGCAGCATATGGGGCCCCAGGCAGAGCACAGTGGCCCCAGGCAGAGCACAGGGGCCCCAGGCAGAGCACAGGGGCCCCAGGCAGAGCACAGGGGCCCCAGGCAGCATATGGGGCCCCAGGCAGAGCACAGGGGCCTCAGGCAGAGCACAGGGGCCCCAGGCAGCATATGGGGCCCCAGGCAGAGCACAGGGGCCCCAGGCAGCATATGGGGCCCCAGGCAGAGCACAGTGGCCCCAGGCAGAGCACAGGGGCCCCAGGCAGAACATGGGGCCCCAGGCAGAGCACAGGGGCCCCAGGCAGAGCACAGAGGCCCAGGCAGCATATGGGGCCCCAGGCAGAGCACAGTGGCCCGAGGCAGCATATGGGGCCCCAGGCAGAGCACAGGGGCCCCAGGCAGAGCACAGGGGCCCCAGGCAGCATATGGGGCCCCAGGCAGAGCACAGTGGTCCCAGGCAGAGCACAGGGGCCCCAGGCAGCTTATGGGGCCACAGGCAGAGCACAGTGGCCCCAGGCAGAACATGGGGCCCCAGGCAGAGCACAGTGGCCCCAGGCAGAGCACAGGGGCCCCAGGCAGAGCACAGGGGCCCCAGGCAGCATATGGGGCCCCAGGCAGAGCACAGGGGCCCCAGGCAGCATATGGGGCCCCAGGCGAGAGCACAGTGGCCCCAGGCAGAGCACAGGGGCCCCAGGCAGCATATGGGGCCCCAGGCAGAGCACAGTGGTCCCAGGCAGAGCACAGGGGCCCCAGGCAGCCTATGGGGCCCCAGGCAGAGCACAGTGGCCCCAGGCAGAACATGGGGCCCCAGGCAGAGCACAGGGGCCCCAGGCAGAGCACAGGGGCCCCAGGCAGCATATGGGGCCCCAGGCAGAGCACAGGTGGTCCCAGGTAGAGCACAGGGGCCCCAGGCAGCCTATGGAGCCCCAGGCAGAGCACAGGGGCCCCAGGCAGAGCACAGGGGCCCCAGGCAGCATATGGGGCCCCAGGCAGAGCACAGTGGTCCCAGGTAGAGCACAGGGGCCCCAGGCAGCATATGGGGCCCCAGGCAGAGCACAGGGGCCCCAGGCAGCATATGGGGCCCCAGGCAGAGCACAGTGGCCCCAGGCAGAACATGGGGCCCCAGGCAGAGCACAGGGGCCCCAGGCAGAGCACAGGGGCCCCAGGCAGCATATGGGGCCCCAGGCAGAGCACAGGGGCCCCAGACAGCATATGGGGCCCCAGGCAGAGAACAGCGATATTTTGGACCACTGTGCGGTGTTTCAGACCCCCTGTGTGATGTCTGGGGCCCTGTTCTTAAGTATATTAAAGATTAAAGTAACGTATATTAAAGTATATTATAGATCAAATTTGACACGTTTATGAGCACCATTGAGTGATATACTCAAGAATGACATAATTTTTCAACATTTTATGGTTTCAAACTGTAAACACTCAGAGTTTTTTTTACTTCAACCAGAAAACCTTAACGGTTCATAAAAAACTTGACTGTTCAGGATATGATAAAAGTCATAGTATTCTGAATCTTTAACTTATAAAGATACCTTTACATGGGGTGATTATTGGTTCCAGAGAGGCTTTCGGCCGATAATCGTACACATGGCTGGTGACAGGACAATACAATATAAACGTTCAAAGGTAAACACTGATAACATTAAAATCTAATATATAATTGCCTAGAATACTACTTCCGGCAATTTGTGCCAACTTCCGTGGCTTTGTCCGGAGATAATGTCCGGAGATAAGTGACGTCACCAGCGTCCTACACCCGCTCAGGGTGGACAAAGATATATGCCTTCGTGGTGCGCGGCACTTTTCTGATTGGTTGCCGCCTGCCGCGAGCGACCAATCAGAAATGTGCCGTACTGTCAAGAATTGTCAAGAGCTGGTGAGTGCAGCCATTTTTTGTTCTTTCTTACTATTATTTATTAATTGTATTATTCTTACATTTGAATAAATAAAGTATATATGGATTCTAGACTCCCGATTCTTTAGAATCGGGCTGCCATCTAGTATTAGATAAATAAATACTTTCTTAATACCGTATTATATTATTTAGAATGAATACACATGAATTTCACTCACTGAAAACTAAAAATCCAGGATATTTTCAGAACTATTTTATTAAAAAACAAAGAGCAGGGTACAATCTTCTGCATGTCCAACATCTAGGATAATTCAATTAAACACATATCCATACTAAATGCTGAATCTTTAAAAAATTGTCTGAGTTCCTTATTGCTATTTCCCTTTGCAAAGCATTACGGTACTTTAAAAAGAACTAAAACTAAACATTTGCTAGTTTGTAATTACTACTTTTTTCTAGTTTCTGGGGAATCCAAAAAAATGTGGTTGCTCCAAAAAGTTCTCATAGGACTTCAATAGATTTAAAACGCAAAACTACTTTGACAGTATACAAAAATAAAAAAGCACAGTCTAGGTGCATTTGAAAAAATAATGCCAGTGATCCAGCTAAATGGTGTTTAGTCTTGTCTAGTTCGAAAAAATTTTTTTTGTGGTATACTCAATAAGCTGATTAATGGTTTATTGTTCCACCGGGATTACTACATGACCAGTGCAAAGTGGAAGAAATAGGCCACATTCACACAAATATATTTTAATAAGTTGTTTATTATAAAAGTTCTTCTGCCAAAATAGTCTATAATTATTTTGTTAGCATTTTGCACTGAGCTTTTAATACATGTGCCATATTTTGTCCCATTACTTAAAGCTGAATATTCTCCATAGGCTTTACTGACCTTTATGAGAAGAATATAGGCCCTGATTCATCAGTTTGGCGTATCTTTCAGCTAATGTTCGCCACCACAAGAAATCTTCTGCAGTTGAGCGGAGTACATTTCTGTTGTAATCTTAATGGTGTAAATTGTGAGAATTTTATCACACACACTCCGTCATGCCCACTCCTAGCTAAGCTCAGCCAACTTTTCAAAAAATTGATGGAGCTGGCCAAAATTTTACATTTAAAATGATTTTACAACAGAATTCTGGCAATAACAGTTTGATGAATCTGCCCCCTAGAGCTATAAATTCTAGAAACAGACCAGTATAGTCTATGGGCTTGGCTTGCCTGGAATTGTAGCTCATGCAACCCTTTTTATAATGTGACACTGCTTTGTTGGATTTTACATGTAAATGGCCTAAAAGGGAACTCAACATACAGAATGTATCAGCATGTTACACCTCTTTAAGTCGGCTTCACATATCCAACATTCGTGATCCAGGTACGGACCATATATGAGGCGGTTTGGGGCCACAAAACCGCTAATATACAATTTGCATTTGGACTTTCCTAATACATTTGTATTTGTCAGAGCAGATATGGAGTGGAAACTGATAGTAAACTCTCCAAATCCTCTTCATCTCAAAACAGATTTTGCTCCAAAAATTCAGCAAGAAGACTGTGTGTGTACATAGCCTTTCAAAGGTTTTGAGATTTTCTGGAGGTACACATACCTAGAACATAGAGGAACACATTATGGGAATGTTTAGAATTGTTTCAGATGAGCTCTTTCCATGTTCCTGTACTACAGCAGATGAAAAATGGGGCAATAACTGGTTTTGAAAGTTTTGAGAAATCTGTTGAACAAGACTGACATTTTTCTTATGACAAAACTACTTGTAAGACATTATTATGGTATATTAGAATCTATGCAAAGCATGGAATGATAACTTAACAGTTAAAAAAAATCTATTTGCAGAATACGTTGTGTATAAGACTATATAAAAGAATGTGGCATCATTCGCATTACACTCAGACGTGTGTCACATTTTTCAGGTATCAGAAGTAAACAGTTATAGTGGTACCCTGGATATTGGCTAGAACACATTATGGTTTCCACATATCATAATTACAATGATTTGATATAGACATTACACTTACACTAATGATTAAACAGACAGTGGCTCTCCAGACAGTAACTTTTCATGACAATGTATGTCACAAGTTGTAGTGGTATCAGGAAACCATACACAGTTCCTGTCTTTTAGTGAAAAATATATAATTGTAGCAAAATATTAATATAAAAACTTAAACGCCATTTGGCAACATTCATGTTTTAAAGTCTCCATGTGATGATAATTAACAATTTATGACATGCAGTGGATTCCTGGAGTGTGGGACACACATTGGTCCTCCCTTGTGTGCAAACGCTACATGTCATGTACTCTGTGCAATAGATTGTTTGAGCAAATATTTATTAAAGGGGTTGTTCTCTTTCAAATATAATTTGACCCTCGCTGCTGAACTCAATTTCTCGGGGTCCGCCGCTGCTCCCGATGTCTGACATTGGCTGTGGTGCAGATGTCACATTGACTGTCAGCAGCCAATGGATAAGCTCAGCACCTCTCAGGGGGCATTCCACTGAACTCGGTGATTGGCCGTCCATGTCACATCAGCGCCACGGCTGATGCCAAACAATGGGAGCAGCCACAGAGACAAGTGGACCTGGGAAAATGAGTACAATGTATTTTTGTTTTTTAAACAAATGTAGCAAGGGATGAAATATATTTGCAAACAAAAAACTTTTTAAATGTGCCGTATTCCATTTCTATCATTTAGGTCACGTTCAGTATTTGGTCATTTTTTACCTCTGTATCTGTAAGCCAAAACCAGGAGGGGAACAATCAGAGGAAACGTATAATAGGAACACGTCACCACTTCTGTATTTATCACCCACTCCTGGTTTTGGCTTATAGATACTGAGGTAAAGTACTGACCAAATACTGAACGTGTGCACGTGGCCTTAAATGAGTTTCCATCTCTAACAAATACACATTTTAATTACCCTAGATCTCCTCAAGTGTTCATCTGGGATTCCAGAAACATACAAGTATGGTCTATAGACTGGTCTGGAATTGTAGCTCGTACTTATACAATCAATTTTCTAATTCTGGGCTCCTTTTAATGGATTTACATGCAAACGACCAAAAAGGCAACTCAACATACGGAATATATCATGATGTTAAACTATTCTTAGGTCAGCTTACACATACAATATTTATGGTCCCTGTATGGACCATATATGAGGCTCTCGAGTTCGGGTTAGGAGACACACAGCTAGTCTATACTCGAATCATGTATGTTGGCCTTTGTAATTTACACAAAGAGGCCACTATTAAACAATCATTTTAGAAGGGTCATACAGCTTTTTGTGGTTCTACATATGTGTATGTTATGCTAGGAAATAAGAACTACTTCAGAAGTGCAAGTAACAAGGAGGAATGTGTTCTCTTGCGAGACATATATTAAAGCTATTATACTTTTGCCATAGTATTTAAAATAAAAATATAAATAGGTTTCCAGACATTGTCTAGGTGTTAAAATTGTGCTAAAGAGTAAGATAATGCTTTTGTGTTATTGAAAGACATCTGTAAAGTTTAGATTTAAAAAGGAAGTCGTATATAACAGCTTATATAGTCAATAAAAATTGTATTCTACTGCTTTGAAGGAAAAGGGGCTGCACCAAATGGATCTAAATCTAATGCTTGTGGAGGAGGCTGCTGGCTTTGTTGTTGTGGTAAATTTTGTAACACTAGTTCAGTGAAAGGCACGGCACCAAAGTCATCCATTTTGGCATTATCTCCACTGAGGTAGGCTCCATGCAATGAACTCTGCCTTGGCCTGCCAGCTGCTGCTGGGTGATGATCTCCACGGTTGTCTCCAAGCCCATGATGTTGAGGTTGCCTCATATCTTGAGGATGGAAGGGTTTGGCACCAAAAGGGTCCACCATGCTTTCATCTGTTTGTAAAATATTGTTGCGATCTTTAACATCATTTAGCGAAATGCTAATGTTTTCCTTTGAGTCGGATATAGTAAGAAATTCATTGCTGCTCTGTGAGTCGCGTCTTCCTCCTTTTTTGTGACGGCGGACTTTTTCTGGAGTGCGGTAATTGGGCTTGGCTGTCTTTTTTGTGCTTGATGGAGTGCCGTGGTGACGCTTTCCATTGCCATTGGCTGATTCCTGTTTTGTGCGTCTCTGACGAGATGAAATTTTTTGCAAATTGCGTTGTAGCTTTACTTTTTGCTGGGACTCATTTCCAGCTATCTCTTCAAATGGCACCAAACCAAATATGTCTTCTCTACTGGAAGTCTTTTCTTCCTGCATGGTAAGAGGCTGAAAGGGTGAGCAACCAAAGACATCCACATTACCTGTAGGAAAAGGAGGTGCGATCTGACAATCTGGCATGTCTAATTTTCGATTAAAAGGTGCTTGAGAAAATACATCAAATTCATCCCTCCCTTTTTCATACATTATATTTGGTCGACCTTCCTTCATGCTTTGTTCTTCTGGAACTTTTTGTGTATTAAGACAAAAAAATGGTATAGCCCCAAATACATCCAGCTGTGGATTAGATGACTGCTTCACATTGTCCATCCTAAGTGCCTTAGTGGTATTTTCTCTAGGTTCACTCTCGTTGGAACATGCAGGTTTATTTAGCTTCAAATTGGATTTCTTAGTTTTTGTGCGGTCATAATCTGAATCTGAACTGTGCTTTTCCTCATCCTCTTCATCTGAATCCATTAAAAGAGGCCTTTGTCCAATAATCTCTGGCTCTGTGTCATTGTCTTCATGAAAGATGCCTTTGTCTCCACGTAAAGTTTCTTCATCCTCTGGATCATCATCCTCACTGCTCTTAGGGGAAGGTGGGTCTGACTCAAAGTCGCTTTCAGAGTCTATGCCCTCTCTTGATGCCCGTTGGGAAGACTTTACCTGGACATTTTGCTGTTGTTTTTGCTCTTTTAGAGACATGTTTTGTTTTTCATTTTTGGTTGATACTTTGGAATCTTCCAAACCTATTAATGTGTCTGGTATTTTTCCAAGTGAACCTATAATGAAATGAAAACAATTTAGAAACTATGGCCAGTAACACAAAGAATAAGTATATTAGTACTTCTTACGTATAATCTTCCAAGTAGACTTTAAACAAAAAGAATGGCTTTATTTATTTCATGTGTTTTACAGTAGGTAAAAGGATTTTTTTGAGTGTGAATGATTTGTAGCAACTAATAACCTTTGCCCCCATCTTCTTAGGCATATTGTAGACAACACTTACTCTTGTTACAGTGGCATGTAAAAGTTTGGGCACCCCTGATCAAAATTACTGTTATTGTGAACAGTTAAGCAAGTTGAAGATAAAATGATCTCTAAAAGGGCTAAAGTTGGAAATTACACATTTCCTTTGTGAGGTGATACAAATTTCCAAGCTTTATAAAAACCCAGCCTCCTCCAACCTTGTGTTGAAAAAACAGCAGCCATGGGTTCTTCTAAGCAGCTGCCTAGCACTCTGAAAAAAATGGTGGAGACTCACAAAACAGGAGGATACATAAGAGCATGGCAAAGTGTTTCCAAGTTGCCCTTTCATGGGTTTGAAATGCAATTAAGAAATGGCAATTAACAGGAACAGTGGAGGTCAAGATAGAGTCTGGAAGCAAAATTTCAGTGAGAGATGCTCGTAGGACTGCTATAGAGGCAAATCAGAACCCCAGCTTGATTGCAAAACACCTTCAGAAAGATTTAGCAAACTCTGAAGTTGTGATACATTGTTCTATAAAATTTAGCATCAGAAGTACGCAAAAGAACATCTTAACAAGCCTGATGCATTTTGGAAACAAGCCCTGTGGACCAAAGTGGTTAAAATAGAACTTTATTCAGTCGCCATGACAGCACTAACGAGAGAGGGGATCCGCCCTTCAGGGACAGGAAACCTATAGAGATAAAAGGGCGGCACCTCTCTCCCACATCAGTTGGTTTCCTGTCCCTGACAGGGGACCCTACAGACTTGCCTTATGAAGAAGGTGAAGACTGAAGACAATACCCAGGCTCAGCAGGCCGGTTCTGGAAGCAGGGGTTCCCCTTCCACGGTCGGGTCCGGTGCGCTGGAGGTGCCACACCACAGAAGGCTGTGGGGGTAGGCAACAGCAGATAGAAGCAGCCTTCAGGGGGAGTGCTGACTTTGGAGTGTCCCATCGCCACAGGAACAGGTATGTATCCTGTGGGAGGCCCTGTCTCCAAAGTTCCGCGGCAGAGCTGGCGGCGGTGGGGGCACGGGTGGCGGCGTGATCGGCATAGCAGGAGCCTGGAGAGTGTCGGTGCCATGTGTGCGCTCTAGAGCGATGGCAGCGCGTGCACGATACGGCCGCGACGGTGATGATGGCGGTGTCCTATGGTGATGACGTGCGGCGCATGTGCGGTAGGGCTGTGGCGGTGATGATGGTGGCGTCCTGTGGTGATGATGCACGGCGCACGCGCGGTAGGGCCACGGCGGTGATAATGGCGGTGTCATGTGATTGGGACCGGCGAGGGCTAATAAAGCACGGCACAGGCGCGGTTGAACCATGGCAAGGGATATGGCGGCGCCCTGCAGCACACAGCGGAGGTATGCGGGGCTGGGCGGTTTCGGAGGCAGGTGAGGCCATTAAAGGCATATGGCACAGCTGTGAAGGTTCCAATATGCGGGTGGACTTCTGGGGGAGGGGCCTCCCATATGCAATGTACCAGGCATTTTACCTGGATTAAACTGCTGACCCCATCCGGGGGAGGTACCTAGAGGGGCCGGCTATTTAAGGTTTTTTTATGGGCTACCACATGCTACCTATCCATTTTTACAATGGAGTCTCAGGAACAGGAACCGTTGCAGTCTGAGCAACAGTGTCAATCCCTGGATCCCAAACAGTGAGTACCCAGCGGCGATCTAGTGGCAGTAGTCATCCTGGAGGTGATAGAGCCAGAAAATCCTCAGGCCGTAAGGATGTTACGACGGTTGAGAGGGTCCCCCCGCAATCTACGGTACCACTTAGTCTCAGTAGGGGTAAGTGATCGCTGAGAATGTTCACTTAGTGATGTATATCTCCCCTTATATTCCCTTTCTCCATATCTATCAGGGATAAAAGCGATCCTCTAAATCTAAACACAAAGAATGTGCAGAATGTGGAATTCCTCTTCCGGATGACTACATAAGAAAAGTATGTGGACCGTGTATTCAATGGTTAATAGCAGAGGAGACGTCAGATTTCGCTACCAGCCTAAGGCAAATGGTTAGGCAAGAGATCAGGGGTTCAGCAAAATCCCTATCTCAGAGTAGAGGGTCTAGAGAATTAGAACCTAGATCCCCAAGTTCGTTGGAGGACAGTGACTCAGGAGAACTGAAGTCAGAGTGTTCTCATACATCATCATCTTCCTCAGAGACTGAGTACGGTCATTCATGTTTTTCCTTTGACCGTATAGACCGCCTCGTCAAGGCAGTAAATAACACTATAGGAATTGAAGAAACTCCGTCAGAGAAATCTATGCAGGATGTCATGTTTAAAGGATTAGACCGTAAATCCCGCAGATGCTTTCCGGTAGTAGATAAAGTAAGCTCCCTCATTACACGAGAGTGGAAAAAAACGGAAAGGAAAGGTTCTCTTCCTCCATCATTTAAGAGAAAGTATCCGTTTGAGGAGACAGCATCTGCGACATGGGATAAAGCCCCAAAACTTGATGCAGCCGTGGCTAAGGCTTCCAAGAAATCCTCACTGCCGTCTGAGGATCTGGGAACTTTAATGGACCCGCTAGACAGGAGAGCAGATGTGTTTCTTAAGGGAGCTTGGGAAACATCAGCAGGGGCTCTCAGACCGTCAATTGCAGTCACCTGTACAGCACGCTCTATGATGGTGTGGCTGGACAGCCTAGAGGATCAGCTTAAAAATAAGACCCCGAGAAACAAAATCTTATCCTCCCTCCCTATGATTCAGGGGGCTGCAGCTTATCTTGCTGATGCATCAGCAGATTCGGTAAAATTGGCAGCCAGATCGGCAGCACTCTCTAATTCGGCCCGTAGAGCCATCTGGCTGAAATGTTGGCAGGGGGACATGCAGGCCAGATCAAAGTGTGAAGGGGCGCACCTATTCGGTCCAGTTTTGGATGAATTATTAGAGAAAGCGGGAGATAGTAAAAAACGATTCCCCTACCTGGGAAGACCCACCTACAGACGGGGCACTAACAGAAGATGGTTTGACCGCACGAGATCAAATAGGGAAAAGTCCAGATATGACGCAAATAGGAAGAAAGGTAGAGGCTACATGTTTAACTCCTTTCGGGACAACAGAAAGCCACAATGACTGCCGGACCGGGTGGGAGGCAGGATTCTGGCCTTCTATCCGGCTTGGCTTAATATTTCCAGCAGCTCATGGATTCTGAACATAATTAAATCAGGACTAAAGTTTGATTTCAGAACATTCCTAATGATATATTTCTGGTAACACCTGTACGTTCTTTATCTGCAGAACAACTGGCGTTAGAGTCTGAGGTTCAGGAACTTCAGCAAAAGGGCGTGTTGGTTGAGGTTCCTAAAGCACAGAGGGGTAAGGGATTTTATTCCCCCCTCTTCTTGATTAAAAAGCCAGACAAATCTTTTCGCACCATCATCAACCTTAAGGGCCTGAACAAATTCTTATGGGTACAATCATTTAAAATGGAGTCTGTCAAAACAGCAATAAAGCTATTGTTTCACAAGTGTTTTATGGTCGTCTTAGATCTTAAAGACGCCTATTATCATGTCCCTATACACGCAGACCACCAGCGGTATTTAAGGGTAGCAGACTTACTAAATGGGATGGTTAAACACTTCCAATACAGGGCACTCCCCTTTGGTGTTGCAGTTGCTCCTTGGGTGTTCACAAAGATAATGGTGGAGGTCATGGCACATCTTCATGAACAGGATATTCTAGTGGTTCCATATCTAGATGATCTGTTAATAATAGGGAATTCAGAATCACACTGCTCGGCCCAACTAGGGAAAGTAATTACAGCCTTACAAAGATTGGGTTGGATTATTAATTTAAAAAAATCACGGTTACAACCTCTAGAGGTTCAAGAATTCCTGGGTCTCATATTAGACACTAGGGTGCAGGAATGCCGTCTACCGGATACAAAAGTAGAAAAAATTCAATGGCAAATACTCAAGGTTGTTAATAATCCATTGGTAACATTAAGAGGAGCGATGTCACTGTTAGGCTCACTCACATCGTGTATCCCGGTGGTACTTTGGGCCCAATACCACACCAGAGTCCTACAGTGGGAGGTATTGTGTAATACTCGTCTGTTAGACAGCCTCCTGGATAGTACCTTTTCCTTGTCTGATCTCTCTATTCAGTTCTTACGTTGGTGGTTACACACGCCAAACCTGCATAAAGGTGTTCCCTGGATAAACCATATATCCCGAGTGGTGACCACAGATGCTAGCCCCGGGGGAAGGGGAGCACATATGGGTGATTTGTGGGTCCAGGGTATTTGGTCACATTCCGAACAAAAGTTGTCCTCTAACCTTAAAGAGTTATTGGCAGTAGAAAGAGCTCTGAGTCATTTCCTTATGTCCTTACAGGGCCATCACTTCAGGCTATTTTCAGGTAACTGTAGCTTATATTAACCATCAAGGGGGAACCCGATCCAGATCTTTAATGGAAGTGGCGGGTCGTATCCTACAGATAGCCGAAACTCCTCTACTGCCACTCACATCGCTTCATATAAAGGAAAAACACAACATCATGGCCGATTACCTCAGTCGCAGAAAACTCGGACAAGGAGATTGGGTTCTGAATCAGACCATCTTCGACCAGATCACACTTCTTTGGGGGTATCCAGATATAGACCTCTTCGCCAGCAAAGAGAACAAAAAGTGTCACCGCTTTTGCTCCCTAAACCCCAGAGACAATCCGTACGCGGTGGACGCCCTCCTAATTTCATGGCACTTCAATATGGCCTATGCCTTTCCCCCATTGAACTTGATCCTGATTGTTCTGAGGAAGATTCGGGAGGACAGAGCTCGGGTAATCCTGATAGCGCCGTTCTGGCCCAGGAGGCCGTGGTTTCCATGGCTGAGGAAAATGACCATTTCTCAGCGTTGGATTCTCCCAGAACTCCCAGACCTCCTCTCACAGGGTCCAATTCTCCATCCACGAGTGTCCAATTTACATCTGACGGCGTGGGATTTGAAGGGTCATTACTAAAGAAAAGGGGATTTTCACAAGGTCTTATTAATACTCTGTTAAAAAGCAGGAAGGTTTCCACGACAAATATTTATGTTAAGGTCTGGAGGAAGTTCTTGACTGTGTCAGGATCAGAGATGGGTCAAAAAGTCAGTATCACTAAGATTCTGGAGTTCCTGCAGAGAGGTCTAGAGATGGGGCTAGCTACAAGTACACTGAGAGTCCATGTGTCAGCTTTAGGGGCTTTATACAATTGTAATTTAGCTAACAATTATTGGATTGTTAGATTTATCAAAGCAGCAGCTAGATCAAGACCCATGGTTAAGGGAAATCTAGCCCCGTGGGACTTAAACTTGGTACTTACAGCTTTGACGGAAGCCCCCTTTGAGCCTATAGAATCTGCTCCTATAAAAGTCCTGTCCTTAAAAACAGCTCTTTTGGTCACTCTCACATCTGCGAGGAGAGTTAGTGACTTACAGGCCCTCTCTAGACAGCCTCCATACATCCAGTTTAAAGATAGGGTAGTATTAAGAACTGATCCCCTTTATCTCCCAAAGGTAGCGTCAAAGTTCCAAAGACTACAGGAAATAAATCTCCCGACCTTTTGTCCTAATCCTAAAAATCAAAAAGAAGTCAAGCTCCATTCATTAGATGTCAAAAGATGTCTACTTGGGTATATATATGTAACAAACCCCTGGAAAAAAGATAATTCTTTATTCATATCCTTTTAGGGAGTCAGGAAAGGGTTTAGGGTGTCCAAAAACACCTTAGGTAGATAGATTAGGGAGGCGATTTCTCTGGCTTATTCAGCAGGTGGCCTTAAAATCCCGGAAGGCATAAGAGCTCATTCTAATCGGGCCATGGCGACTTCCTGGGCAGAGGTCGGAGATGTCGATTGAGGATATATGTAGGGGGGCCACATGGTCATCTCCATCTACTTTCTTTAAGCATTATAGATTAGATCTGGGTGGCTCCAACGATCTCACGTTTGGTAGAAGGGTGCTGGAAGCAGTAGTCCCTCCCTAAAACTCTTTTCTCTGTAATTCTCTCGTTAGTGCTGTACTTACCGGTAGCGGTGTTTTTCAGGAGCCCATGACAGCACTCCTATATTCCCTCCCTTTTATGCTGACAGGGCTTATCACCACTTATTGATATAAATTTGTAAAGTTAGTCACAGGGTGAAATGTGTAAATTATTTATGTGCTACTAACCAAGGAGGTCCTCTCATGCTCTGTAATCCAACTGATGCGGGAGAGAGGTGCTGCCCTTTTATCTCTGTAGGTTTCCTGTCCCTGAAGGGCGGATCCCCTCTCTCGTTTGTGCTGTCATGGGGTCCTGAAAAACACCGCTACCGGTAAGTAGCTTGAGTATTTTTGGCCACAATGATCAAAGGTATATGTGGGGGAAAAAGGGCACAGAATTAAAGGAAAAGAACACCTCGACACCCATTAATGGTGGGGGTGGATTAATCATGCTTTGGGGTTGTGTTGCAACCAATGGCACGGGGAACATTTCATAGGAAGAGAGAAGAATGGATTCTATGAAACTTCAACAAATTCTTGATGCAAACATAACACCATCTGTAAAAAAGCTGAAGTTGAAGAGCATGGCGTCTACAAATTGATAATAATTCTAAACACATGTCAAAGTCCACAATAGACTACGCAAGCTGAAGGTTTTTCTTGCAAATGGGTGAGTTACTAGGTACTAACCATGCAGGGTGCCCAAACTTTTGCATGCCACTCTACTTAGGCCTCATTCAGATATCCGTTTTTCAGATATGTGCTTTATCTGTGTTTTTCAAAGTCTATGGTGCAATTCACATGTATGTGTCTTTTTGCCGACCATGTGTCCAAAAAAAATCACAGATATATGTCCATTATTGATCCCAGTTATGGATCAAAATTACCCATAGAGGTCTGTGGGTCCGTGAATATCGCGGACAGCACACAGATGCCATCCATCTGCGTTCCAAGTGCTGTCTTTTTTTTAACATAGCAATGGGTAGGAGAATCTATGCAATTTTTTTATTTTCGCATACAAGAACATCACCGAAGAAACACTGACCAAACAATGATGAAAATCTGATCTCAAACACTAATGAAAATCGGTCCATTTTTTTTTTAAATGGATGTCTGAATGGTGTCTTTAAAAAAGTTGTCTACTTTAAAAAAACAAACTGTTCTTCATTATTAAACCCATATTAAATGGATTTTCCATTGTAAAGAAAAGTGGACCTCAAATGGTTTTCCCTCTATCTCTGCCCTTCTCTGGTCCTATGAAGCCAGAGCTGTCAGTCAAAGGGGTGGGGAAGGAGGTGCAGATAGAAAGAAAACAAGCCCTGTTTTACCCTGCTATAATCCGCCGAGTGTACATGGTTTGAACAGTCATTCTTTGCTGACTGTGCCTTTAATTAATTCTGAAATAACATCCATTAGCCAAAGCAGAAAATTACTAGAAAGTTAATGCCAAAGACCTCAATTTTTATCTCATCTGACCACAGCACCTTCTCCCAATCACTCACAGAATCATCCAGGTGTTCATACTTACACTTATAAGAAATACTTATTTCTCACTGCAAAATGCAAATACATTTATATGATTTATACAATGTGATTTTCTGGATTTTATGTTTCATATTCTATCTCTCAATGTTAAAATTAACCTACCCTTAAAATTATAGACTGTTCATGTCGTTGTCAGTGGGCAAACTTACAAAATCAGCAAGGGATCAAATACTGATTTCCCCCACTGTATGTGTAGGAGTCGGGGAGATAGCGGATTGCTAGAATATTACACAGTAATGCAGAAATATTGTGGTGTATTTCTGTCAGCGTAAAACTGACAGGCAGTCTACTAGACCATGCTATTTGGTAGGTTCTATTATGTTTCCATAGATAGCAAACCAGGGTTGGCATTGGTGGGTCCCCTGCCACAGCACCCCATTGGCAATGCGATCGCACCGAGTGGAGTGACAGCAGGAGCCTTCTCGCTGTCTAACCACTCTGATGCTGCAGTCAGCTATGACCATGGCAGCAAGGGCATTAAAGGGACAGCACCAAAGATAGCTCCAATCCTGGCTGATGGCATGGGCATCGAAGTCAAGAACTATGTAGTTCGTGGGATATAGAGTCACAAGCTGGAAAGGGGGTTAAATGCGATAAACTACTTTAAAGTATACTGCCACTTCCAATATCGTGTCTTGGTAGAATTATAACCCAAAGACAATGTTGCTATTAATAATATACAAATTCTTGCATTATGAAAATGCAGCATCCATTTTAGTTTCTATTATTAAAATGCATGAAAAATGAAGAAACTTTGCCAAAGGTCTCGATTACACATTTCCTATCAATTTGATTCTATTGTTCATACATGATTTTGTGTCTCCATTATAAAAGACTATGAACAAACCTTTTGGAGGCCGATTTTGCTGTTCTATTCCCTTTCTTCATGTGATTACTTTGTGCTAACATACCTTCTGTACTCCAGCAAATGTAAGAATATAATGGAAGGAGAGTGTGACTTCAGGATCCAACTATATAAGGTTCATTTGTGAACTACTTATGGAGAACGGAGTTGCAGGAAAGATGCATACCCCGAAAACAGGAAGGATTGGTCATGAAGATCTGTTATGAAATTGCATCATTTTAAATGTAAGGTGGAAGATAGCCTTTAAGCACATGTTCCTGCCATTTCTAAAGTAGCAATCTGAAGGAAGGGCTGATCTATGCATTGTAATAATGTGGGATTTTGGAAAGATCATGTACAGATCTTTAAAACTGCTAATGACATTTATTACTCTTTTTTTATTCTGAACAATATCCTTCTAATTGAATATTTGATATTATAGAATTGATACAGTCTTCATAATGTGTATTTCCTTGTTTTTACAATCTTGTTTTAACCTTTCACAAGTTCTCCTTATCCATCTGTAATAAGGAAGAAAGGCACGATGGTCACAGTTATTATGCGACTATTTCTCTTGTTTCTTTTGTTATTAAGCTGCTAGCTTAAATATAGCTGCACATTTTGTTTGCAGTATTAATAACACCAGGATTATAAACCTGCTTACTTTAGATTTCCCCAAGGCACAAGAACATCAAGCTGTACATTTGGTATCACTCCAAACCGGAATCTCTTATATTTAATTAGAAGCTCTAATATTTACATCTAGATTCTCAGTCCTATCTCTGACAAAGGACATTCAAGTCATTAAGTAAGAATTTGCAATATTCTTTTCCCCAGCTTTTCTTTTTCCAAATACTTTGGTTATAACTTGGCAGACTCAGAATTTTCTATAGCAGAATTCTGTATTATGCATCTAGATGAGATTTTGCAAACATAATTCAGAATTATGGGTCAGATTTCTGCCTCAGCCATTTTTTTTTTATTTAAATAGATTTTTATTACATCTCACACATAATTTCCTTATGTTCCATACAGAATTTACTCAGTTTTAAAGGCCCCAACATTCCCAACAAATCCCACCCCACCCCCAAAAGACAGCTCATCTCTTTTAATATCACCTCAATTAATAATACTTAATGAATCTTTAATCCACTTAACCCACTTAAGACCACCTATTCAACATTCAATTATCACCGACCACAGGCCCTTAACTTTCCCACTCCCTTTACCTGCCCTATCCCAATTCCAGCCACGGAGACCACATTTTATCAAACATTCCTGTTTTCCCTCGTTTCTTGTAAACCCCTTTTTCCAACTTCAGACCCTGCTTTACATATTGAAGGAATTCTCTCTTCGCGGACGGTTCCTCCTTTATCCAGTTACGTGCTATCACCTTTCGGGCCATATATAATAGTCTAGCAATTGCTATCTTCCAGGTGTTGTCCACTCCAATCTCATCCACATACCCCAGTAAACACACTATCGGATCCCTTGATACCGTGCATTTATACGCTCCTTCCACACGACTCAAAACCACCAGCCAAAAAGCAGCCAGTCTTGGACACGTCCACATCATATGATATATTCCAGCATTCATAGTCCTACACCTTGGACACTCAGAGTCGGCACGCAGACCCGCTCTATGCAATACTTCCGTAGATTTGTAGACTCTGTGTATGATATAAAGCTGCGACAACATATACGGTTCACTTAAAGACACCCGTGGAACCCACTCCAACACCGACTCCCAGGTTTCATTCTCCATTGGACCCAGGTCCCTCTCCCACTTAGCTCTCGCCTTTATTGGAAATCCTAACAAGTATGTATGTAGTAAGTCTTTATATAGGGTGGAAATAACTCCCCTCGTAGTCCCGTCACCACACACATATTCCAACATTATATCTTCTTGTATTCTAATACCTGCACCCCTGTTTTGAGCTCCAAATGCGTGCCTCATCTGTGCATATTGGTATTCCCCCGAGGGCCTGAGTCCAAACTCCACCTGCAATTGGGAAAAGGATTTCAGCACTCGCTGTTCAATTATCTGATTCACATAATAGATTCCCTTAGCCTGCCACTCTGATAGTATCCCCAATGCTGCAAACTCCGGTAAGTTATTATTAAAACATATCGGAGAGAATCTAGTTAGGCCCGTAACCCCCCGAACTTGCTTCAATTTGCTCCACAACTTTCTTAACAAAAACATAGTTGGATACAATTTCCCCAAAGCCCCCAGGGAACCATCCTCCAGACACTGTATTACTGGACATCGGTTTGTCACCATTTCCATCAAATACTGTACCGCACTGGACAACGCCTCATGCGCCCAGCCCTTCAAATGCTGACTCTGGGCTGCAAGAAAATATACTTCAGGGTTGGGCAAAGCCAAACCACCATCCTCCTTGGGTCGCTGAAGCGTCTCCAGCCTGATACGTGGATATTGCCTTCCCCATACCAAACTTCTAAAGAGGGAGTTAATCTGTCGAAATTTCCCGCACGGTATCCAAACTGGTGTGTTATGAAGGACATATAGTATTTTAGGCATCAATACCATTTTAATAAGATTAACCCTACCTACCACCGATAAATGTAACTTAATCCAAGCATCCACTTTTGCCTTAAGTACACCCAGAACAGGAGTCAGATTCCTATGTAGAAAATCCGTGACTGGTACAGAGGTCCATATCCCAAGGTACTTAAAATGAGTTTCCACCTTAAGACGCCCCTCCCCCAAAGGCTCACTTTCATTCTCTCCCACTGTTTAATTCTACCTTAAACAGAATTGATTTACTCCAATTTATCGTCAGCCCCGACAAGGATCCAAATCCCTCAATAATCCCAATGGCACCCCTCAAGGAAACATCCAGGTCAGCAAGAAACAGTAGAACATCGTCCGCATACAATGCTATCTTCTCCTCAACTATCCCATACCTAAACCCGGACACCTCATCAGACTGTCGAATCTTGACGGCCAATGGTTCCACAGCCAGAGCAAACAAAAGAGGAGAGTGGACATCCCTGTCTTGTGCCTCTAGCTAGCTTTATAGGCTGAGATAACTCCCCATTCACGCTAATTCTAGCCACCGGCAGCGAATACAGCTGAATCCAGGACACAAACTGCGGTCCAAAACCCATGTACTTCAACACCTGCCAGAGATATCCCCACTCCACACTATCTAACGCCTTGTGGGCATCCAAGGATGCAATAACTCTCTGGCCACAGTTGTCAGACCTAAGCTGCAGATTCATAAACAGCCTCCGCAGGTTAACCGCCGTAGATCTATCAGGCATAAAGCCAGACTGATCCGGGTGCACCAGACTAGTAATAACACTTGACAGACGGGACGCTAACACCTTGGCCAGAAGCTTGACATCCATAGTTAGCAAAGAAATTGGACGATATGACTCAGGTTTCCCCAAATCCTTATCCTCCTTTGGAATAACCACTATTATGGCCTCTCTCATAGAAGCTGGCAGGCACCCTCTACACCTAGCTTCATCTAGAACCGCCTTTAATCTGGGAACCAACACCTCCCCCATGCTTTTATAGATTTCAGCGGGCAGTCCATCGACACTAGGCGCCTTCCCATTAGCCATAGACTGTAGTGCCCGACCCAGTCCCTCCTCCGTAATAGGGGCCTCCAAGCTCTCCCTATCTACCTCACTCAATCTCGGCAACCCTAGACCCACCAAGAAAGCCACTGTATCTCCCACCGATTCATCAACCCGAGAGGAGTATAGGTCCGCGTAGAAACCCGCAAAAACCTTCAAAATCTCAGATGTTTCAGAGACTCTACTTCCATTCCCAGAAACCAACGAGTGGACAAACGAGGTACTGCTCTGGGTAGCAGCCACCAGCGACAGCATATGACCCACAGTTTCTCCCTCCTGATAATAAGTCAGCCTCTGAAATTCCCGCTTCCTTTCAGCCTTTCCCAGCAGAATTGTCTCCATATGATTTTGCGCTATTTTTAACCTATTCCCAGCCTCAGGAGTTCTCAATATTACCATCTCGTCTTTCGCTACCCTCAGCTCGTCAACCGCTGCCTTTTCTGCCTCTCTCGTCTTCCGCTTACACCTACTAATATCTCTAAACAGTAACCCTCTCAAGTACGCCTTCATAGCTTCCCAAACAGTAGGAGCGTCTGTACTCCCATCATTCATTACAAAGAACTCCGCCACATCCTGTCTTATATTATCTAAATCCATAATGTGCAGCCAATTGGGGTGGATCTTCCACTCTCTCCTACTCACGGCCTGCGTCTCCAATTTTTAAACTCCACCTCAATTGGACTGTGGTCTGAGAGGGCCCTCGGTAAGTATCGCATCTCCCCCACCATTGTGTCTAACAGTCGATTACCCAAAGCCATATCAATTCTGGACAAAGTACCATGAGCCGGTGAATAACATGAATACCCTCTCTCCCCAACATGTCTAACTCTCTATAGGTCAATCATACCTATTTCACGAAAATAGGTGCCAAATGTAGTAGTGTGCCACCCCCCCCCCCCTTCCCGGCCTATTCTGACTGTTTTTATTTTAATCCCAAAAGTCATCACAGATATTATTCAAATCACCAATAATTAGAAGTGGTGTCGGGCCCCATCGTTCCACCCGCTCCAACACCTCTCTAATTTTCTTGCTTGAGTAAGGGGGTGGGATATACATTGCCGCTATAAACAACATCACTCCATGTATTATACATTGTATCACCACATACTGACCATCCACATCCACATGTATCTTCACCTCTTCATACTGCACTCCCACGGGTACCAACACTGACACCCCCCTTGAATACGTAGAGAAGGTAGAGTGGTATGCCCTCTGTATCCATCGCCTATTTAGTACATCCACCCTCTCCCGCACTAAATGCGTCGCTAACAGACATATCATTGAAGCCCTTTGATCCCTAACATACTGCAGACTCGCGGCTCGCCTGGACTTATCCGCAAGGCCTCTTACATTCCAGCTCAGTATCTTAATGCGGCCCCCCATCATATCATCTTTTAATATATCGTTAGTCACAATTATGAGCTGTCTAACCTCCCCCACCCCCCTACCAAAACCCAACTCCCCCCCCCTAAGCCACCCAATGCTACACATTCTGCCTCTTCTCAAGAGTGGGGCACCACCGCCCATTGCGAACACTCTCCCTTACGTTACACTCTCCACCCGCCTCCCGCTACCATAAATAACAATATTTCGTACATTTCTTAAACAGAACAAAACATTTCAACATGTAAAGAAGAAAAAAAAGGGAACAAATCAGGCTTGCAGTACGCCGCATAACCCTCCTCCCCCGTGCCCAACAGCCATTACTGCACCCTCTGGCCATTCACTCAATAAGGCCCAGCTCAGCCCTCAGACTTTACACATCCCCATAGCAAATATGCTGTCAATCACAAGTCTCCCATCCAGCGACAATGAAATAACCCCCGTCCGGGTCTCCCCGGTAGTTCAATCTCCTTTTCCCTCAAGTCGTTTAGCATTGGTGTTGATCCACTGGGTAGCGTCCTCTGGTGTCAGGAAAAAGTGGGTTTTATCAAAAGCTACCACTCTTAACTTTGCTGGAAACATCATGGAGTATTGCACTCCCAGTTCCCTCAGTCGTCTCTTGATACCAGTGAACTTCATCCGTTGTTTCTGAACCACAGCAGAATAGTCAGGATAAATAGCAATTCTTTGACCTCCAACCGTCAGATCTGCCATATCTCTAGCCTTCCTCAGGATAATGTCTCTGCCCCTGTAATTCAGAATTTTGGCAAGCATGGTACGGGGATTCGCTCCTGGGGCAGGGGGCTTCGGCGGGACCCTATGAGCTCTCTTAACTGCAAACACTTTTGTCAGCACTGTGCCAACAATGTTCTCCAACAGCCAGCTTTCAATAAACTCAGTGGGATTACTCCCCTCAGTTTTTTCAGGGATACCCACTATACGTATATTATTCCTTCTGGACCTATTCTCTAGATGCTCATTTTTGGCATTCAGCTCGGATATTGCTTGAGCAAACTTTTTCTCCGCTTTTTGCAGCTGAACTATATGATCTTCAGCGGTGCTCACCCTCTCTTCCACCACCCCCATGCATCTGTCCATCTTCTGCAGGGCTGCGCTTATCTGTACTGTCTCCTTTAACCTCCTGTATCTGAAGGGTCAGGGACTGTTTGCACGAGGAAACCAGTACAAAGACATCCCTGAGGGTCGGCTCAGCTCCTGGTATCATGTCTTCAGGTCCCCCTACTGCCACCGCCATGCTGCTTTCCTCCCTCCCCTTCTGTACCTCTTGCTCTCCTGCTGGGATCCCCTCCTCCTCGATATCAGCTCCAGCTCCCTTCTCTGCCTCCTCCGTTGCTTCCACTCTGGCGAACTGCTGGAGCTTCGCCGCCACCTCCATGCACTTCTGACATGCAGCGTTAGCTTTATCAGCTTCTTCTCTGGCCTCGGCGCCATCTTGGCCGGCACATGCATTCCCGGCTCCCGCGTCCTTCTGCCGTTTCCTGGTCATTTCCTCCGGCGTCAGGGCAACTGCTCAGGACCGCTTCGCTCCCCAGGCCTTCAGCCAGCCGGTAAGCCGCAAAAGAGACCGGTCGGTGGCGACTGCTCAGGATTATAATATAAAACGGCAGCGGGAGCGCTCTGCTGTGCGTCCGCTTACATGGACAGTTAGGACACGCCCCCGCCTCAGCCATTTTTTAAATAAAAATATGCCATTGCAGTGTTATTTCCAGTGCTGATTTAGTCATATGGCAGTGGGTTTCAGTACAGTATGAGGAGGTCCAGGCTCCTCACTTCCCTACATGCCAGACGGGACCTATCTTGCGAAGACTCATCCTTCATTTTGCAGAAACAAATCTATAGCAGATAGTAGAATTCTAGCTTTCCCCTTCCATGGTGTGGCCCATGGCTCCGATCCCTCTTTTACAGACGGCCTTGGAGCCTAATGCCTGAAGTTTGTGTGCTAGCCTTTTTTTTCTTTTTCAAAAACAGCTTGTTCTTGATATGCTATCTTGCTCCATAGATTACATTAAGTGCTTGAAACTTGAAGATTTGTCTTGTGTTTTTTTGAACAGCCTAAACAAGTTGTTAAAAAAAACAAGTTAATACATTTATCTAGCGAACGGGTACTAAGGTAGAACCACTAGGTTTCAAATTTAGGCTAGAAGATACTGGTAGATAATAAAATATAACTTTTAATCTATACTATTAAAACTAAATACAATACACACAGATCTACCTATCCGGACCTGACCTCACCTCCTTACTTACCAAAATCCCGCAATGTCTGTCTGCTATTTCAGCCTTCTTTTCTGCTCGCTTTCTACAACTGAACATGGACAAAACAGAATTCATCATCTTTCCCCCATCTCACTCTACCCCTCCACCAGACCTATCCATCAATGTCAATGGCTGCTCACTTTGCCCAGTCCCACACGCCCGGTGCCTCGGGGTGATCCTCGACTCTGCCCTCTCTTTCAAGCCGCATATCCAAGCCCTTATCTCCTCCTGCCGTCTCAAACTCAAAAATATTTCCCGGATCCGCGCATTCCTTGACCGCGACACTGCAAAAACGCTAGTGCATGCCCTTATCATCTCCCGCCTCGACTACTGCAACCTCCTACTCTCTGGACTCCCCTCTAGCACTCTGGCACCACTCCAATCCATCCTACACTCTGCTGCCCGACTAATCTACCTGTCTCCCCGCTATTCCCCAGCCTCTCCCCTCTGTCAAGCCCTTCACTGGCTTCCTATCGCCCAGAGACTCCAGTTCAAAACCCTCACAATGACATACAAAGCCATCCACAACCTGTCTCCTCCATACATCTGTGACATGGTCTCCCGGTACTTACCTGCACGCAACCTCCGATCCTCTCAAGACCCTCTACTCCCCTCTCATCTCTTCTTTCCACAACCGCATCCAAGACTTCTCCCGTGCTTCCCCCATACTCTGGAACTCTCTACCCGAACACATCAGACTCTCGCCTACCATAAAAACCTTCAAAATGAACCTGAAGACTCACCTCTTCCGACAAGCCTACAGCCTGCAGTGATCCTGAACTTACTGAACTGCCGCACAACCAGTTCTACCCTCTCCTAGTGTATCCTCACCCATCCCCTGCAGACTTTGAGCCCTCGCGGGCAGGGTCCTCCCTCCTTATGTACCCGCGTGCCTTGTTTTTTGCTCATGTTTAGTGTATTTGTCTATATTTGCCCCGTATTCACATGTCAAGCGCCATGGAATAAATGGCGCTATAAAAATCTATAATAATAATAATAATAATAACCACTAGGTTTCAAATTTAGGCTAGAAGATACTGGTAGATAATAAAATATAACTTTTAATCTATACTATTAAAACTAAATACAATATTAGTAGATATTAAAATGATTGTCCCCAGGGACAAAGTCCAAAGGCAGAAAAGGAAATACCTACAAGAAAATCACCAGCACCAGACTATAATGCATGTACGATAACTTCTACAGAGTATGTGAATCCTGTCTCAGTAATGATTAGTCACTAGTGATGAGTGAGTATGCTCATTACTCGGGTTTCTCCGAGCATGCTCGGGTAGTCTCCGAGTATTCTGGCGTGCTCGGAGATTTAGTTTATGTCGACGCAGCTGCATGATTTGCGGCTGCTAGACAGCTTGAATACATGTGGAAATTCCCTAACAGGCAATCCCCACATGTATTCAAGCTGTCTAGCAGCCGCAAAACATGCAGCTGCGTCGACATAAATTAAATCTCCGAGAACACTGAAATACTCTGAGACGGACCACCCGAGCATGCTCGCTCATCACTATTAATCACTATTATGTCTCACTGTAATCAAAACATGTATCATAGGTAGAAATATAAAGGTAGTGGGGAAAGCTCCTAAAATGAGGATCATTCACAAAAACATTCCATCAATATATATTGGAACAATCTCACTATTAGATGTATCAGAAGTCAGATGTCCTTTCCTGTCATGGTCCTGTAATCGCCTATGTGGCATCACCATGTCCTGGGCTGTAAATAATACACAGTGCATCACTCCCTATGCATTTCCTCTTGAGTAAGATTCTTCAGGGGAGACTAAAGGGGCTGGTTAGTCAAGAATAGCACCATGCCCACAGTCTAATGTCGCCAGTCGTACTCATCTGACTCTATGCGCAACACTATCAGCCTAATACCTTATATCAAATCTTACCGTAATTCCTCATTGCGGTTAAGTCATCTCCAGGAAAACCTCCACTACAGTACTTGTGTAAGTTGGAGCGAACCAACTTTGGTGACATGCAGACGTCACATCCGGGCCGCGCAGATTCGCAAGAACCTCACTGCTGGTGAAGTAATCACAGGGGCTGATATTATGGGCGGTTAATAGATAACTGTGCCACACAGACAAACGCCCTCAGGACAGAAAATGTATTTGAGTGGCCTTAACTGGTTGCATTGCTCTACACATAGGTACAATCATGTTCTAGTAAGGATGGGGCAAGCAATATATACACTGCTCAAAAAAAAAAAAAGGTAACACTAAAATTCCACATCCTAGATATCACTGAAATATTCCAGTTGTAAATCTTTATTCATTACATAGTGGAATGTGTTGAGAACAATAAAGCCTAAAAATTATCAATGTAAATCACAACTAATATCCCACAGAGGTCTGGAGTTGAATGATGCTCAAAATCAAAGTGGAAAATGAAGTTACAGGCTGATCCAACTTCAGTGGAAATGCCTCAAGATGAGGAAGTGATGCTCAGTAGTGTGTGTGGCCTCCACGTGCCTGTATGATATCCCTACAACGCCTGCGCATGCTCCTGATGAGGCGGTGGATGGTCTCCTGAGGGATCTCCTCCCAGACCTGGACTAAAGCATCCGCCAACTCCTGGACAGTCTGTGGTGCAACGTGATGTTGGTGGATGGTGCGAGACATGATGTCCCAGATGTGTTCAATCGGATTCAGGTCTGGGGAAAGGGCGGGCCAGTCCATAGCTTCAATGCCTTCATCTTGCAGGAACTGCTGACACACACCAGCCACATGAGGTCTGGCATTGTCCTGCATTAGGAGTAACCCAGGGGCCAACCACACCAGCATATGATCTCATAAGGGGTCTGAGGATCTCATCTAGGTACCTAATGATAGGCTACCTCTGGCAAGCACATGGAGGGCTGTGCGGCCCTCCAAAGAAATTCCACCCCACACCATTACTGACTCACTGCCAAACCAATAATGCTGAAGGATGCTGCAGGCAGCAGATCGCTCTCCACGGCGTCTCCAGACTCTGTCACGTCTGTCACATGTGCTCAGTGTGAACCTGCTTTTATCTGTGAAGAGCACAGGGCGCCAGTGGTGAATTTGCCAATCTTGGTGTTCTGTGGCAAATGCCAAGCATCCTGCACGGTGTTGGGCTGTGAGCACAACCCCCATCTGTGGACGTCAGGCACTCAGACCATCCTCATGGAGTCGGTTTCTGACCATTTGTGCAGACACATGCACATTTGTGGCCTGCTGGACATCATTTTTCAGGGCTCTGGCAGTGCTCCTCCTGTTCCTCCTTGCACAAAGGCTGAGGTAGTGGTCCTGCTGCTGGGTTGTTGCCCTCCTACGGCCCCCTCCACATCTCCTGGTGTACTGGTCTGTCTCCTGGTAGCGCCTTCAGCCCCTGGACACTACGCTGACAGACACAGCAAACCTTCTTGCCACAGCTCACATTGATGTGCCATCCTGGATGAGCTGCACTACCTGAGCCACTTGGGTCGGTTGTAGAGTCCGTCAAAACATCAGAAAGCATTGCTACTGAAATGTGGTCTATGGTCCCACCTGCAGAACCACTCTTCTCCACTTTATTGAGAATGTCTTGATAATTGCCAATAATTTCCATCTGTTGTCTATTCCATTTGCACAACTGCATGTGAAATTAATAGTCAAACAGTGTTGCTTCCTAAGTGGACAGTTTGATTTCACAGAAGTTTGATTTACTTGGAGTTATATTCTGCTGTTTAAGTGTTCCCTTTATGTTTTGAGCAGTGTATATATAACGCAAGCAACCATGGATAACTTCATTAACCACTTGCAGTACATACAACCCTATCAGGAGTATTAGCAGAAAATTAGTAACAGCATCCAGAAAAATGGTAAAATAGAGACATGATATTCCTGATTATTGCACGTTCATCTCAAATAGAAAAATTGATAACAAGTAAAGGGATTATCTCCAGTCGAGCCAGGAATAATAGATTAGGGGTATGGGGGGCAGATACAGGAAAATTGCTGTCTGAAGGCCGTCAAGGAAATAGGGGATAGTTCTACCTGTGTGCTAAGTTATGCCTATAATTAATCAAGTTAAAGTATCTTCTAGTCTATCCCTTATCAGTGGTGGTTGGCGCCCTATCACCTGCGCAAATGGCGTCCCCGCTCCTGTCCAACCTTGATGCATGTTGCTGATGGGTCTTGCTAACAATGTGTCTCTTTTAATTACGGTAGTTATATCCCGAAAATGTTCTCCCACTCTCCTTCTCAGCTGTCTTTTGGTTTTTCCCACATACTCTATGCCACATTGGCATGTGGCTTTATATATGACACATTTTGGATCTGCAATTGTTTAACTCCTTCATGACCCAGCCTATTTTGACCTTAACCCCTTCATGACCCAGCCTATTTTGGCCTTAACCCCTTCATGACCCAGCCTATTTTGGCCTTAATGACCTGGCCGTTTTTTGCAATTCTGACCAGTGTCCCTTTATGAGGTAATAACTCAGGAACGCTTCAACGTATCGTAGCGATTCTGAGATTGTTTTTTCGTGACATATTGGGCTTCATGTTAGTGGTAAATTTAGGTCGATAATTTCTGAGTTTATTTGTGAAAAAAAACGGAAATTTGGCGAAAATTTTGAAAATTTCGCAATTTTCACATTTTGAATTTTTATTCTGTTAAACCAGAGAGTTATGTGACACAAAATAGTTAATAAATAACATTTCCCACATGTCTACTTTACATCAGCACAATTTTAGAAACAAATTTTTTTTTTGCTAGGAAGTTATAAGGGTTAAAATTTGACCAGTGATTTCTCATTTTTACAACAAAATTTACAAAACCATTTTTTTAGGGACCACCTCACATTTGAAGTCAGTTTGAGGGTTCTAAATGGCTGAAAATACCCAAAAGTGACACCATTCTAAAAACTGCACCCCTCAAGGTGCTCAAAACCACATTCAAGAAGTTTATTAACCCTTCAGGTGTTTCACAGCAGCAGAAGCAACATGGAAGTAAAAAATGAACATTTAACTTTTTAGTCACAAAAATTATCTTTTAGCAACAATTTTTTTACTTTCCCAAGGGTAAAAGGAGAAACTGGACCACGAACGTTTTTGTCCTGAGTACGCTGATACCTCACATGTGGGGGTAAACCACTGTTTGGGTGCACGGCAGGGAAGGGAAGGAGCGCCATTTGACTTTTTGAATGAAAAATTGGCTCCAATCTTTAGCGGACACCATGTCGCGTTTGGAGAGCCCCCGTGTGCCTAAACATTGGAGCTCCCCCACAAGTGACCCCATTTTGGAAACTAGAACCCCCACGGAACTTACCTAGAAGCATAGTGAGCACTTTAAACCCCCAGGTGCTTCACAAATTGATCGGTAAAGATGAAAAAGTACTTTTTTTTCACAAAAAAATTATTTTAGCCTCAATTTTTTCATTTTCACATGGGTAACAGGATAAAATGGATCCTAAAATTTGTTGGGCAATTTCTCCTGAGTACACCGATACCTCACATGTGGGGGTAAACCACTGTTTGGGCACATGGTAAGGCTCAGAAGGGAAGGAGCGCCATTTGACTTTTTGAATGAAAAATTATCTCCATCATTAGCGGACACCATGTCGCATTTAGAAAGCCCCTGTGTACCTAAACATTGGAGCTCCCCCACAAGTGACCCCATTTTGGAAACTAGACCCCCCAAGGAACTTATCTAGAAGCATAGTGAGCACTTTAAACCCTAAGGTGCTTCACAAATTGATCCGTAAAAATGAAAAAGTACTTTTTTTTCACACAAAATTTCTTTTAGCCTCAATTTTTTCATTTTCACATGGGCAACAGGATAAAATGGATCCTAAAATTTGTTGGGCAATTTCTCCTGAGTACGCCGATACCTCATATGTGGGGGTAAACCACTGTTTGGGTGCACGGCAAGGCTCAGAAGGGAAGGCACCCCATTTGACTTTTTGAATGAAAAATTAGCTCCAATTGTTAGCGGACACCATGTCGCCTTTGGAGAGCCCCTGTGTGCCTAAACATTGGAGCTACCCTACAAGTGACCCCATTTTGGAAACTAGACCCCTCAAGGAACTTATCTAGATGCATAGTGAGCACTTTAAACCCCCAGGTGCTTCACAGAAGTTTATACCGCAGAGCCGTGAAAATAAAAAATATTTCTTTCCTCAAAAATGATTTTTAGCCCGGAATTTTTTATTTTCCCAAGGGTAACTGGAGAAATTGGACCCCAAAAGTTGTTGTCCAGTTTCTCCTGAGTACGCTGATACCCCATATGTGGGGGTAAACCACTGTTTGGGCACACGTCGGGGTTCGGAAGGGAAGTAGTCACGTTTTGGAATGCAGACTTTGATGGAATGCTCTGCGGGCGTCACGTTGCGTTTGCAGAGCCCCTGATGTGCCTAAACAGTAGAAACTCCCCACAAGTGACCCCATTTTGGAAACTAGACCCCCCAAGGAACTTATCTAGATGTGTAGTGAGCACTTAGAACCCCCAAGTGCTTCATAGAAGTTTACAACGCAGAGCCGTGAAAATAAAAAATAATTTTTCATTCCTCAAAAATTATGTTTTAGCAAGCAATTTTTTATTTTCTCAAGAGTAACAGGAGAAATTGGACCCCAATAGTTGTTGTCCAGTTTGTCCTGAGTACGCTGGTACCCCATATGTGGGGGTAAACCACTGTTTGGGCGCACATCGGGGCTCGGAAGGGAGGGAGCACCATTTGACTTTTTGAACGCAAGATTGGCTGGAATCAATGGTGGCGCCATGTTGCGTTTGGAGACCCCTGATGTGCCTAAACAGTGGAAACCCCTCAATTCTAACTCCAACACTAACCCCAACACACCCCTAACCCTAATACCAACTCTAACCATGACCCTAATCACAACCCTAATCCCAACACACCCCTAACCACAACCCTAACCCTAATCCCAACCCTAACCCTAATCCCAACCCTAACTCTAACCCTGTTGTGAATTTGGTTTTTGGGCTCCCCCGGTGGTCGCTGGTGGTACTGGACTTGTGTGCTTCACTTTCTCTGTTCACCTGTTTCCATCAGGATGTGGGAGTATCCTATTTAGCCTTGCTGCTCAGTTATTCTACTGCCGGCCATCAATGTAACCAGAGCCTTTCTGTTGCATGTTCCTGCTTCTAGACTACTATCAGCTAAGTTGGACTCTTAGTCCTAAGTTTGTTTGCATTTTTGTTCCAGTTCACAGTTATGTTATGTTTCTGTAGCTGGAAGCTCTTGTGGGCCGAAATTACCACTCCGGTGTCATGAGTTGACACATGAGTCTTAAAGTAATTTCTGGATGGTATTTTAATAGGGTTTTCAGCTGACCGTGAAGTTCCCTATTGTATCTTCTTACTATCTAGTAAGCGGACCTCGCTTTGCTGAACCTACCTTCATACTGCGTATGTCTTTTCCTCTGAACTCACCGTCAATATATGTGGGGGGCTTCTGTCTCCTTTTTGGGGGAATTTCCCTAGAGGTAAGCCAGGTCTGTTTTTTCCTCTATTAGGGTTAGTTAGTTCTCCGGCTGGCGCTGGGCGTCTAGGGATAAAACGTAGGTACGCCACCCGGCCACTGTTAGTTGTGTGGTAGGTTTAGCTCACGGTCAGCTCGAGATTCCATCACCCAAGAGCTAGTCTGTTATTTAAGTTCTCTGACGTTCCCTTGCCATTGGGAACCATGACAATATGGCCGGCCAAGGGTTAAAACCGTTGGCAGAAGAAAGGAGAGAAAAAGAAGTCTGCAGATTTTTTTTTTTTTTTTTTTTCTTCTGAGCTTGCTCTATAGTTTACTCAGTTGCATTTCTGCTCTAATTGCAGCCTTTGCCTCTCTCTCTCCTTCTAATCCTTGAATGGCTCTGATCTCACCTGATTAAAATGGATCCTCAGAGTTTGGCTACAGGTTTGAATAATCTTGCTACGAAGGTTCAAAATTTACAGGATTTTGTTATTCATGCTGAACCTAGAATTCCTATACCAGAATTTTTCTCCGGGGATAGATCTCGTTTCCTGAATTTCAAATATAATTGTAAATTATTTCTTTCCCTGAGATCTCGCTCCGCTGGAGATCCCGCACAGCAGGTTAGGATAGTAATTTCCTTGCTGCGGGGTGACCCTCAAGACTGGGCATTTGCATTGGCACCCGGGGATCCTGCGTTGCTCAATGTGGATGCGTTTTTTCTGGCTTTGGGGTTGCTTTATGAGGAACCTAATTTAGAGATTCAGGCTGAAAAAACCTTGATGGCCCTATCTCAAGGGCAAGATGAAGCTGAAATATACTGCCAAAAATTTCGTAAATGGTCTGTGCTTACTCAGTGGAATGAGTGCGCCCTGGCGGCGAATTTCAGAGAGGGTCTCTCTGATGCCATTAAGGATGTTATGGTGGGGTTCCCTGCACCTACAGGTCTGAATGAGTCCATGACAATGGCTATTCAGATTGATCGGCGTTTGCGGGAGCGCAAACCTGCGCACCATTTGGCGGTGTCTTCTGAGAAGGCTCCAGAAAATATGCAATGTGATAGAATTCTGTCCAGAAGCGAACGGCAGAATTTTAGGCGAAAAAATGGGTTGTGCTTCTATTGTGGTGATTCAACTCATGTTATATCAGCATGCTCTAAACGTACAAAAAAGGTTGATAAGTCTATTTCAATTGGCACTTTACAGTCAGTTTATTTTGTCTGTGACCTTGATTTGTTCATTATCGTCAATTACCGCGGATGCCTATGTCGACTCTGGCGCCGCTTTGAGTCTCATGGATTGGTCCTTTGCCAGGCGCTGTGGGTTTGATCTAGAGCCTCTGGAAGTTCCTATACCTCTGAAGGGTATTGCCTCTACACCATTGGCTAGTAATAAACCACAATACTGGACACAAGTGACTATGCGTATGAATCCAGACCATCAGGAGACGATTCGCTTCCTTGTGTTGTACAATCTACATGATGTTTTGGTGCTCAGATTGCCATGGTTACAATCTCATAACCCAGTTCTGGACTGGAAAGCAATGTCTGTGTTAAGCTGGGGATGTCAGGGGGCTCATGGGGACGTACTCTTGGTTTCCATTTCGTCATCTATTCCCTCTGAGATTCCGGAATTTTTATCTGATTATCGTGATGTTTTTGAGGAGCCTAAGCTTGGTTCACTACCTCCTCACAGAGATTGCGATTGTACCATAGATCTGATTCCGGGCAGTAAATTTCCAAAGGGTCGTTTATTTAATCTATCTGTACCTGAACATGCTGCTATGCGAGAATATATTAAGGAGTCCCTGGAAAAGGGACATATTCGTCCTTCTTCATCTCCCTTGGGAGCCGGTTTTTTCTTTGTATCTAAAAAAGATGGCTCTTTGAGGCCGTGTATTGATTATCGACTCTTGAATAAAATTACAGTCAGATATCAGTATCCTCTGCCACTGCTGACTGATTTGTTTGCTCGAATAAAAGGGGCTAAGTGGTTTTCTAAGATTGATCTCCGTGGGGCGTATAATTTGGTGCGAATTAAGCAGGGGGATGAGTGGAAAACCGCATTTAATACGCCCGAGGGCCATTTTGAGTATTTAGTAATGCCTTTTGGTCTTTCAAATGCCCCTTCAGTCTTTCAGTCCTTTATGCATGACATTTTCCGGGAATATTTGGATAAATTCATGATCGTGTATCTGGATGATATTTTGATTTTTTCTGATGACTGGGATTCTCATGTCCAACAGGTCAGCAGGGTTTTTCAGGTTTTGCGGGCTAATTCCTTGTGTGTGAAGGGTTCTAAGTGTATTTTTGGGGTTCAAAAGATTTCTTTTTTGGGGTACATTTTTTCCCCCTCTTCCATTGAGATGGATCCTGTCAAGGTTCGGGCTATTTGTGATTGGACGCAACCTTCTTCGCTTAAGAGCCTTCAGAAATTTTTGGGCTTTGCTAATTTTTATCGTCGATTTATAACTGGTTTTTCTGATGTTGCTAAACCTTTGACTGATTTGACCAAAAAGGGTGCTGATGTTGCTGATTGGTCCCCTGCTGCTGTGGAGGCCTTTCGGGAGCTTAAGCGCCGCTTTTCTTCCGCCCCTGTGTTGCGTCAGCCTGATGTTACTCTTCCTTTTCAGGTTGAGGTCGATGCTTCCGAGATCGGAGCTGGGGCAGTCTTGTCGCAGAAAAGTTCCGATTGCTCCGTGATGAGACCTTGTGCGTTCTTTTCTCGAAAATTTTCGCCCGCCGAGCGAAATTATGATATTGGTAATCGGGAGCTTTTGGCTATGAAGTGGGCTTTTGAGGAGTGGCGTCATTGGCTTGAGGGGGCTAGACATCAGGTGGTGGTATTGACCGATCACAAGAATTTGATTTATCTTGAGTCTGCCAGGCGCCTGAATCCTAGACAGGCGCGCTGGTCGTTGTTTTTCTCTCGGTTTAATTTTGTGGTCTCATACTTACCAGGTTCTAAAAATGTGAAGGCGGATGCCCTTTCTAGGAGTTTTGAGCCTGATTTCCCTGGTGATTCTGAACCTACAGGTATCCTTAAGGATGGGGTGATATTATCTGCTGTTTCCCCAGACCTGCGACAGGCTTTGCAGGAGTTTCAGGCGGATAGACCTGATCGTTGCCCGCCTGGTAGACTGTTTGTTCCTGATGATTGGACCAGTAGAGTCATCTCGGAGGTTCATTCTTCTGCGTTGGCAGGTCATCCCGGGATCTTTGGTACCAGGGATTTGGTGGCTAGGTCCTTCTGGTGGCCTTCTCTGTCTCGAGATGTACGAGTTTTTGTGCAGTCTTGTGATGTTTGTGCTCGGGCCAAACCTTGTTGTTCTCGGGCTAGCGGATTGTTGTTATCTTTGCCTATTCCAAAGAGGCCTTGGACTCACATCTCTATGGATTTTATTTCTGATCTCCCTGTTTCTCAGAAAATGTCTGTCATCTGGGTGGTGTGTGACCGTTTTTCAAAGATGGTTCATTTGGTGCCCTTGCCTAAGTTGCCATCCTCTTCCGAGTTGGTTCCTCTGTTTTTTCAAAATGTGGTTCGCTTGCATGGTATTCCGGAGAATATCGTTTCTGACAGGGGGACCCAGTTCGTGTCTAGATTTTGGCGGGCGTTCTGTGCTAGGATGGGCATTGATTTGTCTTTTTCGTCTGCGTTCCATCCTCAGACTAATGGCCAGACTGAGCGAACTAATCAGACCTTGGAGACTTATTTGAGGTGTTTTGGGTCTGCGGATCAGGATGACTGGGTTGCCTTTTTGCCGTTGGCGGAGTTTGCCCTCAATAATCGGGCTAGTTCTGCCACTTTGGTTTCTCCTTTCTTTTGCAATTCGGGGTTTCATCCTCGCTTTTCTTCTGGTCAGGTAGAGTCTTCGGATTGTCCTGGAGTGGATACTGTGGTGGATAGGTTGCATCGGATTTGGGGACAGGTGGTGGACAATTTGGAGTTGTCCCAGGAGAAGACTCGGCATTTTGCCAACCGCCGTCGTCGTGTTGGTCCTCGTCTTCGTGTTGGGGACTTGGTGTGGTTGTCTTCTCGTTTTGTCCCTATGAGGGTTTCTTCTCCTAAGTTTAAGCCTCGGTTCATCGGCCCGTATAAGATTTTGGAGATTCTTAACCCTGTGTCCTTTCGATTGGACCTCCCGGCGTCTTTTTCTATCCATAATGTCTTCCATCGGTCATTATTGCGCAGGTATGAGGTACCGGTTGTGCCTTCCATTGAGCCTCCCGCTCCGGTGTTGGTTGAGGGTGAATTGGAGTACGTTGTGGAGAAGATCTTGGACTCCCGTGTTTCCAGACGGAAACTTCAGTATCTGGTCAAGTGGAAGGGCTACGGTCAGGAGGATAATTCTTGGGTGACAGCCTCTGATGTTCATGCCTCTGATTTGGTCCGTGCCTTTCATAGGGCTCATCCTGATCGACCTGGTGGTTCTTGTGAGGGTTCGGTGCCTCCTCCTTGAGGGGGGGGTACTGTTGTGAATTTGGTTTTTGGGCTCCCCCGGTGGTCGCTGGTGGTACTGGACTTGTGTGCTTCACTTTCTCTGTTCACCTGTTTCCATCAGGATGTGGGAGTATCCTATTTAGCCTTGCTGCTCAGTTATTCTAGTGCCGGCCATCAATGTAACCAGAGCCTTTCTGTTGCATGTTCCTGCTTCTAGACTACTATCAGCTAAGTTGGACTCTTAGTCCTAAGTTTGTTTGCATTTTTGTTCCAGTTCACAGTTATGTTATGTTTCTGTAGCTGGAAGCTCTTGTGGGCCGAAATTACCACTCCGGTGTCATGAGTTGACACGAGTCTTAAAGTAATTTCTGGATGGTATTTTAATAGGGTTTTCAGCTGACCGTGAAGTTCCCTATTGTATCTTCTTACTATCTAGTAAGCGGACCTCGCTTTGCTGAACCTACCTTCATACTGCATATGTCTTTTCCTCTGAACTCACCGTCAATATATGTGGGGGGCTTCTGTCTCCTTTTTGGGGGAATTTCCCTAGAGGTAAGCCAGGTCTGTTTTTTCCTCTATTAGGGTTAGTTAGTTCTCCGGCTGGCGCTGGGCGTCTAGGGATAAAACGTAGGTACGCCACCCGGCCACTGTTAGTTGTGTGGTAGGTTTAGCTCACGGTCAGCTCGAGATTCCATCACCCAAGAGCTAGTCTGTTATTTAAGTTCTCTGACGTTCCCTTGCCATTGGGAACCATGACAAACCCCAACCCTAACCACAACTTTAACCCCAACACACCCCTAACCATAACCCTAACCACAAGCCTATTTTTAACCCTATCTCCAACCCTAGCCCTAATTCCAACACTAACTCTAATTCCAACCCTAAGGCTATGTGCCCACGTTACGGATTCGTGTGAGATTTCTCCGCACCATTTTTGAAAAATCCCCAGGTAAAAGGCACTGCATTTTACCTGCGGATTTACCGCGGATTTCCAGTGTTTTTTGTGTGGATTTCACCTGCGGATTTCTATTATGGAGCAGGTGTAAAACGCTGCGGAATCCGCACAAAGAATTGACATGCTGCGGAAAATACAATGCAGCGTTTCCGCGCTGTATTTTCCGCACCATGGGCACAGCGGATTTGGTTTTCCATAGGTTTACATGGTACTGTAAACCTGATGGAACACTGCTATGAATCCGCAGCGGCCAATCCGCTGCGGATCCGCAGCCAAATCGGCACCGTGTGCACATATCCTAATTCTAATGCTAACCCTAGTTCTAACCCTACCCCTAACCCTACCCCTAACCCTAGTTCTAACCCTAGTGGAAAAAAAAATATTTTCTTTATTTTATTATTGTCCCTACCTATGGGGGTGATAAAGGGGGGGGGGTTCATTTACTATTTTTTTTATTTTGATCACTGTGATAGGTTTTATCACAGTGATCAAAATGTAGCTGGAACGAATCTGCCAGGCGGCAGATTCGGCAGGTGCACTGCGCGTGCGCCCGCCATTTTGGAAGATGGCGGCGCCCGTGGAGAAGACGGACGGACACCGGGAGGCTCGGTAAGTATGAGGGGGGGGTGATCGGAGCATGGAGGGGTGATCGGAGCACGGGGGTGGGATCGGTGCACGGGGGGAGCGGGCAGGAGGACGGTGGAGCGGACAGGAGGACGGAGGGGAGCACGGGACAGAACCGAGGACTTGGAAGGCGATCGGTGGGTGTGGGGGGGGGACAGATTAGGTTTTCCAGCCATGGCGATGATATTACAGCATCGGCCATGGCTGGATTGTAATATTTCACCAGTTTTCATAGTGAAATATTACAAATCGCTCTGATTGGCTGTTCCACTTTCAACAGCCAATCAGAGTGATCGTAGCCACGGGGGCTGAAGCACCACTCCCCCTGTCCCTGCAGATCGGGTGAAATTGGAGTTAACCCTTTCACCCGATCTGCAGGGACGCGATCATTCCATGACGCCACATAGGCGTCATGGGTCAGATTGGCACAGGTTTTCATGACGCCTACGTGGCGTCATGGGTCGGGAAGGGGTTAATAGGGCAGCACGGTGACTCTGGTGAGAACTACAGTATTGCAGCATTGGGGTCCTGGGTTCAAATCCCACTAAGGACAACATCTGCGAGAAGTTTGTATGTTCGCCCCATGTTTGTGTGGGTTTCCTCCGGGTATTCAGGTTTCCTCCAACACTCCAGTCATATTGATAGGGATTTTAGATTGTCAGCCCCATTGGGGATAGTTATGATAATGTCTGTAAACTGCTGTTGAATATGGCAGCACTATATAAGCAAAGTATAATAAATAAATGGTCTAATCAAAAAGGTTTCTCCCATAACATTGCTCTTGAAACTCTAGCTTTGAGTTATCGACTCAACACACGGCCACTGCACCTATGGCATCCTTTGGTGGTAGACTGCAGAAAGTTGCTGTCATCTTGCGATGTGTAATGGCTGTGTACCAGCCTGTTTTTTAATGATCTACACCTTTTGTAGGTAATTTGTGGAAATGATTTAACTACTTTTACACTGATATCCTCATCAATTTGCAAGATAGGCCAGTGTTTTTGGAGTATTTTCTTGACTTTGTATGCTTTATTCGAGAAGGTGGTGATAAATCTGGTATTATTGTCCTCATTGCATCCTGGGGATGGATCTAGAAGGGTGGTCCAGTCTTTGGCCAGTGTTTCTCTGTATGTTTTAGATAAAACCTTTTTTTGGGTATCCTCTCTCTAAAAACCTGTCCTTCAACTTCGTTGCCTATTTTCTCGAATCTGGTGTTATCTGGGCAATTCTTGCGGACTCTTATAAACTGACCCTTTGGGATCCCTCTTTTAAGAGGAGGGGGATGATTACCACCTTAGTAGTGAATTTGTGGCCTTGGCGTTTGGGTAATTACCTCCCCATTTTCTTTCTTTTGAATCAGAATGTCTAGTAATGGCAACTTATCTGTACCTATTTCGTATGTAAAATGCAAATTCAGCTCATTCTAATTTAATTTACTCAAACTCTCCGAATTGTGCCGGGTTGCCCTTCCGCGCTGCTGAATAAAACATTAATCCAGATATGATGAAATAAAAGATGGTGGTTTATATTACCACATGTGGTAATTTCCTGATGAAGAAGTAACTTATACTTTGAAACATGTAGAATAAACCACCATCTTTTATTTCATCATATCTGGATTAATGCTTTATTCAGCAGCGTGGATAATATCCACATTCCACTACACTCTGGTTCTGATACGGTCACTTGCTGACCCGTGGATCTGCTCTGCTGCAGCTATCTCCCACGTTATATTTTTTGCTTTATTCAAAGGATCAAATCAGGTTAGTATATTCTGATGACATACTTGTAATATACCGTATTTTTCGGATTATAAGATGCTCCGGATTATAAGACGCACTCCAAATTTTGATGAGAAAAATAGGAAATTTTTTTTTTTTAATAAAATGGTGCTTCTTATAATCCATGCATCTTATTGCTTACCTGGGGTGGTGGCTGCGGTGAAGCAGGGTGGCTGCTGGAGGAGGCAGGAGTGGGGTGATGCTGCAGGCCGCAGGCTGGGATGAGGGGGTGTTCCGATGTTCGGCGCGCCGCTGCGGGTGTCCGGTGCGGCTGCAGGGGTGTCTGGCAGTGCTGCGAGGGTGTCCAGTGCTGCTGTCGATGTCTCCAATGCTGTGGGAGCTCTGCCGACATTTTGTGAAAGGCCAGAGCCCCATCAGTTCCAAGGTTTTCTGTGTCGTGGACTCCGGGAAAATGGCTGCCGGAGGGCGGCGCATGTGCAGATGGAGATCTTGGCACCAAGATCTCGGGAGATGAGATCTCAGCACAGAGCCCCCGTGGCCCCGGAGATACCGGCAGCAGCATCTGACACCCCCCGCAGTGCCAGACACCCCGGCAGCATTGACGGGCACCCCCTCATCCCAGCCTGCAGCAACAGTACCGGTAAGGTATATCCGCATTATAAGACGCACCTCCATTTTCCCAAGTTTGGGGGAAAAAAGTACGTCTTATAATCTGAAAAATATGGTATATCGGATAAGACCCTATTTGCTCTTATTTCTCCTACAGCTTTATTGTTGGTCCATAAGATCATCAGACACACCAAGTTTCGAGCAAGTTATTTTCCCTAATAAAGTGTTTATGCCATTTAAGTTTATGTGTAACAAATTTACATCTTTTACCAACTGAAGAGTCAATCTGTTGTAGGGACGATTGAGAGATCCTTATTTAACCCCTTCACCCCCAAGGGTGGTTTGCACGTTATGGACCGGGCCAATTTTTACAATTCTGACCACTGTCCCTTTATGAGGTTATAACTCTGGAACGCTTCAACGGATCCTGGTGATTCTGACAATGTTTTCTCGTGACATATTGTACTTCATGATAGTGGTAAAATTTCTTTGATATTACCTGCGTTTAATTGTGAAAAAAATGGAAATTTGGTGAAAATTTTGAAAATTTCGCAATTTTCCAAATTTGAATTTTTATGCAATTAAATCACAGTGATATGTCACACAAAATACTTAATAAGTAACATTTCCCACATGTCTACTTTACATCAGCATCATTTTGGAACCAAAATTTTTTTTTGTTAGGGAGTTATAAGGGTTAAAAGTTGACCAGCAATTTCTCATTTTTACAACACCATTTTTTTTTAGGGACCACATCTCATTTCAAGTCATTTTGAGGGGTCTATATGATAGAAAATACCCAAGTGTGACACCATTCTAAAAACTGCACCCCTCAAGGTGCTCAAAACCACATTCAAAAAGTTTATTAACCCTTCAGGTGTTTCACAGGAATTTTTGGAATGTTTAAATAAAAATGACCATTTAACTTTTTTTCACACAAAATTTAATTCAGCTCCAATTTGTTTTATTTTACCAAGGGTAACAGGAGAAAATGGACCCCAAAAGATGTTATACAATTTGTCCTGAGTACGCCGATACCCCATATGTGGGGGTAAACCACTGTTTGGGCGCATGACAGAGCTCGGAAGCGAAGGAGCGCCATTTGACTTTTCAATGCAAAATTGACTGGAATTGAGATGGGACGCCATGTTGCGTTTGGAGAGCCACTGATGTGCCTAAACATTGAAACCCCCCACAAGTGACACCATTTTGGAAAGTAGACCCCCTAAGGAACTTATCTAGAGGTGTGGTGAGCACTTTGACCCACCAAGTACTTCACAGAAGTTTATAATGCAGAACCGTAAAAATAAAAAATCATATTTTTTCACAAAAATGATCTTTTCGCCCCCAATTTTTTATTTTCCCAAGGGTAAGAGAAGAAATTGGACCACAAAAGTTGTTGTACAATTTGTCCTGAGTACGCTGATACCCCATATGTGGGGGTAAACCACTGTTTGGGCGCATGGGAGAGCTCGGAAGGGAAGGAGCGCCGTTTGACTTTTCACTGCAAAATTGACAGGAATTGAGATGGGACGCCATGTTGCGTTTGGAGAGCCACTGATGTGCCTAAACATTGAAACCCCCCCACAAGTGACACCATTTTGGAAAGTAGACCCCCTAAGGAACTTATCTAGAGGTGTGGTGAGCACTTTGACCCACCAAGTGCTTCACAGAAGTTTATAATGCAGAGCCGTAAAAATAAAACACAAATTTTTTCCCACAAAAATAATATTTTAGCCCCCAGTTTTGTATTTTCCCGAGGGTAACAGGAGAAATTGGACCCAAAAAGTTGATGTCCAATTTGTCCTGAGTACGCTGATACCCCATATGTGGGGGGGAACCACCGTTTAAGCGCATGGGAGGGCTCGGAAGGGATGGAGCGCCATTTGGAATGCAGACTTAGATGGAATGGTCTGCAGGCGTCACATTGCGTTTGCAGAGCCCCTAATGTACCTAAACAGTAAAAATACCCCACAAGTGACACCATTTTGGAAAGTAGACCCCCTAAGGAACTCATCTAGATGTGTTGTGAGAGATTTGAACCCCTAAGTGTTTCACTACAGTTTATAACGCAGAGCCGTGCAAATAAAAAATATTTTTTTTTCCACAAAAATTATTTTTTAGCCCCCAGTTTTGTATTTTTCCAAGGGTAACAGGAGAAATTAGGACAAATTGGACAACAATATATAGGGTCTGAGTACGCTGATACCTGATATCTGGGGGGGAACCACCGTTTGAGCGCATGGCAGAGCTCGGAAGGGAAGGAGCATCATTTGCAATGCAGACTTAGATGGATTGGTCTGCAGGCGTCACATTGCGTTTGCAGAGCCCCTAATGTTCCTAAACAGTAGAAACCCCCCACAAGTGACCCAATATTGGAAACTAGACCCCCCAAGGAACTTATCTAGTTGTGTTGTGAGAACTTTGAACCCCCAAGTGTTTCACTACAGTTTATAACGCAGAGCCGTGAAAATAAAAAAATTAAAAATTTCCCCCCAAAATTATTTTTTAGCCCCCAGTTTTGTATTTTCCCATTGGTAACAGGAGAAATTGGACCCCAAAAGTTGTTGTCCAATTTGTCTTGAGTACGCTGATACCCCATATGTGGGGGGGAACCACCGTTTGGGCGCATGGGAGGACTCGGAAGGGAAGGAGCGCCATTTGGAATGCAGACTTAGATGGAATGGTCTGCAGACGTCACATTGCGTTTGCAGAGCCCCTAATGTACCTAAACAGTAGAAACCCCCCACAAGTGACACCATTTTGGAAAGTAGACCCCCTAAGGAACTCATCTAGATGTGTTGTGAGAGCTTTGAACCCCCTAGTGTTTCACTACAGTTTATAACGCAGAGCCATGCAAATAATTTTTTTTTTTTTTCCACAAAAATTATTTTTTAGCCCCAGTTTTGTATTTTCCCAAGGGTAACAGGAGAAATTGGACCCCAAAAGTTGTTCTCCAATGTGTTCCGAGTACGCTGATACCCCATATGTTGGGGTAAACCCCTGTTTGGGCGCACGGGAGAGCTTGGAAGGGAAGGAGCACTGTTTTACTTTTTCAACGCAGAATTGGCTGGAATTGAAATGGGACGCCATGTCACGTTTGGAGAGCCCCTGATGTGCCTAAACAGTGGAAACCCCCCAATTATAACTGAAACCCTAATCCACACACACCCCTAACCCTAATCCCAACGGTAACCCTAACCACACCTCTAACCCAGACACACCCCTAACCCTAATCCCAACCCTATTCCCAACCGTAAATGTAATCCAAACCCTAACCCTAACTTTAGCCCCAACCCTAACCCTAACTTTAGCCCCAACCCTAAATGTAGCCCTAGCCCTAACCCTAGCCCTAACCCTAGCTCTAACCCTAACCCTAGCCCTAACCCTAACCCTAGCCCTAACCCTAATGGGAAAATGGAAATAAATACATTTTTAATTTTTTTTAATTTTTCCCTAACTAAGGCTACGTTCACATTAGCGTTCTGCGCCGCAGCGTCGCCGCATGCGTCATGCGCCCCTATATTTAACATGGGGGCGCATGGACATGCGTTGCACTTGCGTTTTGCGACGCATGCGTCACTGCGGCGCACGCGTCATGGCGCAGAGGACGCAGCAAGTTGCATTTTTTGTGCGTACAAAATCAAGCAAAAAAAGGACGCATGCGTCGCAAAACGCAGCGTTGTGCATGCGTTGTGCATGCGGTGTTCCTGCGTTGTGTGTTGCGTCGCCGACGCTGCGGCGCACAACGCAAATGTGAACGTAGCCTAAGCGGGTGATGAAGGGGGGTTTGATTTACTTTTATAGCGGGTTATTTAGCGGATTTTTATGATTGGCAGCCGTCACACACTGAAAGACGCTTTTTATTGCAAAAAATATTTTTTACGTTACCACATTTTGAGAGCTATAATTTTTCCATATTTGAGTCCACAGAGTCATGTGAGGTCTTGTTTTTTGCGGGACGAGTTGACGTTTTTATTGGTAACATGTTCGGGCACGGGAGATTTTTTGATCGCTTTTTATTCCGATTTTTGTGAGGCAGAATGACCAAAAACCAGCTATTCATGAATTTCTTTTGGGGGAGGCGTTTATACCGTTCTGCGTTTGGTGAAATTGATAAAGCAGTTTTATTCTTCGGGTCAGTACGATTACAGCGATATCTCATTTACATCATTTTTTTATGTTTTGGCGCTTTTATACGATAGAAGCTATTTTATAGAAAAAATAATTATTTTGGCATCGCTTTATTCTGAGGACTATAACTTTTTTATTTTTTCGCTGATGATGGTGTATGGCTCCTCGTTTTTTGCGGGACAAGATGACGTTTTCAGCGGTACCATGGTTATTTTTATCTGTCTTTTTGATCGCGTGTTATTCCACTTTTTGATTGGCGGTATGAGAATAAAGCGTTTTTTGCCTCGTTTTTTTTTTTTTTTTTTACGGTGTTCACTGAAGGGGTTAACTAGTTATGTAGTTTTATAGGTGGGGTCGTTATGGACGCGGCGATACTAAATATGTGTACTTTTATTGTTTGATTTTTTTTTTATTTAGATAGAGAAATGTATTTATGGGAATAATTTTATTTATTTATTTATGAATTTTTTTTTTATTTTTTTTTTTACACATGTGGACATTTTTTTTAAACTTTTTTACTTTGTCCCAGGGGGGGACATCACAGATCATTGATCTGGCAGTGTGCACAGCACTCTGCCAGATCTGCGATCTGCTGCAGGCTTACCAAGTGTCTGCACTGAGCAGACACTCGGTAAGCCACCTCCTTCCCTGCAGGACCCGGATGCCGCGGCCATCTTGGATCCGGGACCTGCAGCGAGGAAGGAGGTAGGAGACCCTCGGAGCAACGCGATCACGTCGCGTTGCTCCGGGGGTCTCAGGGAAGCACGCAGGGAGCCCCCTCCCTGCGCAATGCTTCCCTATACCGCCGGTACACCGCGATCATGTTTGATCGCGGTGTGCCGGGGGTTAATGTGCCGGGGGCGGTCCGTGACCGCTCCTGGCACATAGTGCCGGATGTCAGCTGCGATAGTCAGCTGACACCCAGCCGCGATCGGCCGCGCTCCCCCCGTGAGCGCGGCCGATCGTGCTGGACGTACTATTCCGTCCTTGGGAAGTAGGGCCCACCCCACATGGACGGAATAGTACGTCCAATGACAGAAAGGGGTTAAAACCGCCATTTCAGTAGGTGTTTGTTTCCTATAGGAGAGATTCAATATCTGTGGATTTCCTGGGAGCTGTGGATGTTGGAGAGGTTGAATCGACTCCTTGAGGTGATCACGTTCTTCTAAAAAATGTCCTCTTTGGGGGGATCTCCTATTGTTTTTTTTCTACTTTGGTTCTGGCCTCAGAGTCTGATATCTCTGTGTGAGTTGATGATAAATCTGTCTGGATTTCTAAAGCCTCTGCTAGTTGGAAATGTGTATACTTTATCTTTGAACTCTTGAAAATCTTTTATAAAGTGCTTATTCTTTCTTTAAGATGATATTAGAATCTTTCCAATGTATTTTCTAAAATTGTCTCTTTGGCTGTCAAGTCCAGATCTGTGGAAATTTTTTTTGAGATTTCTATTTGGGTTTTTAATGTTTTATTTAAACTTACTAAAGTTTGTTCCTCCTCTCCTAGTAATAATTGCATAAATCAAACAGAACTATTTGTGGCTTCCTTCTCCCATTTGCTCAACAGACTAGGAGATTTCTGGAGACGATTCCTGCCTTGATATAACTTTCTAAGGTTTGAACCTCCCACCATGCTGTCTGATTTTTGAAAGCTTTGGTTAGTTCCTTAAATGCGGTAAAGAAGCCTTTCACTATGTCCCTGGGGACAATCTTTTTAATATTTACTAAGATAGTAAGTTTAGTTTTAATAGTATAGATTGAAAGTTATATTTTATTATCTACCACTGACTGCTCTCTATGTCACTATCTTATATGTATCTTCATAATCGTCTCCTAAATGGTCGCCCCCTTGGTCTCCTCTAAAATGGTTGCTGATTGTGCTCATGCGCACTGTGGTCCCCTACCATGTCACATTCCCGCCGGCTATCTGTATAGTGCCGTGCGCATGTTTTAATGGCGTCATTGGGTCAAAGTTTACCCCTTATGCACACGGTGCAATGACGACTGATGACGAAGTGACTGAACAGGCGTGGGGTCCGGGATGCAATAATTGGCACCATGTTGTCGATGCGCATATATACACCAGAGGCAGGACAATTGTCAACACCCCTTTGAGAAGGCAGGTAAGCGAAACACGCATCAGGGTCACAAGGGAGGGTTTCTGTGGTCTGGACATACTATGGGTGAGCACTAAATAATCTATATTATAAATTCACTGAGAATGGTTCACTCTTTCTAGTTAATCTGATGTCTATCAGGAGGCAAGTACTTACATTTGATTGTCCCTTTCTTATCTAGTCTTTGTTAAATACACTGAGGCTTTCCTAAATGGCTTTCCCATGTCCTATTGGACTTTAACCTTTTCCTTGCACGTTTCCATGTTTCCTATGCATGTAAATTTTTACATCCTATATGGCTTATATATGTGTGCATTTTATACGATAGAGTCTCTAATAAATGTGGCTTTTTTATCTTATACTCCTGTTTGGTGTTTTATGGTTGCTCCAATTCCCGTTTCACTGTCTACTACCCCAAATTAATACATTTGTTTGTATTGTGAAAAGCCCAAAAAATGAAAAGAAAATTACCATCCAGTGCACAAACTGAGTAAAACTGTACCAACTTTGTCTTATAACAATATGAATTTCCAAATCAGTGTTAAATATGGGGAAATGATCATGAAATGTTTAGCTTTGATAAAGGGATAAAGGACTGAAATATAAGTATTGGTTTTCTCAAATTATTACAGTTCGTTCTAGCAGCTAAGGTCTTCCTTTATTTCACAAATGCAGCTTTCACTGAGCGATTATTAAAAAATATGAGAAAATATAAGTGAAAACAATTTAGAGTCAACATCTGCTGACAACGAAGGGCTTAAATTTCTCCACTTATAATCACGTCTGCAGCCCTTCAAGGACAATTGCTCATCCCTCCAGCAACAGTCAGGGGAACATCTTTAATCATACAAGATCATCCCAATCTTCAAGGAAATGTTATGTTCTGATGTTCTTTTTCCCAACATCCGATTAAACCTGATTAATGCCTTGCAACTAGTAATTACATGCCTTCTGCTGCATCGTCATCTGGGGGGTGGGAGCAACAAGCTTTAGGTCTTCTCTCAATTGGTAACATACTGATACCATCTTTTCACAGCAATTGGCCACATGTCAGGCTCAAGGATTACCGAGACATTTCACCTAAATCTACACAATTTCTTTGAGGAATGGCGGAGAAGCATCTGCTCAACATTGCTGGAGATTTGTGGCACGGATGCTGTCGGTTTTCAAGACATACAAAGACTGGAAATTAAAAAATGTCTCTGAGGTTTATATTTTGTAATATAAATCTTTGATGTAGGTCAAGCATAAAATACACAAGATCATTAAGAAAGCTGCTTGTTCAGAGGGTTTTAAGAATTACGCATTCAATTTCTAACATAGGAGATGACAAAATAAATTGGTTTGCCAAAGTATTATTTCATACAGATGCACTTTGTCACATGATAATAACTGATGGTGAAGGAGGGTCTAGTATGTTACTAGAATTTACATATAAAAAATGGGTAAAGCGTGGATTTAATCTGCGCTGCTGAATGATTCAAGGTCCAGATATGTAGCCATTAAATCGTGGATTTATTCAACGCGTTTCAAAGTACAAGACTTCTTCATCAGGACAACCCAGCAGCAGGACCGCTATCTCAGCCTTTGTGCAAGGAGGAACAGGAGGAGCACTGCCAGAGCCCTGCAAAATGACCTCCAGCAGGCCACAAATGTGCATGTGTCTGCACAAACGGTTAGAAACCGACTCCATGAGGATGGTCTGAGTGCCCGACTCCACAGACGGGGGTTGTGATCACAGCCCAACACCGTGCAGGACGCTTGGCATTTGCCACAGAACACCAGGATTGGCAAATTCACCACTGGTGCCCTGTGGTCTTCACAGATGAAAGCAGGTTCACACTGAGCACGTGACAGAGTCTGGAGACACCGTGGAGAGCGATCTGCTGCCTGCAAAATCCTTCAGCATGACCGGTTTGGCAGTGGGTCAGTAATGGTGTGGGGTGGCATTTCTTTGGAGGGCCGCACAGCCCTCCATGTGCTTGCCAGAGGTAGCCTGACTGCCATTAGGTACCGAGATGAGATCCTCAGACCCCTTGTGAGACCATATGCTGGTGCGGTTGGCCCTGGGTTTCTCCTAATGCAGGACAATGCCAGACCTCATGCGGCTGGAGTGTTTCAGCAGTTCCTGCAAGATGAAGGCATTGAAGCTATGGACTGGCCCGCCCGTTCCCAAGACCTGAATCAGATTGAACACATCTGGGACATCATGTCTCGTACCATCCACCAACGTCATGTTGCACCAAAGACTGTCCAGGAGTTGGCGGATGCTTTAGTCCAGGTCTGGGAGGAGATCCCTCAGGAGACCACCTGCCGTCTCATCAGGAGCATGCCCAGGCATTGTAAGGAGGTCATACAGGCACGTGGTGGCCACACACACTACTGAGCATCATTTCCTTGTCTTGAGGCATTTCCACTGAAGTGGGATCTTCATTTTCCACTTTGATTTTGAGCATCATTCCAACTCCAGACCACTGTGGGATATTAGTTGTGAGTTAGGCTGGTTTCACATTTGAGTTTTTTGCCGCTGCGTTTTAGCGCAAAAAAAAGCATGCGTTTTTTTGTATGCATTTTGCCGTGTTTGATGACGCATGCGTCATTTCTATGCTTGCGTTTTGTTGCAGAAATGCAACATGTTGTAATTTCTAGAGGCGTTTTTTTGCCGCAAAAAAACGTATTGCTGTCTATGTAAACGCATGCGTTTTAAGCACATGCGTTTGGTTGCGTTTTAAACGCATGTGTTTCAATAGAAAAAAACAAGAATACACACTGATAAGCCACCCCCCATCATCAAGGTGATAAAGGGATCCAAACCCTAACCCTAACCCTAGGGATCCTAACCCTAACCCTAGGGATCCTAACCCTACCCCTAACCCTAGGGATCCTAACCCTAACCGTAACCCTAACCCTACCCCTAACCCTAACCCCAACCCTGGCTATTTCTATTTATAGTGGGTTTTCTAGATGATTTTGATGATTGGCAGCTGTCACACACTTCTCAGCATGCGTTTCAAAAACGCAAACGCAGGAAAAAAACGCATGTAAACGCGTCAAAACGCCACTTTTTTTTTTACCGCATGAGAAAACGCATGCGTCTAAAAAACGCAGCGTTTGCACGTGCTTACATGCGTTTTTTTCACCACCTGCGTTTGCATTTTAAACGCTGCTTGTTTAAACGCAAATGTGAAACTAGCTTTACGTTGATAATTTTTATGCTTTATTGTTCTCAACACATTCGACTATGTAATGAATAAAGATTTACAACTGAAATATTTCATTCAGTGATATCTAGGATGTGGGGTTTTAGTGTTCCCTTTATTTTTTTGAGCAGTGTGTGTGTATACATATATATATATACACACACACACACATACAGGGGATGGACAAAATAATGGAAACGCCTAACGTTTTGGCATCATAATCTTCGAACATGTGATAAAGATGCTAACCATAACATATGGTAATGTTTTGTAGTTCATTATTTGTGTTATGTGATATGTGTATGTAAATTAACTGTTTGTTTTGCATAATTGTAAGAACATTGATGAGAACCTGATACCAATGGCAGACCTCTCGGATTTTCAAAGAGGCCAAATTGATGGTGCTCGTATGGCAGGCGCTAGTGTAACAGAAAGTGCCCAAATGCTTGGCGTGTCAAGAGGTACTATCTCCAAAGTAATGACTGCATTTGAAAGAGAAGGAAAAACGTCCACGGCAAAGCACAGGTCCGGCCGAAAGTCAAAGAAACATGTGATATTCTCAGAAGAATCACCGTTTACCCTATTTCCGACCTCCGGCCGAGTGTAAATTTGGAGACAGCCGAAAGAAGCATTCCATCCAGACTGCTTTCTCCCAACCATAAAACATGGCGGAGGTTCTGTGATGATCTGGGGTGCTATTTCGTGGAGATCCGCCGGGTCAATGATATCCCTTCATGGAAGAATTAACAGCCAAGATTATTTAGGCATTTTGGGTGACCAAGTGCATCCAATGGTTCAAGCACTGTTCCCGGAGGGGAATGCCATCTTTCTGGATGATAATGCACCAATTCATACAGCTAGAATCGTTAAAGCATGGCACGAGGGACATTCCAATGAAGTTGAGCATCTCATTTGGCCCCCACAATCCCCAGACCTCAACATTATTGAGCATTTATGGTCGATTTTAGAGATTCAAGTTAGACGTCGATTTCCACCGCCATCATCACTCAAAGAACTGGAGGGTGTTTTAACTGCAGAATGGGCTAAAATTCCTTTGAATTCCTGTGACACCTTGTATGAATCAATACCTCGGAGAATTGAGGCTGTAATCGCCGCAAAAGGTGGACCTACACCATATTAAACTAACTTTTGTTGATGTTTCCAGGTGTTTCCATTATTTTGTCCAACCCCTGTATATACATACATATAGTCAGGGATCGGCTCTATGGTTCACGCTGGTTCACACACAGGATTCAGTTAGTCGATTCAACACAAACGGGTGTTTATTAAAAGTTAATAAACCATCTGATTTCACAAAATAACACAGCCTCTTCCAGGTACAAAAAGGTATAACAGAACAAAAATCCGTTTAAAGCACGGGCTCACCCGTTTAAATGTCAGTCCTTTACTCATAGATTCCAGCAGGGTCTGAGCAGTACATACAAGGCCTCCTCACCTTGCACACACACAGATAAAGTCAGACAACACCAGCTGCCTTAAATCAGACCTGGACTGGAGGTAAGTGAGTGGCTGATCCCACCGAGCTCTTTCAGCTGCTCGTAAAACCCAGACCCCAGTAGCGTAGCTACCAGGGGGGCAGAGGGTGCGGTCGCCCTGGGCCCACCGCTCACAAGTTCCCACCAGGAGCTACACTACAGTTGATATCAGTGTGCACAGCTCGCCAATATAGTTAAGCTCTGTGGTAGAGCAGGGAGACACGATCTCCCAGCACTACCACGGGCAGTGGCTGGGGAGAGACAGAGGCGAATATGCCCCCCGGGATGGTAGGTGCTGGCAGCAGCCTCCAGTATACTCCAGATACACTCAAATTGCACGCTGTGTGGTTGTGTCTGCTGCAGAGCAGTAAGGAAGTACAGTGCTGATTCTTACCTCCAGAGAGGAGCAGGACAGGACACAGTGGTGCTGTAAGTAACAGCTTAGACTTATGCCTGTAACAACCGGAGGTGTATGCACTGTGCAGGGAGGAGGTGGCAGGACGCTCCTCCCTCCTGATAAGTCATGGCCGGATTCTTGTGCTATATCTGCAGCCTCTGAGGCACAGTAGCTTTAAGGCGGCTACTTAAACTTTTAAACAGATCGGGTTACTGTGCAAGTCACCGGGCATCACCCAATCTGTAGAAGACTTCAACGCAGCTGCCATAAATCTCATGGTGCCTCAGATAGAGACTGACAAGACTGGTCAGTAATGTGCACTGGTCCTGCCCGGGGTCACATCTATCAGTGCACATTACTGACCAGTCTTGTCAGTATATGTATATATACCTTGAATTTATTGATATGAAATCATAGAGACACTGGTCTGATAGGACCCTGACCCTGGCTACAGCACTGCATCACATTATATATAGTGGTTAGCACCGCAGCCTTGCAGCGCTGGAGTCCTGGGTTCAAATCCCACAAAAGACAATATCTGCAAGGAGTTTGTATGTTCTCCCCGTGTTTGTGTGGGTTTCCTCCAGGTTCCCCGGTTTCCTCCCACACTCCAAGACATACAGATAGGGAATTTAGATTGTGAGCCAAATCGGGGACAGCGATGATAATGTGTGCAAACTGTAAAGCGCTGCAGAATATGTTGGCGCTATATAAATAGATTATTATTATATATGCTGTACAGTATATCTCCTGTAGCCGGGGTCAGGATCCTATCAGACCAGTCTCTGTATGATCTTATATCAGTAAATCCAAGGCGGTAAACACAAAAACCCCATTATAAAACCTTTTATTAAAAAAAAAAAAAAAAAAAAAAGAGTTGAGGATGAATATATATGATAAATGGCCAGACAGAAGAAAATAGAAACAGCAAATAGGTGCGTATATAAAATCAGATATGGGTGTAGGCCCCTGAACATATACTGAGTCTAGACAACAAGAGCACAAAAGAGGGAGAAGAGGGAAAAGAGAGGAATAGACGAGCCAGGGGGCGCACTCTCTTCTTTAGACTGGTAACATTTACCTCCCCTCTTTCTTCTGGATCCCTCGTTTCCATTTCCCTCGTTGGGGTCTTGTCCAGACAAGAGTATTTTTTTAGGGTTACCTGGATACAATCAGGAACTATACCCATATGCCAGCCTCTATACGCACCCACTAGCTGTTTCTATTTTCTTCTATTTAGCTCTGTGTCAAATAAGTCAGGGCTGTGCACGTAACAGCCCAGAGAAAGGGCAGACAGAGACCAGAATTCAAGGCGACAAAGCTATTGCGGGGTCCATTATACAGTTTGGGAGCTAATGTGGGGGCCAGTATACAGTTGAGAGCTAATGTGGGGGCCAGTATACAGTTGAAGGCTGCTGTCGGGTCTATATACAGTGTGGGAGCTACTGTGGGGGCCATTATACAGTGTGGGGACTACTGTGGGGGCCCCTAAAGAGTTCGGGGCTACTGTGAGGGCACATAGGAGACATTTTACTATGTAAGGGCACAGTGGTGGCATTACTATGTGAAGCAGTATGAGGAACATTGCTTTTGTATCACACAGTAGGTGCAGTAATAGGGACACATACGGCAGCAGCGGCTCAGTATTGGGGTATCAGCAGGATGAGGAGTTTGTGCAGGTTGAGAATAGATGGGAATGGGGCTGGAAATAGGAGTAGTGACGTGTCTTTGTTGTAATCTCTGTAGATGAGTCCTGGCCTCAGAAGTTGTCATGTCGATCTGGGACACATGGAAAAGACGGGAAAGTGACCGATTCCATCCGAAAGAACGTCAGCGGTAAGTCTCCATCTATAACTGAGCTGTAATCTCTTATATGCTTTGTAGGACTGATATCTACCACTGTATCTACACTGGCGGTAATATTAGTGTTGGTCTTTGTGTAGATGTTTTTTTTAGCTACAGCAGGAGGTTCTCCTATACCCACAATTACAGTGCGCCACCGTAGTTGTAATCAGAGGCCCAGTCAGATGCCCCGCCCCCCCCTGAGCTGAACCCCTAGCTACGTCACTACCAGACCCATAATCCGGGCCCATTAAAACACCTCTTAGCACTATGTGTGCTGGAGCCTGTTTCTCCGGGTCCTATATCACCGAGATTTGGCACTTCTGGAACACATGCCTCCCATCAACGACTTGTCCAGCTGCCATCTTCCAATATATACACACATCAATTTATATACTATTGCAATACTTGAGCACAAATTTATTTGCTCTTTAAATTGATGATTGGAAATTGTATTACCAAAGTTATAGATATAACCCTAGGGTGTACATGTTTGTAAATTTTCACCTAGAATTCATTGACACTTTTAGTTATACCACGCATATTTCTTTGGTTATATTAATACCCAGTAAAAGCTAAATGTTAAGAAAAATTCCCTTAACTACCAAAAACTAAATTAACATTAAAATTTCCCAAAATTTTAGCACTATGGAGGTAATTGGGGGAGGGGGAGCAACGTGGGGCTTTATGCATTAGGTCCAACTACATCAGTGAGGTCTGTTCACTTTGCAAGGCCTCTTTTTCTAGGCTTTTTTATTAATGGAACCAGTTGAGGATATACTTCAGTCAGTTGTTTCACCGTCCAATACAGTGTAATGTAAGGTAATCATATGCACCCGATGGCCTTGGGTTTGATTATGATTTTATAGACAAGCCTCAGTTTAAAGTCTGATCATACAAGCTTTGAACTTTAACTTCAAGAAGAAATATCTATGTGTATGGATTGGTAGGGCTTGCTTTAGGTGTAGGCTGTGGGAAGATATTCATTTTTAACCTCTTTACCACCTTGGATGTATAGATACTTCCAAGATGGGCTCCCCCTGTTTGTTGCTGTCTCCGTCCATGAGCCCGCAACTTTTCCAGCCCGACAGCTGATTTGTACAGCTGACATGTGCCACTATACCAGCCGCAGGTGGAATCGCATTCCGCCCACAGCTGTTGACATGTTAAATGTCGCTGTCAATCTCTGACAGCAGCATTTAACATGCACACACCGGAAGCGTGTCACTAATCCTGCCCATCAGCGCCCTTGTCACATGAACGCGGGACGCCGATGGGTTGGCATGACAACCCGGGGTCTGCAGCAGACTCCTGTTGCTGTTATTGCTGGATTGCTATGAGCACCACCTAGCGGTCGGCGCTCATAGCATGTGATAATTTTAGCTACAGAGCTAAAAAAAACCACATATTTGGTATCGCTGCGTTCAGAATCGCCCGATCTATCAATATATAAAATAATTAATCCAATCGGTAAACGGCGTAACGAGAAAAAAAATCAAAACGCCAGTATTACGTTAATATAATGCAATAACGGGTGATCAAAAGATTGTATCTACACCAAAATGGTATCAATCAAAATGTCAACTCAGCGCGCAAAAAGTCTCAGTCTTCGATCCTGAAAATTGGAGACGCTACGGGTCTTTGGAAATGGCGATTTTTTTTTTCTGAAGAAACTTTGGATTTTTTTTATAAAAAAGAACCTAAACACGTTTAGTGTCTACCAACTCGTAATGATCTGGAGAATCATAACGGCAAGTCAATTTTAGCATTTAGGGAATATGGTAAAAAAAAAAACAATTGTGGAATTGCACTTTTTTTAATTTCACCGCACTTTGACTTTTTTCCCCGTTTTACAGTACATTATATAGCAAAACCAATGGTGTCATTCAAGAGTACAACTCGTCCTTCCAAAAACAAGTTCTCACATGGCCATATTGACGGAAAAATAAAAAAACAGTTATGGCTCTGGAAAGGGGATCAAAAAATGGAAACTCAAAAATGGAAAAACCCAAGGTTGCAAAGGGATTTTTAAGGAATGGATTCTCCCAAACTATGAAAATGGTGTTCCAGGTGGACAGATCGGATTTAATCTTTTGTAATAAAGAAGCAAAGTTTGGGGAATAAAGGACATTATGGTTTGCAGAGATCAGAGTACCCAGATAGGTGATAGCCCGAGATGTCTATATACAGTGACATGAACAGTCTATAATTTTAAGGGTTGGTCAATTTTAACATTGAGAGATAGAATATCAAAAATAAAATCCAGAAAATCACATTGTATAAATTATATAAATGCATTTGCATTTTGCAGTGAGAAACATGTATTTGATCCCTTTGGCAAACAAGACTTAATACTTGGTGGCAAAACCCTTGTTGGCAAGCACAGCAGTCAGATGTTTTTTGTAGTTGATGATGAGGTTTACGCACATGTCAGGAGGAATTTTGGTCCACTCCTCTTTACAGATCATCTCTAAATCATTAAGATTTTGAGGCTGTCGCTTGGCAACTCGGAGTTTCAACTCCCTCCATAAGTTTGCTATGGGATTAAGGTCTGGAGATTGGTTAGGCCACTCTATGACCTTAATATAATTTTTTTTGAGCCACTCCTTTGTTGCCTTGGCTGTATGTCTTGGGTCATTGTCTTGCTGGAAGACCCAGCCACGGCCCATTGTTAATGTCCTGGCGGAGGGAAGGAGGTTGTCACTCAGGATTTTACGGAATATGGCTCCATCCATTCTCCCGTTGATGTGGTGAAGTAGTCCTGTGCACTTAGCAAAGAAACAGCCTCAAAACATAATGCTTCCACCTCCATGCTTTACAGTGGGGATGTTGTTCTTTGCGTCATAGGCAGCATTACTCTTCCTCAAAACATGGCGAGCTGTTATGGTTCTCAATGGCAAGAGAACATAGCCCAGCAAACATACGAACTAGCTCTTGGAAGGATGGAAACTAAACTGACCATGAACTAAACCTGCCGCACAACTAACAGTAGCCGGGTAGCGTAGCCTGCGTTTTATCCCTAGACGCCCAGCGCCGGCCGGAGGACTAACTAATCCTGACAGAGGAAAATATAGTCCTGGCTCACCTCTAGAGAAATTTCCCCGAAAGGCAGACAGAGGCCCCCACAAATATTGGCGGTGATTTTAGATGAAATGACAAACGTAGTATGAAAATAGGTTTAGCAAAATTGAGGTCCGCTTACTAGATAGCAGGAAGACAGAAAGGGCACTTTCATGGTCAGCTGAAAACCCTATCAAAATACCATCCTGAAATTACTTTAAGACTCTAGTATTAACTCATAACATCAGAGTGGCAATTTCAGATCACAAGAGCTTTCCAGACACAGAAACGAAACTACAGCTGTGAACTGGAACAAAATGCAAAAACAAACAAGGACTAAGTCCAACTTAGCTGGGAGTTGTCTAGCAGCAGGAACATGCACAGAAAGGCTTCTGATTACAATGTTGACCGGCATGGAAGTGACAGAGGAGCAAGGCTAAATAGCGACTCCCACATCCTGATGGAAACAGGTGAACAGAGAGGATGATGCACACCAGTTCAATTCCACCAGTGGCCACCGGGGGAGCCCAAAATCCAATTTCACAACAGCGAGCTGTTAATGCCAAACACCTCAATTTTTGTCTCATCTGACCACAGCACCTTCTCCCAATCACTCACAAAATAATCCAGGTGTTCAATGGCAAACTTCAGACAGGCCTGCACATGTGCCTTCTTGAGCAGGGGGACCTCGCGGGCGCTGCAGGATTTTAAACCTTTTTGGCGTAATGTGTTACCAATGGTTTTCTTGGCGACTGTGGCCCCCAGCAACTTTGAGATCATTAGCAAGTTCCCCTGTGTAGTTTTAGGCTGATCTCTCACCTTCCTCATGATCAAGGATACCTCACGAGGTGGGATTTTGCATTGTGCCCCAGATTGATGTCGATTGACAGTCATTTTGTATTTCTTCCATTTTCTTACTATTGCACCAACAGTTGTCTCCTTCTCACCCAGCGTCTTACTTATGGTTTTGTAGCCCATTCCAGCTTTGTGCAGATCTATGATCTTGTCACTGACATCCTTAGCTCTTTGATCTTGACCATGTTGTAGAGGTTAGAGTCTGACTGATTGAGTCTGTGGATAGGTGTCTTTTATATAGGTGACTATGTAAGACAGCTGTCTTTAATGCAGGTAACGAGTTGATTAGGAGCGTCTAACTGGTCTGTAGGAGCCAGAACTCAATGGTTGGTAGAGGATCAAATACTTTTTTTCTCACTGCAAAATTAAAATACATTTATCTAATTTATACAATGTGATTTTCTGGATTTTATTTTTGATATTCTATCTCTCAATGTTAAAATTAACCTACCCTTAAAATTATAGACTGTTCATGTATTTGTCAGTAGACAAACTTACAAAATCAGCAAGGGATCAAATAATTATTTTCCTTCACTGTAAAGGAAAAAGTATTTTGTAGGCAGAACATTATTGGATGGGGAGTGTTGATATTATGAACCTCACACTTGTGAGAGTTTACTCTATAGTTGCTAAGGTCTCCAAGGGTCTGGAATTCTGTCATAATATTGAGGAAACTTATTTCTGGGTTAGAAGTGTGCATCATTAAGTAATAGGCATACATAGCTGTGTAATAACATATTTTGCCCACAAACACACCTTGAAAGTATTGTCTCTACCAGTCCTGGCCAGGCATTTCATGGGGACAAGGAACAACAAGTGGGAAATAACTGGGAAATGTTGCTGTTCACCCAAACCTGTGCTATTGGGGATGTATAGAGTGCCAGGATATCATAATTTTGGGTTCACGAAGCCCTACATGTGCCCCACTCAACCATAGGAAGTCCCACTGGACCCTGTTGAAGGTCTCTTCAACATCTACTAGCAGGAGCCACAATGTTGCCACTTTGAGCTTAGTGTAGGAGATCAGAAAGTGTTTTGATTCCTTGACGTGCCTCTCTTTTGAAAACTAATCCAACTTTGTCTACATGGACAAGTGCATAACGGACTTCTTAAACAACTTGTGCCTATGAGCTAGATAATGTAGAAATCATCAAGTGTCACTTACAGCAATCTGTCTTTGGAGAGATTTCACAAAAATTCAGACAGTGCGCAGCATGTTAGCATAAAGTGAAATACCGTACTCAATGACTGACACTTGAGTGATTTGTTGGCACAAAAACTTCACTTTCAGTAAATCAAATTATCTGCACTTTTCAATGCAACATCTCAGCATCATTTAGGTACTTAAACTATGGGCACTAGACGCTATGTTAATACAATGCTAAATATGCTCCTGGTTAACAGGTTAGCTCGTGGTTAGCCACACCACTTCTTTCATTCAACTGGGTGGTGTTGAAGTGCTGAATAGGTGACAACTGAGCTCTCCAAACTGACAAACCATCCAACAAATGTATATAACAGTATATTACTGCTTGTGAATGTGAAATAAACAAACATATCAACATATCATATCAAGTATACCGAAGGTATGCCCTCATAGAATACTAGATTTCTCAGTCAGTCCTGCCGAGCGTGATACTGGGGACAGAAATCAGATGAAACACCTGACGAAATCCAAAGATGAGAGTGAATGGTGTTTTGTAAATGAGAATTTTTTTTATAATCTTTTTTTAACTTCTTAGTCTATTTTATGCACATCCAACTTTCATGGTCAGAGTACAGACACTCATATTGTGGACATGCTGTGGGTGTCCTAAACCTTATTTGGACTTCATGTATTTGGACTGTGAAAGTTGATGTGTGAAACTAGACTTAAGAGGGTGATAGGTTGCTCAAACCTAGTGTTAGGCCACGTTCAGTATTTGGTCAGTAATTTTACCTCAGTATTTGTAAGCCAAAACCAGGAGGGGAACAATCAGAGGAAAAGTATAATAGAAACAAGTCACCACTTCTGGTTTTATCACCCACTCCTGGTTTTAGCTTACAATAACTGAACATGTGAACGTGGTCTTAAGCTCCTGCTTAATTTTCTCTGTGCTGATGCTGAAAACAAACAAACAAACAAACTGAACATTTACTTCCAGCTATCACACCTGATAGGACCTAATAGGAGGGATCTTATGGAATCACTTTGGGACTAATTAATTAAAGCTTTTACTCCAGAATTCTGGTGTAAATGGTATGAAAAGTCGCAAAATTAAGGCGCCACTCAGAGTTGAACCAAATGCGACTTTTCGTGTTTTCTCACCAGCTTCTCCAAGCACTGACAAAGTGGGCAGAGCTGAGGCAGGAAGGGGTTGTTGTGGGAATGGATGCCACAGCTTGGCTAATTTATGACGAGCTGTAGCTTGGCTACAACAGAAATATCACTCCAGTACCGGACTGGAGTAAGATTTCTGTCATTCATCAGACGCTCCAGATTCATGAATGGGAGCATCTGACTTCAACACGTCTTCTCATCAAGACCGATATGAATAATGATGGTTTTGATGAATTGAGTCCTGTGTATGCAAATTGGAGAATCCTTTAAAATTCTATAAAGAACGTCAATATTAAGAACATTAAACTCCTTGTACAGCATGTGATGGATTGTGGCCCTTTTTTTTTTAAACCCTCAGTGTATACCCATATAAAGGTCATAGAGTTAAATACTGAATCTTAAAATGGTACGATCAAGGCCTTCTGTGGAGAAAATCAGATTATGGAAAAACCCTTATTGTTAAGACTGTTAAGTTTTATATGTACCCAAATAGTCTTCATATATTCCATTATATGTCAGCAGTTGCAAAAAAAACCCTCTAGATTTTCTTTACATTACTTCTAAACATGAGATAATGAGTTGAGAAGCCAATAAATTCTAATTACTTATGAATGAACTCATAAACTTTGTTATAAGCATTCAGCCATTGTAGTAAACAGATGCACTTGCCTGAAGCAGAAATAAATGGAACAGAACCAAATGCATCTTCAGAATATTTGCTTTGTGAAGCAGGAATTGTGACTGAGCATGGCCTGCACTCCTCTAGTTTATCTGCAAAGGAAAATGAAAAATACAACAAAAAATAAAATAAAAATGGAGGAATGCATGCATGTGTGGAACATAAAAGTAAAACCTAAGCAAAGCTAAAAAACAGACATTTATATCAAAAGATAAAGTAGATATAAGCATCAATGAAAAAATTCAAGAGCGGCATGCAACATATAAACGTCTGAATTTGTGGGTTTAGGTATGAGTGTAAAGCGTATCCCAAAGAGACAAAAATTGTAAATGAATGATATGCAGCTTTTTTTTAATTGTGGTTTCAGCTTCAAAAAATGCAATCAAAAGTACACTATGTGAATATGGTGCTTCCATTGTGAGTCAATGTTTAGAAACTTTAAATCCACGTGGCTTCTAGAATATATTTGTGTCTGATACTGAAGTCAAAGATAGCCTTCAACTAAAACAAAAAGGATCCACTTTTTTTGCTTAAGGAACTGCTACCACTTTTAGACACAAGCTGTGTTTTCTATTCTTGTACCTTCATTATATGTATATTTTTACTTTACTGTTTCTATTTTAAAGATTATTCATTCCTGTTATATAGAAAAACAGAGAAAGGAAGATATCTGATGATCGCAACTGCCATAGTGGTTATTAAAACATTTTTTTTTTTATAAAACATGCTTATTTTGTAATTAATGATTTACTAACATTTGGCAACTACAGTCATTCAACCTGGCCTTACATGTTCAATCACACGATCGGCAAACATGGAGTGATCTTTCTGGAGATATTAAGTCTAACTACTAGACAACAAAATTCATACATGACCAATTTCATCTCAGACGACTGAAATATTAAGTTTAAATGATCGTCCGTTTACCTTTACCTGAAGAATGATAATTTTAGCTGCGATAGTACATTTTCAGTATCTAAAGTGTAATGCAACTTTAGGCATAAGACACTTAAGACTTAGCAAAACATGTCAATGTCGCATACCACTTTCTGGGGGCAGCATAAAAGAGCTAACTTTTTACTAATCTAATAACTATTTCACTTTTCATCTGCAAATAATCCAAAATTCATCAGAAAATCTTTATATTTTATACTAGAATTAGGGCTCTTAGTAACAACCGTATTTTCGGTCCGAGTGCGATCCGACAAGACATCAGATTGCATTTGGACCAATGTTATCCTACAGAGCCGTGTGCATGCTTTGATGACATCTGAGTGCAGTCCGTTTTTCACGGAGAAGATAGAGACATTTTTTTCTCACCCTCTCCCCATCTCCCTATCAAACCATCGGCCCGATTCTTTCGGATGAGAGAAAATACTATTGTGTGATTTTAGCCTTATTTTGAAAAATCAGTTTTCTGCTTGAATTTTTTTCAATTCAGGCTGAAAATTTCAGAATTAGTGATGAGTGAAGCTGCTCGGATAAGGAGTTATTCAACCATGCTCGGTTGCTAACGAGTGTCTTCGGTAATCGTTGCTTGTGTTGTGGCTGTCGAACAGACATGAGACATGCAGCCGGGGGGATTCCAACATATTTTTCGTGCACGTGTTCGCTCATCACTATTCAGAGTATATAACTGCTTACTTATGGCAGGACTAACACTTTCTTTTTTTTGATAATACTACTTGGGGTATATTTTTCCCATATGTAAAAGCTACTGCAAACAAACTGACAAAAGTGTCAATAACTATCAATCAACTCTAAGCAATAATAAGTTAATAACCCCTCTTTCTGGCCTACATTAGCTTTATGCTTGACTTCCTGTATATAGTAGATGAACTCAAAATAGGTTGTAATACAAAGGCATGTAACAAAACAGAATGAAAGAAACACTTCTTTACATAAAAAATCCTTTTAATTTTCAGTAAAAATACAAGACAGTTTCACAAAGTTGGCGATAATATACAATATTGCATTGCATCTTGCACATCAGCAGCGTAACACATTGTACAGAGAATTAATCCTATTCGACTTCTACTCTTAAAATTTCAGAGCCAGTAAAGCTAAAGGTAATTTGTATCATTAAAAGGGATTTCTCAAAATAAATCCATTTGTCAAATAGCCTGCTAACATTGAAAAAAGCAGGGCTTACCCTCTTGGAAATAAAGGCTGTCTAAAAACTATCGGTACTACCAGTACTGGGACTGTACAGAAACCTATTACCCAACATCCAACCTGTAAAAACTACAGACAACTTTGGGTCATGACTGTTTTGATGCTATATAGAGTCTGGAAAACAACTTGGACTTCAGCTATACTTTCCATGGTCTGAATAGCTGCAGTGACTTAGTATTATAACAAAGCAGAATTCCAATAAAATGTGACTCGGTCGGGAAAACCAGAAGCTGTACCACAAGAAAATGTCGGTGGGATTATCAGTAGTTGCACAGAAGCCCGGGTATGTTTTCTATAGATAGTGAAATACTCCAAATGAAACAATTATGTAATGAAAGAAAAATCCCTCAGGCAATTGGAAAGCTCGTTAACCCTTTCCTGGCATGGCTATTTTCTATTTTTGCGTATTCGTTATTTTCTCTTCTTCCTCAAAGAGCCATAACTTTTATTTTTCCATCGACACCGCCATAAGACGGCATCTTTTTTGCAGGACAAGTTTTAACTTTGAATTACACCATTCATTTTGTCATGTAATGTACTAGAAAGCAGGAAAAAATTACAAGGGTGGCAAGATTCCAAAAAAAGAACAATTCCACGACTGTTTTTTATTTTATTTACCATGTTCACTATATGGTAAAATTAATCTGGCAACATGATTCTCCAGGTTAACATGATTACGGCGATACCAAACATGCATTGGTTTTTTCTTATTTAGGTGTCGGAAAAAAAATTCAAAAATGAAAAAAATAAAAAAATGTTGCTTATTTTTCGAGAGCCGTAGCATTTTCAATCTTAGGAATATGGAGCTGCATGAGGGATTATTTTTTTGCGACGTGAGCTGGCGATTTTATCGATACCATTTTGGGGTAGATATGATGCTCTGATCGCCTCTATTGCATCTTTTTGCAATGTTGTGGTGTCCAAAGAAATGTAATTCTTGCCTTAATTCTTGGGTTAATTAATATTATATTTTGATAGATCGTACTTTTACGAACATAACGATACCAAAGAGGTGTATCTTTTGTTTCTTTATTTTTAAAGGGGCAAAAGGGGGTGATTTCAACTCTTATATTTTTTAAAACATTTGTTTTTTTTATTTTCACTGTACTTGTTACTCTCCTTAAGGGGTTTAACTTGCATTCATCCAATTGATTGTGTCATGTACAACAATACCACAGTATTGCTGACCATACCAAACATCACAGTCTCCTATGAACCCCAACCAGAAGCTGATGATCACAGAAGGACAGTCACGACAGACAACAGACCCCAGCTGCCATGGAATCTCTTTGGTGCATCACGATCAAATCATGAGGGGGCACATGGAACACTATAAATGCCGCTGTCAGAGATTGACAGTTGCAATAAACAGGTTAATAGCCAAGGGTGGAGCTTCAATCCACACGCAGATGATGGCATCATATCTATCATCTGCTGGCAAAGATGCAGGATTAATTCCTGAGCCCGCATCAAAGTCAGGGAGCCAACATATAAAATAACTTTACGTCATAAGTTGGTAAAGGGTTAAACATGTAACTGTTGGCCATGCACTTGTATGTGTATACAATAAAGTGCTGCACAAATACAAAGTACACATTCCATATGGAAAACCATATTGATATAAAGGTTGCCTTTAGGTATAGAAAAAAACAATACTATTGGTCACTTCCAGAAAAAATATGGATCACATAAAAGAACAGTATTTGGAACGCTTCTGACCTCCCATGTACCAGTAGGCCATGCTTGTTCTGTGTCTGCATAGACCATACTGCCGATTTGCATTTTGCAATAAATCTCTCGGCAAATAACGCGGAGTGCGTGAAATTGTACAATCTGTAGGTATAAGAAATTATCCAGGTATGAGGATTTTGAAAGCATCTCTTCAAAGCAACGTGTCGTATGATTCATACTTTCCGTACCACAGACACCATGAATCATTACAAATGATGATGTTATGACAAAACCATAGTTGAAAAAGGGTTAGAAACAAGGTAACTGGTCGTAGATTTAAAGTACGAAGTGTGTTTTAATTGACCCCTTACCGACTTACTGTTACGTCATATATTAGGCTACGTTCACATTTGCGGTGTGCGCCGCAGCGTCGTCGCCGCACCAAAACGCATGCGGCGTGCGGCCCTATATTTAACATTGGGGCCGCATGGCGCCGCATGTACATGCGTTGTCATGCGTTTTGGTGCGTTGTACGCCGCATGCGGCGTTAGGGCGCACCTGTCAGGGCGCGGCAAACGCAACTTGTTGCATTTTTTGGGCGGCGCAGACTTCGTAAAAAACGCATGCGTCGTGTTTGCGTCGTGTTTGCGTCGTCAATGCGGCTTTTTTCCCATTGACTTGCATTGACAACGCAGACGACGCAAGTACTTGCGTCGTGGTGCGTTGTACGACGCATGCGTTTTCCAATAAAAAATGCAAAACATTGTCTAGACTTTGTCTAGACACTAAAAAAACACTATATATATAAAAAAAAAGGGGGTTTGGCATTGTCTTTCACAAGGCTAGCTACAGAGAAGACTGACTGAAGGGAATCTGCTTTCCAAACATGTAAGTATATATTTCTCTTTGCATATTTTTTATTCTGTGTTTTATTTATTGATTTTGATTTAATTTGTGCAATGTTTGTTCTGTGCTATTGTACGGTTATGGCACTGTGGGTTGTATTGAAAAATTGTTTTTTTTAATCTGGTTTTGATGTACTTCTGGCGTTATATGCTGGCGTTTGTTGTCTTCGGCCTTGCTTGGTTTTGGGTTGTTCTGGTGTCATGCAGTTGGTCAATGTCTTTAAATTTGGCAGATTTTTTTTTGAAATTTCTGGTGCATGTCTTTTTCTGGTTTCTATTGTTGGGGGTAACCGTATGGCGTTTTTTATTGGCTCATGTCTTGCTGTGTTTTATTATGCTGTGGGCATTTTTTTTTCTTTCCTTGAGTGTCTTTTCTTGCTGGTGGGGGGGGCTACATTTATGATGTTTCATTTGTATTGTATTGTTCTGGGCTGCTATATGCCATTCTATTTTCAATTGTATTTTACCTTTTTTTGGGGGGGTTTAAACTCTGATGGTTTTACGTCGTTTTCCCTATGGCTTCCGTATGTATCTCCTTTCTTGAATGTTTCCATTGACAAGTGTGTAGTATGGCCTTTATATTAATAATTTTTTTTTGTTGGGGGCCTTTTTTTAAAAATTTATTGTGTTTTCTTTTCTATTTGACTATGTTTTATCTTTTGGGTTGCTGTATATTGTAACAGCGGTTGTCCCGTAATGTTTATTGCTTATTATCTAGAATGGTATTTAGCGCCTTTTTCTGATGTATTTCTGTGGATGTCACCAGATGGTGTTGTTTTGGATCATGTCTTGTTGTAATTGTAAATTATGGCGTTCATTAGTTTGCTATTTCATTGTGCCTTTTTTTTTCTGTATTTATTTTTTTGATAATTTTGTAGCTTTTGAAAATTTTACATAGGTGTCTATTTTTGCTTAATTTTGTTTGGGTCTATTATTGTATTGTTTCTTCGATTTTATTCTCTTGCAATGTATGGCATTGTGGTGTCGCTTTTTGAGTTTGCATTGTCCTATCAGTCAACAGTCAATTGTGGTTTTTTAATGTTTTGGGCCTATTTTATTGTATGTGGCATTGGATGTGATTTTTTGCTCATTTTTTCATTGCAGCACAAACTTGCAAGAATGCCAAGTTCTTCAGAACATAGCCAATCGGCGCGGGGGAGTGCGGTGAGTAATTATGTCCAGTTGCTTACTATTAGCTGCCATTTGTAGCATTGACAATAATTTTTGTATACAATTTTTCCAGGCTTCTTCAAGTGAGGGGGAAGGCAGTCAGCGGGAGCAGAGAGATCGGGGCCAAGATGTGGCGTCAGGCCGGCGAGTGAGTATTTTTTTTTTTTTATCTTTTTTTTTCAGTAGCATCCTGCTGTGAGGAACATTACATTTGAGGAGCATCCTGCTTTCACTAGGGATGTTTACTAAGCTTAGGCCCCCGTCACACATACCAAGATCGCTAGCGAGATCGCTGCTGAGTCACTAGTTTTGTGACGCAACAGCGACCTCAGTAGCGATCTCGCTAATATGTGTGACCCGTACCAGCGATCAGGCCCCTGCTGTGAGATCGCTGGTCGTGTTGGAATGGCCTGGGCCGTTTTTTGGTCGTTGAGGTCCCGCTGACATCGCTGAAGTGGTGTGTGTGACACCGATCCAGCGATGTCTTCCCTGGTAACCATGATAAACATCGGGTTACTAAGCGCAGGGCCGCGCTTAGTAACCCGATGTTTACCATGGTTACCCGGGTGCTGCAGGGGGACTTCGGCATCATTGAAGACAGTTTCAACGATGCCGAAGTCGTTCCCCTGATCGTTGGTCGCTGGAGAGAGCTGTCTGTGTGACAGCTCCCCAGCAACCACACAACGACTTACCAACGATCACGGCCAGGCAGTATCGCTGGTCGTGATGGTTGTTAAATCACTATGTGAGACGGGGCCTTTATACATTATAGATTTTCAGGGCAGCAAGTATTGGGGGAAGGTAAAATAAAGTTGAACTCCCTGCACACAAACATTCCAAAACACAGGTGTAGAAAACATCAATATACATACATCAAATGGCAAAGGATAGGGCAGAGGTACCCATCATGCCAGGTGCTGGTGGTTGTTAATATTTGCATATTTTTAACCTATTTGTTTTCTAATTTTTCTAGGTTTCACAACGGGCCCAAGGAGAGACTGTAGATGTGGACCTCCTTATTTCAAGCATCCAGGAGCGGGGCCCGTTGTGGGACAGCCGTGACCCTCGGCACATGGACCAGGTGGTGTCTAGGCGTTTGTGGGCAGAGGTGGCAAACTCGCTGTGGGATGGCTTTGACAGTGCCTCAGCGAAGGACAAAGGCACCTTTAGTGAGTATTGCAGATACGCTGCTATGACCCATCTTGCTAGGATAAACACAACCGTGTGTGATGCGATCAACGCCTACACTTTGCATCGCACACGGTTGTTTTATCCTTTTACAATGCTAAATATGTAACAATTTTTTTGTCTTTACATTAACAGTGAAAAAGTTGAGGACCAGATGGCGATCCATAAAGGACCGTTTCAATAAGGGGATTCGTGCTGAGGAGGAGCAAGCTCGGAGTGGTGCTGCTGCGTCCAAGTCGGTGCCCTATAAATATAACAGGGCACTCCAGTTCTTAAGACCGGTCCTTGGCCGCCGACAGTAAGTATTTTGTCAATATACCATATTGCACATCCACATTGTACATTGCCCAGACACATAGCATATTGCACAGCCACATAGTACATTGCCCAGCCACGTACATTGTGCATCCACATAGTAGATTTCCAGGCCACTATATCGCAGCCACATAGTACACGTTCGAGCTACATATACACATAGTATATTTCCAAAGGAACATAGTATATTGGCCATCCATGTAGTCATCGTAGCATTTTGGCCATCCTTTAACCCTAGTGGAATGGTATATAGCCCATTAGTAATTTTTTGGGTTAGGCGTGAGTCATTGTAGTCCATGACAGGTTACGTTCTGAGTCAGGGTAGTTCTGATTGCAGGAATAATGATGACGTCTCGATCACATGATCCTAACGTCATGGCCATTCCTGCGATCAGATCAACAAAGTCTTTTTTTTAAAGTTTTTGGGTTTTTAAATTTTATTCTTGACTTTAAATTTTCTACTATTTTTTTTGACATAGGCATTATCTAGATTTGTTTTTTTAAGATGACAGGGGTATGCATTGCCTTTGCCAACTTGAATTAACAGTCATTATCTGCCGTCGGTATGTCCATGATTGTTATCGTGAGCCCTAATGCTCAGCTGGCGATAACAATCAGCAATTTATTATAGGCCACACAGACTAAGATACAGGGGATTGTAATGTTTTGTTGTGTCATGTAATGTAAATTTTTTTACAGGAGTTGGCGTATGTGATAGTTTATTAATTGAAGACTAATTTTTTCCTTTTCTTTTCACAGGACACACAGCAGCACCCTCCAGCGAGCTCCCCCCTGTGAAGCGGAACTTCATGGATCGCCATCTGACCCGTCACAGCCATCCCACAGCGACAGCAGGCTTGCACCACCATCATCTGGAGAACCGGCTGCCGGTACATCAGGTTTTCCCCTGCCCGAGGCCTCTGGCGCACCTTCGTTCGGGAATTCCCGACAGCGCCAGCGGGCCTCGGACAGGCCAGCCATGCCAGAATTTTTGCACTTGAGCACGGTGTTCCAGAATGGTTTCAAGGCGATGACCGATAAAATGTCCAGTATCGAACGTCGCCTTGAAGCCATTGAAGCCGAGCTCTCAAATCCGGCAAAACATTTTTTAAGCACAATTGCTAAGGGCATGGTGGAAAACCTTACGCCGGAACTCCAGATTTCGGTGATGCAGGACTGCAACAATTCTTACGTGAGGGCTCTGCAGCAGTCTCGGGTCGCGCAGTCAGCGACACTGCCCGTAGTGCCGTCGCTGGCTAGCGTGACTCCGACTACTGCTGCAGAGTCACTCCAGCCACCCCACCCTGGTCCAAGTGCCGGGCGACGCCACCACAGGCACCATACCAGTGTGCGGCCCACTCCTGCTCCTGCCAGGCCCTCATCCTCCCGTAGGAGTGCTTCTGGGGGAGATGCCGCAGAAGGCAGGAAAAGAAAAAAAAAAACACATAAGAGGAGGCACACAGACACACACACAGAGGCACAGGTTCTGGCTGCTCCAGGACAGACACCATCTCGTCGTGGCTCTAGCCACAGCAGGAGCAGCCAGGGCCAACCAAGCCAAAAACGCAGGCGGCTTGTGTTGCCTCCTCCCTCCTCTACTGACGAGGCGGTCTCCCTAGTGTACCCTGCGGGGGGTTTGGACCTGCCATCAAGCCTCCTCGAGTATGGCGGCTCCTCCTCCTCCTCCTCCTCCTCTACCACTCCCACTCCCAGGTCCAGAACTAGAAGCTACCGGTCACCGGTGGTAGCGGATGTTGATCCCCCCTCGGCTGTTGATACCCCCTAATTTTCTTTTCCCTTTTTTTCTGTTTCCCCTCAATAAAAATTTATTTTTTTGTATACAATATTTGGTCTTCTTTTCAAGTACACTGCTCGGTAATTCACTCCGTGCGTCGTTTATTTGTGCTTCAAACACCTCATATATGCAATGTCAGACAGTATTTTTGGATTTTTTAATTTGACCGTTTCTTTGGGTGTCTTTCATTGCTGTATGAGGTGTTTCCAAACACTAAAGTGTATGAGTTGTTTTCAAAGAAAAAGGGTATGTGTCCACGCTCAGGATTGCATCCGGATTTGGTCCGGATTTTAATTCAATATTTGTAGCCAAAACCAGGCGTGGGTAATAAATACAGCAGTGGAGCATATGTTTCTATTCTACTTTTCCTAATTGTTCCACTCCTGGTTTTGGCTTACAAATATTGATGAAAAAACCTGAGCAATTCAGGATGCAATCCTGAACGTGGACACATACTGTAAAGGTACCTTCACACTTAACAATGCTGCAGCAAAACAGACAACGATGCAATTCACTGCAGCATCGCTATTTGGGAGCTGGAGAGCGGTCTGTGTGACCGCTCTCCAGCGACCAACGATGCCGAGGTCCCCGGGTAACCATGTTAAACATCGGGTTGCTAAGCGCAGGGCGCACTTCCGATGTTTACCCTGGTTACCAGTGTAAAATGAAAAAAAAAAAAATATTCACAATCGCATCCCCCGGCGTCAGCTTCCCTGCACTGACTGAGTGACGTCCCTCACAGCAACGCTGTGCTGTGCATTCACTTTACGGCCGGCGCTCACTCAGTGCAGGAAGTGGACGCCAGGGGACGCGAAGATGAGTATATTTATTTTTATTTTTTAGTTTACAATTAACACTGGTAACCACGGTAAACATCGGGTTACTAAGCGCGACCATGCGCTTGGTAACCCGTTGTTTACCCTGGTTACCAGTGTAAAACATCGCTGGTATCGTTGATTTTGCTGTCAAACACAACGATACACGGCGATCTGACAAACAAATAAATATGGTATGGTATAAATTTTGTCTTGGAAGCAGGGTAGAAAACGTAAGAAAATTTTTTTATTAAAACACAACATTTTAAAAACAAAGGTCTCCAAGTTTTTTAGATAAGGCACATTTACATTGGTGAACTATTTTTAGCATAGTCACACCAGAATACAGTCCAACAGTTTATTACACCATTGAATCTTGCCATGACAGACGGCCAACATCTGACACAAAATAGGCCGCAAAACGGTCCCTCATCTGCGCAATTTCCACACTTGTCCTCAGAGGATGATCATGGAAATTGGGCAATGGGTTGGCTATGGTTTCATCCAGATCAACGTTCAGTCTCTCTTTGGCCAGAATAAAATTGTGGAGAACCACACACGCCTTCACCACCTCATCCACTGTCTCAGTTTTCAGATTAATGGCGGATCCTAATATCCGCCATTTAGAGACAAGGATGCCAAAGGCGCACTCCACAGTCCTTCTGGCCCTGGACAGTCTGTAATTGAACACCCTTTTCGTGTGGTCCAAGCCCCGACTTGAGTAGGGTTTCAATAGGTTGGCAGACATTTGGAATGCCTCATCCCCAACCACAACAAATGGCATCGCAGGGCCTTCGGTGTGGGGAAGAGGTCGTGGCTGGGGGAAATTGAAATTGTTGCCATATAATTTTTGGCCCATATCAGACTCTTTGAATGTGCGCGAGTCATTTGACCGGCCAAAAGCACCAATGTCGACTGCCAGAAAACGGCAGTCCGCACCGGCAATTGCCATCAGCACAGTGGAAAAATATTTTTTGTAGTTATAGAAAAGGGATCCACTTTTCCCTGGCTTGGTAATACGAATGTGCTTGCCATCCACCGCGCCAATACAGTTTGGAAACGAACACACTTCCTCAAATTTCTCGGCGTTGGCCAACCAGATATCGCTTGTAGGGACGGGTAAAAATTCTTCACGGAGGTTATCCCACAAAGCGCGGCAGGTCTCAGCAATAATTCCCGAGAGAGTGGAGACTCCAATCCGGAACTGAAATTGAAGGGATCGCAAGGTCTCTCCGGTAGCCAGGAAACTGCCAAGAAGATAAAGAAATTACATTAGTACATTGCAATTTATAAGGGTATGTCTCCACTGTCCGGAGACGCGGCGCTATCGTTGCAGCGGCGAAGCCGCTCGGCGATAAGCCCCGCCCCCTTCCTGGGACGCGATGGTGCCGGATGTGTACAGTACACATCCGGGATCATCGCACCCCTCGCCGTAGGGCCCTGTGATATACCTTGCGGGGACGCTGCGTCCCCGCAAGGTGTACGGACATGCTGTGTTCTGAAAAGACGCGCAGCATGTCCGGAGTCGCAGGGCCTCCGCGTGCGGGTTTCCACGCATAGTGGAGACGGGATTTCATAAAATCCCCTCCACTATGCTGGAACATCTGGACGCTGCTTGTTTGACGCTGCAGCGTCAAACAAGCAGCGTTTACTGACCGTAGAAACACAGCCTAAAAGTACATTGACCATACCACCCCCAAAAAAAATTAAGAAAGAAAAAAAAAAAAAAGGGAAGATGTGAACGTAGCCGAACATATCTCAGTCATTCAAACAGCTACGTACCGTAGAGTCACCAGCAGCCGTTCCTCTGCGGAAATAGCTCTCCGGAGCTGAGTGTCCTGCCTGCTAATGGCTCCTTCCACCCGACGCAGAAGATACCGGAAGCTCTCCTGAGACATCCTGGTGTACTCGAAATATTTCTCCAGGTTCTCATTCAGTTCGCCAAACAAGCTATGGTATGCTCCACGGCTCTCCCGGACTTCCAAGATAGGGTGTATCCAAAATCGGCGATGAATCCATCTCCGTTTTTCTCTTTCTCTTTGATGAGCACAGGCGACAGCATAGGCATGAGCCAAGGCAAATTCCATCTCCATATCCATGACGATACTGTCCATGGGACGCTCCATCATGAATACCAGCAAAATGGGAGGAATTCATGTCTGCCATGGTATATATACACAATTACATAAACACCAACCCTCTTCTAGCCATTGGTGGTCCTTATCTATTGTGTAGACACTTTTTTTTGGGGGTGGGATGAAGAATGACTCACTGCTCAAAAAAACGCATGCGGCGCAAAACGCTGCGTTTTTTGTTGAAAACGCAACTGCGTTTACAAAAAACGCTGCGTTTTGCGCCGCATGCGTTGAACGCATGCGGCGCAAAACGCAGCGTTGTGTATGCGTTTAGCTGCGTTTTTGTTTGCGTTGTGCGTTGCGGCGACGACGCTGCGGCGCACAACGCAAATGTGAACGTAGCCTTAACGGTACACAGAAACTGAGCCTGCATCTATACCGGCAGATGATGAATTATTCAGCCATCATCTGCCTCTAACAGACAAGAGTGGAGCAAAACACTTGCTCCTGTGATAAAATAGACAGGGAAATGTGTTACCTGTTGCGAGCCCCTGCTGTCTTATCTGTAGCTGCCCCGTTCCCCGGCTCAGAAGATGTGGTATCTACTGACCATGAACTGGAGCAGCTCTGCATGGTCAGACACAGCCATTACACAGTACACAGCAGGGACACAATTATAAGTTTATCAAAGCACAGTAACTTTTGTTTAACAAATTCAAATGTGCAACTTATTATTATTCAAAGATCTATTTATTACATACATACATAACCCATTTTAAGTCCCTCTGGCCTTTCCTCACCCAATAAACTAGAATGACAGGTCTTTTCTTCTGTAACTAGCGAGCTGGTCCCTAATTTATGCTGCTTACGCCTCGCGCAGCAAGAATCAAGAGAAGAGTTAGCTTTATTATTAATAAGCTTTAAGGCAAGATGAATCTAAGGTAAGTAATGTAATGGATTTTACAATGTTACTTAACTTTCCTATGCATGTAAACATGTTTAATGGTAAATCTGCTGCTTAGGATGCCAAAAGGATTGATTTTCACATTATTTTACTAAATTTATATACACATTAATGAAGTGAAGTGTAGGATATACAGTATATAGAACTTTACAGCTAGTAGTAATTGAGAAATAAGATGTAGTTTGCTGCCATCATGTGGGCATATTAACAAACAGCATGCAAACTTAGTATCCGCGCTTTCACCCATCAAATTAACATTCCCTTTTTTAACCTTACAATTGTAATATATGACCATTGGGGCTGAATTGTAGTATCTAGCAATAAATAATTACAGGGATTGTCCATCAATTTATTTTGTTTAAGTGCATGTATTTGGGACTAAAAATGATTATTCCTGGCAATAGAATGAATTCACTGAGAAGTGTGTTTTTATTCTGACAGTCTAAGCCTCAAAAGTTTGGAGATCTTTTATCTGTATTTTCTGGGTGCCTCTTCGATGCTTTATGAAAACAGACTACATTAAAGTTGAATGTGCAGGAAAACAAAGCCTGGAAATACCAAACGATGCAAAGGTTTTAATGAAACCCAATTGCAAAAATTATTTTTAGCGATAAATACATGCAAATAAGTAACAAAAAAATAAATTGTCCCCAAAAGGTGGACAACCCCTTTAATTAGGTTGACAGAGGTAGTGATAAATGTTAATGCTTATAGAAATACACATATGTACATTTTACATAGCGGATTATTTTAGACTTTTAATATGGCTTTATGTTCACACTTTGTTATACGTCACTACTAAAATTGGTCCGGTCAGTACTGCTCATTTGTTATACAAGGCAGGATTTGAATTTAAAGAAGTCGCCCGCAAATATATTTTAAGAAAAATGATCACTGGGATATGAGTTGGCCAACAATCTGCTTTTCTCAGCTGTATGGTGCAATCCAGCTTTGATTAATAAAGCAGAGTAATTATTCTGACTGGTAAAAGTTCATTAATAGGTTTTCCCCTAATTCCACAGCCAGAGGGGTCAAGCAATTGGACCCTCACTGATTGGATAATGATGAAAATCGTAAAATTGTCTAATGGGTAAAATGGTACGCCATCATAAAACATTATGTTACATAAAAATAGATACAAAAATGACTTAGACTGTCTAGTGCCGTCAAAACGCGTCGACTGGGTCATGTCGACCATGTAAATTTTTCTTTTGTATGCACTATAATTTCTTTTGAATAATAAAAAGAAAAGGAAAATCCAGTCCTGTTGAGCCGGACTCCAATTTTTTCTATTTTCATTTATATTTCTGGCATCAAAAGGGGAACGCACAGCATACTGATTTGTTTGGCTCTGTTCACATTACATTCATGGAAAATGTATTCGAAATGTCTATTCTCTTTTGTTGTATACTAGTCGGACTGATGCTAAAACTAAACTAATCCTATGGCACATGAAATCCCTCCAGTGGAAACCCCAAACCACACTCACAGTGTTGAACATTAAAAAAAATATAGACGAATACATATAACAAACAAATACATGCAAAATAAACTTTTTAAAAAAATATGCTATTTCAAGCAAGAGTTAGGTGCAAATCAATAATAAGTGAAAAACGCCGAAAACTCGAAAAGGAAAAGACAATGCAATAATGAATTGGCCCCACAGCTCCCTATTCATTAAGGTGTTTACTCTGCCATAAAACATGTCAAGTCGCAATATTTTCGCAAAAACGTTGCAATATCTGGCTTTTACACTCCACTCTCAGCAAGTTAAGCCAATATGGGTGTCTCATTGGGTGGGATGTGGGCGTCATGTTGGGTGGGATGTGGGTGTGGCTATGCACACCTGTCAAATACTTGAAAAGTTACCACACTCTAGTGCCATAACTTATTCCAGCCTCCGAGCTGACTGGAGTAACATTTCCTACTTCAGTGAGCCCCTTCATTAATCCTGATGTGCACAATACCAATCTTAATGAATCCGTCCAATGTGTCCATGTTGGGAGCTTTCCTGGCACATACCATTAAAAAGGTTCTCCCCTACTTGGACAACCCCATTCTGAAAAGTCCCCCCCAACAGTCCCCCACAGTAAAATAATAGCACCTATACTCATCTCTGGTGCTGGTGACATTCCAAAGGTCTTGGCATTGGCTCTCCCAGGGCTTGCATGACATTGATATGTCACGCAATCCCTGTGGCCAATCAGCGTTGGCTCCACTCTACTTTCCTACAGAGATGATTGACACCAGGAGGAAAAGAGAGGGCAGCCACAGGGACCATGTAACACTGTTATGCATGGGGAGAGAGAGTGCCGACACTGCTGGAATGGAGCCGGCACTGGAGATGAGCATAAGAGTCTTTATTTTACTGGGGGATACATAGTGATTCAGAAGGGATTGTCAGAGTAGTGGACAACCCCTTTAATGTACCTCCCTATAGTGATGTGGACCTAGTCTTGTTGTGTTAATGGGAGCATTAGAAATCTCACTGCAGTAAGCTCCTAGTGGCTGCTTAAGACAGAATTTTATCATTTTGATATATGGTTGTGTGAAAAGATATACAAGATTTGTAACTCTGAATTAGAAAGAGCTGCCCCCCATAATGAACACTTGATCATGAAGATTAACTAAAGTTAATAGAAATATAAATAAAATAAAATTCTAGATATAAATAATTTCACGGGGACACCGGCATTTTCTCCGCAATGTGAGTAGCTGGATCACATACTATCTTCTGTGTGCACCAAAATGCTCTTAGGAATGCAAGGAGAAATGACACTGTGTGAGCGACTAGTCACATTGCCAATCACTTGGAGCAGGAGGAGGAGGCCGGCTCAGGACCAGAAATAACCCCAAACCAATGCAGACCAGCAAAGATGGAGATCAATATTCATAACACTAATCATTTTATCAGCCTAGCTACCAGAAATATTAGGCAGTAACCAGTGAGACTGAAACGCTATCAATCACACCTTAACCCAGGGGGGTGCACAACCTTTTTTGTTCTGAAGGTTACATTCTCAGACAGAAGCTCTTCCGAACTATAGGGGTTGTTCCCATTCAGAATATTCTGGCCCCCGGCACAGATTGTTATCCTAAAAAAATGGACTTTACTCACAGTCTTTGGGTGTAGCGCTGTCTTCACCACAGATTGAATTGTACGATATTGGCTGCCACGTTGATATCAAGTCTACAGAGCGGCAGTCAGTGAGTTAAGCAGCTAGGCCTGTGATGGAGAAGCCCCACTCAGTGTTGTTGAGCTGTCATGTGACATTAGTGATGCAACCAATATCAAACACCAGGAGCCATGGTGGACCTCGGGAGGGTGAGTAAAGGACATTTTGGTTTGTTTGTTTTTTTTAAACTGATATTAACTTTGGAGACATGTCTGATGGTTGGGAGTCAATGGCGCCGGCACCTATCTGAAAAGGGGGGGCTCCTTAAATTCCTCATTTTGCAATCCAGAAAAGAGACCATGGGTTATGCACCTCAAATATAGAAGTTGTAGAAACAGCATAGCATTTTTCAACTATCATACGCTAAAATGGAGAAAGCGACATGTCTACCGGCCACCTTTGCACCGAATCTACTCCTTTTTAGAGTGCTAAACAGGGGTCACGACACCAAATTTCTCTCTATATATAACATCTTCTTGACATGAAAGCTAAAGGTGAGCAGACATCAAACACAGAAAAGTTTGTGAGCAGAATGGCATCACAGAGCACCTGTGGCCGTAGGGTTCCCATCACTACAATGCCCAGGTTGTGCACCACTACATTAACCACTTTATTGGTAGTAGAGGGATTTTGCCAAATCTCTTTTAAGCATCAAAGTATTCAAAATTTCCCCTATAAAAGCCTTAGTTTACTCTTGATACTATCCTAGTGGGAAAAATTGTTCAACAAATAGGGTGTTACCTATTATGTTACCTAGACATTACCGAACACTTGTTAGATAACTTTATATATGGCTCTATTAATTGGTCACTACATGTTTCAGCACTTCAAGGTGGTTTTTACATAGTGTGGTACTCCTGCTTAAAGGTAATATGTCACAAGAAAATGACATACAGATCTATTTTGTATTTTAAATACGATTATTAAACATAAGGTTTTTTTTTTAATTTTCCATATAAAAAAAATAGAAATTCAAAAATCTTTCATTATTCACACTCGGGACTAGGCCTAATACTAGACTCCCATTTCCTGCTCTGTGAAGATCACTTTTCAGTAGTCTCATAATCATCACAGACATGAATACAATAATTAATGGTAACTTCTAAATAAGGTAGATAACACAGAATCATAGAAGCCAAAAAGCTAGTTTTTATTTACCCATGTAACGTTTCAGCTGTGTATGATACTACTAAAAAGCCATCAGCTTTGCAAGGACCTGTGCTGCTTGTTTTTCCTTTGTCACTGCTCACCTCACCCCCCCCCCACTTCGCAATGACCTTTACCAATATTACAGCATGCCCAGAAAATTCTCTGAAAAGCCAATGAGTCAGAGCCAGTCATTAACAGCCCATTTCCACATGGTTACTAAAAAAAATAAAAAATAAAGTAGGAGCCTAATATTAGGCTTCTGAGCATTTTGAAAATTGCACAATTTCTGAAAATTGTTTACATAAATATGGTATTTAAAAAAAAAATAATAATATATATATATATATATATATATATATATATATATATATATATATATATACACACACACATCATGAAGCCTTGATTTAAATAATGTAAATTCCTGATAACAGAATACCTTTAAAAAGCACCTTTCATCACATTTTTCATGTTGAACTGGACACACAATGAAATAAAACTTTTTGTTCATATATTTCACCTTTCCATTGTGGAGATATGAGCAATCAAAGTATTTGTCACCTGACGAGATAAAAAAATAATGTCCAAGTGTGTGTCATCAGACAGTTTTCAACTGGGGGCGAGCCTTTTTTCTCCCTGTTTGATGCTGATCAATGATAAGCAGACAGCAACACTCAGAGGAAAGAAGAACATGTCCACACAATGTATAGAGCAGGTTTCTCTGTCTCTGTGAGATATAATGATACCACCCTGATCTCCCAGTCTAACATCCTGGTCTAATCATCCTGATTAGAAAGCACAGATGACTAACACCCTTCAGATAAAATCCCTGTAGAAGAGGGGCAGCACAGCAGAGTTTAGCTGTGTCACATTACAAACCCTTCTACCAGCTCTCCTCCTTTAGCTTCAGTTAGCTTTACTGTTCTGTTGCTCCCAACACTGCCTGTCTTGCGTTGTGTCTGTAACATAATCACACATAATGGTTGTGCTCTGTTAATTTCTACAGTTTCTGTGGTATCTGACACAACAGTAGCCCAGAACAGACTGCTCCTGAGTGAGACATAATGACAGCCTGCTCTCACTGCAGAATGAGTACAACTTGCTTGAGCACAGCATATATAAGAGTGATTACACCTCACATACTGTGAATCCTGCATTAAGCTATGGTGGAGGCATGTACTTATTTAAGTGTTACTGCCTGCTTATGATTGGTCAGCAACATACAGGGGGAAGAAGTACACGCCCCCAGGGACAGAACCTATGTGGAGTTAAAAAAGTTAAGTCATTAGGTGACAAATACTCTGATGGCTAAAATTTCTGAAACAAAGAGACAAAATATAAAAATACTGTACAATGCAGCCACTATTACATTCTGTGTTCAAATCTCAACACGAAAAATCTGGTGAAAGGTCATCTATAAGCGCTGTATTATAACTCTATGCAAATGTTATTTTGCCAAGATTAGGCCATATGAAGGTGCCAACTGGTGAGAAGACACATGTAGTCAACTGGAGGCTGGCCCATTCTAGAATTACACTGCCTCAGAAAAATGTAAGATGACCCAAGCTGAAAGCAAAGGAGGGTTGCTCATGCTGCAAGACATGTTGTCCTTCTCTTAATGCCATATTAATAAGATTTTTGTTAAAATACATGTAGATGGCAGCCTCTTTAGATATCTGTATTTCGAGATTTTGCTCATGCATTCGACTACACAACACTCTAGGAAAAGAAGATTTCATATTGTTTGGTGTAGCCTGATTAGTAAGTAGAAACATAGATAGACATCAAGTGAAAGCAAGAGGCACCGTTTGCTTGTCAGAAGGTGGAAATCTAGATTATTTTGAGAGACAGTAGATCATTAACTATTCATGAGTATAAGATGAAAAGATTAGATTAGAGTCTATTAGATGGAAGCAAAAAACATAGCAGAAGATGAACAGGTTTATTGAACATATTATGGAACACGAAAAGTGACTCTTACAGGCAGAGACATATCAGATGGACATTGCAATCATTAATGTAAGGTGAAAAAAGGTTATCTCTTCTTTCAGGCGTCGTCATAGGGCATTACTGGTCTGAATAAAAAATGGTGTAGAAATAATGATAAAAAAAAATAAAGCAAGAGACATAAATGTCCCTCCTTTTACATCTCATTTATAATCAATGTCTTCTCTTGACAAGGCCTTTCCCTTGTCCTTTACATCTAATAAACCTGGACACAATGTTGCCCCTCAGACATGTAGAAAGAAGTTTTATGTTTAATTGTGGTCCATAAGTCAGAGCAAATTCTGGCTGAAGGGATTGTGTGTCCAAGTTATTGTGAAGCAAATTAAGCCTTCAATGTCCCCTTACTTGATCTCAGGAGGTCAAATTCCCTGTCCAGCAACTCTTCTTCTGTTAACTTGGAGAAGTTATCATCTCCAAATGGGTTCCAGCCTGACATGTCCGGGGGGTTGTTGCTGCTCTGTTTTGGTTGGGTTGGAGGGGGTTCCTTTTCAGATACACCTGTAGATCTGAAACATTGACAAATACAGTTAATGGAGATTTAGATTATTTTCACCTTATTAGCATTTCAAAAACTGATAATCTGTTAGGGCACATGACTGATGCGCAAAATGGACCTAAACCGCTGTCTAGTCTAAATGCAGTTATGTATATGAATGAAGAAACTCAACACAGTTATATCAAAGCAAAGTTACTTTTTAGATTACTAATGTAAAATGATGCAGAAAGTTTGAACTTTAAGAGTAGCCATTGTTAATGTTAATGTATTTTCATAAATCAGTAGCACACACAAACATAAGAAATTTTGAAATATATTTTATCAGAGAAATCTTCTTTCTCCTCTTGGGCTGATCATTTATTCTTAAAATGGTCAATTCAAGAGTAAAATCGGTATTCAGTGAAGACAGATTTTTACATTACTGAGAGAGAAGATGACAGTCCCTACTGATAAGGTTCTATGTAAACGGGAGGCGCTCTGCCTCTAGCTCCTCCTGCCCACTTACCTTCTCCCCTCTACATATACTCTTATCAGTAGCAGATCTCATCTATCTCAGTAATGTAAATATCTGCCTTCACTGAATACAGATTTTACCCATGAATTAAGAATTCTGAGAGTGAATGATCAATCCAGGAGGAAAAATAAGCAGATTTCTCTGATAAGATACATTACAAGGTTGCTTATTATCACGTGTTTTATTGATTTAAGAATTAAAAATAGAAACAAATCTTTAAATTAAATGTGTATTGCCATACTACTTGGTTACAAACCAAAAATGGCAAAGTGGCCATTTATAGCTATGGAGCATCACACAGAATAATACATTCCATAAAGGTCATGGGCAGGACCCCTTACAGAGAACACACTGTCATTCTCTGAACGCCAACTTTTAGCATATGACTTGGTCTTGCCCCCCAATATCCTCTTTTGGATTAATGTTTTTAGGTTGCTATCACCTCTATTGTCAATCATTATATTATGTCAATCTAAACTGGCATTATTTGGCTGGCTAGACGAAGAACATTGGCAGCATCACACCCGGATCTTTCTCAGGGAAACATTATTCTTGGCTAGGAAAAAAATTGCTCTTCACTGGATGGCTGACAAGCCCCCTATAATTGGCAGATGGAAGGCTCTGGTAAACAGTACTATTTCATATGAGAAAACTGTCTTTTAGAATAGGGGATGCCCAGCTACATTTCAGAAGGTCTGGAGTTTTTGGGTGGATAGTCTCTTAACCCCTGACCCTCAAGTATCGCAGTAAATTGCGTTCTTGTTATGTTCCTTTTCTGCTATATGTATTCCATTTTTTCCTTCCCTCATCTCAGCTTGAAGTATTGTGAAAGTGATACCAGCACTCCTCTGGCATTGTGCTCATAGCTTGGGTCTCTGATAATTCAGTCCTGATGTCTTATCTAGCCAGGAGAGTCCTTTATATCTCTCTGTTCAAAGTATATGTTCTCCCAGGCTGTAATAATATGACTTATGTTTTGTACATTTAACCACTTAATTGATATGGGATTAGTCCATCCTCACAGAAAAAAGTCACATATTGGTGTGCACCACCCGTATATTTGAAATTACAAAGATAGAAAAAGAGAAGCTAATGTGTGACTAAAATTTAACCTTTATTTTATAAATTAAAAAAAAATATTTACATACATCACTGGATGTATATTGGGTCACTTATGACATATGTGACCCACTAATTCCAATAGGCGAAATATAGACCTTTTGCTTGAAAGGGGGTTCAGACCATTGTCCCCATAAAATATTGGTCAGATAATTCCCCTAGATAAGTTAAGTATGGCAGAGAACCATACACCGTTAGTAATCAGCAATAGGTGGCTCATATCTTATAGTAACTATGATTGCATGAATAAATTAACCCAGCCAACTTAAAATAATCCCAATTTATAATCACTAATGTGGAAAGAAAGTACTATATTTATATCACCATGCAAGAGAAAATTCATTACTAGAGCATGGTCATTATCGGCATTATTTTCTCTTGCCGATTGTGTCAATTATGTACCATTTTCCCAACATGCAGCAAGTGTCTCATGCGTATTAGCATATCATCTGCAGCGATTAGTTTATCAGAACACATGGTGCGATATTCATCCCGCGCAGCACTATTGCCGTGTCCACTGGCATCAGCAAGGCGGCTCGCATGCCGAGTTTGGGTATTATTCAAGCAAAACGTCTATATTTTGCCTATTGGAAATAGTGGGTCACGTATGTCATAAGTGGCCCAATATACATCCAGTAATGTATGAAGATATTTAGAAAATTTTTTTTTTCATTTTTCATTTATAAAATAAAGATTACATTTTAGTCACACACTAGCTTCTCTTTTTCTATCTTTGCAACCACTTACGGTAATTGATTGCATAGCTTGTTGCAGATCATTGTGTTTTGTTTTGCAACATGTTAAATAAAATGAATTTAAAAAAAAATCATAAATGCCTTCAAAATGTCCTATGAAATTTTACCATCAAGTCATCCGTCATAAAACTCTCCATAACTTATTAAGAATTGAAATTCCTTAACTATTTGGGGCAGTCCCCATAGTCTAGAAACATCGATGTGTGCTTTTTCCTTTCTGTGGGTGTTTAAATGGTTTTATTAAATCAATTTATTAATAAACTATGATGTTTTATTCTGTTTGTGTTGGGGATTTATGAAATATTGCTGCATAATGGACTTACACAGAAAAATTATCTTAAATAGGTTAAACAACCAATCCTGGCTGTTGCAGTGACATGTCATCTATATTCTACAGCTACCCATGGGGCCAAATATTTTCCGGACTCTGCGGTGAAATACACTGTGCCCATGCCATAAAAGCCTGGTGTTGTTGACCTGCTCTGTAAAAAAGCTGAACTATAATCAGGCCTTTATGGTTTCCAATGCATACAGTCGTGGCCAAAAGTTTTGAGTCACAAATTTTGGCTTTCACATACCGGTAGTTTGCTGCTTCAGTGTTTTTAGATCTTTTAGTCAGATATTTGTACTATTACTGAACTACAATTATAAACATTTCATAAGATTTTACACTTTAATCAACAAATACATCAAGTGTAAGCCAATCATCAATATTTACAGTGCTGACCCTTATTTTTCAACATATCTGCAATTCACCCCTGGCATAATGGATATCAGCTTCTGGGCCAAATCCTCACTAATGGCAGCCAATTCTTGACTAATCCGTGCTTGGAGTTTGTCAGAATTTTTGATCGTCCATCCGCTTTTTAAGGATTGACCACGGGTTCTCAATGGGATTGAGATCAGGGGAGTTTCCTGGCAATGGACACAAAATTTCAATGTTTTGTTCACTGAGCCACTTAGTTATCATTTTGCCTTGTGACATGGTCTCCACCATGTTGAAAAAAGTATTATTCATCACCAAATTACTCCTGGATTGCTGAGAGAAGTTTGTCTTGGAGGATGATTAGATACCATTCTTTATTCATTGCAGTGTTCTTAGGCAAAATTGCGAGTGATCCCACTCCATAGATGAAAAGCAGCCCCACACTTGAATAGTCTCAGGATACTTAACTGTTGACATGACAAGTCTCATGGTAGCGATCACCATTTCGTCTCTGGACAAACTTTCTTCCAGATGTCTCAATCAGTCTGAAGGGGCTTCATCAGAGAAAATAACTTTGCAGGAAGTGCAGGGATTGGAGAGCAGAGGACTGGGGACAAGATATTTTTTTCTGATGAAATATTTATTAGGTAAGAACTGGTTGTCATCAGTCACAATTTGCCCAGATCTGATATCCAACATGCCAGCATGAACTGCAGAAGTCTTTGAAATATAGGAGTCAACACCGAAAATTTTGAATCTTTACATTAACTTGATGTGCTTATAAAGGTGTAAAACCACACAAAATGCTAATAACTACTTCAGTAACCATATAACCATCTCACAAAAAGATCTGAAAACACTGAAGTAAACTGTGTGAAAACCAATATTTGTGCCACTCTGAAAACTATTAGCCATAACTGTAACCTGAAGGGTATTTTTTATCAATCACCATAGAGACGTAGTGCTAATTTATACCAGCCACTATGAATGCCCTATTGACAGAACGCAGCTTGTAATGAATGGAGTTTCTGTCTACAATGTGATCTATGCTGAGATCAAGGTTATTAAGAATAGCCTGCATGACAACTTTTTTTTTTCATTTGAAGAGGTGTGCAGCAGCCTACCACCATGCTTTAGCTTTTCTACTTGCTCATTTTGATCAGATCACCCATTTATCTTGATGACAATTTAGTACTTGCATTAACCGAGCCTTCAGGTATGTAAACTAATCCTCTGTATAAATCTTGCAAAACTAGCCTGACTTCTTAGGCCATGTTCACACTTTGCGGGATTTACCGCGGATCCGCAGCTGCGGGTCCGCAGCAGTTTCCATTGCGTTTACAGTTACATGTAAACCCTATGGAAACCGCAATCCGCTGTGCACATGCTGCGGGAAAAACCGCGCAGAAACGCAGCGGTTTACATTCCGCAGCATGTCACTTCTTTGTGCAGAATCGCTGCGATTCTGCACCCATAGGAATGCATTGATCCGCTTACTTCCCGCAGGGGCTGTGCCCACGATGCGGGAAGTAAGCGGATCATGTGCAGATGGTACCCGGGGTGGAGGAGAGGAGACTCTCCTCCAGGCCCTGGGAACCATATTTGTGTAAAAAAAAAAAGAATTAAAATAAAAAATAATTATATACTCACCTCTCAGCGCTGCACGCGGCCGTCCAGGCGCAGGGTTGCTGTGCGAGCAGGACCTGCGGTGACGTCGCGGTCACATGACCGTGACGTCACGAAGGTCCTTCTCGCACAGCATCTTTGGAACCAGACCGCCACGTGCAGCGCCGAGGAGATCGGGACGTCAGAGGGTGAGTATAAACCATTTTTTTTATTATTTTTAACATTACTATTGATGCTGCATATTGCTGCATATGCAGCATCAATAGTATAGGAGTAAACCCGCAGCGGAAACCGCAAAACAAACCGCAGCGGTTTTGCCTGCAGATTTATCAAATCCGCTGCGGGAGAACCCGCAGAGGACCCGACCTACGTGTGCACATAGCCTTAGAATCTCACAACATGTTTGTGGCTTGTAAATGTCATACATATGTAATATATGTAATCTAATTCATAGGCTATGGGCAGGATACTATTCTTCCCCTGTCATCAGTGATGAATTATTTCAGCTGCCAGCTATATATATTGTTGTCGAAAAAGAGACCTTTATTGATTCTCATTACAGACCAATAGCACAGCCAGCAATGTTCTGACTACTCACTTCAGGCAGCAGTTCTCCCTGATTACTGTATCCATGGATTTAGCTTTCAATCTGCTTTTAAAGAGTACAATTTTATATCATAAATAATAGTACACATGAAAATAAGAAACTTTGCAACATATCTTATCAGATAAACCAGCTTTCTCCTCTTGGATTGATTATTTATTCTGAAAATTCTCAATTCATGGGTACAATCTGTCTTCAGTGAATGATGATTATGATAGTTGGTGCTCATAAAGCTCTATGAACTGTCATTTAGTAGAACATGCTCCATAGAGTTTTACAACCACCAACCATCATTTCATATTCTAGTAATGGGAAATTCAATCTTAACTGAAAACAGATATTGCCCTTGAATTGAAAGTGAAAGATCAGTGAAGGCGGAAAAAGACATAGATTTCTCTGATAATATACATTACAAAGTTTCTTATTTTTGTGTGTGTTATTGATTTATGAAATAAAAATTAAAATGGTTCCTCTTTAATGAAGCCCTCCCATGAAGATTTCTTTTACTAAAACAGTGTATACAGTGCCTTGCGAAAGTATTCAGCTCCCTAGAACATTTCAACCTTTTCCCACATATCATGCTTCAAACATAAAGATACCAAATGTAAATTTTTGGTGAAGAATCAACAACAAGTGGAACACAATTGTGAAGTTGAATGAAATTTATTGGTTATTTTAAATTTTTGTGGAAAATCAAAAACTGAAAAGTGGGGCGTGCAATATTATTCGGCCCCTTTAACTTAATACTTTTTCGATTATGCAAATCACACTCTGATCAAACACTGATCAGAGTTTGATCAGAGTGTCAGCATAGCTTGAGCTGATTCGCTCAGATGAAAGAATCGAAGCACACTGAGGAGAAAATGGAGAACAAAATCTCTCCATCTTTTCTATTGTGTGAGAGAGTGGATGTCATCCGAGTGCAGTCCAATGATTTCCATGGACTCATTCACTTGCATGGCTGACTGCAATCAGAATATCGAATGAAACTCTGACATGCAGCAACTTTTTTCCTTTGACAGACTTTGAGGAAAAAAAATCGGACATGTGGAAGGCCCCATAGACTTCACTGGTCCAGGTGCGATCCGATTTTTTGTTGGATCGCACTCGGACCGATTATACAGCCGTCTGCACCTACACTTTATATTTAGTACTAATTTTTATAACGGACCATATTTCTGGAAAAGTTTGATGAATTTAAAAAAGGACATACTTAGGGCATAAGTGGAACAAGTGGAATTAAAGGAAGATCGAAGTTGGCAACTTTTGATCTAATGACTGGTCTTCTTGAAGCGTGATGTCTAATAAGTAATATTTGTGTGTATAAGAAATAGTTTATTATGAGTAATGTGCAAGATAGCTTGAAATTAAACTATGAAACTTAGTGACAAATGCAGTTGGATTTATTACCTAGCACCAAGGACCAGGACCAATGGTAAATTCCTTAAAGAGGTGGTCCACTACAATGTAGAATTTGCCCATTGATTTAAACCTTTTAAATAAGTATTTCTGTAAATCGCTGCTCGCTCAGTCCGCATCATGTGACCTCGGCTGAAGCTGCCACTGACATCCGCTGATATCACGTCAAGCAGGAGCTTGCGGCCAATGAAAGCAGATGAGAGAGGGAAAGTGGATACTGGGCTGTGACAAGCGGTGACCCGGTCACACCTGGGTGAATCAAGGGAGTCCGGAAATTGACATGACATCAGTGGCGGCTGCAGTCGGGGTCATGTGATGTGGACTGAGCGAGGAGCGATAGCGCTGCTCACAGGCACATATGGCAACATAAAGCAATAACAAAAATACTTCTTTAAATGGTGTAAATCAATGGGCGAATTATACATGGTAGTGGACCACCTCTTTAACAATAGCGTAAAGAGAATACATGTTCTGTGTCATCTGACTGGGCTTTCATGCTTATTGTTCATGTGCAGTAGCATTTAAAATATACTTACATTTTAGTATTACACAAGTTTCTCATGGCTCCCACATGCTGTTGCTGGGTAGCGGGATAGGATACTAAGGCTGGAGTGAACTCCTGAGGAGAGGTCATATACTGAGGAAGGTAAGACTGGTGATGGAGCAGGGCTTGCTGTTGTTGTAACTGAACCTGTTGATACTGGTGAACCTAGTAACAAAAGACATACATAAGCTATAAGTTACAGTTAATAACTTTCTTAGAGGGGTTGTCCACTATTCGGACAACCCATTCTGATTCGCTATGCTTCACCCCAGTAAAATAATAACACTTATACTCACCTCCTTTGCCGGCGCTATTTGAGCGGGGTTCACTTGAAAAACAATCACGCTGGCTTCACTCTAATCTCCTTCATACAAGACATTCGGAGGAAGCAAGAGATATGGCTGCGCTCTCACTTCCTCCAGATATCAATTACGCTCGTAGGACAGGAGAGTTAAGCTACTGCTGATTGGCCGAATAGATTGAGCCTAGGGAAAGCCATTGCCGACACCGCTGCAACAGCATAGGCACCGGAGGGTAGTATAAGTGTTATTATTTTATTGGGGAAAAACTTAGGGATTCAGAAAGGTTTGTATGAGTAGTGGACAGACCCTTTAAAAGAGGACTTGTCAATAGTGAGAAATGTGTTCACTTATCTAATGTCTGCTGCTCCCTAATTATTCCGGGTTTTTTTTCTTAGTCTTTTTAAATCATCATATGGTTCCAGAGATTTGGACTTATTTATTTATTTAGTGTTAATTTTTTTTGGTGTCTACAAGAGGGGCATGGCTTACAGGATTTTATGGGGACGTGTTTTTTTAGGTACCTCTGTATAACTACCCTGTGAGCTACGTTCCCCTTGTAATGACAATAAAAATTAGAACTAAATAAGAAAGCTCACATCCCTGGAACCATATATCAGATATATATTAAAAAAAACAAGCAAAAAAAAAAAATGAACTGATTACTCAGGGGAGCAGAGGGAATAAAATGTTAAAAAACTGGCCATTCTTTACCTGGTGACAAGTCCTCATTAAGGCTACGTTCACCTTTGCGTTAGGCAGAGCTGTGGAGGGCTGCGTATTTCCTCTGTTGCGTTCGACGCAGTTCGGCACAGCGTAAAAACGATACATGCAGACGCATCCGCATAATTCGCATGGCCTGCGTACCCAATGTTAAAGATGGGTACAGCAGGACGCATGCAGATGTAGGCGGAGCAGAATGGAAGAGTTGCGGCAGTGGGCGGGGCTTAACTGAGGAAGTAAGAGGAAGTATTAAGCCCTCCACAGCTCTGCCCAACGCAAATGTGAATGTAGCCTATATACTTCTCAACATTAAAATTGTATCACCAATAAGGAAAAGGTCATGGAATTATGCAAATCACAGGATGATTAGACATGTTAATGATCTGCGAATGATGAAAAAATAAAAACAAAATTTTCAAAACATCCTGATTTATTTATTGTCAAGTATGAGCTCTACGAACAGATATAAATGCACTTACATGCCTTGCATGGTATTAATGAGGTTATTAATGGTTCTCAGAGGAACATTCTGCCATGCTGCATGCACTTGGGCAAATCATCAAGATCCACTGTAGGTGACTCCCTTTGCAATTGCCGACCAATGATGTTTCAGCGGTGGTTGATGTGAGACCAGTCTGGAGACACTGAAGGCCATGGCAGCACTTTTAGACCATCTAGGCTGCTAATAATAGCAGGAACAACATGTGGCCTGGCATTGTTGAGTTAAAAAATGGCGCCTGGGACACATTCATGTTTCTTTGTGAAAGCCTGTGAATGAATTTGCCTACTTGTCTCCAGACCAATCTCTGGCTATCACTGCATCAAATACAAAAGCAGGACTCGTCACTGAAAAGGATAGGCCTCCATTGCTGTCTTGCTCTGCAGCATGATAGCCTTTGACAGTGGTTCTATGAGCTCAATGGATGAACAGTATCTGAATGTCTGTCTTACAGCTTAATGTCGTGCAAATGCCTTTTGATGGTTTGGGTAGACTTGGTATGTGATATATAATTTTCAATTGCAGTACAAAACGGTTCACTAAGAACATTCTTCGAATCTGACGAGAGCATGTAGGCAACGTCATGAAGAGGCCTTCACAAGGGTACATCACACTGATCCTATACCCAGGATTATAGTTTGGCAAGACAAAGTATGGTAGCTGGACGCCTTTGGTCTTTCAGGTTTCAGGTGCGCTAAGAACTTGGCATTACATTGATTTAGTTGTGGAACCAGTGGTATGGACATATCTCCAAAGTGTCCCAGGTGCCGTTTTTCAACACAATTCCAGGCCTCATGTTTTTTGTGATATCGTGAGCAGTCTTAGAGGCCTAAACTTACTGGCATAGCCTGTATTATCTCTAGGACGTTACTGGTTGGAAATTATACCAGTAGCAGCAAGCAGTCAATCTTGATGTATGCCCAAGTGCATTCAGAGTGGCAGAATATTCTTAAAACAACCATTAATAACCTCGTTGATAACATGCCAAGGTGTGTAAGTGCAGGGATTTCTGTGCTTGGCACTGATACTAGATACTGAATACATTAATGTTTTGAAAATTTGGTTTCCATGTTTTCATAATTTGAATATCATTAACATGCTTATCCATCCTGTGATTTCCACAATTCCATGACTTTTTCTTCCTGGTATTGCAATTTCAATGTTAGGGAGTGCATGAGTTCATTTTTTTTATAAGTGAAAAAAACCCAACACTCTTAAGCATGACACTACAAGGAGGTCTAAAGGTACCTTCACACGAAACGACTTTGTAACGATATCGCTAGCGATCCGTGACGTTGCAGCGTCCTCGCTAGCGATATCGTTTAGTTTGACACGCAGCAGCGATCAGGATCCTGCTGTGATGTCGCTGGTCGCTGAATAAAGTCCAGAACTTTATTTGGTCGTCCGATTGCTGTGTATCGTTGTGTTTGAAAGCAAAAGCAACGATACCAGCGATGTTTTACACTGGTAACCAGGGTAAACATCGGGTTACTAAGCGCAGGGCCGCGCTTAGTAACCCGATGTTTACCCTGGTTACCAGCGTAAAAGTAAAAAAAACAAGCAGTACATACTCACCTGCGCGTCCCCCAGCGTCTGCTTCCTGACACTTACTGAGCGCCGTCCCTAAAGTGAAAGTACAGCGGTGACGTCACCGCTGTGCTGTTAGGGCCGGAGCTCAGTCAGTGTCAGGGAGCAGACGCTGGGGGACGCGCAGGTGAGTATGTACTGTTTGTTTTTTTTACTTTTACGCTGGTAACCACGGTAAACATCGGGTTACTAAGCGCGGCCCTGCGCTTAGCAACCCGATGTTTACCCTGGTTACCCGGGGACCTGGGCATCGTTGGTCGCTGGAGAGCGGTCTGTGTGACAGCTCTACAGCGATCAAACAGCGACGCTGCAGCGATCGGCATCGTTGTCGCTATCGCTGCAGCGTCGCTTCGTGTGAAGGTACCTTAACTAAAGAAGGATTTATAGAGCTACCATGAAAAAAAGTAACTAGGTCAAAAGTAGCCAAATGTTACTCTTGTTTGATCCCTTCTGCTTTAGAGTATTCCATTTCTTATTATTAATTACTTTTCTTTTTTTTTACTCCGCTTTACGGTTCTAGAGATAAGAGCCTTTTTTATTCATTGCATCCAATATGCTAATTTTATGGTCCTTACAAGGGGACATTGCTTTCAGAATTCTTTAGGGATGTGTCTTTGGGCTGTCTTGCATAACTATCCTGTGAGCACTGACCCCTTGGAAAACACCATAAAAATTAGCATATGGGCAGTACTAAAGAGCAGCATGAATAAAATGAAAGCAAAAACTGGCAACTTTTGACATGATGACAGGTTCTATTATACGCAATGATTATCATGTTGTAAGCTCTTAAGCTTCTCCTAGTGGTGACTGCAGGCACTCAGGGGTCTATTATCTAATATAACTCTAAAAGTCTGTGAATTCAAGCAGATGATTTGGCGTTTTGTGACAAAAAGATAAATTATGAAAAAATAAATATAAACCATACTGAATGACAGCTCTATAGGTCCTTTGCACCCATTAGCTCTGTCTCAGCCTGCGGATTGAGGTGTTGTGTTAGAGAGAATGTGGCCATGCGGAGATTCTGAATCCTGACAGCAGTTACTTAAAACCCACTTATACAGTAATGAGCCGCCTAGCCTACTGTCAGGTGCATCACTGTCCATCTCCGAAACGATCTCCGAGACCGGCAGGAGACAAAGCTAGAATTGCCGCTGGAGCCGCAGGAGATTGGGAAGGGGAGGATAGTGTTGTGTTTGTTGATTTTATTTTAAACTGGTTTTCTTTATTTTATGTTGGTCTGGACCTGTGGATTTTGCAGGTAATCAGCATCAAAATCACGCACCAATAAGATTTGTAGGTAGATTTCATCATTCCAATTTTTGCTCATTCTGCAATTTAAACATCTGTAGGTCAATTTTTGAGTTGAAAAATTCTGCAGCACTGAAATTTGTTCAGCTCTAATCAATTTTGGGGCTGCGGTGTTTTGTTGTATTGGTAGTACAATTTGCTAAAGAGGTGTTCTTGAACTGACATATTAATGACTCAGGTAGGGGTCAAAAACCCGACAGCATTGCTGATTAACTATTACCTACTCTGGTGTTTAACAGACATAAGCAATATATGGCGAACACAGCCTAATATATTGATTAGAGGCCGTGGACAAGTACTGCACCTTATTGCCTTTTCGAAACAGTTCATCAATATATAAGTATCAGACAATGCCCTCTCTTTTTTCTCTTTAAAAGTAAGCTTCTTTTCTTCCCAGTTTACTAAGGACAGACATAGACTGCAGTATAACTCGTGCGAGGATCGCATTGAAACCTTATTCTGTCTGTCGGCTCTCCTGACCTGAGCTTGACAACTGCATAGAAATACATCACGCTGTCATGCTCCGATCAGAAGTATTGACGGGCCAGTCCGTGCAGTGCGGGATAGTCTGTGCAGTGCGATGCAATCATTGCACGAGTTATATGGCAGTCTGTCTCTGCCCTAACAGGAAGTTGTTCTCTTCTACAAATGATAAAGTGGAGCTTCAGCCAAGTCCAATGAAAGGGACTAATTTGTCTACAAGCTCACAGCACACTTGCCATCTGTATTAGGCTACGTTCACATTTGCGTTGTTGGGCGCAGCGTCCGCGACGCGACGCAACCAACAACGCATGTACACAACGCAGCGTTTTGCGACGCATGCGTTGTCATAAGATCCTACAGATCGGGACTTTCGGCGCAGGGAAAACGCTACAAGTAACATCCCCTGCGCCCTGTCTTGTGCGTCTATATGACGCATGCGTCGTAAAACGCAGTACAACGCATACCGGCGCATGTCCATGCGCCCCCCATGTTAAAGATAGGGGCGCATGACGCATGCGTCGACGACGCTGCGCCCAACAACGCAAATGTGAACGTAGCCTTAAAGGTGCTAAATCTGCTGGAATCAGTGGCAATACTGCTGTTAGTTCAGGGCTTATTAGCTTGCAAGTCCCCTTTACAGATAAACATTCATGACTCTCTCAGCATGGAGAAAGTAAACAGCTGCAGTATTTCAAATCTTCTACTTCTGTGTCCCATAACCAAGTGAATGATTTGATAAGACACGAGGATGTACAGCAGATCAGTAAAGGATGGTAAGTAGATCAATGGAGTTAAGTTTTAAAGAGAATTAGGCTTATTTTTATATATCAACAGTACACGCCAAGATAAACTTTGTAATATATCTTAGAATTAAGGAAAAGAGCATTTTTTCTAATAAAATTCACCTCTCCTAAATGCACTGATCATGCACTCTCTAAAACTGCTCACTTCTATCTTAACTGTGCGAGTCAAATTACAGCTGCTGCCTATAAACATCTATGGAAAGAGGAAAGGAGGACACAAGCAGAGAGACCCAAAGATAAACTCCTTTACCTAGTAACTAGAGCCTGAATAAGTGAAAACCCCCTAAAAAGCAAGCTATAAGATATACACTGCTCAAAAATATAAAGGGAACACTTAAACAACAGAATATAACTCCAAGTAAATCAAACTTCTGTGAAATCAAACTGTCCACTTAGGAGGCATCACTGTTTGACCATCAATTTCACATGCTGTTGTGCAAATGGCATAGACAACAGATGGAAATTATTGGCAATTATCAAGACACATTCAATAAAGGAGTGGTTCTGCAGGTGGGGACCACAGACCACATCTCAGTACCAATGCTTTCTGGCTGATGTTTTGGTCACTTTTGAATGTTGGTTATGCTTTCACACTCGTGGTAGCATGAGACGGACTCTACAACCGACACGTGGCTCAGGTAGTGCAGCTCATTCAGGATGGCACATCAATGCGCGCTGTGGCAAGGTTTGCTGTGTCTGTCAGCGTAGTGTCCAGAGGCTGGAGGTGATACCAGGAGACAGGCCAGTACGCCGGGAGATGTGGAGGGGGCCACAGGAGGGCAATAACCCAGAAGCAGGACCACTACCTCAGCCTTTGTGCAAGGAGGAACACGAGGAGCACTGCCAGAGCCCTGCAAAATGACCTCCAGCAGGCCACAAATGTGCATGTGTCTGCACAAACGGTTACAAACCGACTCCATGAGGATGGTCTGAGTGTCTGACGTCCACAGATGGGGGTTGTGCTCACAGCCCAACACTGTGCAGGATGCTTGGCATTTGCCACAGAACACCAGGATTGGCAAACTCGCCACTGGTGCCCTGTGCTCTTCACAGATGAAAGCAGGTTCACACTGAGCACATGTGACAGACGTGACAGAGTCTGGAGACGCCGTGGAGAGCGATCTGCTGCCTGCAACATCCTTCAGCATGACCGGTTTGGCAGTGGGTCAGCAATGGTGTGGGGTTGCATTTCTTTGGAGGGCCGCACAGCCCTCCATGTGCTCGCCAGAGGTAGCCTGACTGTCATTAGGTACCGAGATGAGATCCTCAGACCCCTTGTGAGACCATATGCTGGTACGGTTGGCCCTGGGCTCCTCCTAATGCAGGACAATGCCAGACCTCATGTGGCTGGAGTGCGTCAGCAATTCCTGCAAGATGAAGGCATTGAAGCTATGGACAGGCCCGCCTGTTCCCCAGGCCTGAATCCAATTGAACACATCTGGGACATCATGTCTCACACCATCCACCAATGTCACGTTCTACCACAGACTGTCCAGGAGTTGGCGGATGCTTTAGTCCAAGTCTGGGAGGAGATTCCTCAGGAGACCATCCGCCGCCTCATCAGGAGCATGTCCAGGCATTGTAGGGAGGTCATACTGGCATGTGGAGACCACACACACACACAACAGAACATAATTTCCTTTTCTTGAGGCATTTCCACTGAAGTTGGACCAGCCTGTAGATTGATTTTCCACTTTGATTTTGAGCATCATTCCAACTCCAGACCTCCATGGGATATTCATTTTGATTTACATTGATCATTTTTATGTTTTATTGTTCTCAACAAATTCCACTATGTAATGAATAAAGATTTACAACTGGAATATTTCATTCAGTGATATCTAGGATGTGGAATTTTAGTGTTCCCTTTATTTTTTTGAGCAGTGTATAATGGTCATACATAGTGTTATTCCTCAAATACACACAAGTCAATGACAGGGAAGCTTTAAAACACTGTGGGGGAAAGTGATAAGAGGGAACCTGTCACCATGAAAGTGCAATCCAATCTGCAGTCAGCATGTTATAGAGCAGGAGGAGCTGAGCAGATTGGTATATCATTTTATGAGAAAAGATTCAGTATTACCTGTTTTTTCATCATTCTGAGATGTTTGGTCCAGTAGATGGTCCTATCAGTGACTGACAGCTTTCTTGTATAAGTGTGCATACCGAGATAGCGGTCAGTCACTGATAGGACCACCCATTGGACCAAATATCCTAGAAAGAGCAGAGGTTTAAATGGTTAAAAACAGGTTATACTAAATCTTTTCTCACTAAACTATATATTAATCTTCTCAGCTCCCTTGTGTCTATAATATGCTGCCTGCAGATTGGACGGCATTATCATGGTGACAGGTTCCCTTTTAAAAGATCATACATGAAACAAGGAACCCATAACAGCCAATCAGGCTGGTGCTTTTACTTTGCACAGGGCCTCTGAAAATTAAGCGGTAAAATCTGATTTGAGAAACATTTACCATAATTTGCGGACTATTAGACACACCGGACTATAAGACGCACCCAGATTTTAGAGGTGGAAAATAGGGAAAAAAAATATTTGAAGCAAAAAATGTGGTAAAATATTTAATAACATAAATAACATACTATTATATGTGGTGTTATATATATATAATAGTATGTTATGTTGGAAGCTATGGGTAGAAGATGGTGCTGCGGGACCAGTTTGGTGTCTGTAAAGTACTAGAAGATGCTGGGGGCGTGAGTATAAGAATGGGGGCACGGGGCTTATATTTAAAGCACCACTCCAGCACTGAAAAATAACACTGGAGTGCTTGCTGGTTTAAGATCCCATTGGGAGAACTATAACTCCCAGCATGTCCTGCAGATCGTATAGCAGGCTGGGAGTTATAGTTCACGACAGGGAGTGGCAGAGTGCATTTTTATGTGTTATTACTAAACTTTTAATTAATTCTTACTTGTGCAGGCTGTGCTCAGTGCAGGTCCTGCAGCCAGCCACCCTAGAAAACCGAAAGTCTTTCTCTCTACAGCTGACAGGACCTGTGGTGAGGTAAAGAAGGGCTTGAGCATCACATGACCGCACAGAGCCCGCTTCCCTTACCTCACCACAGGTCATGTAAGAAGAAGCTGCATTGGTTCTAGTGCGGTGTCTGAAGGACCTGTGATCATGTGATGCTCCAGCCCGCCTTCTTCATTACCTCACACAGGCCCTATACTAGAGCACTCAGTCAGCATCAGTAGAAGCCCGGGCTGTGCTGTCAGGCATGCGGCGATCCCTCCTGTGGCACCCTGCTCCTGCCGTCTCTTCCACCAGACACACGATCTCCCCAGCCACTGCCGGAATCTGGTGCTGGGGAAACCAGGTGGGTCCGCTGTTTAAGTGAAGGAATATTTGCTGCTCCCTACCCACTGCTCGGCGCTGACAGGTGGGCGGGGAAGCGGCTAATGAATATTCCTTCACTTTAAGCATCAGGACCAAGTGGTTTCCCCAGCGCCGGATTCCTGCAGCAGCAGCGACATTTTCCTGCCTCCCGCAAGTGCAATCCCAGTGCTATCCCACTCCGCTGCTGCCCCCTCCCCACGTTACATTCGGACTAGAAGATGCACCCCACACTTTCCTCCCAAATTTAGAGGAAAAAAAGTGCATCTTATGGTCCGAAAATTACGGTAGTAAATCTGTGATATTACGCCGACTTACCATGTATGGATGCTGAGGTGGGATATGTTGCTGCTGGTATAGGGAGTGCATCAAATATTGCTGCTGGAGAAGTTGCTGCTGAAATGCCTGCTGACACTGCATACAACAAAGACACTGGTGTTCAGTGCACTATCATTCATTTACCATATATACCATGGAAATGGTTAAAACTCACATTTGTTACATTTTCACTGCAAACATGAGGACATTATCTGGAAAATGTTCCATCAAAGGAAGCATATTTCCATGTAATAAAAGACAGAGGTGCTATTGAACTGTGCCTGGTAAACAATGAAGGGGATACAACCTTTTCCAAAGCCTCAGGGTCCTTGTTAATACCTAAGATGCTGAGAGTTGGCCACTAAAATCTAATATTAATGATCTATTCTGAGAATAAGCAATCACCGGTAAATATAATAACGGAAAAGGGTTATTCCCATCATTATTTGTCTTAAAACTCATTTTATTGCGCTCACAGCTTAAGGATACAGAACAATAAAACACAAGTAAACTTACACAAGGAGTACGGTACATTTTGGTTTGTAAAACAAACAGAATATTCATCATTTTTTTCAGCAAATAACGTAATCATTTCAGTGTTATATCAGGTGTAGACATGAATAAAAACAGGTTATCAGCATACAGGCCAATCCTGCCTTCTCTGTCTCTCAACATTACTACCTGAAATACAGTGTCTTGTCTTACATATAAAGCTAGAGGTTCTACACCTAATAGTGGAGACAATGGACATCCTTGATAGGTACCGCTAATTAACATGAAGCATGTATGAAGAACATTGGCCGAAAACGAAGCCTCTGAACAATTCAACCAAGCATGGCCATTGTACAGAATCAAAGACCTTGGTGGCATACAGATTTTGAATATTATTTTGTAGTCTACAAAAAATAATGGGATCAGCAATCTAGTAGGTTTTCTCAGGATTTAGAAGCACTTACAATAGTGGCATCGTATAGTGAGACTGGAAGGGAACTTTGTTTAACGGCATCTGTGAGCATTCGCAATTGAGGTGGGTCCAACTAGTCTACTTATCTAGAATACACCTTCAGAACAAGACTATCCAGCTCCAGACATTTCCCATTAGCTAGGTCAGCTATCACCTGCTCTATTTCCTTTTCATATAGATTAGTTAAACATGTCGTTCCCTCAGGTAATCATGGGTTACTCCCAACATTACACGTTATCACCTTACTTATTGGTAGGGGTCTGATTGCTCTGTGGAGCCCCGACTGAATAGACATTCTCACCCATGTCCCATTCATTCTCTATGGGACTGCTGGACTTTAATGGGACTTTAATGAGGCATATATACAGACGTTGTCTTCATCAGGTACTCCCTAAGAAGAATTTAGCTGGACATAGTTAGTCCATATAACAGCCTTTTATCAGTAGAACACAAGTGGTGTAAATGATAACATATATTCTTGCAATGGTTTGTATGGAGCCAGAGGGATAATCACAGAGGATAGTGATAGTGATGTGTGGAGAAAACCTGGCACCGCTCATCACCTGCCTAATACATTCCCAACAGTGAAACATGGTGGTGGCAGCATCATGCTATGGGGGTGTTTTTCAGCTGAAGGGACAGGACGACTGGCTGGCATTGAAGAAAACATGAATGTGGCCAAGTACAGAGATATCCTGGATGAAAACTTCTTCCAGAGTACTCTGGACCTCAGACTTGACCGAAGGTTCACCTTCCAACAAGACAATGACCCTAAGCACACAGCTAAAGTAACAAAGGAGTGGCTTCAGAACAACTCTGTAACCATTCTTGACTGGTCCAGCCAGAGCCCTGACCTAAACCCAATTGAGAGACATGAAAATGGCTGTCCACCATCCAACCTGGCAGAACTGGAGAGGACCTGCAAGGAAGAATGGCAGAGGATCCCCAAATCCAGGTGTGAAAAACTTGCTGCACCATTCCCAAGAAGACTGATGGCTGTACTAGCGCAAAAGGGTGCTTGTACTCAATACTGAGCAAAGGGTCAGAATACTTATGACTATGTGATATTTCAGTTTTTCTTTGCAAAAATTTCCCCATTTCTGTTTTTTTTCAGTCAAGATGGGGTGCAGAGTGTATATTAATGAGAATTTTTTTTAAACTTTTTTGAACTTACCAAATGGCTGCAATGAAATAAAGAGGGAAAAATATAAAGGGGCCTGAATACTTTCCGATCCGAACCCACTGTATGTATGTATGTATGTATGTATGTATGTATGTATGTATGTATATATATGTATATATATATATATATATATATATATATATATGTGTATGTATGTATGTATGTATGTATGTATGTATGTATGTATGTATGTATGTATGTATGTATATATATATATATATATATATATATATATATATATATATATATATAGTACAGACCAAAAGTTTGGACACACCTCATTTAAAGATTTTTCTGTATTTTCATGACTATGAAAATTGAACATTCACACTGAAGGCATCAAAACTATGAATTAACACATGTGGAATTAGCACTTGTTGGCCCTTTTGCCTTCACTCTGCGGTCCAGCTCACCCCAAACCATCTCGATTGGGTTCAGGTCTGGTTGGAGGCCAGGTCATCTGGCGTAGCACCCCATCACTTTCCTTCTTGGTCAAATAGCCCTTACACAGCCTGGAGGTGTGTTTGGGATCATTGTCCTGTTGATGGTCCAACTAAACGCAAACTGGATGGAATAGCATGCCGCTGCAAGATGCTGTGGTAGCCATGCTGATTCAGTATGCTTTCAATTTTGAATAAATCTCCAACAGTGTCACCAGCAAAGCACCCCCACACCATCACACCTCCTCCTCCATGCTTCACGGTGGGAACCAGGCATGTAGAGTCCATCCGTTCACCTTTTCTGTGTCGCACAAAGACACGGTGGTTGGAACCAAAGATCTCAAATTTAGACTCATCAGACCAAAGCACAGATTTCCACTGGTCTAATGTCCATTCCCTGTGTTCCTTAGCCCAAACAAGTCTCTTCTGCTTGTTGCCTGTCCTTAGCAGTGGTTTCCTAGCAGCTATTTTACCATGAAGGCCTGCTGCACAAAGTCTCCTCTTAACAGTTGTTGTAGAGATGTGTCTGCTGCTAGAACTCTGTGTGACATTGACCTGGTCTCTAATCTGAGCTGCTGTTAACCTGCGATTTCTGAGGCTGGTGACTCGGATAAACTTATCCTCAGAAGCAAAGGTGACTCTTGGTCTTCCTTTCCTGGGGTGGCCCTCATGTGAGCCAGTTTCTTTGTAGCGCTTGATGGTTTTTGCCACTTCACTTGGGGACACTTTCAAAGTTTTCTCAATTTTTCAGACTGGCTGACCTTCATTTCTTAAAGTAATGATGGCCACTCGTTTTTCTTTACTTAGCTGCTTTTTTCTAGCATAATACAAATTCTAACAGTCTATTCAGTAGGACTATCAGCTGTGTATCCACCAGACTTCTGCACAACACAACTGATGATCCCAACCCCATTTATAAGGCAAGAAATCCCACTTATTAAACCTGACAGGGCACACCTGTGAAGTGAAAACCATTCCCGATGACTACCTATTGAAGCTCATCAAGGGAATGCCAAGAGTGTGCAAAGCAGTCATCAAAGCAAAAGGTGGCTACTTTGAAGAATCTAGAATATAAGACATAATTTCAGTTGTTTTACACTTTTTTGTTAAGGATATAATTTTTTACACTTTTTTGTTAAGGATATAATTCTACATGTGTTAATTCATAGTTTTGATGCCTTCAGTGTGAATGTACAATTTTCATAGTCATGAAAATACAGAAAAATCTTTAAATGAGAAGGTGCGTCCAAACTTTTGTTCTGTACTGTATATATATATATATATATATATATATATATATATATATATATATATATATATATATATATATATATATATATATATATATATATATATATATAGTAGGGATTTCACTCACTCAGGTGCGACGGCTGACACTTAGGAGGCAGGTTCCAACAAAAGTTCCAAGGTTTATTGCTTCATAAACCAGTTTAGCATCAACAGGAAAACAAATAGCCTTTAACTCAGGCAAAAGGGAAAAACAAGTGTCCATTCCTTCAGGCTCACTGCTGGAGCCTTAACACACTGGAGGCTAGCACCTCCACACATATCCCACTGTGTTAAACATTAGCCTGTCTTACATAGAGCTAACCACACCCAGTAACCCATCACATGATTAGCCATGTGGTCTGACATCACCACAGGTCCTGACAGACATATAGGTAGCTATGGTTACATCACAGCGGCAAGCCATCTATGCGACACATATCTCCCGTCGATTAGACACCCTTTAGCCACGCTACAATATATATATATATATATATATATATATATATATATATATATATATATATACACATATATATACACATATATATACACATATACACACACACACACATATACCGGTATATATATATATATACACACATATACATGTACAGTTGTGCTCAAAAGTTTACATACCCCTGCAGAATTTTTGCTTTCTTGGCCTTTTTTTCAGAGAATATGAATGATAACACCAAAACTTTTTCTCCATTCATGGATAGTGGTTGGGTGAAGCCATTTATTGTCAAACTATTGTGTTTTCTCTTTTTAAATCATATTGACAACCTAAAACATCCAAAAGACCCTGATCAAAAGTTCACATACCCCATTTCTAAATACCGTGTATTGCCCCCTCTAACATCAATGACAGCTTGAAGTCTTTTGTGGTAGTTGTGGATGAGGTTCTTTATTTTCTCAGATGGTAAAAGCTGCCCACTCTTCTTGGCAAATAGCCCCCAGTTCCTGTAAATTCCTGGGCTGCATGAACTGCGCGCTTGAGATCTCCCCAGAGTAGCTCAATGATATTGAGGTCAGGAAACTGAGATGGCCACTCCAGAACCTTCACTTTGTTCTTCTGTGGCCAATGACAGGTCGACTTGGCCTTGTGTTTTAGATCATTATCATGTTAGAACGTTCAAGTACGTCCCATGTGCAGCTTCCAGGCTCATGAGTGCAAATTTGCCTCCAGTATTTGACTTTGACCAAGTTTCCTGTGCCTTTGTAGCTCACACATCCCCAAAACATCAGCGATCCACCTCTGTGTTTTACAGTCATGGTGTTCCTTGCATCATAGGCCTTGTTGACCTCTCTCCAAATGTAACGTTTATGGTTGTGGCCAAAAAGTTCCATTTTGGTCTCATCACCCCAAATTACCTTGTTCCAGAAGTTTTGAGGCTTGTCTCTGTGCTGTTTTGCATATTATAGGTGAGATACTTTGTGGCATTTGCACAGTAATGGCTTTCTTCTGGCGACTCGACCATGCAGCCCATTTTATTTCAAGTGCCTCCTTATTGTGCATCTTGAAACAGCCACACCACTAGTTTTCAGAGAGTTCTGTATTTCAGCTGATCTTATTTGTGGGTTTTTCTTTGCATCCCGAACAATTTTCCTGGCAGTTGTGGACAACATTTTTGTTGGTCTACCTGACCGTGGTTTTGTTTTTACAGAGCTCCTGATTTTCCATTTGTTAATCACAGTTTGAATGCTGCTGACTGGCATTATCAATTCCTTGGATATCTTTTTGCATCCCTTTCCTGTTTTATACAGTTCAACTACCTTTTTCTGTAGATCCTTTGACAATTCTTTTGCTTTCCACATAACTCAGAATCCAGAACTGTCAGTGGCTGGATGAAAAATGCAAGAGTCTTGGTGTTATCATTCATATTTTCTGAAAAAAGGCCAAGAAAGCAAAAATTCTGCTGGGGTATGCAAACTTTTGAGCACAACTGTACATATACACACACACACACACATACATACATACATACATACATACATACATACATACATACATACATATATATATATGTATATACACTTCGCAAAAACAGGCAGCACTCCATAATCTTTTAGGTAAATATGCAGGTGTTTATTGTGCCCACATCTTCATGCAACGTTTCGGCTCTAACTGAGCCTTTCTCAAGCCTTGAGAAAGGCTCAGTTAGAGCCGAAACGTTGCATGAAGATGTGGGCACAATAAACACCTGCATATTTACCTAAAAGATTATGGAGTGCTGCCTGTTTTTGCGAAGTGCATGAATTGGAAACAACCGAGGACGGGTTGTCTGGGCTCTGCACCCGAAGATAAGTAGTGGAGTGTGCTGTTCCATTTTTTCTAATATATATATATATATATATATATATATATATATATATATATATATATATATATATATATATATATATATATATATATATATATATATATGTATATATATATATATATATATATATATATATATATATATATATATATATATACACACATGTACACATATATGTATGTATGTATGTATGTATGTATGTATGTATGTATGTATATATATATATATATGTATATATATATATATATATATATATATATATATATATATATATATATATATATATATATATATATATATATATATATATACACACATATACACACACACTAGATGGTGGCCCGATTCTAACGCATCGGGTATTCTAGAATATGTATTCGTAATGTATAGCACAGCTCACGTAGTATATTGCACAGCCCACGCAGTACATTGCGCAGCCCACGTAGTACATTGCGCAGCCCACGTTGTATATTGCGCAGCCCACGTTGTATATTGTGCAGCCCACGTAGCATATTGCGCAGTCCACGAGACCGCTAAGTCTTCTGGGTAATTTCGCAATGCAGCGCCGGGAACGGAAGATGGCGGCCGGTGCGAGCGGCTCGGCAGACTACGGAGTGTGAGTATAGCAGGTTTTTTGTTTTTTTATTATTTCTAACATTACATTTTTTTACTATTGATGCCGCGTAGGCAGCGTCAATAACAAAAAATTGGGGACACACAAGGTTAATAGCGGCGGTTACGGAGTGCGTTACCCGCGGCATAACGTGGTCCGTTACCGCCGGCATTAACCCTGTGTGAGCGGCGACCGGAGGGGAGCATGCGGGCGCCGGGCAGTGACTGCGGGGAGTAAGGAGCGGCCATTTTCTTCTGGACTGTGCGCGTCGCTGATTGGTCGTGGCAATGGTCGTGGGCGTTTTGCCACGGCCAATCAGCGACTTGGATTCCATGACAGACAGAGGTCGCGACCAATGAATATCCGTGATAGAAGGACAGACAGACGGAAGTGACCCTTAGACAATTATATAGTAGATATATATATATATATATATATATATATATATATATATATATATATATATATATATATATATTTATATACTAGATGGCAGCCCGATTCTAAAGAATCGGGAGTCTAGAATCCATATATACTTTATTTATTCAAATGTAAGAATAATACAATTAATAAATAATAGTAAGAAAGAACAAAAAATGGCTGCACTCACCAGCTCTTGACAATTCTTGACAGTACGGCACATTTCTGATTGGTCGCTCGCGGCAGGCGGCAACCAATCAGAAAAGTGCCGCGCACCACGAAGGCATATATCTTTGTCCACCCTGAGCGGGTGTAGGACGCTGGTGACGTCACTTATCTCCGGACATTATCTCCGGACAAAGCCACGGAAGTTGGCACAAATTGCCGGAAGTAGTATTCTAGGCAATTATATATTAGATTTGCTCTGCCTGGGGCCCCATTGCTGCCTGGGGCCCCTGTGCTCTGCCTGGGGCCCCTGTGCTCTGCCTGGGGCCCCATGTTCTGCCTGGGGCCCCTGTGCTCTGCCTGGGGCCACTGTGCTCTGCCTGGGGCCCCTGTGCTCTGCCTGGGGCCCCATATGCTGCCTGGGGCCCCTGTGCTCTGCCTGGGGCCCCATAGGCTGCCTGGGGCCCCTGTGCTCTGCCTGGGGCCCCATATGCTGCCTGGGGCCCCTGTGCGCTGCCTGGGGCCCCTGTGCTCTGCCTGGGGCCCCATATGCTGCCTGGGGCCCCTGTGCTCTGCCTGGGGCCACTGTGCTCTGCCTGGGGCCCCATATGCTGCCTGGGGCCACTGTGCTCTGCCTGGGGCCACTGTGCTCTGCCTGGGGCCCCATATGCTGCCTGGGGCCACTGTGCTCTGCCTGGGGCCCCATATGCTGCCTGGGGCCCCTGTGCTCTGCCTGGGGCCCCATGTTCTGCCTGGGGCCCCTGTGCTCTGCCTGGGGCCACTGTGCTCTGCCTGGGGCCCCTGTGCTCTGCCTGGGGCCCCATATGCTGCCTGGGGCCACTGTGCTCTGCCTGGGGCCCCATATGCTGCCTGGGGCCCCTGTGCTCTGCCTGGGGCCCCATATGCTGCCTGGGGCCCCTGTGCTCTGCCTGGGGCCCCTGTGCTCTGCCTGGGGCTCCATGTTCTGCCTGGGGCCCCTGTGCACTGCCTGGGGCCACTGTGCTCTGCCTGGGGCCCCATATGCTGCCTGGGGCCCCTGTGCTCTGCCTGGGGCCCCATATGCTGCCTGGGGCCCCTGTGCTCTGCCTGGGGCCCCTGTGCTCTGCCTGGGGCCCCTGTGCTCTGCCTGGGGCCACTGTGCTCTGCCTGGGGCCCCATATGCTGCCTGGGGCCCCTGTGCTCTGCCTGGGTGTAGGACACTGGTGACGTCACTTATCTCCGGACATTAGCTCCGGACATTATCTCCGGACATTAGCTCCGGACATTATCTCCAGACATTAGCTCCGGACAAAGCCACGGAAGTTGGCACAAATTGCAGGAAGTAGTATTCTAGGCAATTATATATTAGATATATACATACATACACACACATACATACACACATATACATACATATATAAGTACACACACACGTACAACGCAGACCTGCTTTATGTAGGCATCCTGGTGCAGTTGCTGTGGCTGGAATTGATGCAGCTGCTGTAATCTCCAGTCCCCTGGCTGAAGCTGCTGTAAAACTCTGTGCTGCTGTGAGGACTGCTGACTATTTTCCTGACCAAACAGTGTGCTAGGCCCGTTGCCAGGTAGTGAAGTTGTATCTGTAGTTGCTGGAATGGGATATGACAAATGTTTGTTAATCAGTAATCATTTCTTCTATATATACGTATATAATCACAGCACTGATATAATTCTCCATTCTATGATTATCATTTTCTCAGTGTCTGTATAAAGAAGAAATGGACGTACCGCTGTGAATCTGCTGACTTGGGGCACTCTGCACGGTCATCTTAACAGGGGTTGCAGCATTCTGAATATTAAGCACCTTTGACTGGGCTGCGTTGGAAAATGCCTTGGGTCTCTGCCTTGGAGCAATGGATGTTTCCGTGGGTCCAAGTGAATCAGTTATTCTGTGTCATGAAATCATAAGTCATTTTTTAAGTGACTCAATTGCCATTTTTTCATGTTTTCATTTAACAAGAATACTGTGATGATACACTACATAAAACATTAAAGAACAAATAAACGTTCTTACGATTTTTCATATTTAGCAGGTACTCTAATTGTCTGCAGATCGTTGAGGGTCCAGGTCCTGAGACCCCTACCAATTGTTCAATGGACTTCTGAACAGCGCGCAGCTCAGCAGATAGGAGCACACAGCGAAGGATACAGACTCAATAGAGGCCAAAAGCTTGGTAGCTGTGCGCTCCTGTCTGAGCTGTGCACCATTTGGGGTCTGTTGAGCAATCGGTGGGGGTCTCAGGACTCAGACCTCACCGATCTGCAGGTAGTTAAAGTGCCTTCTAAGTATGAAAAAAAACAAAGTTTAGTTACTCTTTAAGTGTGCTGTCAACTTTCGGAAAAAATATTTATATTTAAATAAATACAAGCATTTTTGGCTAAAAATCATTTTTTGCAATGGGTTTTCATTAACAAATTTGCACCAATTTTCTTTTAAAGGCTCATTCTTTCCTGGAACATTCAACTTTGATGTGGTCTTTCACGACATACAACACTCTGTTTGGGGTTAAGGGTTTTTTCATTGCCACATTATTAATAATATATAGATTTATACCCTCACTTTAGATCCTATGTTCAGAAAAGATAAGCAGGTACTGAACATAAGAAGTTCTACTGTTAAGTATATATTTGAAGGTATTTTCTCCTAAAAGTATTGCTATGCATGTACTGTACGTACATGACATTTGTAGTTGCACATGGGGAGAACATTTATAAAGGACCTTTTTTGCTTTTTTACACCACGCTTAGCACAGAAAATATACTGTGAGTATACACTAAACAAAAGTAAAATAAATTTGCCTAAAAACTCTGCAAGAACAATGTCTTCTAGAAATGGATATCAATTACCACTAGATTACAGAACAGCATTCACATTTCCCAATGGGCATAAATCTTCCTAAGTTTTAAGGCCCATGTGGTTTGTACCATATGGCCGAAAAATGTACAACCCATACTGAACCTCCATTTGCCTGATTCCATATAGTCACAAAGAATCTTTCTAGAAAACTTTGGTAGGCTTTACTGCTTCCCATATTATGAAAGTATTTTCCAGTTTCCATGTACATCAGGGGTCCCCAACCCGTAGCTCGCGAGCCACATGTGGCTCGCCTTCCCCTGACATGTGGCTCGCCGACGATCACAGAAAAAAAGTCCCTAGGGAGCCGCCCCGCTGCCTGTAATACCCACCCAGGGTGGGCGTCAGCACCCGGGCAAGTGCCGGGGCCCTGAGCAGGCAGGGGGCCCCTCTCACCGTCGGGGACACTGGCGCGCTATAGTGTCGCCCCCCCGTGAGTGGATCCCCCGCCTGCTCCGGGCTCCGGCAATTGTGATACTTACCTCTCCCAGTTCCAGCGCTGCAGCGTCTTCCATCCTCTGACTGTGACGTTCAGGTCAGAGGGCGCGATGACGTCACCAGTGTGCGCCCTCTGCCTGAGCAGTCACAGCGCAGAGCAGGAAGACGCTGACGGTGAGGAGTCCAGAGCAGCGACAAGCAACGAGAGGTGAGTATTTCATTTTTTTTTAAATATTTGGAGCAATATATGGGGACCATCAGTCGGGGCCCAAAATTTGGAGCTTTATGTGGGGCCAGTAATATAGGGAGCATCCTATGGGGCCAGTGATATAGGGAGCATAACAATAATGTAAAATACATAAGGATATAGTGAAAGCGAAAATCTACATGTTATTATTTGTGCCTTCTCTAGGTTTTTCTATGACTATCTGCATTGTGGCTCTCGACCAACTTTCATAGCGGAATGTGGCTCTCAAGGTAAGAAAGGTTGGGGACCCCTGATGTACATAGTCCCTGAGTGCAATAAGCAATTTTTCTTAGGACCGATAAATAAAATGCATACTTATTTCCTACCACTAGGTGGTGCTGCATATCCACTTTTAATATGCCTAAAATGTATTGTTTTCCTGAGACTTGGAGAAGAGCACTAAGCTGAATGTGGCTATACGGGTCTATTAGCACGGCTCTATATTTACTGCTCTATTTAAATAGTAGAAGAAAAAATGACACATAAAAGACTACAAGTATAGCAGTCAACTGTACTGCAAAGACACGGCTCCATTAACTCTTCTACATACCGCCAATCAGAAACAAACCTAGTTTTTATCTGAGTCTTTTTAGAGGCAGCCTCGCTTGCAGTCAGTGGTTCTGGAAGAGCTTGAGGGATTATAGTATTCTGCAAAACAATTTAAAAAATAAGTGTTCATCTACGGTGATTTACAATAGTTTTTAATGAAAACTTAAATTCCGAGGCTTCAATTGTCATACAATGAGATTGGGTTAGACACCGTCTAGATTAGTGCTCCCAACTCCAGTCCTCAAGAGCCACCAACAGGTCATGTTTTCAGGATTAAAGAGAACCGTATTTGGTGAACACTGGTCTAGATCTAGGCATGGCTAGTGTGGTTCGGCCAGTGTGAACAACTAGCTTCTTCTATCCTGTGCATTTACATCCAAACTATTGCTCAGGCACAGAGAGGGCTGCTAAAAAAAGACAGTCCATAAATGCTCATTAGAGTTAAAATATCGAGGGAGAGGAGGCCACAACTCAATTCTCCGGAAAGTCTAATCTGGATATGTAGATGGTCTTCCAGAATGATTATGGTTTTATATGTTATTGCACTTTATGTCTCCCGGTCACTTTCACTTGATAGAGTACCTTTCACCACATCAAAAGTGGTCAGTTTCTGCTCCTATTTTACTTACTGCTCCCCTGAATGTTGGGCTTTTGTTTTTAAAAAATCCACCAAATGGTTCTGAATATATGGCCTTTTATATTTAGTGGTGATTTTTATGGTCTTCAGCAAGGGGCGTTGCTCACAGGGTAATAATACAGAGCAGCCAAAACACACGCCCCAGAGAATCCTGTGAGCAACGCCTTCTTGGCAAAGACCATAAGTAACACTGAATAAAAAGATCCATATCTCAGGAACCATATGGCGGAGTTTAAAAATAAAATACTTAGGGGATCAGGGGAATAAAATAAGAGCAAACTCTGTCTACTATTGACTTTGTGATAGGTCCTCTTTAATCCCATAACATGCATCTGCAACATGGTTACAAGAGCATTCTTACCAGGGTGCGGCAGAGTTAAATTCCTTTTGAGCGGAAGAAAATGGGGTGACCTTAGACTACATGTACAAATATAGCAAGCATCCTAAATAAGAGATGTGTGAGAATGAGAAGTTCCCTTGGTCTTGCGCAGGAATGTTTTGAGAAAGCATACATTACTAGAGGAGTGTTCTGTAAATCATGTAGAAACATAGACTCACATAGACATTGGGTACCGGACTTTCTTTCTTGGCTAATTTGAAAGCAAAATGGGAAACCTGATAGATGTCAGGTCTTCGTTCCTGATCAGGTTCAAGCATATACCCTGAAAAACCAAAGTCAGAATTACTACAGAGGTGACAAGTCTCGCCAATTCTCATATTATGGCCCTCTGTGGGTCATAGCAAGAGATTGTTTTCATATTCATGCAAGTATTATGGCAAGAAAGCTGGAACAGAAAATGATAATTATGATGAATGTTCACTAATCGTTAGAACAGGTCCCTTTTATCCCAGTTAGAAAGGAGATCCAGTATACATGCCCCATCGCCGCTCCATTCATTCCCTCTGCACTCTGCTTTTTCCGACAGCCTTGAGGGAATGGAGTGACGGTCGGATTTAATCACCGTTATCCATTTTAACCGTGATAAAAGTACATTCTATTTAGCAATAATGCAGTTCAGATCTCACTTATTCAGTGGTTGTATAGCTCTTGGCCCTTTTATGCATGTTGTGCAGCCATTGCAGTTTGCACCTGTTCACACTATATGGAGGTGCTGGTCAGTTTTTTGTTTTTTTTTTGCAGTTTACTATTGGACGTTATGACTGGAAGATAAGCGGACATCGTCAGCTCCCTCCTAATTGGACAAGCTCTAGCGCTTACCGAAGAAGCTGCATCAGGAGCCCGGATCCCTGGAGCGCTCCCAATAATCAGGTGTCCGGCATCGCAGCTGCATGTGTCGCGGCTGTGTCACTGTCACAACACATGCACGGAGAGCCTGGGGGTTGTGACTGTCACAGCCGCGAGCGCCGGACACCTGATTATCGGGAGTGCTCTAAGGATCCGGGTTCCCGCTGTAGCATCTTCGGTAAGAGCTATAGCTTGCCAAATAAGGAGGAAGCCGACGATGTTCGCTCATCTCTAGCTCTGACTGCCTCCTTTTCTGACTTTGCACTCCTCCCATCACCCCATGAGTGCTTTTAATTAGTGCTGGTTCCTATCTACCCATTTAAATGTAGGCTTATAGCCCGGGAGAGGCATGTTTGATAAGTATTAGGTACCCATCAGAGAAAGGTCACCTTGCCATGGCTGATGGGCTCCCATGATACACCAAGAACTTTTATTTTTGTAAGTACAATCTATTTAGCAATAATGTATTTCAGATCTCGTGTAGTCAGTGCTTACATACATGTTGGTCCTTACAGAGTGCTATGTTCTTTTTGTTTTTTTAAACTTCTATGGTGGTCAAAACCCCACGCTATTAACCTGCAGATATGAGGTTAATTTACAGGTTAATAGTGTTATTAACCTGCCCGACTCCCGCACTTAGCCATCATGGGGGAAGAAAATTAACTTTAAACTTTATCCACCCCTCCCTGGCAGCCTTCTTGGTCCAGTCACAGGGGGGGGTGTCGGCGCGGGTTCAGTCATCGCTGTGAGTATACAATACAGTGGTGGCTGTACCTGCACCGCCGGCACTAACTGACAGTGGGCCCTAGTGCATAAGTCAGTACTGGGGGCGCCGTGACTGTGGCCACTCTCTATTCTCAGAGCGATGGCTGAACCAGCACTGGAACCCAAACACTGCTGGGGGAATAAAGTTTACTTTCTCCTCACAGTGTTTGGCTAATTGCTGGCACAGGGCAGGTTAGTAACGCTATTAATCTGCAGATTAACCCAATATCTACAGGCTATTAGTGTTTTTTGTGGTGACAAGTTCCCTTTAATTAGCAGCAATCGACTCTCTTGTAAGGCCCGCATTCATTAGTGTGTCCTAATCATTAGGATTACAGTAACCAGCCATTTCTAATGGTTTGTGATGGACATTAAGGTTGTGGGTTTAGGGTCAATAGTGAATGGACCTGTAAATGAACTCTTATGTGCTTGATTGGTGCTCGTTATGGGAAAAAAATCTGCCCTTTTAAATGGTCCCAAATTTGGAAATGAAGGTTGCCACCTTACCATCTACAAAACATAATTTTGTTAAACTACATAACGATCCTTGCCCAAGACTCATTTAAAATCATAAAGAATACTGTATCAGGGCTGTTCATAAGTAACATTTTTCGATGCATTTTTTTCCATGAACTTTAACATTTGGAAAAACATCTTACTGAAACATCCAAGTTGCGTTGTTTTTCCTTGCATTCTTTTTTTTACTGTGGTGCGTGTTTTAATTCTTTTGGTGTTTTTCCTACGGTGTTCCTTCATTGTGATTAAAATTACTTTGCACCAAAAAAAGCCTCAAAACTACATACAAAATGCAAATTTTCAGACATAAACGTGAATCTGTGAGCAGCCTGATGTAGGCAAAGAGAAGACGAATCCAATGATGTATCACTTAGATTACTCAGTGCAGATACAATGTTTCTGATACAATCAGAGCTTTCAGATTTAGAATGAAACAGAGCTAAAAAGCTAACCCCGCCTGATTCCAGTGATGTGTCGCTTACTAGTTTATGTGTTGCTGTTTCAAGAACATTAGTGTTTTATCAAAAGGAAATTATCACTACAGGACTAGTTGTCTCGCGCCTACTGGTCAACTGCAGTGTATAACCCTGTCCCCACCACTGATTACCAGCTTTCTATCAATTTACAGAGTACCAAAAAGCTGCAAGCAATGATGTGGGCGGGGTTACCCAGAGCTCAGCATTTGAGAACTGCTAAATATGCAGAAGAGAAAATAGGGAATGTATCAAAATGACAGCAAGTAGATCAGAAAGTGCCACATCACTGGAATCAGGGTCTTCGTCCCTACATCATGTTGCTCTCAGATTACACAGCAAAACCTGAAGTCAGATTCACTTTAATAAACCCGTATAATCAGATTTTCAGGCCTCAACTATACTACAGAACGGTCAGGATCATACATTACAGACATTTACAGAACTATTTCACATATCCAGCTTCTGATATAGTTAAGGTGCCATTTTTATCACAGCCCAATTTAAAAAAGAACGAAAGTCTTTCCTTTCTTTCATACTTGTGTTCCTGGCTTTGGATGAAATAAAACTGCATCAAAACGCATGTGTGATTCTAGCTTAAGAATAGGAAAAGCAAACTACAATGGAACCATAGTGTCTGAAACCAGCAAAAGAGATTTTCCGTAGGCTTGTTTCATAGGTCCAGAATTCACGCTGCAAATCTAGACTGCAATGTCCATATTGGCAAAGCCCAATATCTTGATCATAGGCATAAATGAGGCTGTTATGTTTGGGTGTGAAGACCCTTGGCTACTTTGGATATAGCGGTTCTTATTTGGACTGTGAATGTCGGACCTGTGAAACCAATTCACATTGTACTTTAGAATGATTAACAACAGAGACTTACTAATTAAACAATGCAACTTGTGGTCATATCTAGAATGGTCTGGTATGGTGAAACTCCCATCACAGATAGCAACTTGACTTTCTCCAAACGGAAGGGTGAAAAAGCAAAGCTTGTATAATAAGCAGCCCAGGGCCTGAAAAACAATATAAAATAGAATGATTCCCCATAAGTGACATACAGTCTGACAAATTACGGTACTGCCAGTTTACACAGATAGTGCTGCTATACAAAATAAAATACAGAACATTTCTAGAGGGCTGAGAACTAAGTGGGCAGCTCAGTATAAAAGACTACCAAATCTTATTCATAAAGGGAATCTGTCATCAGGTTCTTGTAGGTTTGAGAGCAACATAATCCAGGAAGAGAGACCCTGATTCCAGTGATGTATCACTTACTGGGCTACTTACTGTGCTTTTGAGTAAATCTCGGTTTTATCTGCAGCGCTTGTTAGTACTCTTAGGGTAGATGCACACGGTCAGTGGACGCTGTGTACTTGTGCAGCGTCCTGATGTTACAGCATAGTGGATGGGATCTCTAGAAATTCCGTGCCTACTATGCGTCCACAGATGCCCTTGGATCACCTGCGGAGATGGAGATGTGGCACGTCTCTCCAGACCACAGCATGTCTATTTATCTTGTAGAGACACAAACCTCCGCAAAATAAATATCACCCGTACACTGTATTGGACACACAGTTCAATGAACACATGCGGAATCACCTGCATTTAATAGCCGTCAGTGCTTTGGACACAGCGGACATGTGCTGGGTCCAAAGCGCTGCCAATTACTGACCGTCTGCACACACCCTCAAAGATGAGCTTTGTACATCCTTGCCCACACCACTGATGGACAGCTTTCTGCCTATGCACAGTGTACACAGAATGCTATCAATCAGTGGTGTGGTTATACAGCTCTTGTGAATATGGAGGACTACATGGAAGCAGGTTTACTAGTCTTCTAAGTGATATTCTTCTGCTTATAAAAATCTGTTTATAAGAGAACGTAGCCTAGTAAGTAGCACATCCCTGGAATCAGGATCTATTCCTCCACATTGTGCTGCTATCAGATGAGATAGTGAAAAGCTGGTGACAAAGTCTCCTTAAAAAGCATTACAATGTATAGCCTCGCTCTACCAAATGTGGGAGATTGTAAAATCTATACTACAAGCAATGTGCAATAGTCAAACTGTTGAGGGTGGGGAAAATAAGGAATGTCTATTCACAACATTTACACCTTTATTTCCCCTAATACCAATATGCTGTTGTAATATATGAGAAAGCACACATTGTTGCTGATAATATCCATGTGTAAATCTATTTCTGGAGGAAATGCCCTGTATATACAATTTCATTACGCTCTATGCCCCCTTGCATGGCAAGACTTCTGGGGCACAGAACGTCTTGAAAAATGCGGGCGCATGCGCAATAGTGATTTTATGCTTTGACCACAGTTGGGCAAAGCATACTGCGCAGGAGCTAGAGGCCACTTCAATGCGCACGTGCAGAAACTGTACGGGATCTGTGCTATTCACGGATCTCATTATGTCAAGCACGCCGAGAAGCGGGGGAGAGACGGCAAGTAGGCCCCGCCCATCGGACCGGAACTGGGTAATTTACATATGAAAATGGAGAGATTACAAAGGTATTTTATCAGCAAAGGTGGGGCATCGGGGGATATGAAAGGTACTGCTGTAAAGCAGAGCTCAAGCACAATTGAACCATATTTTTATCTCAAATCGAAAAAAAGGGGTGACAGGTTCCCTTTAAGTAAAGCAAATTTTCTTATTTTTAAATCTGGCAACTCTATGAACACCTCAAAAGTGGACAACTTTTTCATTGAAAATTGCTTTAAAAAAATCAAATATGGAAGGCACACGTCCCTTGAACCAAAAATGAATTATAATTGTATGACCATATCATGTTTATATTAGATGGTGCAATAGGAGCCTTGAGAGATACACTACTGCTAACAGTATGCTGTGAAGTACAGTACACAAGCTTGATGAACATTCCTTTAGAGGACGTAATGATACGTCCTGCAGCTATCCTAGCCTTCATGTGAATGATGCCGATAAGATTCGGCACTTTGTCTCCATTCAGAAACAGGCAAGTGTTGTGAGCTTTGACGCTAACATAGGAAGAACTGCTCTGTTCTGTGATCGGCGTTTCACTTCACTGAAATAGTCCTTGATTGAGTTCGGTGTGGATGAACTGGAACCATGACATCAACCCCTGCAGATGAACCATGGTTTTATAGACCTTGCTTTGTGCACAAGGCAGAGGCGGACATACGATTGGTGCAACCTGTGGAGCCGCACAGGTGCCCGAGAGGTAAGGGGGCCCATTTCTACCTTCAGGTGGAATGGTGCATTAGGATGAGCTATTGGACTGCAAAGGGCCCATATAATGCTCTTGCACAGGGTCTTCTTATGACTGTGTCCGCTTTTGACACAGGGCACAGTTATAATACAACAACAAAACCCTTCCCTAAAATAATGCCACAAAGTTGGAAGCCTACATTTCTATTAAAGGGAACCTGTCAGCAGGATTGTGCACAGTAAACTTCAGACACTGTCAGGTCGGTGCCGTTATACTGACTACAATGATACCTTGGTTGATGAAATCCGTTTTGTGGTTGTTGTTTACTCTTTATTTTCAGTTGTGAGTTAATGATATGCCCGGGCTCCGGGGCGGCCTGTACAGTCATGGCCAAAAGTATTGACACCCCTGCAATTCTGTCAGATAATACTCAGTTTCTTCCTGAAAATGATTGCAAACACAAATTCTTTGGTATTATTATCTTCATTTAGTTTGTCTTAAATGAAAAAAACACAAAAGAGAATGAAGCAAAAAGCAAAACCTTGATCATTTCACACAAAACTCCAAAAACGGGCCAGACAAAAGTATTGGCACCCTCAGCCTAATACTTGGTTGCACAACCTTTAGCCAAAATAACTGCGACCAACCGATTCCGGTAACCATCAATAAGTTTCTTATAATGCTCTGCTGGAATTTTAGACCATTCTTCTTTGGCAAACTGCTCCAAGTCCCTGATATTTGAAGGGTGCCTTCTCCAAACTGCCATTTTTAGATCTCTCCACAGGTGTTCTATGGGATTCAGGTCTGGACTCATTGCTGGCCATGTTAGAAGTCTCCCGTGCTTTCTCTCAAACCATTTTCTAGTGTTTTTTGAAGTGTGATTTGGGTCATTGTCCTGCTGGAAGACCCATGACCTCTGAGGGAGACCCAGCTTTTTCACACTGGGCCCTACATTATGCTGCAAAATTTGTTGGTAGTCTTCAGACTACATAATGCCATGCACACGGTCAAGCAGTCCAGTGCCAGAGGCAGCAAAGCAACCCCAAAACATCAGGGAACTTCCGCCATGTTTGACTGTAGGGACCGTGTTCTTTTCTTTGAATGCCTCTTTTTTTCTCCTGTAGTGGGGTCTTCCTGGGTCTCCTACCATACAGTCCCTTTTCATTCAGACGCCGACGGATAGTACGGGTTGACACGGTTGTACCCTCGGACTGCAGGGCAGCTTGAACTTGTTTGGATGTTAGTCGAGGTTCTTTATCCAACATCCGCACAATCTTGCGTTGAAATCTCTTGTCAATTTTTCTTTTCCGTCCACATCTAGGGAGGTTAGCCACAGTGCCATGGGCTTTAAACTTCTTGATGACACTGCGCACGGTAGACACAGGAACATTCAGGTCTTTGGAGATGGACTTGTAGCCTTGAGATTGCTCATGCTTCCTCACAATTTGGTTTCTCAAGTCCTCAGACAGTTCTTTGGTCTTCTTTCTTTTCTCCATGCTCAATGTGGTACACACAAGGACACAGGACAGAGGTTGAGTCAACTTTAATCCATGTCAACTGGCTGCAAGTGTGATTTAGTTATTGCCAACAGGTAAGTTACAGGTGCTGTTAATTACACAAATTAGAGAAGCATCACATGATTTTTCGAACGGTGCCAATACTTTTGTCCACCCCCTTTTTTATGTTTGGTGTGGAATTATATCCAATTTGGCTTTAGAACAATTCTTTTTGTGTTTTTTCATTTAAGACAAATTAAATGAAGATAATAATACCAAAGAATTTGTGTTTGCAATCATTTTCAGGAAGAAACTGAGTATTATCTGACAGAATTGCAGGGGTGTCAATACTTTTGGCCATGACTGTATGTGGGGTCTGCATGTGGTGCTCTGATTAGGTATTCATAATGAAGACTGCTGATAGGTCACTGATCCCTCACTGACCTGCCCCCTAGCTTACATAATGAATATATGTACATACTGAAAAAAAACCCAAAAACCTTCTGCAGGAAGGTGACAGCCGTGGCCCCGATGCTGCAGCATAGTCACATGTAGAATGTGCAGGTAATAAATGTGCTTGATGCTCTCCTGAGTAGTATAAAAAAAAATCCATTTTAAAATGGCGCCCGCGCAGTAGCAGCTATCAGTGTATATAGATGCGATCCAATGACTGCTATTGCGCATGCGGCACCACCTTGGAGGAGGATTTTTTTTCTCCAGTAAGATGGTGCCGCCGGTGTATGCGCAGTAGCAGTTATCGGATCACATCTATATACACTGATAGCTGCTACTGCACAGGCGCGTCAGGCATCATTTTAGAATAGATGTTTTTTTATTTTTACAGCTGAATAACATGAAGAACAGTTATTATTGGCACAGTAGACATGCTATTATGCTGCAGCACAAGTTTCACGGCTGGTACCTTCCTGCAGAAGGGTTTTTTTTTTTTTTTTTAAGTATGTACAGATATTCATTATGCAAAATAGGGGGCAGGTCAGTGTGGGATCAGTGACCTGTCAGCAGTCTGCATTATGAATACCTACACAGAGCACCACATACAGACCCCCCACAGGATGCCCCGGAGCATGAGACTCTCATTAACTCAAAGCTGAAAGTAAAGATTACACATCAACCACAAAACAAATTTCATCAACCAAGGTATCATATTAATCAGTATAATGGCACCGACCTGATACTGTGTGTAGGTTACTGTGCACAATCCTGCTGACAGGTTCCCTTTTAATGTATTTGACTGCTGTAACATTGACATTAGCCTTCAGTTCAACATCATAGCAGTTCACCTACCAAATTTTGATTAGGCCCTATAAATTCCAGTAGGTAGAGTTTTCAGGGCACCCGGCAAACTCACATTCCTCCATGAGATTGTCAGACTAGTGAAACAAACACTTAGTTATCGGATGGAACCGGCGAGAGAAGTCGATGAGAAATAGGAGAACCGTTGCGTGCGGTAAAGATATGCTATAGATCCATGGAGTAGGCAGGCGTGCCACCAAGACGTGGAGTCCACCGCTAGTCTGTGGACTCCGCGTCTTGGTGGCATGCCTGCCTACTCCATGTATCTCTTATAGCATAGCAACGGTTCTCCTATTTCTCATAGACTTCTCTCGTCGGTTCCATCCGATAACTATGCATTATATGCACAATTATATACGTAACTGAAGAAGGTTCTATATGAACCGAAACGTTTGTGTATACTGCAAAATAAATCCTTCTGTTCAAGCATCCTTAAGTTGAGTGCTAAGTTATATTTGTTATGTTCTTATAATTTAAAGTCACTGTGTAAACTTGCTATGTCACTGATTTTATGCACCTATTTAGGGAGGCATGGTGTCTCAGTGGTTAGCGACGTGTCATTCCTTTGCTGCGGTCCTGGGTTCAAAGGGTTCACCAAGAACAACATCTGCTAGGAGTTTGTATGCTCTCACCATGTTTGGGTTGGTTTCCTCTGGGTTCTCCGGTTTCCGCCCACTACCCAAAGACATACTGATAGGGAATCCAGATTGTGAGCCCCAATGGGGACAGCGATGATGATGTGTGTTAGCGCTATGTAAGCGTAATAAATAGATTCCTATTTACAATAGGTTTGGCTGAAAAACCTGAAGTCAGTCATTAGGAGGGGGTAGGTCCACATACTTTTGGCCATATAGTCTAGCTTGCTGTTATTATTGATTTTGGTCATTGGTATATGTATAGTTGCAGCCTCCTGAGATCAAGCAGATTTTCAAGGCTAAGTACGGTAAATGTATGAAAGCAGTAACTGCTGAGGTCACAAGGGACCCTTGTTTGGCGGTCTGTAAGCAAGTTTTAGCAACAGTCATTTAACAGCTGATTAATCTACAAGACAACACGGAACCAGCCTTTGTGTTCGCAAACTTGCTGGCAGGAACAGGAATCAGTCCAGCTGAAAGGGGAAAAGCCGTGCCAGACTCACAAGCATCTTAAATCCAGCAATTACCATGTACGGGAAAGAACACATTGTAAAACCCAAATAGGCCTGATTTACGGATATGTCACCTCTATAATTAAATTACATACAGCTCAGCTGATTCATTTCATAGGTCTGCGCTTCCCAAAGTACAGTCCGGAGCCATGTACAACATAAAAAGAAAGGAACATGACCTCTTGGTAATGTTTTCTTCATGCCGCCAATCTACTTTTTATCTGGATTGGCAGAGGGTCCGATGCCGGGAACCATTTTGCTTGACAGCAAAGGGCATTATAAGATCACTGCACATTCGGCATAATAAACAATGATTCATACAGCAGTTGCATCTGGAAAGGTTCATGGAGGAGTCATAGTCCACCAAGGTCCTTTTACAAGAAGGAGCCTCTGATTAGAACCCGCAGAGTTGGGCAGCATGCTCACTTTGTCGGGAGTCAAGGAGAGGAGCGATTTATGGCAGCTTGCATTTTCACAAAGTGCTGAAGACACAGATCTCCTCTAATGAACAACTCTGTATACTTTGAAAATATTGCAGACATAGACCATGTATAAACCTATTCATTAACTACAACATTCTGTCATCAGAGTCCACAAACTACAGAGATTAATAAATTCATCTGTTTGACTTTGATGAGGCTGGTATACTCACTCTGAAAATTGATTTCAGAACAGCTAGAAGAAAGCTTTTTGAAAACAGTCAGTTCTAAAATAAACTTTTGATTAGTTCAGCTTTATACAGCCATTCTAACTGTGTAGAATGTGTGACTCAGTTAAAAGATTCCAATATACAAACACAAATTGGTGGATGAGCAAATTGCATGAGTGCCAGTGTTGCGAGAACCTAATCAATCATGTATATATCAAATACATTGTTAAAAATAATCCACAAATGCATCAGGGGTTATGATAATACATCCATTAATAAAGGACATTGGAGGCACAGGTAGACTCAATCTCACAGGAAAAATCAAAGGCTAAAGAAAGCACAAACACAAAATTAATAATTAGAATATCATAGAGAAAAATTTAAATCCATACAGACATCTCCAGGAAGTGGGCATGTTACCCTTACATTGACCATATCGGATTAATTGTGGCTGGGAAGAGAGAAACTAAATAAAACAAGGGAAATGAGAGAAAGAGCTGACACTTCAATCGTTATTCAAGTAGAAGCCCCCTGCTGTGACCAGGTAATTACAGCAGAGGAATGCTTGGAGAAGAAGGCACTAAATCTGAGATTTGTTTATGCAGAGGCAGGGGGGAACAGTAGCTTCCTCTGATCAAAGAACTGTTCTGAGACTTTTTCTCTCCGGTGTCCAGATGTTAAGGGAGATATATTTTCGGCGTTGCAGCGAAGGGATGAACATCACACATTCACTCACATCACTCACATCACCGTAGGGCCATTAGAACCCCTCCAACTTAATATTGGTCCACTTTATGGTACTATAAATGTCATGTATCATCTGTATAACAGACAAAATAACGATAGGGAACATGACAACGATATCTACCACCTGGGACCTCCATGGAGGGAAGATATCCTGTAAGTTGGGGATCTCATAAAATTCTGAGGCTGGGTGCACACAATCCGGAAGTGGCAGCACTTTGAACGCAGCGCATGTCGCTGCATCCAAAGCAATGCCATCAATTGAACGCAGGTGAATCCACATGTGTTCACTGAACCATGAAGATTTACCGCGTCCGATACATTCTATTGGTGAAATTGACATGCTGCGGTCTGGAGAGACCTGCCGCATACTGGGTATGAGATTTCTTGAAATCCCATCCACTATGCTGTTGCATCTGGACGCTGAGGGTTGGACGCTGCACAACTACGAAGAGTCCAACCCGCAGCGGCGTATACTGATCATCTGCACATACCCTGAAGGACCTAGCACATCCCACAACCAGCCCCGATGTGAGCTTACCAAGGGGGGTATATGGGTGTAGCATTGAGCTAATAAAAATGAAAGTTTGGGTCTCTGTTCTTGTTCATTTTGAAAGACCTAGTTTGCTGTGAGAGTATTAAATTTTCCTAATCAGAGTGAGTCCCTACACTAAGATCTGAACCATTTCCGTGACAACAGGTTCAGTAATTTTCTTTATTGCTTTTATTCCATGCAATTGTATATACCGTATTGTTTTGTTCCCATTTTGTATCATCCTTGTTGTATATTTTCTATAAACACTGCCTACCTTTCTGGATTAAATATGTACAATTCAATAGCTCTGTACCTCTTGCTCTGTAAACCACACCCCTGAAGCCATACGCTATGTGTAACTGGTATGCAATCGGCCTGTACCGATGTCAGTTTTAATGCTTTGTACCTAATAAGGTTTTTAAATCAATTTTTGCTTTGAATCTTAGTCCTGGCACATATCTTGCAAAGGTTTTCTATAGATTATCACAAGGGACTGAAGGTCTCACCTAATGTGAGAGGTTGGAAAGTTGGGCTTCTTTAAAATTATTTTCAACCTATATAACTATGTAGACACATATGTATTACTATAGCCTTTCTTTTGGTCAACATGATACAGTCATTCAAAGATTCCAGTGCCTCAGCATTGTACATTCTCGAGAATAATTATCTTCCCATACTATATTATACAGTAGCTGAAAACGCTGTCTCACAGGTCAGAACAAATATTAACCCATTACTGACTGATATAAGAGGGATGCTTTCATACAGTCAGCTGCTTTACATGTCAAAACCATAGCTGCATGGCTCCATGACAGCCAGAGGCTCCGCAGAGGAAAAAAACAAACATGTAAACTTCTATGTATTGCCACTCAAGAGTTATAGCAACCCAGGTCAGGATGTGACAGTGCCCCTCTCATACTAGATGACCATAATGGAAGTGAAGCAGCTAAACCAACAAGAACCTCATGGAGATCTGACCATGAAAACAAAGCCTTCCAATTATAATGGGCTAAATCTTACATTTTAGTCATCATAATAAAGAGGAAATTTTTATTTAAGGATACCAGGAGGGCTCTAGTTGTATCAGTCGTGGAGCAACATTTGGAAGAAGTCCCTCGTTTGTGTCGGCAAGAGGATGGGGGGCACATTCCCACTGCTTAAGATTTGTTCAGACATGAACAGGCATTTTTGGTCTCCTTGGGTTTGAAAATTTTGAGACGTCTTGTGCATTTAGATAGACAGTAAGTGGCAGGCATGAACTTTTGTGCATTAGAGGCTCTGCTTGGATGAAACACATGATTCTTATTTTTAAGGATGTACTACACTTGAAAAAGGACATGAGTGCCAAAGGCTTGGAGCCTTTCAGAATGTGCCAAGTGTGAATAGAAAGATTAGTTTTATTGGGGCTCCTTTACTCACCATTTTTTAACATTAAAAAAAAAAAAAAAAAAAAACATGTACTGTATCTACTACATAATTGTCTAAGGGTCACTTCCGTCTGTCCGCAACTTCCGTAACGGTTATTCATTAGCTGATTGGTCTCGCCAGCTGCCTGTCATGGCTGCCGCGACCAATCAGCGACGGGCACAGTCCAATTAGTCCCTCCCTACTCCCCTGCAGTCAGTGCCGGCCATTCGCTCCATACTCCCTGCAGTCACGGCTCACACAGGGTTAATGCCAGCGGTAACGGACCGCGTTATGCCACGGGTAACTCACTCCGTTACCGCCGCTATTAACCCTGTGTGACCAAGTTTTTACTATTGTCGCTGCCTATGTAGCGTCAATAGTAAAAGGATCTGATGTTAAAAATAATAATAAAAAAAAAAAATCATTATATACTCACCTTCCGCTGCCTTTCCCGCTCCTCTCCACCCTCCGGTAACCGCTCTGTGCAAGCGGCAGGTTCCGGTACCAATTGTCATATGGCAGAAGGACCTGCCATGACGTCAAGGTCATGTGACCGCGACGTCATCACAGGCCCTGCGCGCCTGCGCGAGCAGGACCTGCCATGATGTCACGGTCATGTGAGCGCGACGTCATCACAGACCCTGCGCGCCTGCGCGAGCAGGACCTGTCATGGCGTCACGGTCATGTGACCGCGACGTCATCACACCCTGGGACTGGAAGCTGCCGACTGTACCGCGCACAGGCGACAGAACTACAAGTATGGTGAGTATGTTAGAACTACAAGGGGCCCTAGGATCGGAAGGTGAGTATGTTTATTTTTTATTTTTTAACCTGTGACATACGTGGCTGGGCAATCTACTACGTAGCTAGGCAATATACTATGTGGCTGGCCAATATACTACGTGGCTCTGTGCTGTATACTACGTCGCTGTGCAATATACTACGTCACTGGGCAATATACTACGTGGCTGGGCAATCTGCAATCTACTACGTAGCTAGGCAATATACTATGTGGCTGGGCAATATACTACGTGGCTCTGTGCTGTATACTACGTCACTGGGCAATATACTACGTCACTCGGCAATATACTACGTCACTGGGCAATATACTACATAGCTGGGCAATATACTACATGGCTAGGCTATATACTACATGGCTGGGCTATATACTACGTTGCTGGGCAATATACTACGTCACTGGGCAATATACTACGTCGCTGGGCAATATACTACGTCACTGGGCAATATACTACGTGGCTGGGCTATATACTACATGGCTGGGCTATATACTACGTGGCTGGGCTATATACTACGTTGCTGGGCAATATACTACGTCGCTGGGCAATATACTACGTGGGCTGCGCAATATAGTACGTGGACATGCATATTCTAGAATACCCGATGCGTTAGAATCGGGCCACCATCTAGTTGTTTATATAATTTTCTTGCAAGGATTTTTAGCTGTTTTTTTTGGGACTTTAGTAGGGTATGTGCCCACGAACCGGAATAGCGGCAACTAGGATACAAGCACAAAAGGATGGGATTTATAGACTTCTCATGCCCACTGTGCTTCTATTTGCGTAAACTCACCCGCGGTGCAGGTCTACGAGCCGCAGCATGTCATCTGTTGTGGAGACGCTAGTCTCCGTAACAGAAATTTCCACAATTGAATGCATTGGATGCTGTAAATCCACATCATTCAATGAACACATGCGGATTTAACTGCGTGATTGAACGAAGTGTATTTTCACTGTGTCCAAAGCGCTACTATTTCCTGATCGTGGGCACGTAACCTTAGAATGAAAAGAAATGGCAAAGAACAGACACATATTATAAGAGCTCCTACTTCTAACCAAGAACACTGCTCAGATGCACAGAAAATCCAGTCTGCGCTCACAGACACCCCCAAAATCACTACTGACAAGAAGGCACAAACAGCATCCAGAGACATAAGTGAAGCCTTCTCCTCTCCTTCTCAGGCCTCCTGAACTAACATAGTAGGTAGGAATTGGCCAGCACGATTGTCATGATGTGGTGCGACTTCTCTTTAGTTGTATTTACTGTACACTTTGCAATGTCATGGGATGTATGTAACTTAACCTGTCTCCTTCCCCCAATACTTGCAGCCCTGAGCTATAATGTAATTAAGCTTTGTCAACACCACTAGTGAATGAATAGCCATTCTTCCTCACAGCAGGTGGCTAGTCAAATGCACAGACTGGATAGACTAAGGGTACCGTCACACAGTACCATTTTCATCGCTACGACGGCACGATCCGTGACATCGCAGCGTCGTATGATTATCGCTCCAGCGTCGTAGACTGCGGTCACACTTTGCAATCACGGCGCTGGAGCGATGCCGAAGTCCCCGGGTAACCAGGGTAAACATCGGGTTACTAAGCGCAGGGCCGCGCTTAGTAACCCGATGTTTACCCTGGTTACCAGCGTAAACGTAAAAAAAACAAACAGTACATACTTACATTCCGGTGTCTGTCCCCCATCGTTCTGCTTCTCTGCACTGTGTAAGCGCCATAGCCGGAAAGCAGAGCGGTGACGTCACCGCTGTGCCCGCTTTCCGGCCGGCAGGCGCTCACAGTGCAGAGAAGCTGAGACGCCGGAGGACAGACACCGTAATGTAAGTATGTACTGTTTGGTTTTTTTACGTTTACGCTGGTAACCACGGTAAACATCGGGTTACTAAGCGCGGCCCTGCGCTTAGTTACCCGATGTTTACCCTGGTTACAAGCGAACACATCGCTGGATCGGTGTCACACACAACAATCCAGCGATGTCAGCGGGTGATCAAGCTACGAAAGAAAGTTCCAAACGATCTGCTACGACGTACGATTCTCAGCAGGGTCCCTGATCGCTGCTGCGTGTCAGACACTGCGATATCGTAACGATATCGCTAGAACGTCACGAATCGTACTGTCGTAGCGATGAAAATGGCACTGTGTGACGGTACCCTAAAGGTACCTTCACATTAAGCGATGCTGCAGCGATACAGACGATGCCGATCGCTCCAGCGTCGCTGTTTGGTTGCTGGAGAGCTGTCACACAGACCGCTCTCCAGCGACCAACGATGCCGAGGTCCCTGGGTAACCAGGGTAAACATCGGGTTGCTAAGCGCAGGGCCACGCTTAGTAACCCGATGTTTACCCTGGTTACCAGTGTAAAATGTTAAAAAAACAAACAGTACATACTCACCTTCGCGTCCCCCGGCGTCCGCTTCCTGCACTGACTGAGCGCCGGCCCTAACAGCAGAGCGGTGACGTCACCGCTGTGCTGTGCTTTCACTTTATGGCCGGTGCTCAGTCAGTGCAGGAAGCGGACAGCGGGGGACGCGAAGGTGAGTATGTACTGTTTGTTTTTTTACATTTTACACTGGTAACCAGGGCAAACATCGGGTTACTAAGCGCGGCCCTGCGCTTAGTAACCCGATATTTACCCTGGTTACCATTGTAAAACATCGCTGGTATCGTTGCTTTTGCTGTCAAACACAACGATACACGGCGATCTGACGACCAAATAAAGTTCTGAACTTTAATCAACGACCAGAAATATCACAGCAGGATCCAGATCGCTGCTGCGTGTCAAACACAACGATATCGCTATCCAGGACGCTGCAACGTCACGGATCGCTAGCGATATCGTTTAGTGTGACGGTACCTTAAGCGGAGCAGACCAGTCTAGAATCTTCTGGTGGACCCAACCATTGAATAGAAGGTGTGACCCCTACCCCCTTCATGGGCGGATCCCAGGAGCTCAGACAATCCATTCTTATTTTTGAGATCAGATGTGAGTTGACCATTGAAGGAGAAGGAGTGGGGATTCTTAGCCGAGGCAAGACCCCACGTCCATCTGTGACTGTGGAGGAAGCGAACGAGGCGAGACTTGAGCTGAGGACATATCTCGTCGTTCGTGAGATTGTTTTGGGATCCCTTGGACTCGTGTGGACTATTGCTTTGTTAGCTGGCACAAGGATTATCGGGAGGTGCCCCCGAATCTGTTCCGTTGGACTAATTGTGGACTATTGCTTTGTTAGCCGGCACAAGGATTATCGGGAGGTGCCCCCGAACCTGTTCCGTTGGACTAATTGTGGACTCTGTAGATCTACCTGCATGTGCTGTTCCAGAGTTCTTGATAATAAATCTGTTGAATCATCCCTCGGCCTGTTGTCCCTTCTTGCTCTGCCATACACCCCGTCACAAACTGGTGGCAGCAGTCGGATCAGATCAGAAGGAATGGAGGACAAAGGCCCATCAACATCGGGAACCAGCACCGCGGAGTACAAGAACAGGACTGCGGTGAACCTACAAAAGCCCGTGAACTGGGAGTCCGCTACAAGGGACTCTCCAAGGAGCAGCTAATTGAGGCTTTGGAAGGAGTTCGCCTGCAAGATTACGCTGAGGAAGGATCCCCACAGCAAACGGAGGAAAGACGGCAGCCGGAGGTAAATACCCAAAAAAGTCAGTGGGTTGTGTGGTACGAGGAGGAGTTGGCATTGCTGGGAGAAGAGGCCACCATAGACGATAAGAGGGAGGCCATTCACAGAGCTCAGGAGATGGCATTGCTGGAGAGGCAGATCGCTTTGGAAGCAGCTAAAAGCTCCAGACAGACTGTAACCTGTTGTGAATTCTGCTCTTGGGCTCCCTCCGGTGGTTGTTAGTGGTAGTGCAGTGGTCTCTGGATTATAGGCCAGGGCAGGTGTGTCTGCTTATTGCAGCTCTATTAGGTATTTAGGTTTGTAGGATCCATCAATCCCTGCCAGTTGTCCATTGTATCTTGGAGGGATTGCATCTCTGTCTGGCTCCACTGCCCTGCTGTCATTTCAGCTAAGATAAGTGCCTTGTTTTGGTTCTCTGTAGCACGCATGCAGTGTGCTTTTATGTGCAGTGCAATCTATTGTGTTTTTGTCCAGCTTGACTTGTTTGGATTTTTCTGTCATGCTGGTTTCTCTGGAGATGCAGATATACATCCTATGTCTTTAGTTAGATGTAGTATATAGTATTTTCTGCTGTGGAATTTTCTAGTGTTTTAATACTGACCGCTTAGAATTCTGTCCTATCCTTTCTATCTAGCTAGAAGGGCCTCTTTTGCTAAACTCTGTTTTTTCTGCCTATGTACGTATTTCCTCTTAACCTCACAGTCAATATTTGTGGGGGGCTGCCTATCCTTTGGGGCTCTGCTCTGAGGCAAGATAGGATTTCCCATTTCCATCTTTAGGGGTATTTAGTCCTCCGGCTGTGTCGAGGTGTCTAGGCCTGGTTAGGTACATCCCATGGCTACTTCTAGTTGCGGTGTCAGTATTAGGATTGCGGTCAGTACAGGTACCACCTACTCCAGAGATAGTCTCATGCGGCTCCAGGGTCACCGGATCATAACAGTAACCCCAGCACCCACCATGAGGGATCTCCCCAGAGTGTCCCGCAAAGACTTCAAGACGTTTAATGAGGCTGCAGGCAACATTGAGGGCTTCTTCCAGGACTTTGAGCATAAGTGTCGATTAATGGAAGTCCCGGAAAGGGAGCGAGTCCGACATCTGGTGGGGCTCTTAGAGGGTGGAGCTGCCGCAGCCTATAGAGCTATGGACCCTCGGGGGAACTGTGAGTATGTGAAGATTAAACAGACTATTCTAGAACATTATGCTGTTAGCCCAGACACTTACAGGACTCAGTTCCGTACTTTCGCCTGTGATGAGGAAGTCTCTTTCAAGATGTATGCCCACAGAATCAAACAAATATGTAATCTCTGGCTGGAGGCAGAGGAGGCCTTAACCTGGGAGACATTCCTCCATGTTATCCTAAAAGAGCAGTTCTACTTCAAGTGCCCTGCTGAGATCCAGGAATGGGTGCATGAGAGGAGACCAGCGACAGTGGAGCAAGCTGCTGCTTTAGCTGATGAGGTTCTCACTATCAAGACTCACTGGAAAAATGTACTGGTGGATGGAGTAAAAAATACCAACACCCCACCACCAGTGGTCTCTTGTCCTTCAATCCCCAAAGTTTGCTGTCCCACTAGACCACCACCTCATGTTGATACCCATGTGACTCACCTTCCAGCTAGTCCTACCCCTTCCTCTGAAATGCTACAAGCAGAGAGAGTAATAGAGCGCAGGTGTTATGGACGTGGGCATCCTGGGCATCTGCAGGCCACCTGCCCAGCTATACAGTGGAGAAATTGGTCTCAACCCCAACAACCACCGCATGCACCGTCACATAGATATCAGCCTCCAGGTTCCCTTACCTCCATCCCCAGAGTGCACATTGGAAGGAGTGCGATACAGCGCAAATGTTACCGATGTGGGCAGGCTGGGCATCTGCAAGATGCCTGCCCTCAGGGACAGTTGAGGAATGACCCTGCACCAAATCGGCCTATCAATTATTTACAGCCAAATACAATGGGGGAAGGTGTGCCAACGCTACAAATTGATTTGCCTAATAGCTCAGAAACCCATTTTCGACTATTAGGGGTTTATGGGGTGCGGGCCACAGCCACGAGTTCCTTTAATCCTCAAAGAAAGCACGTACAGGAGGTCATGCTGGACGGTCGGAGAGTTCTTGGTTTTTGTGACTCTGGGGCATTTCTCACCATAGCTGATCCCAGAGTGGTTCGGCCAGAGGCAATACAGCATGGACCTGGGATTACCATTGAATTAGCTGGAGGCCAATGGAAGAATATCCCAAAAGCAAGCATAGAACTGGACTTTGGCTTTGGGGTCAAGCAATGCGTGGTTGGGGTGATGAGGGGCCTGCCTGCAGATATTGTCTTAGGAAATGATGTGGGAGAGCTACAGTGTCGATTTGTGGGTAGCAGAGTTTAAGTCAAAGAGGATGTAAAATGGAGCCCGCCTTTAAGTCTACAGCTGCACCATACAATACAGAAGAGGGAGCCAACACCACAATGCAGATGGACTGTCCAGGCAAGAGGAGCCCTGAGCCCGGTCAGCCATGCCTGTGTGTACTTAACCAGCGACCTGTAGAGGTCCCTAGTACATACACAAATTGGGAGGGGAAGGGATTGTCATGACGTGGTGTGACTTCTCTTTGGTTGTATTTACTGTACACTTTGCAATGTCATGGGATGTATGTAACTTAACCTGTCTCCTTCCCCCAATACTTGCAGCCCTGAGCTATAATGTAATTAAGCTTTGTCAACACCACTAGTGAAGGAATAGCCATTCTTCCTCACAGCAGGTGGCTAGTCAAATGCACAGACTGGATAGACTAAGCGGAGCAGACCAGTCTAGAATCTTCTGTTGGACCCAACTATTGAATAGAAGGTGTGACCCCTACCCCCTTCATGGGCGGATCCCAGGAGCTCAGACAATCCATTCTTATTTTTGAGATCAGATGTGACCCCACGTCCATCTGTGACTGTGGAGGAAGCGAACGAGGCGAGACTTGAGCTGAGGACATATCTCGTCGTTCGTGAGATTGTTTTGGGATCCCTTGGACTCGTGTGGACTATTGCTTTGTTAGCTGGCACAAGGATTATCGGGAGGTGCCCCCGAATCTGTTCCGTTGGACTAATTGTGGACTATTGCTTTGTTAGCCGGCACAAGGATTATCGAGAGGTGCCCCCGAACCTGTTCCGTTGGACTAATTGTGGACTCTGTAGATCTACCTGCATGTGCTGTTCCAGCGTTCTTGATAATAAATCTGTTGAATCATCCCTCGGCCTGTTGTCCCTTCTTGCTCTGCCGTAAACCCCGTCACACCCCATAGTGCAGGAAACGGGACGACGTCCCTAAAGTTACTAATGATTTTCCACCTTATTTAAAAATCTCCATAGAAATGGGTTTGGAACTTTTTGACAAACAGCAAGAAGTTCCAAAGGCACAAATAATGACCACGCCAACCAAGGCTGACATGGAAGGGTACTTTTTCTGTATTGAAGCCATGTGGAAGCCTGATATTTCATTACTAAAGAAGGACATTGACACCTTGATACCATAGTACAGACACTGAGCTGCAAAACACAAGAAATTAAACAGCAGTAGAATTCACACAAACACCTCTTGGCGCAAAATACACAATAACTTCATGTTGAAGAAAACAGCAAAAGAAGGAATAATATGCAGGTCAGGGGAATCTCTGAAGCTATGGGGCTGCAAGACCTTACCCATACACTTTAAAGGGAACCTGTCACCCCCCCCCCCCCCCCCCCAGTCGTTTCAAACTAAAAGAGCCACCTTGTGCAGCAGTAAAGCTGCATTCTGACAAGGTGGCTCTTTTAGTTCTGGGTGCTGTAACTAGAGAAATAATAATGAGGACAGACGGGCAGCGCTCACTGCGCCTGCACCAGGCAGGGGAAAAGCGCGCAGGCGCCGGCTATTTTCAAAACAGCGGTGAGGAGGAGCCGGCGCCAAGAAGATGTGAGTGACAGCTGTGTGGCGTCTAAAGCAGGGGGGAAACGCCGGCCCACTTGACTGAAGACCAGGTATTTCTGACAAATTAAAAAACGGATTATTTCTCTAGTTACAGCACCCAGAACTAAAAGAGCCACCTTGTCAGAATGCAGCATTACTGCTGCACAAGGTGGCTCTTTTAGTTTGAAACGACTGGGGGGGGTGACAGGTTACCTTTAATTCCTTGCTAGGGAAGCCCATAGATATTCCTCTAGACACTGATAGGGCACACCTCAGTCCTTACAGTCGCCACGGGGACCTTTTTAGACATATATTTAGTGTACTTTCAGGAGGAGTTTCCACAAGTTTTCTTATAAGTAGAGGCAGGATTACAATGACAGGTGACACCTCTTTACACAAATGAGAACTTAGGATCTACTATTCAGAATAGGCAAAGTCACCACTTCCCTACACGCATACACTAAATTCTTCAAAACAAAAGATCAGAATCTGATTATTGTGACCAATATACAAGTAGATATCCTGAAACTAAAAATACTCCAGTCATCAGTGTGACAATTGCAAGATTTCTATTTTATTCTTAATACAAATTGTGATATTAAAAAAACAGCCCCCCACCCCCCACAAAAATCTGATTTAAACAACAGCTTAAATTTCATTAATCTCAGTTCTCCATAGCGGTCTACTTACTTCCTATAGTTTGATCTAGTTCTAACTGCCTCATCTGGCAATAGTGGACCCTGCACCACTGGACCGACCGCGATCTCCATCTGCGCACGCGCGGCTTCCCGCGGCCATTTTCCTGAAGCCCCGGGAAGCCGAGCAATACCATCTGCGCACGCGCGGCCACAGGAAGATGGCCGCGCCCACCGATACACCGATGAATAGCGCAGATCGCGCTCTTTTTCATCACCAAATGCAGTGGATTCTCCAGTTGGGCATGCGCACACCACTACGCCACCAACGGAATGATGACCAGGATCTGGGGGAGAAACAGCGTTGTCACCACGCCCATATGACCAGACCAGCGTGAGTGACAGCCCAAAACGGCGACTTTACAAAGGTATTTCGGCAGCATAGGTGGGTAATAAAGGCACACAAAAGACACTAATGTAACGCCCAGCTCTGCCCCTATTTAACGCTATTTTTATCTCATCTTCAAAAAAAGGGGTGACAGGTTCCCTTTAAGCAGGCCACGGGTTTCAAGTAACATGGGAAAGAAAAAGGATTTCTCTGCTGCCGAAAAGCATCAAATAGTGCAATGCCTTGGTCAAGGGATGAAAACATTAGATATTTCCTGAAAACTTAAGCGTGATCATCGTACTGTTAAGAGATTTGTGGCTGAAACAGAGCACAGACGTGTTCGTGCTGATAAAGGCAGAATCAGGAAGGTTTCTGCCAGGCAAGTTCATCGGATTAAGAGAGCAACTGCTAAAAAGCCATTACAAACCAGCAAACAGATATTTGAAGCTGCTGGTGCCTCTGGAGTCCCTCGAACCTCAAGGTGTAGGATCCTTCACAGGCTTGCTGTGGTTCATAAACCTACTATTCGGCTACCCCTAAACAGTGTTCACAAGCATAAACGGTTGCAGTGGGCCCAGACATACATGAAGACTATTTTTCAAGCAGTCTTGTTTACTGATGAGTGTCGAGCAACCCTGGATGGTCCAGATGGATGGAGGTAGTGGATGGTTGGTGGATGGCTACCATGTCCCAACAAGGCTGCAACGTCAGCAAGGAGGTGGAGGAGTCATGTTTTTGGCCGGAATCATGGGGAAACAGCTGGTAGGGCCCTTTAAGGTTCCTAAAGGTAAGAAAATGACCTCTGCAAAGTATTGTATATAGAGTTTCTGACTGACAACTTTCTTCCATGGTATAAAAAGCAGAAACGTGCCTTCAGGAGCAAAATCATCTTCATGCAAGACAATGCACCATCTCATGCTGCAAAGAATACCTCTGAGTCATTGGCTGCTATGGGCATAAAGGGAGATAACTTATGGTATGGCCACCATCTTCCCCTGACCTCAACCCTATAGAGAACCTTTGGAGTATCATCAAGCAAAAGATCTATGAGGGTGGGAGGCAGTTCACATCAAAACAGCAGCTCTGGGAGGCTATTCTGACTTCATGCAAAGAAATACAAGCAGAAACTCTCCAAAAACTCACAAGTTCAATGGATGCAAGAATTGTGAAGGTGATATCAAAGAAGGGGTCCTATGTTAACATGTAACTTGGCCTGTTAGGATGTTTTGGAGTCAAATAGCTTTTTTGTTCAGTGAATGTGACCTCCTAATGCTGCAAATTCCACAAATGAGCATTTTCAGTTCTTTAAATCAAATGTTTAGAAATTCTACTGTGCCTAATAATTTGGAACAGTGCATTCTGAGTGTTTATTCATTTTGGAGATTATACTGTTATCATTGGGAAGTTTCTTCAATAAAATTTGATGTATACTCTTAACGGGTGATGACTTTTACTAGACTGACTGTCATTTGCACTAACCATTTAGGAAAATCCAAGAAAAATATCATTTGCATAATAATTTGGAACATGGTGTATTTACATAACAATAACTACACTATGTTCCAAATTATTATTCAAATGACATTTTTCTCGGATTTTCCTAAATGGTCAGTGCAAATGACAGTCAGTCTAATAAAAGTCATCACCCGTTAGAGTATACATCGAATTTTATTGAAGAAACCTCCCAATGATAACAGTATAATCTCCAAAATGAATAAAAACTCAAAATACACTGTTCCAAATTATTAGGCACAGTAGTATTTCTAAACATTTGATATGTTTTAAAGAACTGAAAATGCTCATTTGTGGAATTTGCAGCATTAAGAGGTCACATTCACTGAACAAAAAAGCTATTTAACTCCAAAACATCCTAACAGGCCAAGTTACATGTTAACATAGGACCCTTCATTGATATCATCTTCACAATTCCTGCATCCATTGAACTTGTGAGTTTATGGAGAGTTTCTGCTTGTATTTCTTTGCATGAAGTCAGAATCGCCTCCCAGAGCTGCTGTTTTGATGTGAACTGCCTCCCACCCTCATAGATCTTTTGTTTGATGATACTCCAAAGGTTCTCTATAGGGTTGAGGTCAGGGGAAGATGGTGGCCACACCATGAGTTTATCTCCTTTTATGCCCATAGCAGCCAATTACTCAGAGGTATTCATTGTCATGCATGAAGATGATTTTGTTCCTGAAGGCACGTTTCTGCTTTTTAGACCATGGAAGAAAGTTGTCAGTCAGAAACTCTATTTACTTTGCTGAGGTCATTTTCACACCTTCAGGAACCTTAAAGGGCCCTACCAGCTGGTTCCCCATGATTCCAGCAAAAAACATGACTCCTCCACCTCCTTGCTGACGTCGCAGCCTTGTTGGGACATGGTGGCCATCCACCAACCATCCACTACTCCATCCATCTGGACCGTCCAGAGTTGCTCGACACTCATCAGTAAACAAGACTGTTTGAAAATTAGTCTTCATGTATGTCTGGGCCCACTGCAACCGTTTCTGCTTGTGAACACTGTTTAGGAGTAGCCGAATAGTAGGTTTATGCACCACAGCAAGCCTTTGAAGGATCCTACACCTTGAGGTTTGAGGGACTCCAGATGCACCAGCAGCTTCAAATAACTGTTTGCTGCTTTGTAATGGTATTTTGGCAGCTGCTCTCTTAATCCAATGAATTTGTCTGCCAGAAAACTTCCTCATTATGCCTTTATTTGCATGAACTCTGCCTGTGCTCTGTTTCAGTCACAAATCTCATCAGAGTATGATGATCACTCTTAAGTTTTCGTGAAATATCTAATTTTTTCATACCTTGTCCAAGGCATTGCACTATTTAACGCTTTTCAGCAGCAGATAGATCCTTTTTATTTCCCATATTGCTTGAAACCTGTGACCTGCATAATAATGTGGAACATCATTTTTGAGTAGTTTTGCTTTAATTAAACACATGTGATAATTAGTTTTCCAGGTGATTCTAAGATTGATTTCAGTGATTCATTGGGCCCTGAGACACAATACCATCCACGAGTTTATTTGAAAAACAAAACAATTAAATCTTTAAGACACTTAAATCCAATTTGCATAATAATTTGGAACACAGTGTAGAGATTAACATTTCTGCTGGAAAAACTGACGCGCCTGTAAATGTGGTTTGGGCACACTCCCACCACCTCAATATTCTTAGGCACTTGTTAGATAGTGATGGGTGTTGAGTTCCAGAAGTCCCATATTTAAAGGGCCACTGTCACCCCCTCCAGCCGTTATAAACTAAAAGAGCCACCTTGTGCAGCAGTAATGCTGCATTCTAACAAGGTGGCTCTTTTAGTTTTAGGTGCATGTATTACCAAAATAAAGGGTTTTATATTTTCGCCAAAATACCTTTCTTTAGCCAGGGAGGCAGGTCCTCACCCCCCTGCTTGTAACGCCACATTGCCATCACTCAAATGTTCAGGGGTGCCGGGCACCGCCCCCTCAGCGCTGTTTACCATGAAATAAGGCGCCTGCGCTGTGTACCGCTGTTTGGTGCAGGCTCAGTGAGCTCTGGCCGTCTGACGTCACAGCCAGGCTTGCAGACTGCGCCTGTGCGGCGAGTGCGGCCACCCACCTTGGTAATCCCAGCCCCGCAGCGTGTTATGCATTATGCAGAGCGCGGGGCTGGGATTCACAAGCAGGGCGGCCGCACAGGCGCAGTCTGCAAGCCTGGCTGTGACGTCAGATGGCCAGAGCTCTCTGCGCCTGCACCAAACAGCGATACACAGCGCTGGCGCCGGATTTCATGGGTAAACAGCGCTGAGGGGGCGGTGCCCGGCACCCCTGAACATTTGAGTGACGGCAATGTGGCGTTACAAGCAGGGGGGTGAGGACCTGCCTCCCTGGCTAAAGAAAGGTATTTTGGCGAAAATATAAAACCCTTTATTTTGGTAATACATGCACCTAAAACTAAAAGAGCCACCTTGTTAGAATGCAGCATTACTGCTGCACAAGGTGGCTCTTTTAGTTTATAACGGCTGGAGGGGGTGACAGTGGCCCTTTAATAGAACTCCCCAGGGCACCCTCTATTTTGACAGACCGTGTTTTCATATGGAATCACTGAATTACAGTATTTTTCAGATTATAAGACGCTCCGGATTATAAGACGCACCACAAATTTTGAGGAGAAAAATAGGTAATTTTTTAATAAAATGGTGGTGCTTCTTATAATCCATGCGTCTTATTGCTTACCGGGGGTGGTGGCTGCGGTGAAGCGTGGTCCCAGGGTGGCTGCTGCAAGAGGCAGGAGTGGGGTGATGCACCCCCTCATCCCAGCCTGCAGCAATGGTGTGGGTAAGGTATATCCGCATTATAAGACAAACCCAAATTTTTTGGGGAAACGTGCGTCTTATAATCCGAAAAATACAGTAACAAGTTCTACCCAGGATCTCAGTGTTGGGTGTATACTACCCATCCATCTCAGAGCAATTAATTTCCTGGCCAAAAATAGCATCTCTCGGAGAAATATTTTAATATAATGGTCCCAATTATCTTCTTCCACAACCCCTAACAGGCACACCAAGGGATCCAGGGGAATTGGTATTGCTATTAGGGATGACAACAAGGTGGTAACCTCCTGCCAGAATGCATGTATTACTGGACACCTCCACATCATATGTATGGAGTCGGCCTCCAACTCATGACACTTTGGGCATTCTGGGGTCTGAGAACGACCCATTTTTGATAATTTAGCTGGTGTAAAATTTGCTTGATGGATTATATATAATTGTTCATGTAAACTTCAAACAATGTATGCTTTTCATTTTTTTCTTTGCTGTGTAGTTTCAGCTTGTATCAACATTAGTTTGTTTACAGGTTACTGTTTTCTTTGTACTTCTGTAGTTTCCACTTACAAATGTAATAAACATTAGACTGCAGAAAAAGGGCAATGAAAATGCCACCTAACAAAATCATGTAAATGACTGTATGGGAATCCCTTAGGTTGTTACACGCACTGCAATTTTCAGAATATTGTGAAGTTAGTTTTGGCATTGTTGTTTGTGTTTTTTCTTAGACAATGCAGTCTGTAGAAAATGGGCAATCCATGAGTCTCAGCGTAGCAGCCATGATGATGTCACTAGATGGCACCTGCTGCGCAGATCCTCAATCCACATGCTGCAAGGTACAGAGCAGCGTATCAAGAGATTGGAGCTAGATGATTAGTTATTTTTTTTATGTTGTCAGTACTTATAGGAAAACCTTGGCGTCATAATATTCTGTAAGGCAGATGTGGGGCCATGATACTGTGTGTGGGGGACTTCATACTATGTGGTGAGAGACATTACACTGTGCGTGCTGGGCTGTGAGAGCTTTCATACTGAATAGGGGACCATCATATTGTGTAAAGGACTTAAAGTCATCATACTGTTTGTGGGGGACATCATACTATGTGGTAAAAGACATTTCACTGTGCGTGCTGGGCTGCGAGGGCTTTCATACTGAATAGGGGACTCTGGGGACCATCATATTGTGTAAAGGACTGAGTAAAGTCATCATACTGTGTGTGGGAGACATCATAATATGTGGTGAGAGACATTACACTGTGTGTGCTGGGCTGTGAGGGCTTTCATACTGAATAGGGGACTCTGGGGACCATCATATTGTGTAAAGGACTGTGTAAAGTCATCATACTGTGTGTGGGGGACATCATACTATGAGGTGAGAGACATTACACTGTGTGTGCTGGGCTGTGAGGGCTTTCATACTGAATAGGGGACTCTGGGGACCATCATATTGTGTAAAGGACTGTGTAAAGTCATCATACTGTGTGTGGGGGACATCATACTATGAGGTGAGAGACATTACACTGTGTGTGCTGGGCTGTGAGGGCTTTCATACTGAATAGGGGACTCTGGGGACCATCATATTGTGTAAAGGACTGTGTAAAGTCATCATACTGTGTGTGGGGGACATCATACTATGAGGTGAGAGACATTACACTGTGTGTGCTGGGCTGTGAGGGCTTTCATACTGAATAGGGGACTCTGGGGACCATCATATTGTGTAAAGGACTGTGTAAAGTCATCATACTGTGTGTGGGGGACATCATACTATGAGGCGAGAGACATTACACTGTGTGTGCTGGGCTGTGAGGGCTTTCATACTTAATAGGGGACTCTGGGGACCATCATATTGTGTAAAGGACTGTGTAAAGTCATCATACTGTGTGTGGGGGACATCATACTATGAGGTGAGAGACATTACACTGTGTGGGCTGGGCTGTGAGGGCTTTCATACTTAATAGGGGACTCTGGGGACCATCATATTGTGTAAAGTCATCATACTGTGTGTGGGACTGTGGAATCATTATAGTGTGTGGTGTTGTGAATTTGGTTTCTGGGCTCCCCCGGTGGTTTCTGGTGGTACTGCACTTGTGTGCTTCATCTCCTCTGTTCACCTGTTTCCATCAGGATGTGGGAGTTGTCTATTTAGCCTTGCTCCTCAGTCATTTCTATGCCGGCCAACAATGTTACCAGAAGCCTTTCTGTTGCATGTTCCTGCTCCTAGACTACTATCAGCTAAGTTGGACTTGTAGTCCTAAGATTGTTTTGCATTTTTGTTCCAGTTCTCCGTGTTTGAATATTTCTGAGGCTGGAAGCTCTTGTGAGCTGAAATTGCCACTCTGGTGTCATGAGTTGATATTAGAGTCTTAAAGTAATTTCAGGATGGTGTTTTGAAAGGGTTTTCAGCTGACTGTGAAGTTCCCTTTTCTGTCTTCCTACTATCTAGTAAGCGGACCTCAATTTGCTAAACCTATCTTCATACTTCGTATGTCAATTTCCTCTAAAATCACCGACAATATATGTGGGGGCTACTGTCTGCCTTTTGGGGAAAATTTCTCTAGAGGTAAGCCAGGTCTGTATTTTCCTCTGCTAGGGTCAGTCAGTCCTCCGGCTGGCGCTGGGCGTCTAGGGATAAAACGCAGGCACGCTACCCGGCCACTGTTAGTTGTGCGGTAGGTTTAGCTCACAGTCAGCTCGCGTTCCCATCTTCCAAGAGCTAGTTCTTTTGTATGCTTTACTACGGTCTCTTGCCATTGTGAACCATGACAGTGTGGCAGGATAGTGGGGTGTTAATACCATTTGGGAGATATACTCTGTGGGAGATGTATAGGCCACCATACTGTGGGGGCATCATCCTGTGTGTGGGGGACTATAGGAACTATCAGACCTCGTTGAGTACTGTGGGCCAACATGCTGGGTGGGTATCCTGCTGTGTGAAGGGCACTTTAAGGGCATCATACTATGGTTGCTATGTGGAGATTATTATACTGTGTTTCGAAGAGTTATGGTGGATATCCTTGTGTGTTTGGCAGAACTGTGGCAGTGTCATACTGTGTTAGGGGCACTGTGGGATCATTATACCTTGCTGAGGGCATCATGAGGTCATGTACATATACATGTTAGGGGTACTGTGGAGAAAATTATATGAGGTACGGTAATTCACTGTGGGGGAATGATACTGTGTTAGAGGACATTTTGAAGACAACATATGCTATCCGTGTCATGAAAACGGAATCGTAGTTGGGTGACAATAGTAAAGGTCATAAATACTGTGTTCGAACTGCAGTATATGTCATTTCTCCCTGTTGTGAAAAGTTGGGATGTATGCCATTCTGTGACTGCTCCAACATGCTGAGACCCGTTCTAATTCACCAAATATTTTGCTATGAGGCATTATGACTTCTATATACACCCCTGAATAGGGTATAACTTACAGACTGATAAGGGTCTGGCTGCTTGGTAATGTATATAATCCTGCGCCAAATTTATCAAACATTGGGTGACACTTTGATAAATTTAATGCAAATAAAGGCAACAAAACGACAAACAAAACTGATTTTTAGAAAATCACTCATGATAAATTTGTGTTTTTGCGTCGTATGTTTAGATTTCTTTCTCAGCATGGTCTGGCAATGGCATTTTTTCAGGATTTTTTTTTCCCATTGTGGTTTCCAAATGTAACAAAATAAAATGCACCATTAAATAATATTTGCAAAAACCCACTGACTAAGACTTGAAATGTATTGAAAGCATTACAAAACTACCAATGGAATCCATAAAAAGGAATCCATCAATAGAATCAACCCTCCAAGCCTTCTGTATGGGCATGTAGGTTATAGAAAGTTGAACAAATGGATATCTGTGATCTGATGTCTTATTTCTAAGAAATACACATTTTTCTAGATATTTAACCCCTTCACAACCTGGGGTTTTTCCGTTTTTGAGTTTCCGTTTTTCGCTCCCCTTCTTCCCAGAGCCATAACTTTTTTATTTATCCATCAGTAAGGCCATGTGAGGGCTTGTTTTTTGAGGGACGAGTTGCAATTTTGAACGGCACCACTGGTTTTGCCATATAGTGTACTATAGAACGGGGAAAAAAATCAAAGTGCGGAGAAACTGCAAAAAAATAAGTGTAATTCCACAATTGTTTTAAGTTTTGTTTTTTTACCATGTTCACTAAATGCTAAAACTGTCCTGACATTATAATTCTCCAGGTTATTACGAGTTCATAGATACCAAACATGCATAGGTTCTTTTTTATTTAAGTGGTGAAACAAAATCCAAAGTTTCTATATAAAAAAAAAATCACTGTTTCCCAAGACCCATGCTCTGTGTAGCAGAAATGCTCACTTGCTATGAACGCCAACCGCTTAGCGGCATTCATAGCTATCCAGCAATGACAATCACAGGAGTCTGCTGCAAACCCCGGGTTGTCATGCCAACCCATTGGCGATCCACGGTCATGTGACATGGGCACCGATGGGTGGGATTACTGACGAGCTTCCGTTCCAATCGTGTTAAATGCCGCTGTCAAAGATTGACAGCAGCATTTAACATGTTAATAGCCAGGGGTGGATCAGCTGACATGTGCCGGAAAAGTTGCCAGCTCATCGCCAGAGCCCGCAGAAAACAGGAGGAGGCCACCTTAGACGTAACTATACATCTAAGGAAGTAAAGGGGTTAAATTAGCCATTAAAATCTATAGGCCGGATATAGATCTCTCTGAGAATCTGCCTCCAGAGCTTATTTTAAATGAAAGGGGAGTTACCAGTGTGAGGCATGTGAAACATGAAAGAGCAGACTGTCAGTCATTACATGTTTTACACTACTAATGCCCTCTTTCATTTAAAATAAGCCATGGAGACGGATGCTCGGGGAGATCGGTGTCTGACCCATAGAGCTTAACAGCTCATTTACATATTAGGAAAAACATGCAATTCTCAGGAATAAGACATCAGACTGCAGATATCAAAGTATCACTTTTTTATCCTACTGACACATTCCCTTTAATTCAGGTTCCACCTATATACAGCAAAAGTGTTAAAATTGTTGCAATACCAGAGCCAGTTAGGAGAGTCAATGTCAAATATTCAGTGTGCCCTCTCAAGAGATACCAAAAGTTTGCAAAACCAGGAATTAAAGCTGGAAAAAAATCACAGAAATATGAACGTGAAGATAAAAATAGCATTACCTGTCAGTGCAACAAATGATCCTCATCTATATTAATATGATCCATTCCTTACCCATATATCAGCCTTTGTGGTAATTGGTTTTCCCCCATAAAGGTTGATCATTTCAGGAGCTCTGTATGAGAGAGTGGTATATCTGGAAGACAGTACAAATAAAACAGTGTTATTGCATTAGAAGTGACAGGGCAGCATTTCTCAATGCAATAAGTGTGAGGTTTCAGTCACATACTATGGTATTATTTGAGGGGTTTTTTTAGATTGACCAGTTCTTGTATGATGACCACTAAGCATATTTTCTTTTAGTACATGGAATTTGAAATCTATAACATCTTTTTTTTCTCATTTGCATCCTTTTTCATGGTACATAGGAATTTACTGTTTTAGCATTGTTATAGTCATACTCTTAATTTGTTTGTCGATATAAGAGAAAAATGTCAAGAAATGAAAAAGTATCATGTTTTTCCTCAAATCCTTTAGAAATTGCTTTCCCTTTACTGTTTGTACAGGGAAAATAAGTTTTCTATAGATAGGGCATACAAGAAGCTGTGGATCACGCTTTTTTGCTTTCATTTAATTTTGTCTTTATTCTAATTATTGATATTTTATGCCCCATAAGGACCTAAAAGATCCACTGGGGCATTTTAATATTACTATAATCAAATACACTACATGTGGGTCTGCTAAAACTCAGCAGCACCGATAGCATTACGACAACTGGTGTCCATATGACCGCTGGGACTGAAACAGAGTACATAGCGATCATTGTATGCAGCCCCTCCAATGCCAGGGAGTGATTATTACATGTAAGTGAACTCAGAATACTTAGCTTCTACACAGACATGCGATTAAAGGTAGATAATTGGTGATCTTGCCCAATGTGATCATACTACAGCGATCTTATCTGAAAAATTATGTGTTAGCGTACAGTGACTGCCATTGCGACAATGTCTAAATTTATTATTATTTAATAATGATAATATGAGGGAGAAGTGGAGAAAGCAGTCAGCACATAGCATTAATTACCGTATGTTAATTGTGCAGCTGCAGCAACAGGGAGTGAGCTTTCAGGCACAGCCAGACTTCATATAGAGAAGGCAGAGAGGGTTTATTACCGTCTCGGCCTTCCCAATCTCTATAAACACAGTCTGAGCAAGTGCTGTGTATACATTTTAGGGCTGTCCCACACGTCCAGATAATTCCGGTACCGGAAAAAATCGGTACCGGAGTTATCCGTGTCCGTGTGCCCGTGAGCTCACGTAGGCCATATGTGCGGCACACGTGTGCCGCCCGTGTGGCGAGTGGGTATCACACAGAGCGTGCAGGAGACAGCGCTAAAGTTTAGCGCTGTCCCCTGCATCGTGCTGATGCCGCGATTCATATCTTCTGTGCAGCAGCGTTTGCTGCATAGAAGATATGAATAATAGTGTTGAAATGAAAGATCTATGTGTCCGCTGCCCCCCCACCCCCTGTGCGCCCCCCCCGCTGTTCAGAAAATACTCACCCGCATCCCTCGTTGGCTGTCGCTCCTTCCTGGTCTGGCCGCGGCTTCCACTGTATGCGGTCACGTGGGGCCGCTCATTTACAGTCATGAATAGGCGGCTCTACCTCCCATAGGGGCGGAGCCGACTATTCATGATTGTAAATGAGCGGCCCCACGTGACCGCATACAGTAGAAGCCGCGGCCAGACCAGGAAGCAGCGACAGTCAACGAGGGATGCGGGTGAGTATTTTATGAACAGCGGGGGGGCGCACAGGGGGTGGGGGGCCGGCGGACAGATAGATCTTTCATTTAAACGCTATTATTCATATATTCTATGCAGCAAACGCTGCTGCACAGAAGATATGAATCGCGGCTTCAGCACGATGCAGGGGACAGCGCTAAACTTTAGCGCTGTCTCCTGCACGCTCCGTGTGGTACCCACTCGCCACACGGGCGGCACACGTGTGCCGCACGTATGGCCTACGTGAGCTCACGGGCACACGGACACGGATAACTCCGGTACCGATTTTTTCCGGTACCGGAATTATCTGGACGTGTGGGACAGCCCTTAGGAAGCGCTGACAATGACTAATCCTCTGGACTCAGTGACCATGTGATTACTGGGTGTAGAGAAAGCAGCCAGGAGGTTGAATTTGCCCTTTAAATGTGGCTACCATACTGTACTAGCCGTGTTACAGGGGAAATTAGGTAAAAAAAAAAAAAAAAAAGTATTTAATTGCTGTAATGTTCCCCAAAGGTCTTTTATAACCTAATAAGGACTACATTGTGTGAAATAAATGAAAATAGATAAGATTTTAGTTTGTTATTTTAATGCACTGGCAATCCAAATCGCTTCTACAAGCAAAACCCCAGTCAAAAAATAAATCAAATATAGAAAACCAATAGTTACACACAGGGGAACAAATTTTAAAATTTATTTTTGTGGTCATAGAAAAATGTTAAAAACAGTTACGTGTTTCTTTATTTTCCCACGGATATCGGAAAAAAGCAAAAAAAAAAGCATGAAGATAACATAAAAATTAAACCCCTCATTTCATGAAACAAGAATGCAAAAAGTATTTAAATATCAGAGCGATAAAAACAGCTCTTTAATATGCAAATTGCCCGGACTCTGCTTCAGGAAAATGGCTGCCGCGATCTCCATCTGCGCACGCGCGGCATCCCGCGGCCATTTTCCTGAAGCCCCGGGCAGCAGAGCGCTCCATCTGCGCACGCGTGGCCACAGGAAGATGGCCGCCCCCACCGATCACCAGGGGAATAGCGCAGATCGCGCTCTTTTTCCACACCTATGAAGTGGATTCAGGCCTTGGGCATGCGCAAACCACTACGCCACCAACGGAAAAATAAGCAAGATCTGGGGGAAGGAACAGCGATGTCACCACGCCCATTTGACCAGACCAGCCTGATTGACAGGCGAAAACGGCGACTTTGGTAACGTATTTCGGCAGCATAGGTGGGGAATCAGGGTCCACAAAATACACTATTGTAATGCACAGCTCAGGCCCTATTTAACAGTATTTTTATCTCATAAAGAAAAAACGGGGTGACAGGTTCCCTTTAAAGGAAAAAATGTGACAACAAAAAGGTAGAGAAACGTAAACAGCAGGAAGAGCAGAAGTCACATATTGTTTGACATCTTCTAATCATCTGCAAGTATGGTGTAAATGTAAGGATAACGGCATAAAAAAATACAAAAAACTGGATCCATGTCTTTCTGTGTTCCACTACACGTCTAAAAGAACATAAGAAAACTGCCTACATCTAAAAACAGTAATCAAGAAGATTTTTTTTCCTTAATAAGGTTGCTACATGATTGCTTTTTAGGACCCCACCATTCTCCTGCTTAAAGCAGGTGGTTAGCTGGCAAGCATCATCATTATGCCATTGTCAAAACTCTGCTCTTTGATGCTGCAGGCAAAGGCACTTGGACATCTGCAGCATCAGAAGAACACAAGGGCACTGAAGATAGCCGATTCCAGTGACAAGCCAATAAGAAATACTTATCTAAATACTTTTTCTAAAGATCTGTTTGTGTGTGTAATATAACACAGGGACTGTTAGGCAGTGTGGTCTACATATGCAGACACAACTGATAGTGGTTCTGTGGGCACGGGGGACTTCACAGGTTCCCTTGAAGAACTTGAGAATAACCCTTTAAAGTTGACGTGTGACCAGGTGAAAAGTGAACACTTTTTGCTCTTTATTCCCACTGCTCCCCCTGCATAAGCATTTTTTTTCTTTTTTTCTTTATAAATCTGCCATAAGATTCTGGAGATATGGGAATAATTTTTTAGTGCTAGCTTTTATGGTCTTAACTTAGGCTGCTTTCACACTAGCGTCGGTACGGGCCCGTCGCAGTGCGTACCGACGTATGCTGTGAAATAAATGCCCGACGTGGGCAGTCTTACGACGCTTCCGCTGCCCCATTGTAAGGTCCGGGGAGGAGGGGGCAGACTTTCGGCCGCGCCTGCGCGGTCGAAAATGGCAGACACGACGCGCAAAAAAAGTTACATTTAACTTTTGTGCCGACGGTCTGCCAAAACACGACGCAACCGTCGCACGACGGTTGCGACGTGTGGCGATACGTCGCAATGCCTCGGTAATGTGTCTATGGGGAAAAAACGCATCCTGCAGACAACTTTGCAGGATACGTTTTTTCTCCTGAACGACGCATTGCGACGTATTGCAAAAGACGCTAGTGTGAAAGTAGCCTAAGAAGCAGGGGTGGGATTCAGCCGGTTCTCCCCGGTTCGATGAAACCGCTTGTTAAAAAAGTAGCCAGTTCCCCCAACCGGGGAGATTCAGAGCCGCGATCCGGGACCACAGCTCTCAAACTTCCCGTATCCCGCTGGGGAGTCCCGATTTGAGAGTGCCCCGTGGTCCCGCACTGCAGAGCTGCATCCCTCCACCCGCAGAGAGCCGCACATCATATAGATGGCTGCCGCTGCTCTGTGCGCACAGGACCTGTGATGAGGTCACAGGAGGGGACATGATTAGGGGTCTCCCTGTATTGCAGGACTCTGCTGTGCTGGTTGTCATGGTGCTGGACGACGGTAAGCTTATGTGTGGGGTCAGGAGTTGTTTAGGGCATGTGCACACGTAGGAAAAGTGGTGCAGAATTTTCTGCACAAAATCTGCATCTCCTGGCAGAATCCGCAGCCGCAGATTTGCTGCGGTTTTTATGCGGATTTGCCACGGAATTGATGCGGATTTTCTGCAGTTTTTGCCACTGCGGATTTCTATCATGGAGGGGTGCACAAAAGAAGTGACATGCACTTCTTTTAAATCCGCCGCAATTCCGCACTGATTTTTCTGCACCATCTGCGCACCTTTTTTTTTAGACATTGATTTACATGGTACTGTAAATCACAGTGCGGATCTGCAGCGTTTCTGCACGGAAAAATCCGCTGAGGATCCGCAGCAAATCTGCATCATGTGCACACAGCCCAACAGTGTGGATGTAGCAGAGTCGTGTGTGTGTACGAGGTGTGTGTTTATGAGATGTACGGAGCAGAGCCGTGTGTGTGTATGAGGTGTACGGAGCGGAGCCGTGTGTGTGTACGCGGTGTACGGAGCGGAGCCGTGTGTGTCCGAGGTGCACGAAGCGGAGCCGTGTGTACGAGGTGTACAGAGCGGAGCCGTGTGTGTATGAGGTGTACGGAGCGGAGCCGTGTGTGTATGAGGTGTACGGAGCGGAGCCGTGTGTGTGTATGAGGTGTACGGAGCGGAGCCGTGTGTGTGTACGCGGTGTACGGAGTGGAGCCGTGTGTGTACGAGGTGTACGGAGTGGAACAGCGTGTGTACGAGGTGTATGGAGCCATTATACAGTATTGAGCATCATGAGTGGCCATTATACAGTATTGAGAATCATGTGTGGCCATTATACAGTATGGAGCATCATGTGTGGCCATTATACAGTATGGAGCACTATGTGTGGTCATTATACAGTATGGAGCATCATGTGTGGCCATTATACAGTATGGAGCACTATGTGTGGCCATTATACAGTATGGAGCATCATGTGTGGCCATTATACAGTATGGAGCATCATGTGTGGCCATTATAGAGTATGGAGCACTGTGTGGCCATTATACAGTATGGAGTATCATGTGTGGTCATTATACAGTATGGAGCATCATGTGTGGCCATTATACAGTATGGAGCACTGTGTGGCCATATTTTTTTGTTTATAATTATTGTTTATGAAACATATGTGATCAGCAGTGCTAAATGGGTGTGGTTGGGATGTGGATATGGGTGTGACTAGTTGTGAAATGGGTGTGGTCAGAGGCGTGGCCTAAAATTTACCCTCTTTCCCTTCTTCAAAAGTTGGGAGGTATGGTTTGACTGCGCCCTTTCTTGTATATGTGAGGGAAATGTTTGTGTAAATGGGTGTGGTTTTCCTACACACAAACACAGAACCTGTTGTTAAAAATTTTAATCCCACCCCTGCTAAGAAGCCTCGTCTCACAAGATAATTATTAGTAAAGTAAATCAGCACTCAATTAAAAGACTCATATTTCTGGAGCAAGTTTAAAAAAACAAAAACAAAAAGGCAGAATAACTGATAGCAACCGGAATAAAATAACAGCAAAAAATGGTCACTTATGACCTGTTGATTGGTCCTTTTTAAAGACGCAAATTAATATATTTGTTTAGAAATTCTCCTAAAGAAATCAGCATTGTGGTACCAATTTTTTTTTTTCACATGCATCTTTCTTAGGGCCCCTTCACAACTGTGCATATAAAAACACATCTGTGTGGGAATTTCCATTTTCATAATCCTTGTGCTTTTTTTTCAATCTGTGTGACATCCGTGTGTGTCCTCCATGGGGAATCCGTGTACCATGTAAAGGAACATAATGCATTTAAGAAATAACTGTTTTTTTAAGTGTGTGACAGGGTCATTGGCGCCGCATGTGAGGGGAGATATGTGTCGCAATGGTTGTTATCCTGCATGATGTGAAACCCATAAGTTTCCCTCCAGCATGATATGTGATGAGAGTAGACCAGTCTGTCAGAGATTCAATACTTGTCAGGACTTTCTTAACCCCTTCACCCCTGGAGCTTTTTTCAGTTTTGCGGTTTTGGTTTTCGCTCCCCGCCTTCCCAGGACCATAACTTTTGTATTTTTCCGTCAATATGGCCATATGAGGGTTTACTTTTTGCGGAACGAATTGTACTTTTGAACTATATGATTTGTTTAACCATGTCGTGTAACAGAAAACAGGAAAAAAAATTCCAAGTGCGGTGAAATTCAAAAAAAAGTGAAATCCCATATTTTTTTTGGATTGGCTTTTTTGCTAGGTTCACTAAATGCTAAAACTGACCTGCCTCAGTGATTCTCCAGGTCATTATGAATTCATAGACACCAAACATGTCTAGGTTCTTTTTTATCTAAGTGGTGAAAAGAAATTCCAAAGTTTGCTAAAACAAAAAAAAATTGCGGCATTTTAAGAGACCCGTAGAGTCTTCATTTTTCATTTTTTGTGATCTTGGGTTGGGTGAGGGTATATTTATTGCGTGCTGAGCTGATGTGTTTAATGATACCATTTTTGTGCAGATACGATTTTTTGAACTTTTATTTTTTTCATATTTTTAATTTTTTTATTTTTTTATTTATTGTTTTTTTACTTTTGGCATGCTTCAATAGTCTCCATGGGCGGCTAGATATCACAGTCCAAGAAGGTCACGAGTACCACCCGCTGAGATCTTTGGTGCGAACTGCTCTCCGCTGCCCCCTATCATCCGGACAATTACACGATTGGCAGACGATCAATGGAGAAGGAAGCAGCTTGGTCGCACCACTAGGCCGCCTATCGGAAAATTAACGGTGAGCATATGGCATATACATCTCCGGATTTCAACACATGGAATATGTGTACACACCAGGTCCTAATAAGACTTTTTCTGTCTCTATCTGTGGACAATACACATCTTCTTCAGTCATCTGGACTTAAAGAAGAATCCTCGTATTTTAATTAATCTGCTTAACATCTCTGTCACTGCCATTTTACATAAAGGTATCCATCATTTCTCTCCTCAAGACAACTGGTAGATGAAAGGAAAAAAAGAAAAAAGGGAGGGGGGATATGAGGGACCTCAAGGATCAAGAGAATGCCAAGAGTGTGCAAAGCAGTCATCAAAGCAAAACGTGGCTACTTTGAAGAACCTAGAATATAAGACATAATTTTAGTTGTTTCACACTTTTTTGTTAAGTATATAATTCCACATGTGTTAATTCATAGTTTTGATGCCTTCAGTGTGAATGTACAATTTTCATAGTCATGAAAATACAGAAAAATCTTTAAATGAGTAGGTGTGTCCAAACTTTTGGTCTGTACTGTACATACACAAATGTGTGTGCATATATACATACACACACATCTCTTACACATACTCACCATGAAACCCAGACCCTGGTAACAACTGTCATTGAAAATATTAAAAATCCTGTATATATACACACATTTGTGTGTGTATGTATACGTACACGTGTGTGTGTGTGTGTGTGCATGTATATATACATAAATATACAGTATATACACGCACACATGCGTGCATGCGTTCGTGTGTGCGTGTACCAACGTACATACACACACAAATACCGAGTCCAATGGATGGTCATATTCAGAGATTGACAGATACACAGTATCTGCTGTTGTGAAATTGGATTTTGGGCTCCCCCGGTGGCCACTGGTGGAATTGAACTGGTGTGCATCATCCCCTCTGTTCACCTGTTTCCATCAGGATGTGGGAGTCGCTATTTAACCTTGCTCCTCTTTCTGTGCATGTTCCTGCTGCTAGACAACTCCCAGTTAAGTTGGACTTTAGTCCTCGTTTGTTTTTGCATTTTGTTCCAGTTCACAGCTGTAGTTTCGTTTCTGTGTCTGGAAAGCTCTTGTGATCTGAAATTGCCACTCTGATGTTATGAGTTAATACTAGAGTCTTAAAGTAATTTCAGGATGGTATTTTGATAGGGTTTTCAGCTGACCATGAAAGTGCCCTTTCTGTCTTCCTGCTATCTAGTAAGCGGACCTCAATTTTGCTAAACCTATTTTCATACTACGTTTGTCATTTCATCTAAAATCACCGCCAATATATGTGGGGGCCTCTGTCTGCCTATCGGGGAAATTTCTCTAGAGGTGAGCCAGGACTATATTTTCCTCTGCCAGGATTAGTTAGTCCTCCGGCCGGCGCTGGGCGTCTGTGGATAAAAAACGTAGGCAACGCTACCCGGCTACTGTTAGTTGTGCGGCAGGTTTAGTTCATGGTCAGTTTAGTTTCCATCCTTCCAAGAGCTAGTACTTATGTTTGCTGGGCTATGTTCTCTTGCCATTGAGAACCACAACAGTTTGACCGGCCATAAAGGGTTAAATTAATTGACAGAGAAAGGAGAGAAAAGAGAAGTCTGCTGAAGATTTTTTTTTTTTTTTTTTTCCCCTTCCCTTCAGTTCTGAGTGTGCTTGTAATTGAATCTCTTGCAAGTCTGCCTATATTGCAGCCTTTCTCTCTCTCTCTCTCCTTCTAATCCTGGAATGGCTCTGTGTTCACCTGTTTAAAATGGATATTCAGAGTTTAGCTGCAGGTTTGAATAATCTCACCACGAAAGTTCAAAATTTACAAGATTTTGTTGTTCATGTTCCTATATCTGAACCTAGAATTCCTTTGCCTGAATTTTTCTCGGGGAATAGATCTTGCTTTCAAAATTTCAAAAATAATTGCAAGTTGTTTTTGTCCCTGAAATCTCGCTCTGCTGGAGATCCTGCTCAGCAGGTCAGGATTGTGATTTCCTTGCTCCGGGGCGACCCTCAGGATTGGGCTTTTGCATTGGCTCCAGGGGATCCTGCGTTGCTCAATGTGGATGCGTTTTTTTTGGCCTTGGGGTTGCTTTATGAGGAACCTCAGTTAGAGCTTCAGGCGGAAAAGGCCTTGATGTCCCTATCTCAGGGGCAAGACGAAGCTGAAATATACTGCCAGAAATTCCGTAAATGGGCTGTGCTTACTCAGTGGAATGAGTGCGCCCTGGCGGCGAATTTCAGAGAGGGTCTCTCTGATGCCATTAAGGATGTTATGGTGGGGTTCCCTGTGCCTGCGGGTCTGAATGAGTCCATGACAATGGCTATCCAGATCGATAGGCGTCTGCGGGAGCGCAAACCTGTGCACCATTTGGCGGTGTCTACTGAGAAGACGCCAGAGAATATGCAATGTGATAGAATTCTGTCCAGAAGTGAACGGCAGAATTTAAGACGAAAAAATGGGTTGTGCTTCTATTGCGGTGATTCAACTCATGTTATATCAGCATGCTCTAAGCGTACTAAGAAGCTTGATAAGTCTGTTTCAATTGGCACTTTACAGTCTAAGTTTATTCTATCTGTGACCCTGATTTGTTCTTTATCATCTATTACCGCGGATGCCTATGTCGACTCTGGCGCCGCTTTGAGTCTTATGGATTGGTCCTTTGCCAAACGCTGTGGGTATGATTTGGAGCCTATTGAAACTCCTATACCCCTGAAGGGGATTGACTCCACCCCATTGGCTAGTAATAAACCACAATACTGGACACAAGTAACTATGCGGATTAATCCGGATCATCAGGAGATTATTCGCTTTCTTGTGCTGTATAACCTACATGATGTGTTGGTGCTTGGATTGCCATGGCTGCAATCTCATAACCCAGTCCTTGACTGGAAAGCTATGTCTGTGTTAAGCTGGGGATGTAAGGGGACGCATGGGGACGTACCTGTGGTTTCCATTTCATCATCTATTCCCTCTGAGATTCCTGAATTCTTGACTGAATATCGTGACGTTTTTGAAGAACCTAAGCTTGGTTCATTACCTCCGCACCGGGAGTGCGATTGTGCCATAGATTTGATTCCGGGTAGTAAATACCCTAAGGGTCGTTTATTTAATCTGTCTGTGCCTGAACATGCTGCTATGCGAGAATATATAAAGGAGTCCTTGGAAAAGGGACATATTCGTCCTTCGTCATCTCCCTTAGGAGCCGGTTTTTTCTTTGTGGCTAAGAAAGATGGCTCTTTGAGACCGTGTATTGATTATCGGCTTTTGAATAAAATCACGGTTAAATATCAATATCCGTTGCCACTGCTGACTGATTTGTTTGCTCGCATAAAGGGGGCCAAGTGGTTCTCTAAGATAGATCTCCGTGGGGCGTATAATTTGGTGCGAATTAAGCAGGGGGATGAGTGGAAGACCGCATTTAATACGCCCGAGGGCCACTTTGAGTATTTGGTGATGCCTTTTGGTCTTTCAAATGCCCCTTCAGTCTTTCAGTCCTTTATGCATGACATTTTCCGTGATTATTTGGATAAATTTATGATTGTGTATCTGGATGATATTTTGATTTTTTCGGATGACTGGGACTCTCATGTCCAGCAGGTCAGGAGGGTTTTTCAGGTTTTGCGGTCTAATTCCTTGTGTGTGAAGGGTTCTAAGTGCGTTTTTGGGGTTCAAAAGATTTCCTTTTTGGGATATATTTTTTCCCCCTCTTCCATCGAGATGGATCCTGTCAAGGTTCAGGCTATTTGTGATTGGACGCAACCCTCTTCTCTTAAGAGTCTTCAGAAATTTTTGGGCTTTGCTAACTTTTATCGTCGATTTATTGCTGGTTTTTCTGATGTTGTTAAACCATTGACTGATTTGACTAAGAAGGGTGCTGATGTTGCTGATTGGTTCCCTGCTGCTGTGGAGGCCTTTCGGGAGCTTAAGCGCCGCTTTTCTTCCGCCCCTGTGTTGCGTCAGCCTGATGTTGCTCTTCCTTTTCAGGTTGAGGTCGACGCTTCTGAAATCGGAGCTGGGGCAGTTTTGTCGCAGAGAAGTTCCGATTGTTCCGTGATGAGACCTTGTGCCTTTTTCTCGCGTAAAATTTCGCCCGCCGAGCGGAATTATGATGTTGGGAATCGGGAGCTTTTGGCCATGAAGTGGGCTTTTGAGGAGTGGCGTCATTGGCTTGAGGGGGCTAGACATCAGGTGGTGGTATTGACTGACCACAAAAATCTAATTTATCTTGAGTCCGCCAGACGCCTGAATCCTAGACAGGCGCGCTGGTCGTTGTTTTTCTCTCGGTTTAATTTTGTGGTGTCCTACCTGCCGGGTTCTAAGAATGTTAAGGCGGATGCCCTTTCTAGGAGTTTTGAGCCTGACTCCCCTGGTAACTCTGAACCTACAGGTATCCTTAAGGATGGAGTGATATTGTCTGCCGTTTCTCCAGACCTGCGGCGGGCCTTGCAGGAGTTTCAGGCGGATAGACCTGATCGTTGCCCACCTGGTAGACTGTTTGTTCCTGATGATTGGACCAGTAAAGTCATTTCTGAGGTTCATTCTTCTGCGTTGACAGGTCATCCTGGAATCTTTGGTACCAGGGATTTGGTGGCAAGGTCCTTCTGGTGGCCTTCCCTGTCTCGAGATGTGCGAGGCTTTGTGCAGTCTTGTGACGTTTGTGCTCGGGCCAAGCCTTGTTGTTCTCGGGCTAGTGGATTGTTGTTGCCCTTGCCTATCCCGAAGAGGCCCTGGACGCACATCTCGATGGATTTTATTTCGGATCTTCCTGTTTTTCAGAAGATGTCTGTCATCTGGGTGGTGTGTGACCGTTTCTCTAAGATGGTCCATTTGGTTCCCCTGCCTAAGTTGCCTTCTTCTTCCGAGTTGGTTCCTCTGTTTTTTCAAAATGTGGTCCGTTTGCATGGTATTCCGGAGAATATCGTTTCTGACAGAGGAACCCAATTCGTGTCTAGATTTTGGCGAGCATTCTGTGCTAGGATGGGCATAGATTTGTCTTTCTCGTCTGCTTTCCATCCTCAGACTAATGGCCAGACCGAGCGGACGAATCAGACCTTGGAGACATATTTGAGGTGTTTTGTGTCTGCAGATCAGGATGATTGGGTTGCTTTTTTGCCTTTAGCGGAGTTTGCCCTCAATAATCGGGCCAGCTCTGCCACCTTGGTGTCTCCTTTTTTCTGTAATTCGGGGTTTCATCCTCGATTTTCTTCTGGTCAGGTGGAATCTTCGGATTGTCCTGGAGTGGATGCTGTGGTGGAGAGGTTGCATCAGATTTGGGGGCAGGTAGTGGACAATTTGAAGTTGTCCCAGGAGAAGACTCAGCTTTTTGCCAACCGCCGGCGTCGGGTTGGTCCTCGGCTTTGTGTTGGGGACTTGGTGTGGTTGTCTTCTCGTTTTGTCCCTATGAGGGTTTCTTCTCCTAAGTTTAAGCCTCGGTTCATCGGCCCGTACAAGATATTGGAGATTCTTAACCCTGTGTCCTTCCGTTTGGACCTCCCTGCATCTTTTTCTATTCATAATGTTTTTCATCGGTCATTGTTGCGCAGGTATGAGGTACCGGTTGTGCCTTCCGTTGAGCCTCCTGCTCCGGTGTTGGTTGAGGGCGAGTTGGAGTACGTTGTGGAAAAAATCTTGGACTCCCGTGTTTCCAGACGGAAACTCCAGTATCTGGTCAAATGGAAGGGATACGGTCAGGAGGATAATTCTTGGGTGACTGCCTCTGATGTTCATGCCTCCGATCTGGTCCGTGCCTTTCATAGGGCTCATCCTGATCGCCCTGGTGGTTCTGGTGAGGGTTCGGTGCCCCCTCCTTGAGGGGGGGGTACTGTTGTGAAATTGGATTTTGGGCTCCCCCGGTGGCCACTGGTGGAATTGAACTGGTGTGCATCATCCCCTCTGTTCACCTGTTTCCATCAGGATGTGGGAGTCGCTATTTAACCTTGCTCCTCTGTCACTTCCATGCCGGTCAACATTGTAATCAGAAGCCTTTCTGTGCATGTTCCTGCTGCTAGACAACTCCCAGTTAAGTTGGACTTTAGTCCTCGTTTGTTTTTGCATTTTGTTCCAGTTCACAGCTGTAGTTTCGTTTCTGTGTCTGGAAAGCTCTTGTGATCTGAAATTGCCACTCTGATGTTATGAGTTAATACTAGAGTCTTAAAGTAATTTCAGGATGGTATTTTGATAGGGTTTTCAGCTGACCATGAAAGTGCCCTTTCTGTCTTCCTGCTATCTAGTAAGCGGACCTCAATTTTGCTAAACCTATTTTCATACTACGTTTGTCATTTCATCTAAAATCACCGCCAATATATGTGGGGGCCTCTGTCTGCCTATCGGGGAAATTTCTCTAGAGGTGAGCCAGGACTATATTTTCCTCTGCCAGGATTAGTTAGTCCTCCGGCCGGCGCTGGGCGTCTAGGGATAAAAAACGTAGGCAACGCTACCCGGCTACTGTTAGTTGTGCGGCAGGTTTAGTTCATGGTCAGTTTAGTTTCCATCCTTCCAAGAGCTAGTACTTATGTTTGCTGGGCTATGTTCTCTTGCCATTGAGAACCACAACAATCTGCATGCAGAGTCATGCAAGGAAGACTGTCAATCACCAACCGACTGGAATCATGCATACAAACACCTAGAAATTTTAATGAATAAAGTATATCTTTTCCCACAATTATGTATAACAATCTCCTGCCTGCAGATTAAACACCATTGTCTACATCTAATAGGTTTCCAAGCTAATGTCTGTGATCTTGGCCCATACAAATTGCCTGGAAAACACTATAATCATCTCTACTACTAGCTGTAGTTATTCTTGTTTTGTAGCACTCTATGTAAATGAAAGTCTCAAATTATGTACAGATACAGGAAACAGTGGACTATCGCAACTCTCTACTTATCAGGCTCCCTCTTAATAAACTCTCCCCTCTCCAATCCATCCTGAATGCAGCAGCCAGGATCATATTCCTTTCCAACCGCTAAACCGATGCCTCTTGCTGTGCCAGTCATTGCACTGGTTGTCGATCAGCTACAGAATCCAATATAAAGTCATCACTCTCACCCACAAAGTGCTACATGGTTCAGCACCACCCTACATCTCCTCCCTCATCTTAGTCTACCACCCTACCCATGTCCTCAAATCTTAATAACCTCAGACTAATATCCTCAATAATTCGAACTCTCTTCTCCAAAACTTCACGTGTGCTGCACCAATTCTTTGGAATGCACTAACCAGGACAATTTGATTAACTCCCAGCACAACAATTTTAAGCGTGACATAAAAACGCATTTTTTTTTAGACTCACAAAAATTAACACACCTTCCAAGCACGGATATTACTGTACTGTACAGATAATAGCTGGTGAACTGTTCAGTGTTATGTAAATATCCTTATATTGGTGGCTGGACCTTACAATACAAGCACTTTTACCTGTTGTGTATGTCTATTTCCTCATAGATTGTAAGCTTGTGAACAGGGTCCTCACTTCTTTTGGTATCTGTTGAGTTATGTGTTATTCTGTAATGAGTTATGTGTTATTCTGTAATGTTTTTATTGTTTGTGCAAGTTCCCTCTGAAAAGTAAAGTGCTGTGGAATATGTTGGCGCTAAAGAAATAAAAATTATTATTACTATTAAACTGTAACCACGACAAGTGGTGAGGCTCAGAAGGGTAGAGAACATTGCAAACAGAATCAAAGATTGGGTAATATGTTACCCTAAAGGTACCTTCACACGAAGCGACGCTGTAGCGATAGCGACAACGATGCCGATCGCTGCAGCGTCGCTGTTTGATCGCTGGAGAGCTGTCACACAGACCGCTCTCCAGCGACCAACGATGCCGAGGTCCCCGGGTAACCAGGGTAAACATCGGGTTGCTAAGCGCAGGGCCGCGCTTAGTAACCCGATGTTTACCCTGGTTACCATCCTAAAAGTAAAAAAAACAAACACTACATACTCACCTGCGCGTCCCCCGGCGTCCGCTTCCCTGCACTGTGTGAGCGCCGGCCCTAACAGCAGAGCGGTGACGTCACCGCTGTGCTTTTACTTTCACTTTAGGGCCGGCGTTCAGTCAGAGCAGGAAGCGGACGGCAGGGGACGCGCAGGTGAGTATGTACTGTTTTTTTTTTTTTACTTTTACGCTTGTAACCAGGGTAAACATCGGGTTACTAAGCGCGGCCCTGCGCTTAGTAACCCGATATTTACCCTGGTTACCAGCGTAAAACATCGCTGGTATCGTTGCTTTTGGTGTCAAACCTGACGATAAACGCCAATCTGACGACCAAAGAAAGTTCTGGACTTTAATCAACGACCAGCGATATCACAACAGGATCCAGATCGCTGCTGCGTGTCAAACACAACGATATCGCTATCCAGGACGCTGCAACGTCACGGATCCTTGTCGTTCTCGTTGTAAAGTCGTTTCGTGTGAAGGTACCTTAAAGCAATGTGAGAGAAGATAAACACTTGTATAAAATGGAAATTCTCCCAAATTCATGTCTAGCTTCTGGACACATACCAGAAGACTGATCAGAGCCATTCTATGCAACCATACCTGTTTTTTTGCCAGATGTGCATGATCAATAACCCAAAATTATTCACTTGCTTTTAGGACTGATTTTATGTACAAATAATAGCTGAAGTTAAGTACAAGCAACAACAGGAATATTTCAACAACTTACTTTTTAATTTCCTCTTCTACAATGTTTACTCCATCATTTTGAGGGTTGAGAAATCGGTTTGTTGCGCTACCAAAGTCGCAGAGCACATAATTCCCATTGTCATTTAACAAAATGTTCTCGACCTTAAATGAAGGAAAAAGATAGATTAGATAATGCTGGATGAAATGGTAATTGGCTTGCAATGACAAATAAATCAACTGCAGGTAATTATGTTTCTAAGCATGAAACACATAAGTAAACTACAATTTAAAAAAACGTGCTCCAAAATTCATCTTTGAAGAACCATCATCAATCAAAAGAAAAGAAGATAACGGGTTTGAAGCATGAGCAATTATATTATATTGCTGGCTATAGGATATTTATTCTTTATGGTAATTCCACCAAGAACATAGAAGCAATAAGAACAATAGACCAGTTTTCATTTTACTCATGTAAAAATAAAAAAGGTAAAAAAATCAACAAAAGAGAATTTCCTTAAACTATTCAGGAGTTGGTTATCTGTGTTTGCTTTAAATGGGTTGTCCACTACTCGGACAACCCCTTCTCAATCACTCGGTTTCCCCCAAATAAAACAACAGATACACTCAACTCCAGTGCCATTGATATTTTGTTATGTCACGGGATCCCTGTGGCCAATCAGTGCCACTTAACTCTCCCCTCTTTTGGACAAACCAGACATCTGGAGGAAGCAAGACCGCTGCAGCGGCTCTCAATTCCTCTGGATGTCAGTTACGTCCTAAGGAGGGGAGAATGAAGTGGCCACTGAACATTGTTATATCATGCGAGCCCCAGGAGAGCCAGTGCCTACATCGCTGAAATGAGGTTGGCACTGGAGAGAAGTATAGCTGGTATTATTTTACTTGGGTGAAAGATGAGGATATATACATACTGTAATATCTCTTTCTAGTAGGAGGACACAATATCCGTGGGATAGTTTACTGCTATCTGCAGGCTGACACTATTGGTATAATTTAAAAATTGGCTCCTCCTCGGCAGACTATAACTAGCCTGCCAGCCTCTAAAACAAGGTTAAGATACCAAGGATCAAGGAGAGGCTGGTAAGGTCAGGTGTGGGCTACCCCCTGAAGAAAAAAAAAAAAACAGCACTCACCCGCTACTTCTTTCAAGATGTGGTTTTAAAATTGGTTACACTGATATTTGTGGAGGTGCAGGTGTCAGGGGAGTTTTTTCATGAAAAGTGAGACCTACCGGACTACGGCCGTTTCACGCCTTGCTGGTGCTTCTATGGGTCCAAAGCGCCAGCAAGGCGTGAAATGCCTGACACTATAGAAAACTGAGGAGCCTGCTGCTGGCAGGTGAGGTATAGTCTGTCGGGGAGGAGCAAATTTTCAAATTGCATTAATAAAGTTAGTCTCCAGGTGGCAGCAGATTATTCCACAGTTACTGTGTTCCCCAATAAGGCGTACAAGAAACAGGTATTAAGAAGGGGGTTGTCTGAGTAGTGAACAACCCTTTTAAAACGATCTGGATTGTAACATCCATGTCAGTGCCTGTCCCCTCTGTTTCCACTTCGGTGGCTGGGACGCGGTTATGGGGTTAATTCCTGGCCCCATTCTGTGAGCCCAAGCAGCTCTTCTTTTAAAAACCCTGAACCTCTGACTCTTACTGCCAGTTAAAATTCTTCTCTGGTTCCGTGCCATCAACTTCTGCTTTAGTATTTTAAATTCTGCCATCAGACCGCACCCTTTCCTAACCATTCCTTGTCTTCTGATTTTGTGCCCTTACTGCCCTACTGGTTCTAACCCAGCTACCTTGACTCCTCTTCCCTTTGGTTCCCTCCTCTGGCCAACAACTCTTCTGTAGAAGCAATCCAGTGGACCCTAGTGTAAGACCAGATCCCTGTTGAGACAGCCTTTTTGTTCTTATGGCCTTTGATAGACTTTATGCAAACAAACCATCAAATTATGCAGTTATATTCTGATTTATGACATTTGTTTCACCATACATTACCTCTATGTTATAAATTATTTGATTTGATCAGCAAAAGATTAGATTGAAAGATATGCAAATTCTGACCTTTAGATCCCGATGAACTATTGGCGTTTTGCATTGGTGAAGCCTGGCTATAGCTTCACAAGAGTCACAGAATATCCTTAAGACCTCTGCTTCAGAAAATCCGGACTGCAGCCTCTGATTCATCTGGTTCACAACTTGTCCAGCTAGTAAATAGAGCAGATATAAAATATGCAGTTTAGCTCTTTTGCCATATTTGAATGGACAGATGGATATAAAAATGCAGACAAGCGCAAATATAAAGGCATGATGTACAGAGAGATACATTTATAGGAAATGAATCCAATTTGCATCACACATATTATTGAATCTGCATGCTCTTTTATACAAGGGAATTGTATGTGCAAATACTTGCAATCACACTCTATAAAAAGGGCTTCAGTTATAGTATGTCCTCAAAGAATGCGAACAATGGTAAGTGTGACGACACAGCATTTTATCTCAATTAACCAGACGTCTATTTTCAGCAAGCCAAGACGAATAGACTATTATCTATATGTAGACTTTTGAATTTATGTGTTTTTTTTCTTGTTGGTCAGGAGTCTGAAATGTTGACTCTTCTTGTAGGTTAAATTGATATTTCTAAATGGATGAATGGCTAATGTTTTGCATCTTATATCAGATCCTACAACTTATTGTCTGCTATCTTTGTAAGACAGTCATGCAGGGTCATAGAACAATGATGTTTGCTGATATGCTGATTACACATTGTCCAGGCCAGTTGGTTTGTTGACTTGGAAAACAGAGGAGGAAAAACTATGCAAATAGATTACTCAATGAGAGTTGGTCTCATAATTATTCTTCCCCTTTACCTGTGAATGCTGGATGAAGGACAGTTGTTAACTATAAAAAGGATAGATTCAGCCAAGACATCCAAACATCTAACCAGAGACTTTGCACAGGACAACAGCCAAGACATCATGGCTTCATCACAAGGGACACAGATTTGTCATTCTACAGGATGCAAGCTGGAAGAATACAGATCTGCTCTATTGACCATCGCAAATCTATGGATACATTTGGGGTAGTCAGGATTTGGACCCATCGGTCGCCTGCGCTCCATGGATACATTTGTGGGGGCCAGGAATGGGACCTGCTGGTCGCCTGGCTCCATGGAAATGTTTGGTGAAATCAGGTTGTGTGCATGCACATGATGTCTTAAACTTAGACAGTTTCCGAGTCACCAGAAAATTACAATGTGAGTACATATCCTCACCTAGAATTTACTACGGTAATAGGGTACATGTGCTTTCATAACCAACCACTTTACTTTACTGTCCAAGGACAAGATCTGCAAAGAGTGTGCATGTTCTGCCCGTGTTTGCGTGGGTTTCATCTGGGTTCTCCAGTTTCTTCCCACACTCCAAAGGCATACTGATAGGGAATTTAAATGGTGGGGATTGTGATGATGATATCTGTTAAGTGCTGCAGAATATGATGGCGCTAAGTAAGCATAATGATAATATTAAAACTGAGCATAACAAACTATAATAATATTATAATAATATTTTTATATATATATAGTGCTAACATATTCCGTAGCACTTTACAATTAAGCTGGGATGTGTACTGACAATAAAAACAATATAATGTAACACATTTCACCAGTTACAGGAGTAGCGAGGGCCTGCTCACAAAGGCTACAATCTATATTCTACAATAGACATTACAATAGTTCTGACATTCTATCTACTGGCCAGAACAGAGAATGGCTACAAAAACCATCTCCTTCTGTTTAACCCTTCATGCCCACTTGTAATTGCTGGAAAACCCTATTTTTCCTTGCCCATTTCTTTTGTCTTCCTGGAGATAAATCTCAAACAGGTCTCAATTCCGTCTGGCAACCTTATCAGTCATAATAATGGTATGTGGATAGAAATCAAACGTTTCAGGCTGCAATTACTTAGTCTGTAACTAGCCTGACCTGACATATATTCTATTGGCAGTCAGGAGGTAGTTAAAAACCCCTGAGGCATTTTAAGATTGAAAGCCTTTTTGTGCTTATTATGATCCAATCATCCTCACAGTCTTCTACGAAGCCAACAGCTTAGATATACTGAGTGGATTTGTCATTTCAGAAACAGTTCATCAGTCAAGATTTTAAAGGCTGGTTCACACTTTAATATCTCTGGCTGTCGTGCTGGATCTCATCTAACACACCTACATAAAAATGCAAAGCACCGATGTGTAGTTTAGAGTGATGGGCATTTCAATAAAAGTCTCTCAAAAAACATTTTATTTTAAAGGTGCATTTTACGTGGACTGAAAGCTTTATGTGTCTGACTATGGATGAAGCTGGCATAACAAACATTCAGTGCTCAGCGCACAGGTGTAGAATGCTTGCCCAACAAAGGTACCTACAGAATACTGGACATACTGTATGAATGCAAGTTCTTCACTTACAGACCAGCCAACTGCTTATTATTCATGTTTTATGTAATAGGAAATTATATCTGGGTGAATTTGTAAGACTTTTCGTTGTTTAAAGCAAACTCAATATCCATCAACTAAATACTTTGGATTTCTTATTGAATAGCAGCTAAAAAAAACCTACTGTAGCTTCTGAAACGATAGAACAGACTCTTAAAGTCTATTGTAGTTTGTTGGCCATTCTGATAACACATCTAGGATTGAACAACATCTGGCCAAAAAATAAAGGAGTTGCTCAGTTAGTGATGAGCAAACGTGCTCTGATAACATGATATCGGAGCATGCTCAGGTGTTATCTGAGTATCTTGGGAGTGCTCGAATATCATGTTCGAGTCCCTGCAGCTGCATGTTTCACAGCTAATAGACAGCCACAACACATGCGGGGATTGCCTAACAAACAGGTCTAAAGCTGCGAATTATGCAGCCACAGGGACTAGAACATAATGTTCGAGCACAGCCAAGAAACTCGGATAACACCCGAGCATGCTTGGATAACACGTTATCCGAGCACGTTCGCTCATCACTATTAGTTATTAAATATAAAAAATAAGAATTTACCCTATCAGGGAAGTCATGTATCCGACGTTTATGGTTCGAGTATGGAACTCAATATACGGACAGGCCACGTGCCTGCTGATCCAAACTTGACAGCCTTGTAGGCATATATGAGGATGTTGAGTTCAGGTCAAGAGATCCATGGCAAGTCCGTACTAGGACCATTAATGTCATATGTGTGATGGCAGTTCCCAGTTCAGAAATCCTATTAGCCAGAGCAGAGAACAGCTACTAAAACGATATTGTTCTGGTGAACCCAGTCTGTGCATTACACATTTCTGTGCAAGGGAATGCCTTGAAATAGCCCTCAAGTCTGAATATTAGTGGGAGTTTTGTAATAGGATTCCTACAGATCAACAGTTAATGGTACATACAGTACTTGCAATCTGCCTTCACTTGTAATAGCAGGAAAACCCTATTAATGGTTTATTATTACAGGAGTTAGGGGGTGTACATAGCATAGTTTAAATGCTGACATACCATTGAGTTTTTGCTGCAAAAGTCACTTCATGAAAACGTAGACTTTTTCCCGAAGTGTCTTTTTCAGCATGTTTAGCAGCGTATTTATTGTAAAGTGCATGTAATAGTGATTGGCTTCTAAGCAGAAGCCGCCTTAAAATGGACCGGTCACATCTTGTAACTGCTTCGCAGCTTTGGAAGCCTAAATTGTCCAAAAGAAACTCAAAGACACTAAAGATATGAACATCAAGTTGTTTTACGTTGCAGTGCATATGTTCATTCTTATTGGCATTTTACTAGCGCTTCTTCAGGCAGGTTCCAGGCTACATCCACCTTAAAATGACTTATCGTGTACACAGCCTACAATGTTATGGGAATGTATAAAGATTGATTTCAGCAAGTTATTGCCACAGTTCTGTGAATTTGGAGAATTTCCTATTCACATGTTGACATGTAAATTGTAACATCTGGTGCAACAATTCTTTTTCCAAAATTGGAAGTCCAATTACTGTTTTCAGCATATGACATGGCCTCATAGAACCCATTCATACAATAAAAACACAAAACGCTTTAATTGTGGATAAAAATGGCCGTGTAGTTTATTTAGGGTTACATAAATTAATTAATCACCAATAAATAAACTCCATAAATTATAAAACCAAAGTACCAAACTTTTCCAATAAACCAATCCACCCAGACATGGGTGATTTTCCCACAATTAAACTACACGACAGTAAAATTACAAGAATTCAGGGGAGGGAGGGTGGGGTCTTCTTTATCTTCTTCCGCTGACAGAATGACCAGATACCACAAAACAGGTGTGTATATATTCAAAAAAAGAGCGGCAAAGCTGCTTACAGCCAATAGAAAACCGTTACAATAGCTGCCAAACATACCAGAAAAAACTGGATAAAACCAGTTTCACACTTTCAGAGATGACTGACCTGACCTTTATTTGACCTTTCTTCTGACAGAAAGTCATATTAAATGACAGGGTCCATGAGGCCATGAGACCCCCGCTATATTTCTTTCAGGTTTACGCGGGGGGGCTAACATGGCCTCATAGAACCCATTCATACAATAAAAACACAAAACGCTTTAATTGTGGATAAAAATGGCCGTGTAGTTTATTTAGGGTTACATAAATTAATTAATCACCAATAAATAAACTCCATAAATTATAAAACCAAAGTACCAAACTTTTCCAATAAACCAATCCACCCAGACATGGGTGATTTTCCCACAAGGCCATGACTCAGCGAGACATGGCCCCCCCCCAAACCACACAGCCATTTTTCAATGATAGTTTGTAAGTCCAAATTAAAAATATCAAGGCCAATATCAGATAAATGAACCAAATCAGGCCTATAAAGGCCCAGTAAAAAACCCTCCAAATCCAAATGCCGGAATGAAAACCCTGAAATTAAAAGAAAAATTTTTTCCATGGATTTATTGACCCTTCTCCGGATTTTATCTAAAAAAGAAAATTAATTGTTGTGCCACAAAAGTCTGGGAATAATCTTGAAAAAACAAAGTTTGAATCAGGCAGAATTTGTTTAAGATAAATAAAATCGGATCGCATGGCCGATAAGTCAAGAGTCCTGATTTTTCCAAGATCATTCCCAGCTACATGAAATATAATTAAATCAGGGGAAGGAAATTTAATTAGCCATTTCTTCACTTCAGCAACCAGGCAATGCCATTTCAAGCCGCGAACTCCATGCCACCAGACCTGAATATCAGAAGGATTAAAGGATAAATATTTAGTATAAGATCGTTGGCTGGCCCTCTTCCTGGCCCAGAAGATAAAAGAGTGTCCGACTATCCAAATGACTAGCGGACCTGAAAGAAAAACAATAATTAATAGTCATAAAGATCATGTCGTACATATAATTTGAACCTTTTGGAGTTCCATCTTCCCAATTCCTTTATCCCTGAATCAGAAAGCCCGGCCCTAGAGGCCTCCGTAGCTGCTCCGATTCTAAACGAATGAGATGTGATTTTAAGGTGTTTTTTACCCAAAAAGCTTAAACATTTCTTTAGGACAAAATTAAATTGAAAGACCGTAACCGGAGAAAAATCACTATGAATGAATAATGGGCCCTGTCCCATAGGTCTGACCTTAATCCAATTTGCCATGTTATCAACAGGGCAAATGATTGAGACATGGATTGCTTTAATGTTCAACCTAGATCCCCTGCCTAATTGATCTGTCTTTAATTTTATTATAAATAAAATTAAAAAACGACTCATGAATCTGGACATCCAAAATCATGAGTCCCGAAGGCTCCGATTTCTTAACAGAAACCACCTCACCAACGCGAAGTGCTCCAAAAAAGGACAGAGAAAAAATAGAGCTAAATAATAAGGCTTCCTCAAAACTTACATAAACGTGGATGAGACAGGAGCACAATTCTTTCAATAAAGACAGGGAAATAGGTGGTCTCGAGTCAGGTATAAAATTGGTTTTCCTAAAGCCTTTTAAAAACTGCTTACTGGGAAAAGATTAGTTAAAGCAATACTGCCAGAAAGTTTAAAGGAAAAATGAAACTCCTGCTAGGCATTTCGCTATTGCCGAGTAAGACAAACCGTTTTCTACTATCGATTCAGCAAACTTTAGTGCTGCTACCGGATTAGAAACTGTTGGGTCAAAATAATGTAGGTTGCAAAAATTGTTCCATTTCAGCCATGCAGCCGAATAGTCAGCCCATGATCTATTAGATAACGATTTTTTGATAAAATACTGTATCAGAGTGCAACCATGTCCCAAATTGAAAGGGGTAAGAGGGTCCTTCCGAATCCACGTTGGGAACCTGCAGGAAAAAATTCGACCACTGACGATTTTGTAAAGAGTCAGTTATGAAAAGAAATTTGCTCTTTCCCAACTTTGCTTTCAGGCATTGTAAGACCAATTGTCTCAAAATTCTGTCAGCAAAAGTATTTTTAGAAGATAACGTGTTGATAGAAAAAAAAATAAAAAATAAAAAAAATAAAACTACTGCCTGGTTAGTGGAAAGGAGTAAAATCCTGGAATTCTGCATTAGTGATCCCCAAATAAATATTCCTGCAAAAATAGAAAATAAAAGTTCCAACACATTACGTTTGAAGATAGTTTCTTAGACACCCAACTTATTGGCCACTGGATGGACATCCAATGAGAGTCAAATAAAATACTGAAGCCACACTGGCTATCCGCTGTGAAAAGAAAGGGAAAAGAATCGCCAGAGACAAAAGATCTGCCATTATGCTCTGACAAAAAGGAGAGCCAAATTCTAGCATCTTCCTTTAGGTCAGAATGGATACTAACATGCGAATGAGGTGAAGATACACCTTTAGTGGCATCCTATAAACTTCTGCCAAAAGCCCGACCTATAGGAATGACGCGAACCGCAAAATTCAATAGACCTAACAATGATTGAATTTCCTTAAGAGTGACCTTGCTCTTGGCTAAAAAATTTGATAACGCAATGCGCAGTTTAAAAATTTTCTCATCAGGAAGTCAGATTCCATTTTTTGATAATCAAGAGTGATTCCCAGAAACTCGAGGGATCTAGGCAGACTAACTGTTTTTTTTTTTTTGTTTTTTTTTTTTGAGCAATAGGAACACCAAAGTGCTCACACATTTGGATAAATTTATTGAGGGTATCTTCGCATATTGAGGAACCATAAGGACCGATAAACAAAAAATCGTCTAAATAATGGAGGATACCTGCATCCTTACAATTAGTTTGTAAAACCCAATGAAGAAATTAAGAAAAACTTTCAAAATACGAACATGACAAAGAAAAGCCCATTGGCAGGCACTTATCAAAAAAAAAAAAAAAAAAGCAGTCATCAAAATAAAAATCTAAAGAATTAAATCCACACGGGTGAACAGGAAGAAGTCTAAAAGCAGACTTAATATCTGACTTGGACATTAAAGCATTAAAACCAAATTTCTTGAGGATAAGTGGTGAATTAGCCGGAAAGAGCCCTCATCTATTTTTTTTTTTGGCATAATACCCAATGGTGATATATGGAAATTAACAAACAGCGGGGTTAAAAAAGGGCCTGAAACTCTGCTTAATTGAATTTCATTAATAATTTTATCCCTAGCTACCTCAGGGTGAGCCTTTAAAGAGGGTAAATTAGGAACAACAAAACAACCCGCCCCTTTAAATTGTGGGATAAATAATCATTCAGAAAAACCATTAAAAAGCAGCTCACTGGTCTCCTGGTTGGGATATTTGCTTAGCCATACTGACATGTTTGCCAGAATCACTGGCATCTGTGCTTTTTGAATTAGGCTCCTTACGTGAGGACTGTTGAGCTGCTTGTTACTTAAAACATTTAGACATAGGGTGTGAGTTACCACAGAACGAGCATTCATGGCGGAATCTACAGTTGTTCCACTTACAAAAGGAATCGTTGAAAGCGAAACAAACACCGCATTTACTTGAAATAGAAGGGGTGAACGGATAATTTGTGCCTGAAAGCTTCATCATAATTCCAGCTTCCAGGATTATGTCCAAGTGCTGAAATATCTTGCTGCAGAAATGGGGAGATTTTTCACCCAAAACTGCAGCAAAAACAGAAAAAGCTTGCACCCAGTTATTGAAAGATTTAAAGATGGGTAAAATGATTATTCCAAATAAGCTCTTTAACAGAAGGGCTTAAATGGAATCCTAAGGGAGACAGCTCACATGTCAGAGCTTCTTTAAAAGAGTTAACAGGGGCGGTGTTAGCTGATGAAATGTCAGAGATTGCAGCACTGTGTACAGCTGATGTGACAGCAAGGGGGGGGGAATAGCTTCTTTTAAAGTTACAGCTAACACTTTCTTTATGATGTCTTTTTAATGTGAGTGTGGGACAGACAAAGAAACATTGAAAGTCTCACCCCTTGATGAATGCTGGTCGTTTCTCTGCTCCATACAGCAGCTGGAGCTCGAGCCCTCCATGTTGGGCAAGCTCATATGGGAAGCTGCTGTAAGCGGCATTTCTTCATCCTCTTCTGAGTGTGACGACAGGGGATCCTCCCGAACCGGTGGTCTGGACCGCAGCAGCAGAAGCCACCGCTGTTGTAGAATCCAATGACACCGCAGCGCTTTTACGGCTGCTGTGTGTTGAAGACATCCCGGCCGCTTCAGATGAGGCGGTCGGCGCTCTGTCATGACGCTCGTGGTGGAAGTCTCGCGCTGGGCTGCGAGAATTCTGAGGAGGGCGGCGCCGCAACTTCCTTCTTCCTTCTTGGACACTGCGGCTGGAAGCAGGCGGCGACGCCGAAGGAGAGTATGGGGTCCTTTGCCTCCTGCGCCTCCCTGAAGCGGTGGGTGTCGGCAGGACCAGAGAGGCTTGACACGGCGACCGAAGGGTATCTTCTGGAGGATGAGGGACAGCATCGGCAGGCGCTAAGATAGGTTTCATAGCCAGGCACTGCCTCAGCCAGTCCGCTCCATCCTTGCCGTCGGCTCTAGTCAGGAGCTGTTGCAGGAGATTCTCCATCCTGGGGTATGTGTCTTCTTTATCTTCTTCCGCTGACAGAATGACCAGATACCACAAAACAGGTGTGTATATATTCAAAAAAAGAGCGGCAAAGCTGCTTACAGCCAATAGAAAACCGTTACAATAGCTGCCAAACATACCAGAAAAAACTGGATAAAACCAGTTTCACACTTTCAGAGATGACTGACCTGACCTTTATTTGACCTTTCTTCTGACAGAAAGTCATATTAAATGACAGGGTCCATGAGGCCATGAGACCCCCGCTATATTTCTTTCAGGTTTACGCGGGGGGGCTAACATTACCACATGTTTTATCCTCTGCATGATCTAATTAGAAATGGTTATAGCCAATATGGAAAGAAAAAGTAGGTTTTACGTGTAGACTATGGAATTTCAATGATAATACATAATGTGGTTGTACGAGATGTGTTACAGTTCTGAGACCATGCATTTAAGGCCTCGTGCACATGTTCAGTATTTGGTCAGGGTTTTACCTCAGTATCTGTAAGCCAAAGCCAGGAGTGGAGCAGTCAGAGGAAAAGTATAATAGAAATACGTCACTACTTCTGTATTTATCACCCACTCCTGGTTTTGGCTTACAGATACTGAGGTCGATGTGAATACTTTTCTGCCCAATGATGACAGAAGTATTCTAGGAGTGATACCTTTATTGGCCAACCAGAAAATAATATGTTTGCAAGCTTTCAGAGCACAGAGGCTCCTTCTTCAGGCAAGATTACAAATAGATTAATAAGAAAAAGGCACAACATTTAAAGAATGTTATAGGAGGACATTTGTTAGGGGGTGGGAAGTGAATACTGAGGTAAAATACAGACCAATCACTGAGGTAAAATACTGACCAAACACAGAGGTAAAATACAGACCAAATACTGAGGTAAAATACTGACCAAATACTTAACATATGAATGTGGCCTAAAAGTTAGAGAGAAACTCCAGGTGTAAGGTCACATGCTCATATTAAGTATTTGGTGAGTTTTTTACCTCAGTATGTGAAAGCCAAAACCAGGAGTGGAACAACCATAGGAAAAGTACAATAGAAACACGTCACCACTTCTGTATTTATCACTCACTCCTGGTTTTGGCTTACAAATACTGAGGTTAAAAAAAAAAATCACCAAATACTCAACATATGCACATGGCCTTAAATCTAGCATATTCCATCAGGTACTCTTATTCCCACTCATATATACGCACAGACACCATATTTTTTCCATATCAATACTTACATTAAAAACAAAAAACATCAAATTGTGCCCATTTTCACACTGTCCACTAAGCTTAATATTAGACTAATATTTCCTTTTCTTTTCAAGAGCCCAAAAGTACAGGTAGCTATAAACTGGTTTTGACTGTATTGAGTTGTATACAAGCATAAAGCCTCGCTCACACTGGCGTATAACATGGCCATCAGATGTTTTATCAGATAGCACTCTGCACAGTGCTATACTATGGGCAGAGCAGATCTGTGTTGTTTTTTTCTCATGCCAGTTTAGCATGAAAAAAAATATCACAGCGTGCTGCGAGTGGCACCGCTAATCGGATCACACACACCCGTAAAAGTCTATGGGTGGGTGTAAAGCATTGGACTACACTCGGAGGTCCTCTGAGTGCAGTCCGATTTACGTGCACAGAGACAACTGAGAAATTAAGTTCTTTGTCTGACCCTTTCATGTGAGAGAATGGGATCACAGTAAACGGACAGTTGGTCAGAGTTTGAGCCAAGGGTCTTTACCATAATTGATTCGATTCGCTCAGAAGAGAGGATCACCCCTCGTGTGAGCGAGCCCTTATACTCATACTCTGATCTGGGCAAAGGTATTTGTGAAGGGAAAGGAAGCAGATGAAATGTCACCCACTGTGAACGATGGATCTGGTTTCTTCTGTAGAGGTTTTGCCTTTCATTGTAATCTTGTGTGTACCATAATTAAAATGAGACTGATAAAAAGTCATCTGTACAGAAGAGGAAGTGTGAGTGTAGTATAAGACCGAGTGTAACTATAGTAAGTCACCATACGTACAGAGCTGGGAGATAGGTCAGCACTACATGAATAATTATAAACCATATGTAATCAAGATATTGAATGATATTACATTGCGATTTGTACATGAGGATTTTTTATTTTTCCATAAAAAAATAATAGTTGATGCTTACATCTGCAGTACTCCATAAGGATTAGGATCTCCCAAACATTATCACTAGTAGAGTTAATTGCGCAGTCCATATAGCCAACAATATTCTTATGGCCGGATAGCTCCTTCTGCAAAAGATAAAGAAAATATCTTTAGAAAACACAATAAACATCATGTTTGTTATCAAAGGGGAAAAAATGGAAAGTTTAGTGTTAAGACTATAATGTAACATTGAGGCACAACTGAGAACAGAAAGTGTTAACCCTACAGACCTTTATCTACTGCAACACCATGCAAATTTGTTAATAGGAAATTATCATATTAGGTGTTAACCAGATAGGCCAAAATCCTATTAACATAGTAGATATTCCAGAATTAATGACCATATTGACAGATACTAAAAACACACACACATATCTATCTATCACGCATTTCTTCAATATGTACGCTATCTATATAGGGTTAAAGGTTATGAGAAATGACCTATTGTTTAAATTAGGCTTTAAATGTATTTTAAGTGTTACATTTTTTTTAATTTTTACATTGTTTTATTCCCCATATAATGTTCTTAATTAAAAATACTAATTGTGCAATGTGCACCCTGGCCACCAGGGCTTTTTTAGACTCAAACTTCTTGTTTCAGGAAATCCACATGTAGATTAGCCACAATGTAAAGACCCTATCTTTTGTAATGAAGCATCTAATGAGTGTGTGTAAATGTCATTGTGAAAGGAAGGGTAGCAAGGATCAGCTGTAATATCGTCTATCGTAAACGTCAGACCCTGTGCCATCAACTGTGTACAGAGGTGTCATAAATCATTGTAATACTGCCTCTATTTACAAGGAAAATGCTGTAAATTCTTCCTAAAAAGGCAGGAAATATCTAAAATACCTCTAGTGACCTGTGTGAAAATTGAAAGATTGCGAATTGTGATTTGTATTTAGTTTTTAACAAAGAGTGGGATATTGAGAAAAAAAACTGCCAAATACATGTAACACAAAAACCTGATTTAAACAATAGGTAATTTTCTGATGACACATTCCCTATAAATCAATCAGCCAACGAGCAATGGGTCACACACATTATTCTGTGTTTTCTACATAATGAGTCACATTATATTCATGAATTTTCTGATTTTGCGTGTTCAACATCAACTTCATCAAGCTGAAACTCACATGAAGCGCCATTATTTAGAGTGGCGTCTACCTGAAATTGCAGTAAACCTGTACAATATGCCCAATCAATAATAACAACAAAACAGTCAAAATTCCTAAGGCTTCTTTTCAAGTTTCTATAGACACAGCAACATTTAGCTGCAAAGGAAAAAATACATTCTTCTTCAGTGACATCAATCACCAAAAGGCAAATCATTTTTTCCAGCCTCTAGGAGTGATACAAAATACAGTAACTCATGTTTCTCTAATCCTGCAAATGAATAGATTAATCAGAAGTCCATCTACAATAGTACATGCAAACCATTTTAATTAGCCTGGGTCTTCTCACCCAGTGTCATATACATTGGTCTAACTAATAATATAGATATTTAATATTTTTGTATACTGGTGAAGTTTTTGTTTTTCCTTATATAAAAGATGCTGATATAGCCAAGAGCTGCTTTTGACCCGCCATTTGAGGAAGCGACGGCGAAACGTGTCATGTGTATGTGAGGGAGGACAATCCATACACAGCTGAGATTATTATATATTTTAGCTTGCCTGTGAGTCTTTTGTGTCTAGTTTTGATGTCAAACAAGATCCACCTGCAGTGATTTATTACTAATCTGTCATTTTAGGATGGTATTCCTGTACTCCATTTATCTTTTGTATGTACTTAAGCACTTATCTATATTTCTCTGTAGGTTTCCTGAAGGATATTCAATTTTGAATCATTTGCATGTATGTGTCTATTCTTTATTTACAAAACACTTGTGCCATTGAGGAATCTTTTATGTATATAAAAATCCTCAGCATATGAGCCCTTAACATATGAACTTTATGATCATGTATGACCAATAATTACCCTTAGACTTCTGGTAACATAACATTTCTCACTATTTTTTAATTGTTTTTTAAACACATAGCTAATACTATAAAAAAAATGATTATTTGTATTGCATTCTGTTTGTGGTAGTCAGATTTATAGGTTTATAAGAATTTTAATATTTCTTTATTTTTTAATGTATTTTGTAGTCCTTTCTTGTGATCATTTGATCGCTTATACTATACACTGCAATAGAAGTAAAAAAAAAATTAAGAGTTTTGGAAGAAGGGTAGGGAAAAATGCAAATGTAAAAATTAAAAGAGTATGTATCAATATGGGGGATGGGAATCCAGAAACTGGACAGAGATAGCCCAGAAGCATGCTTCACAAATTTGTAGGCACATGGGTAATATAGTCTATCATGTGCTGATGAGGTCATTCTGACCACTTAGTTCATGCTCCTAATAAACTTCTATGGGTTTCATTTTCTACTCCCTTCAACTCTAACAGAGAGAGGAAAAAACACAACAAAACCCAAAGTGGATAAAAATTATATTCACAGTCATGAGAAAAAATAAATACACATTCTATGGTTTTATGCATCAGGTCTTAAAGGAGTATTCCCACAAACAAAAGTTCACTATAATCAATAGATCTTGGAAAAATAATAATTTCCACAATGGGCGGGGGGGGGGGGGGGGGTCAGAAAGGAGGATACAGGCATTAAAGCAGGGGATCGCAGCTAATTCTTTCTCTGCAGTAAAACATTGTTTAAAAACAGGCAGGTAAATGTTTTCCTTCACAAAAAGAATCAGCTTCGGTGCTGTAATGTCTGTACGCTCTTTTGCTTCCTCCCTGCCCAGGAGATGTGGTATGATCAGGCCATGTCCCTATACGGTCAGACACGGTCATTATACAGTACACAGCAGGGGCACATTTATAAGATTATCTCAGCACAGGAACATTTTATTTAAACACATTTAATTGCGGAAATTATTATTATTCCAATATCTATTGATTAGAATTAAAATTAACATTTGTTTGTGGAAAAACCCAATTGATAAAAAACAATCTGATTCTTAGATAAAATAAGGTAATTGCATCTTCCGATAACACATGAAAAATTACACAGGATCATTATTTATTTAACAAAAGGAATTAAAGGGCACCACTCAAGTGAAAAAATGCTATTAAACTGCAGATGTGGGTTAGCATTCTGAACCTGCCTGGCGATGCCCTGCTGCTAGGAGAAAATTAACTTTATTTGTCCGGTAACGTTTCAGTTACGGAGACGGAGGCAGCACCAGCACAGCTTCATTCGCCACATGAGCAAGGGCTGCAATCAGCACTGACTGACGGCAGGCACTAATGATGAGCTGCTGACAGTCAGTGCAGAGGCCGTGGTTACAGCCACTGCTCACTATGCACAGAGCAGTGACTGCACCTGCGCAGGAGCTGCCCCGGTGATTGAATCAGGAATGCTGACCTGAAGAATACATTTTATTTCTGACTGGCAGAGAGAGAGAGTAAATGCTGGCACCAGGCAAGTTCAGAACACTTTTAACCTGCAGATTAACCTCACATCTGCAAGTTAGTAGCATTTTTTCATCTGACAAATTCCCTTTAAGGCTACTTTCACACTAGCGTTAACTGCATTACGTCGCAAATCCGTTTTTTTGCCGAAAAAACGGATGCGTCAAAAAAGTGAAAAACGTATGCAACGCATACAGCATTTCGACGGATCCGTCGCAAATCCGTTAAACGTTTCCGTCGAAAATACTGGATGCGTTGCATACGTTGCATCCGTTTTTACCATCCGTTGCATCCGTTTTTACGACTGATCCGTTTTTAAAATGGGAGGCTCCCAAATTTGATTGGCTACTGGAAAATATGGAAAACTATATAGTTACTGTTTTTACAGCCCATCTTTGAGGGTTTTAGTTTTGTGGCAGCGATGGAAGGTGTTCTTGTGAGCATTGCTAGTTTGGTTACCGACATTATCTTTGAGACAAATCGCCTGGATATCATAGTGCGGGAGAAGGAGGCGGCAGCGGAAAAACGGAGGATGCTTCTGCAGCAACGGAGATGGAGGCGACTCTGGATACATCCGATTAATGAACTACGGATGATGATAAAGGGATCCAAACCCTAACCCTACCCCTAACCTCACCCCTAACCGTTTAATGAACATTTTCTGACAGTCATAGTGCCACGTATTTCAGTGCCACGTATATAAGTGCCACGTATATAAGTGCCACGTATATAAGTGCCACGTATATAAGTGCCACGTATATAAGTGCCACATATTTCAGTGCCACGTATTTCAGTGCCACGTATTTCAGTGCCACGTATATAAGTGCCACGTATAACCACGTAGTTATAGTATTTATAGTACGTGGCACTTAAATACGTGGCACTTATATACGTGGCACTTATATACGTGGCACTTAAATACGTGGCACTTAAATACGTGGCACTTAAATACGTGGCACTGAAATACGTGGCACTGAAATACGTGGCACTGAAATACGTGGCACTTATATACGTGGCACTTATATACGTGGCACTTAAATACGTGGCACTTAAATACGTGGCACTGAAATACGTGGCACTGAAATACGTGGCACTTATATACGTGGCACTTATATACGTGGCACTTAAATACGTGGCTGGCTGGGGTCTTGTGGCTGGCAGTCTTCTCTCTGGGTCTTGCTGGCATATGTGGGGTTGAAGGCCCAGGCCAGGTTTATATAGATTTGGGGGTGTCTGGCCAATTGGCAACAAAATCCAGCTTCTGAGCATGCTCAGTGTAAAAAAACGTATTGCAGCGCTGCATTGCGTCGTACGACGTGTCCCGACGCATCCGTCGCTCATAGGCTTCCATTGTAGCCAACGACGTATGCCGCAGGATGCGTCGCGACACGTTTTTTAGGCGGAGACAAAAAACGTTACAAGCAACGTTTTTTGCCGACGACGTGTGGCCAAATTTCGACGCATCCGTCGTAAAACGGACACGACGTATGCCAATCCGTCGCAATACGTCGCCAATACAAGTCTATGGGGAAAAAAACGCATCCAGCAAAAACTTTTGCTGGATGCGTTTTTTCTGAAAAAAGACGTTTTGAGACGTAATGCAGTTAACGCTAGTGTGAAAGTAGCCTAAGAGGGTAAGTAGCTGCCAGGTACTAAGGGTATGTGCACACGTCCGGATTTCTTGCAGAAATTTCCTGAAGAAAACCGGAAATTTTCTGCAAGAAATCCGCATTTTTTTTTGCGTTTTTTTTAGCATTCTGCAAGCGTAATTAGCTTGCAGAATGCTAAAGTTTTCCAAGCGATCTGTAGCATCGCTTGGAAAACTGACTGACAGGTTGGTCACACTTGTCAAACATACTGTTTGACAAGTGTGACCAACTTTTTACTATAGATGCTGCTTATGCAGCATCTATAGTAAAAGATAGAATGTTTAAAAATAATAAAAAAAATGCTTATACTCACCTGCAGACCTCAGCGGCGTCCGTTCCGTACAGATGGTGTGTGCGCGCAGGACCTTCCATGACGTCGCGGTCACGTGAGCGGTCACATGACCGGTCTCGACCAATCACAGGACAGTGACGTCATCGCAGGTCCTTCACCGCACACCAGCTACAGGAACCTAAGCGGCAGCATGCACCTGAGAGGCGGGAAGACATCGAAGGTGAGTATATCACTATTTTTTATTTTAATTCTTTTTTTTTTACCACTTATATGGTGCCCAGTCCGTGGAGGAGAGTCTCCTCTCCTCCACCCTGGGTACCAACCGCACATAATCTGCTTACTTCCCGCATGGTGTGCACAGCCCCGTGCGGGAAGTAAGCAGATCAATAGACTCCTAGGTGTGCGGAATCCCCGCAATTCCGCATTTTTAATGAACATGTTGCTTTTTTTTCCGCGATGCGATTTTTTCTCGGAAAAAATCGCAACGTTTGCACAAAAAATGCGGAATACACTGTAAATAATAGGAGGCATAGGTTAGCTTTTTTTTGCGTTTTTATCACGTTTTTATAGCGAAAAAACGCAAAAAAAACGCGAAAAATCCTGAACGTGTGCACATGGCCTAATAGTCAAATACCCTTGATTACGGTAATTGTGCATCAGCAAGTGTCACTACCTATTTAAAAGCAGAAGTTTTATCAGATTGCTGGACTGGAGCATTTTTTAATGTGTTAACATAATTTCAAAGAGAAAAGAAATCCAAAGAAGCAATTGTTGCTGCCTGCCAATCTGCAAAAAATGATAGTGCAATGTTCAAATAATATGGAGCCTTTTCTTCTACAGTGAGAATGATTATTTGCAAGTGGAAAACATTCAAGACAGTTGACTATCTTCCAAGGACATTCCACCAAATTCATCCCAAAGTCAGACCACGCAGTGCTTAGGAAATTGCAAAATACCCAATACCCATGATATTTTAGCCTCAAATTTTGCATTTTCATAAGGGTAAAAGGAGAAATTGCACTATACAATTTGTAGTGCAATTTCTCCTGAGTACGCCGATACTCATATGAGAGAGAAAACTACTGTTTGGGCGCATGGCAGAGTTCAGAAGGGAAGGAGCGTCATTTGAAATTTTCTGGAATCATTAGCAAATGTCATATCTCATTTGGAGAGCCCCTGAAGTGCCTAAACAGTGTAAAACACCCCACAAGTGACCCCATTTTGGAAACTAGACCTCTCACCACATGTATTTAGATGTGTGGTGAGCACCTTGAACCAAAAGGTGCTTCACAGAAGTTTATAACGTTGAGCCGTGAAAATTAAAAAAATCCCATTTTCCCCAGAAAAACGTTATTTTGGCCCAAAATTTTGCATACTCATAAGGGTAACAGGAGAAACTGCACCATACAGTTTGTTGTGCAGCTTCTCCTAAGTACGCCGATACCCCAAATGTGGGGGAATACTACTGTTGAGGCACAGTGCAAATCTCAGAAGGGAAGAGGTGCCACATTGGAGTTCAGGTTTTGCTGGAATGGTTTGAGGGTGCCATGTCACATTGGCAGAGCCCCTAAGGTGCCAGAACAGCAGAAACCCCCTATATGTGCACTCATTTTACAAACTACACTCCCCAATGAATTCATTTAGTGGTGCAGTGATCATAATGACACCACATGTGCCTCACAGAATTTTATACCACTGAGCAGTGAAGAAAGAATAAATTAAATTTTTACCTCCAAGTTTTTAATTTTTTTAAGGGCTAATAGGAATTTTTTTTCAACAAACTGAGGTCCATTTTTCCTGAGTGTGCCAATACCCTGTAATCGGGAAGTATTTTTCAGGCACAGAGCAAAGCTCAAAAGGCAAGGAGAGCCAGATTTTACAGTTATGGAGAGCCCATGAGGTGCCAGAACAGCAGAACTCCCCAAAAGTGACCCCAATTTACAAACTACTCTTCTCAATGAATTCATCTAGGGGTGCAGTGATCATATTGACACCACGTGTGTGTCACAAAATTTAATATCATTGGCAGTGAAGAAAAAAATAAAAAATGGGTAAAAATGGCACCAAAATTTGTCCCACAATTTCTCCTGAACGTGGCAATACCCCATATGTGGCTGTACAGTACTACTTAGCCATACGGAGAGACTCGGGAGGGACGGAGCGCTATTTGCCTCATGAAGCGCAGATCTTCCTAGAATAGACTCCATATAAAAAGCCCCTAATTGCTAGAAAGAGCAGAATCCCCCCTCAAGTGACCCCATTTCGGAAATTATTACCCTTGGGGAATATATCTACAGGTGTAGTGACAATTTTGACTCCATGGATATTTTCCAGAAACAAGCAGCAATGAACGTTGCCAAGTGATAATTGCAAACTGCTGTTGTATTGACCAGTATGTTGCAGTCACCAGTACATTATGCCCAGCCCGTGCTTCTGGAGGCATACACCTGCTGGGCTTTCATAGCATCAGAAATGCCAAACATGGATGCAATATCTGGTTTAGGTACACTGTGGGGCTCATAAGGGAAGGGGGCATTTGGATTTGAGAGCGGAGAATTTTCTGCATTTCTTTTGGCGAGTGAGGAGCCATTTCACTTTTCCAGAGCCTTTGTGCTACCAGTAACTTGGAAGCCCCCTATATTTCCATTAACAGATGACAGACCCGAGTGAGGTATTTTTTTTGTGGATTGAGTTGGAGCTTGTATTGGGAGAATTTTACATAACGTTTTGGATCACAGTTATCCAGCGCTCTATGCTGAGCACTTACTTTGGGGTTTCCATCTACGGTAAATCTCTAAGTGACGCGATTGAGATGAACCCCCCGAGAGATCCATTCACTATTCTGAATTACACGCAAGCATAATAATCCATCCCTGGTCAGACAGACCCAGGTCACATTGATGGATTATTACGTCTCATGTCAGAAAAGAGTGGGGTTAATACTAGAGGTTTGGACCATCCCGAATTTGGATACACCTTGACGCTGGTGGGATGGATTTTACACTTTTTTTTTATCAAATACAGTATTTACTAAGTACCCTATGTTATTTATATGCACTACTGCTCTTACTTATAGCAGGGTATATGATCATTATGTTTCTGTTTTAGGTTTTGTTTTGTTTTATTACAGTTTGTAAAAAGCACCCTGTGAAACAGAAAGTATCATTTCATAGAATAACTCTAGGGAAACAAAACAAGTCAACCCTAGATAAATGCAAACTTTGTGGTTAGATTTTACAGAGGAAGAGTAGACTAAATCAAGGAAATTTCAAGAGGGAGTTTTTGTAAGAGGAATTAAAGAATCCAGTACAAAACTACTACCCTCATCCACAAAGCACTCCATGGCTCAGCACCACCCTACATCTCCTCCCCGGTCTACCACCCTACGGCCTCTTTCACACTTCAGTTGTTTGGCGTCAGTCTAAATCCGCCATTTTCCTCAAAAAACGGATCCGTTTTTTTTTTTCGACGGATCCGTTTTTTTCCCCATAGACTTGCATTAGCGACGGATTGTTGACGGATGGTCGTCCGTTTCATCCGTCATGCGACGGATCCGTCAAAATTTGGCGGACATCATCTAGACATTGACGGTCATTGCAACGTTTTTTGTCTGCGTTGAAATGGCGGATCGCGACGGATCCGTCGCGTCCGTCATTTCATAGAATGGCCACCTATGGGCGACGGATCCGTCGCGACCGTCATTTCGGCGGATCCGTCGCCCCAATCCGTTTTTTCAATTTTTTTCAATTGCGCATGCCCCAAAAAGTATATACAACCCCCGAGTAACGGATCCGTCAAAAAAACGGATCCGTTACATCCGTTTTTTCAACTATTGTGACGGATCCGTTGATCCGTCATTATGTCGGAAGTGACTGACGCCAAAAAACTGAAGTGTGAAAGAAGCCGTACCGTGCCCTCCGCTCCGCTAATGACCTCAGGTTAGCATCCTCTATAATCAGAACCTCCCATTCCCGTCTCCAAGACTTTACACGTGCTGCGCCGATTCTTTGGAATGCATTACCTAGGTTAATACAATAAATCCCCACAGTTTTAAGCGTGCCCTAAAAACTCATTTGTTCAGACTGGCCTACCGCCTCAATGCATTAACCTAACCATCCCTGTGTGGCCCATTAAAAAAAAAACAAAAAACCATAATCAGGTTCCTCGCATCATGTTCTCATACACTTTATGCAGTTAATAGCCTCTGTGTCTGTACTGCTACATACTTAGGCAGTTAACTGCAGCTTTACATGAACACCCGAGCCTTACACTATGGCTGGTCCAAATAACTAAAGCAATTGTTACCATCCACCTCTCGTGTCTCCCCTTTTCCTCATAGTTTGTAAGCTTGCGAGCAGGGCCCTCATTCCTCCTGGTATCTGTTTTGAACTGTGATTTCTGTTATGCTGTAATGTCTATTGTCTGTACAAGTCCCCTCTATAAGTTGTAAAGCGCTGCGGAATATGTTGGCGCTATATAAATAAAAATTATTATTATTATTATAAAAGAAATATAGCAAAGGGGTTGTCCACTACGTTTCCATTGATGACCTATCTGCTCGGAGCAGCTTGATTGCAGATTTCTGATAGTGGCTGTAGCAGGTTACTACACATCCGCCTCCTATTGTTTTGAATAGGAGGCGGATGTGTAGTACCCTGCTGCGGACACTATCAGAAGAAGGAGCAGCTCCGCAATTGAGCAGTTCGACGAGTACAGCTGGGCGTCACATACCCACGATCAGACATTGGTAACCTATCCTGAGAATAGGTCATCAATTAAAAAGTAGTGGACAACCTCTTTAAAGCTAAAGGTTTAACCGTATCTTGCTGAGAAATACACACAAGAGCTTAAAAAGGAAAACAACTAGTTCATTAATGTGGATTCTGTGTGCAGAAGGCCCAAGGAAGTGAATTGGGATTTGCAATTCAGAATGGTGCTGATCATTTTTAACCCCTTAACGACCGCTGATACGCCTTTTAACGGCGGCAGTTAAGGGTACTTAAACCACAGCGCTGTTAATTAACGGCGCTGTGGAAAAAGTGAATAGCGCCCCCCAGAGTCGGATTTTCTCTGGGGTCTTGGTTGCCGGGGGTAGCCGAGACCCCAGAGAACATGATTCGGGTTTTTTTTACCGACCCCGAGTTGTGATCGCCGGTAATTAACCGTTTACCGGCGGTCGCAAAAAAAACCAAAAAAAACGCAATTTGCCATTTAATTTCTCTGTCCTCCGATGTGATCGCACATCAGAGGACAGAGAAATGGGGTCCCCGATCGCCCCCAATAGCCCCCCGATACTCACCTGTCTCCCCCGGTGCTCCTCGTGGCTCCCAATGGGCGCCGCCATCATCTTCCAGCCAAAAAATGCGCATGCGCCCGCCGGCCGGCACCCGGGAGATCTTTGGGGTCGGTTTTTACCGAACCCTGTTTTGCGATCGCCGGTAATTAACTGTTTACCGGCGACCGCAAAAAAAAAAAGCGATGTGTAATTCTCTGTCCTCTGATCGCACATCAGAGGACAGAGAAATAGGGGGATTCGGGGACCCTATCATACTTACCGGTGTCCCTGGGTCCTCCTGTGTCCTCTCCTGGCCGCCGACTTCTTCCTTGTGTAAGAAAATGGCGGGCGCATGCGCAGTGCGCCCGCCATGATCTGCCGGCCGGCAGCTAGAGGAGTTGGGGCTTAATTTAGGGTTAGGGTTGAGGCTAAAGTTAGGGCTAGGGTTAGAGTTGGGGCTAAATTTAGGGTTAGGGTTAGGGTTGGGGCTAAAGTTAGGACTAGGGTTGCGGCTAAAGTTAGGGTTAAGAGTTGGGATTAGGGTTAGGGTTTGGATTAGGGTTGGCATTAGGGTTACGTTTTGGATTAGGGTTAGGTTTGGGATTAGGGTTAAGGTTAGGATTAGGGGTGTGTTGGATTTAGGATTCTGATTAGGGTTATGGTTGTTTTGGGGTTAGGGTTGTGATTATCGTTAGGGTTGTGATTAGGATTATGGATCGGGTTGGCATTAGGGTTAGGGGTGTGTTCGTGTTAGGGTTGGAGTTAGATTTGGGGGGTTTCCACTGTTTAGGTACATCAGGGGGTCTCTAAACGCCACAGCCAATTTTGCGCTCAAAAAGTCAAATGGTGCTCCCTTCCGAGCTCTGCTGTGCGCCCAAACAGTGGTTTACCCCCACATATGGGGCATCAGCGCACTCGGGATAAATTGGACAACAACTTTTAGGGTCCAATTTCTCCTGTTACCCTTGTGAAAATAAAAACGTGGGGGCTAAAAAATCTTTTTTGTGGAAAAAAAAATATTTTTTATTTTCACAACTCTGCATTACAAACTTCTGTGAAGCCCTTGGGCATTCAAAGTTCTCACCACACATCTAGATAAGTTCCTTGGGGGGTCTAGTTTCCAAAATGGGGTCATTTGTGGGGGATTTCTACTGTTTAGATACATCAGGGTCTCTGCAAACGCAACATCATGCCCGCAGACCATTCTATCAAAGTCTGCATTCCAAAATGGCGTTCCTTCCCTTCCGAGCTCTGCCATGCGCCCAAACAGTGGTCCCCCCCACACATGGGGTATCAGTGTACTCAGGACAAATTGGACAACAACTTTTGGGGTCCAATTTCTCTTGTTACCCTTGTTAATATAAAAATTTGGGGGCTAAAAAATCTTTTTTCTGGAATTTTTTTTATTTTTTTGTTTTCACCACTCTGCATTATAAACTTCTGTGAAGCCCTTGGGCATTCAAAGTTCTCACCACACATCTAGATAAGTTCCTTGGGGGGTCTAGTTTCCAAAATGGGGTCATTTGTGGTGGATTTCTACTGTTTAGATACATCAGGGTCTCTGCAAACGCAACATCATGCCCGCAGACCATTCTATCAAAGTCTGCATTCCAAAATGGCGTTCCTTCCCTTCCGAGCTCTGCCATGCGCCCAAACAGTGGTCCCCCCACACATGGGGTATCAGTGTACTCAGGACAAATTGGACAACAACTTTTGGGGTCCAATTTCTCTTGTTACCCTTGTTAATATAAAAATTTGGGGGCTAAAAAATCTTTTTTCTGGAATTTTTTTTATTTTTTTGTTTTCACCACTCTGCATTATAAACTTCTGTGAAGCACTTGGGCATTCAAAGTTCTCACAATACATCTAGATAAGTTCCTTGGGGGGTCTAGTTTCCAAAATGGGGTCACTTGTGGGGGGGTTTCTACTGTTTAGGTACAGCGGGGGCTCTGCAAACGCAACATAATGCCCGCAGACCATTCTATCAAAGTCTTCATTCCAAAATGGCGCTCCTTCCCTTCCGAGCTCTGCCGTGCACCCAAACAGTGGTCCCCACCCACACATGTGGTATCAGTGTACTCAGGACAAATTGGACAACAACTTTTGGGGTCCAATTTCTCTTGTACCCTTGTGAAAATAAAAACTTGGGGGCTAAAAAATCTTTTTTGTGGAAAAAAAAAATATTTTTTATTTTCACGACTCTGCATTATAAACTTCTGTGAAGCACTTGGGCATTCAAAGTTCTCGCCACACATCTAGATAAGTTCCTTTGGGGGTCTAGTTTCCAAAATGGGGTCACTTGTGGGGGTTTCTACTGTTTAGGTACATCAGGGGCTCTGCAAACGCAACATAACGCCCGCAGACCATTCTATCAAAGTCTGCTTTCCAAAACGGCGCTCCTTCCCTTCCGAGATCTGCCATGCGCCCAAACAGTGGTTTACCCCCACATAAGGGGTATCAGCCTACTCAGCATAAATTGCACAATAAATTTTGGGGTCCAATTTCTCCTGTTACCCTTGTGAAAGTAAAAATTTGGGGGTGAAAAATCATTTTTGTGGAAAAAATGATTTTTTTTATTTTCATGGCTCTACATTATAAACTTCTGTGAAGCATTTGGGGGTTCATAGTGCTCACCACACATCTAGATAAGCTCTTTGGGGGGGTCTAGTTTCCAAAATGGGGTCACATGTGGGGGGTTTCTACTGTTTAGGTACATCAGGAGCTCTGCAAATGCAACATGACGCCCGCAGACCATCCCATCAAAGTCTGCATTCCAAGCGGCGCTCCTTCCCTTCCGAGCCCCGATGGGTGCCCAAACAATGCCCCCCCCCCACATATGGGGTATCAGCGTACTCAGGACAAACTGGTCAACAGATTTTGGGGTCCAATGTCTCCTGTTACCCTTGAGAAAGTAAAAAATTGCAGGCTAAAAAATCATTTTTGAGGAAAAAAAAAAGGATTTTTTATTTTCACAGCTCTACTTTATAAATTTCTGTGAAGCACTTGGGGGTTTAAAGTGCTCACCACACATCTAGATAAGTTCCTTAAGGGGTCTAGTTTCCAAAATGGGGTCACTTGTGGGGGGTTTCTACTGTTTAGGCACATCAGGAGCTCTCCAAAAGCGACATGGTGTCCGATCTCAATTCCAGCCAATTCTACACTGAAAAAGTAAAACGGCACTCCTTCTCTTCCAAGCTCTGCGATGCGCCCAAACAGTGGTTTACCCCCACATATGGGGTATCGACGTACTCAGGAGAAATTGCACAACAACTTTTGTGGTCTAATTTCTCCTGATACCCTTGTGAAAATAAGAATTTGTGGGCGAAAAGATCATTTTTGTGTAAACAAATGCGATTTTTTATTTTCACGGCTCTACTTTATAAACTTCTGTGAAGCACTTGGGGGCTCAAAGTGCTCACCACACATCTAGATAAGCTCTTTGGGGGGGGTCTAGTTTCCAAAATGGGGTCACTTGTGCAGCGTTTCCACTGTTTAGGCACATCAGGGGCTCTCTAAACGTGACATGGCATCCGATCTCAATTCCAGCCAATTCTGCATTGAAAAAGTCAACCGGCGCTCCTTCTCTTCCAAGCTCTGCGGTGCGCCCAAACAGTGGTTTACCCCCACATATGGGGTATCGGCGTATTCAGGAGAAATTGCACAACAACATTTATGGTTAAATTTCTGTTTTTACACTTGTGAAAATAAAAAAAAATGGTTCTGAAATAAAATGTTTGCAAAAAAGTTAAATGTTCATTTTTGCCTTCCACATTGTTTCAGTTCCTGTGAAGCACGTAAAGGGTTAATAAACTTCTTGAATGTGGTTTTGAGCACCTTGATGGGTGCAGTTTTTAGAATGGTGTCACACTTGGTTATTTTCTATCATATAGACCCCTCAAAATGACTTCAAATGTGATGTGGTCCCTAAAAAAAATGGTGTTGTAAAAATGAGAAATTGCTGGTCTACTTTTAACCCTTATAACTCCCTAACAAAAAAAATGTTGTTTCCAAAATTGTGCTGATGTAAAGTAGACATGTGGGAAATGTTATTTATTAACTATTTTTTGTGACATATCTCTCTGATTTAAGGGCATAAAAATACAAAGTTTGAAAATTGCAAAATTTTAAAATTTTTTGCCATATTTCCGTTTTTTTCACTACGAATGCGCCCGCCATTTTGGAAGATGGTGGCGCCCATGGAGAAGACGGATGGACATCGGGACTCGGTAGATATAGGGGGGATGAGATCAGACCGCGGGGGGAGCAGAGGGGAGGACGGAGGGGAGAGGAGGGCAGCGGAGGACAGGACGGAGGGGGGAAAGACTGATGGCGGCGGCAGATCGCCGTCGTCAGTCGGTGGTGGGGCCAGATCGGGGTCTCCAGCTGTGCCCAATGATATTGCAGCATCAGCCATGGCTGGATTGTAATATTTCACCAATTTTCATTGTTAAAATATTACGATTGCTCTGATTGACTGCTTCACTTCACCCCCCCGGGCTCAAGTACAACTCCTCCTGTACCTGCAGGGCGGGTGAAATTTCAATTAACCCTTTTCTCCCAAACTGCAGGAGTGCGTTCCGACCATGACGCATATGCTGCATCACAGGTCGGATTGGCAAAGGTTTTCATGATGCATACGCTGCGTCACAGGTCGGGAAGGGGTTAAAATAACTTGTTTGGGCAGTTTGTGCAAACTATGCAGACAAATTTATTGCAGTGTACAGTCATGGCCAAAAGTATTGACACCCCTGCAATTCTGTCAGATAATACTCAGTTTCTTCCTGAAAATGATTGCAAACACAAATTCTTTAGTATTATTATCTTCATTTAATTTGTCTTAAATGAAAAAACACAAAAAGAATTGTCCTAAAGCCAAATTGGATATAATTCCACACCAAACATAAAAAAGGGGGTGGACAAAAGTATTGGCGCTGTTCGAAAAATCATGTGATGCTTCTCTAATTTGTGTAATTAACAGCACCTGTAACTTACCTGTGGCACCTAACAGGTGTTGGCAATAACTAAATCACATTTGCAGCCAGTTGACATGGATTAAAGTTGACTCAACCTCTGTCCTGTGTCCTTGTGTGTACCACATTGAGCATGGAGAAAAGAAAGAAGACCAAAGAACTGTCTGAGGACTTGAGAAACCAAATTGTGAGGAAGCATGAGCAATCTCAAGGGTACAAGTCCATCTCCAAAGACCTGAATGTTCCTGTGTCTACCGTGCGCAGTGTCATCAAGAAGTTTAAAGCCCATGGCACTGTGGCTAACCTCCCTAGATGTGGACGGAAAATAAAAATTGACAAGAGATTTCAACGCAAGATTGTGCGGATGTTGGATAAAGAACCTCGACTAACATCCAAACAAGTTCAAGCTATCCTGCAGTCCGAGGGTACAACAGTGTCAACCCCTACTATCCGTCAGCGTCTGAATGAAAAGGGACTGTATGGTAGGAGACCCAAGAAGACCCCACTTCGTACCGAGACATAAAAAAGCCAGGCTGGAGTTTGCCAAAACTTACTTCAAAAAGCCTAAAACGATTTGGAAGAATGTTCTCTGGTCAGATGAGACAAAAGTAGAGCTTTTTGGGCAAAGGCATCAACATAGAGTTTACAGGAGAAAAAATAGGCATTCAAAGAAAAGAACACGGTCCCTACAGTCAAACATGGCGGAGGCTCCCTGATATTTTGGGGTTGCTTTGCTGCCTCTGGCACTGGACTGCTTGACCGTGTGCATGGCATTATCAAGTCTGAAGACTACCAACAAATTTTGCAGCATAATGTAGGGCCCAGTATGAGAAAGCAGTGTCTCCCTAAGAAGTCATGGGTCTTCCAGCAGGACAATGACCCAAAACACACTTCAAAAAGCACTAGAAAATGGTTTGAGAGAAAGCACTGGAGACTTCTAAGGTGGCCAGCAATGAGTCCAGACCTGAATCCCATAGAACACATGTGGAGAGATCTAAAAATGGCAGTTTGGAGAAGGCACCCTTCAAATATCAGGGACCTGGAGCAGTTTGCCAAAGAAGAATGGTCTAAAATTCCAGCAGGGCATTGTAAGAAACTCATTGATGGTTACCGGAAGCGGTTGGTCGCAGTTATTTTGGCTAAAGGTTGTGCAACCAAGTATTAGGCTGAGGGTGCCAATACTTTTGTCTGGCCCATTTTTGGAGATTTGTGTGAAATGATCAATGTTTTGCTTTTTGCTTCATTCTCTTTTGTGTTTTTTCATTTAAGACAAATTAAATGAAGATAATAATACAAAAGAATTTGTGTTTGCAATCATTTTCAGGAAGAAACTGAGTATTATCTGACAGAATTGCAGGGGTGTCAATACTTTTGGCCATGACTATACTTACATGTAATGACCAGCTACAGCTGCTTCCCTCTCCACCCATAATTTCACTCTCATAATGAATACTCACAGAACTCACTTTCAGGAACACTGTATAACAATTTAAAGAAGGAAGAGATGCCTCAAAAATCCCCTCCTCAGATGATCAACAGTGTGTGTATATAAGTACATGTACAGAATTCAGCAGAAATGAGTACACCCTCTTTGAAAAGTAAGATTTTAATCAACATTTTACTTAATACAAGAACAATTTGCTAAATTTTGTCAAGACTAAAAAAACTTTTTTAACCCATAACATGATAGTAAAGTTAAGAATATAACTTTAATTACAAAATGTTCAGTTTTACTCAAATTAGTTGATGGAAAAATTACTACACCCTACATCAAAAACTACTGCATCTAACACTTTGTACAACCTACATGATTTTTAAGAATCCAATAGATACAGTACATATACCGTATATACTCGAGTCTAAGCCGAGACCCCTAATTTTGCCACAAAAAACTGGGAAAATTTATTGACTCGAGTATAAGCCTAGAGTGGGAAATGCAGCAGCTTCTGGTAAATTTCAAATATAAAAATAGATACCAATAAAAGTAAAATAAATTGAGTCATCAGTAGGTTAAGTGTTTTTGAACATCCATATTGAATCAGGAGCCCCATATAATGCACCATAAAGTTCATGATGGGCCCCATAAGATGCTCCATATTAAAATATGCCCCATGTAATGCTGCACAAAGTATGATAGCCCCATAAGATGCTCCATAGAATATTATGCCCCATAAAATGCTGCACAAAGGTTGATGGCCCCATAAGATGCTCCATAGAATATTATGCCCCATATAATGCTGCACAAAGGTTGATGGCCCCATAAGATGCTCCATAGAATATTATGCCCCATATAATGCTGCACAAAGGTTGATGGCCCCATAAGATGCTCTATAGCATATTATGCCCCATATAATGCTGCACAAAGGTTGGTGGGCCCATAAGATGCTCCATAGAATATTATACCCCATATGCTGCTCCATAAAGGTTGATGGCCCCATAAGATGCTCCATAGAATAATATGCCCCGTATGCTACTGCGATTAAAAAATAAATAAAAATTACATACTCACCTGGCCAGGTGCCGGTGTCCTGAACAGGCGGGGACACCGGCGCGCTATGGGGGCCTGGAGCGGGAGTCGCCTCTGGCTCAGGCCCCCAGCACTTGCGATATTCACCTGTCCCCATTCCACTACCGCGCGACGCTGTGTCTTCCGGGTCTCTGCAGTGACTGTTTAGGCAGAGGGCGGGCATTAACCAAGTCATCGCGCCCTCTGACCTGAACGTCACAGCCAGAGGACGCGGAAGACAGAGCCCGGCAGTGGAACGGGGACAGGTGAAAATTACATGGCTCACCTTCCCCCATCATACTCACCCCATCCTGGCACGGTCCCTGCTTCTCCGACGGTCTCTGGCGCCAGCAGCTTGTTCCTGTATTCAGCGGTCACATGGTACCGCTCATTAAAGTAATGAATATGCGCGCCATACTTATGGGAGTGTAGTCGCCTCCATATTCATTACTTTAATGAGCGGTACCACGTGACCGCTGAACACAGGAAGAGCTGCAGGCGCCGGAGACCATCGGAGAAGCAGGGAAGTGAAGAGACCGCGCCGGGAGCAGGTGAGTATGATGTGATAGCCGCCATTTCCGCTCGATGTGCAGCAGTGTGATGAAGTCATCACGCTGTCACTTCATTGCACAGCTGCTGTCTACATCGCTGTTTCATAGAGGAGACAATGATGTGGCTAGAAACACTAAGCACTCCATGGAGGAGACAAAGATTAACTTTCCTTTTGTAGGAGGAGAGGGGTTGGTCTTACTATGAGTGAATAGTAAAAAGGAAAGAAAAAAAAACAGCTCTCAAAGTAAACTCGATCTGAAAAGAAGCCCGCGATCCATGCAACTGCATGGTGTTAGGACCAGGAAGGAAGAAGTTGATCCAGCTTCTGATCCACAATCCAAAGAGACGTATTTTAAAAGCATGAAGTCTATATTTCCAGAAGAGTTAAAAATCAATAAGGAAATTCAAAAATACGAAATATAGGAGACAAAATCATCTGTGATGGAGGAGTAGTGGGTGGATACAAAAAAATTGAGGCTACCAGACACGTTTCGAATGCAAATGCGTTTTTAGACTTCGTTTAAACACAATGCTGCAAAAAGGAATAAACTGAAAAAACCTCAAAACTTAGTTTTTAGATTATGAGGATTCGGTTGAGTTTCTGGTCCAAAAACTCAGTGTAAGTTTGGGTGTGTTCACCATGATTTTTTGCAGCTGAAACTTTCCAAATCCTTCAAAATTGGTTCTGATAATATATTAATGTACTGCCGGTCGTTTTGATTATGCATTCATATAAGTACCCCATTACATTTTTTTGCAGCCCTTGGATAGGTTCAGAATGACAATGTGGCCCTTGGACCAAAAAATATTGTGCAGACCTGGTTTAGAACAAACTGTTTTCTGAAACTTGAAAAACAGTTTAAACTGTAAGACAAATAAACTATTGTGACCCTTTAAATCCAAATAAACTATTGTGACCCTTTCAATCCAAATAAACTATTGTGACCCTTTCAATCTGTACCAGTTATGTCTAGGAAATGTGATTCACCACATAAAGCTGATGTGCTGTATATGGGTTTCCTGATAGAAAAATCAGCTATTTTTACAAAATATTTGCTGATCTGACATTGAAGTTATCAGCAAAAAGAGCAAGCAAGGGCACAAAGGATGAGGGCCTAAAGCTATACATAAAGTGCAAGGGTAACATTAATGTATCAGCATATATACGATCCTCAATCCTCTAAATATTAAAACAAAGATTATTTTCTCTCAGTTCATCACAAATGGAACTTTAGCTACATCCAACAACTATTGATTTAGCAGCTTAATTTAGCATCCAACTTAATAGAAGCCATCTGCCAAGAGAATATTCAAAATATGTATGCAACCTTCTCAGCAATGTCAACTGTAGATGAACATCATGCATAACTGGGTACTGTTGGTGCCAAAAAAAAACAAAACAAGTTTTGTAGGGGTTGTCCAGACAAAATAATTTGCCCATGGGACTTGATATGGAAAGTTAAACTCAGTGAGACCTATCCACCACCCAACTTGACGTAGAACGCGCCGCTCCGTGGTCTGTGGAGAGAAGGTAGTGGTGATGTCCATGTTACACGAGTTGCCAGAACGCTCTGTGCTAGGCTAGCAGTCAGGTAAACTGTACGTCAGGTGGAATGGCGATATCAACGCTAATCATCTCTGTACAGACCACATAGTGTCTTGTGCTGGATCCAGGTGGATACTGGAAGGTGAATATTACAGTTTGTAACTTTTTCCATATACAATCAACCACAAATATTACACCCAGTTGTCAATTTATAGGAAGAAAAACTAAATAATATCACAACATAAGTAGGAATGTATTAAGGGATTCTTGCCAGTTTTCTGGAGTAAAAAGTTGGGAAATTCAATCCCATATTTGAACAATTTTCCTAGTTCTCACTTTCAAAGTGTCAGGAGAAGGAGGTTAGAGTTAACCCCTTAGTGACAGAGCCAATTTGGTACTTAATGACCGAGCCAATTTTTACAATTCTGACCAGTGTCACTTTATGAGGTTATAACTCTGGAACGCTTTATCGGATCCCGCTGATTCTGAGATTGTTTTTTCGTGACATGTTGTACTTCAAGTTAGTGGTAACATTTCTTCGATATTACTTGCGATTATTTATGAAAAAGATGGAAATATGGCGAAAATTTTTAAAATTTTGCAATTTTCAAACTTTGTATTTTTATGCCCTTAAATCAGAGAGATATGTCACAAAAAATAGTTAATAAATAACATTTCTCACATGTCTACTTTACATCAGCACAATTTTGGAAACAATTTTTTTTTTTGTTAGGGAGTTATAAGGGTTAAAAGTTGACCAGCAATTTCTCATTTTTACAACACCATGTTTTTTTTAGGGACCACATCACCTTTGAAGTGATTTTGAGGGGTCTATATAATAGAAAATAACCAAGTGTGACACCATTCTAAAAACTGCACCCCTCAAGCTGCTCAAAACCACATTCAAGAAGTTTATTAACCCTTTACGTACTTCACAGGAACTAAAACAATGTGGAAGAAAAAAATGAACATTTTACTTTTTTTTGCAAACATTTTACTTCAGAACCATTTTTTTTAATTTTCACAAGTGTAAAAACAGAAATTTAACCACAAATTTTGTTGTGCAATTTTTCCTGAGTACACCGATACCCCATATGTGGAGGTAAACCACTGTTTGGGCGCACCGCAGAGCTTGGAAGTGAAGGAGCACCGTTTGACTGTTTCAATGCAGAATTGGCTGGAATTGAGATCGGACGCCATGTCGCGTTTGGAGAGCCCCTAATGTGCCTAAACAGTGGAAACCCCCCACAAGTGACACCATTTTGGAAACTAGACCCCCCAAGGAACTTATCTAGATGTGTGGTGAGCACTTTGAACCCCCAAGTGCTTCACAGAAGTTTATAACGTAGAGCCGTGAAAATAAAAAATCGCATTTGTTTTCACAAAAATGATTTTTTCGCCCACAAATTCTTATTTTCACAAGGGTAACAGGAGAAATTAGACCACAAAAGTTGTTGTGCAATTTCTCCTGAGTACGTCGATACCCCATATGTGGAGGTAAACCACTGTTTGGGCGCACCGCAGAGCTTGGAAGTGAAGGAGCACCGTTTGACTTTTTCAATGCAGAATTGGCTGGAATTGAGATCGGATGCCATGTCGCGTTTGGAGAGTCCCTGATGTGCCTAAACAGTGGAAACCCCCCACAAGTGATACCATTTTGGAAACTAGACCCCTTAAGGAACTTATCTAGATGTGTGGTGAGCACTTTGAACCCCCAAGTGCTTCACAGAAGTTTATAACGTAGAGCCGTGAAAATAAAAAATCTCATTTTTTCTACAAAAATGATCTTTTTGCCCCCAAATTTTTATTTTACCAAGGGTAACAGGAGAAAATGGACCCCAGAAGCTGTTGTACAATTTGTCTTGAGTACGCCGACACCCCATATGTGGGGGTAAACCACTGTTTGGGCGCATGGCTGAGCTCGGAAGCAAAGGAGCGCCATTTGACTTTTCAATGCAAAATTGACTGGAATTGAGATCGGACGCCATGTCGCGTTTGGAGAGCCCCTGATGTGCCTAAACAGCAGAAACCCCCCAAAAGTGACCCCATTTTGGAAACTAGACCCCCCATGGAACTTATCTAGATGTGTAGTGAGAACTTTGAATGCCCAAGTGCATCACAGAAGTTTATAATGCAGAGTCGTGAAAATAAAAAATATATATTTTTTAACAATAAAGATTTTTTAGCCCCCAAGTTTTTATTTTCACAAGGGTAACAAGAGAAATTGGACCCCAAAAGTTGTTGTCCAATTTGTCCTGAGTATGCTGGTACCCCATATGTGGGGGTAAACCACTGTTTGGGCGCACGGCAGAGCTCGGAAGGGAAGGAGTGCCATTTTGGAATGCAGACTTTGATAGAATTGGCTGCGGGCGTTATGTTGCCTTTGCAGACCCCTAATGTACCTAAACAGTAGAAACCCCCAACAAGTGACCCCATTTTGGAAAATAGACCCCCCAAGGAACTTATCTAGATATGTGGTGAGAACTTTGAATGCCCAAGTGCTTCACAGAAGTTTATAATGCAGAGTAGTGAAAATAAAAAATATTTTTTTCCCACAAAAAAGATTTTTTTAGCCCCCAAATTTTTATTTTCACAAGGGTAACAAGAGAAATTGGACCCCAAAAGTTGTTGTCCAATTTGTCCTGAGTATGCTGGTACCCCATATGTGGGGGTAAACCACTGTTTGGGCGCACGGCAGAGCTCGGAAGGGAAGGAGCGCCATTTTGGAATGCAGACTTTGATAGAATTGTCTGCGGGTGTTATGTTGCGTTTGCAGACCCCTAATGTACCTAAACAGTAGAAACCCCCACAAGTGACCAAATTTTGGAAACTAGACCCCCTAAGGAACTTATCTAGATATGTGGTGAGAACTTTGAAAGCTCAAGTGCTTCACAGAAATTTATAATGCAGAGTAGTGAAAATAAAAAAATATATATTTTTCCAACAAAAAAGATTTTTAGCCCCCAAGTTTTTATTTTCACAAGGGTAACAAGAGAAATTGGACCCCAAAAGTTGTTGTCCAATTTGTCCTGAGTATGCTGGTACCCCATATGTGGGGGTAAACCACTGTTTGGGCGCACGGCAGAGCTCGGAAGGGAAGGAGCGCCATTTTGGAATGCAGACTTTGATAGAATTGTCTGCGGGCGTTATGTTGCGTTTGCAGACCCCTAATGTACCTAAACAGTAGAAACCCCCACAAGTGACCAAATTTTGGAAACTAGACCCCCTAAGGAACTTATCTAGATATGTGGTGAGAACTTTGAAAGCTCAAGTGCTTCACAGAAATTTATAATGCAGAGTAGTGAAAATAAAAAAATATATTTTTTTCCAACAAAAAAGATTTTTAGCCCCCAAGTTTTTATTTTCACAAGGGTAACAGGAGAAATTGGACCCCAAAAGTTGTTGTCCAATTTATCCCGAGTACGCTGATGCCCCATATGTGGGGGTAAACCACTGTTTGGGCGCACGGCAGAGCTCAGAAGGGAGGGAGTACCATTTGACTTTTTTAGCGCAAAATTGGCTGTCGTGTTTGGAGACCCCCTGATGTACCTAAACAGTGGAAACCCCCCAATTCTAACTCCAACCCTAACCCCAACACAGCCCTAACCCTAATCTCAACCCGATCCATAATCCTAATCACAACCCTAACGATAATCACAACCCTAACCCCAAAACAGCCCTAATCTCAACCCTAACCATAACCCTAATCAAAACCCTAAATCCAACACACCCCTAACCCTAATCCCAACCCTAACCCTAATCCCAACCCTAATCCCAAACGTAACACTAATCCCAACCCTAATCCAAACCCTAACCCTAATCCCAACTCTAACCCTAACTTTAGCCCCAACCCTAACTTTAGCCCCAACCCTAACCATAACTTTAGCCCCCGTCGTCACAAAAAAAGTTCAATGTAACCTTTTTTTTGTACGTCGCGTCCGCCATTTCCGCGGATGCGTGGCCGTAACTCTGCCCCTTCCTCCCCAGGACATAGACTGGGCAGCGGATGCGTTGAAAAACTGCATCCGCTGCCCACGTTGTGCACAATTTTCACAACGTGCGTCGGTACATCGGGCCGACGCATTGCGACCGCCCCGTACCGACGCAAGTGTGAAAGAAGCCTAAGGCTACTTTCACACTAGCGTCGTACTCGGCCCATCGCAGTGTGTCGGGCCGACGTACCGATGCTAGCGTTGTAAGCGCCGCACAACGGGTGCAGCGGATGCTGTTTTTTCAACGCATCCGCTGCCCCATTGTGAGGTGCGGGGAGGCGGGGGCGGAGTTCCGGCCACGCATGCGCGGTCGGAAATGGCGGACACGTCGCACAAAAAAGTTACATGTAGTTTTTTTTGTGTCGACGGTCCGCCGAAGCACGACGCATCCGTCGCACGACGGATGCGACATGTGGCAATCCGTCGCAATGCGTCGCTAATGCAAGCCAATGGAGAAAAAACGCATCCTGCAAGCACTTTTGCAGGATGCGTTTTTTCTCCAACGACGCATTGCGACGGAAGCCAAAAAACGCTAGTGTGAAAGTAGCCTAACCCTAACCCTAGCCCTAACCCTAAATTTAGCCCCAACCCTAACCCTAACTCTAACTCTAACCCTAACCCTAACCCTAACCCTAACTCTAACCCTAACCCTAACTCTAACCCTAACCCTAACCCTAACCCTAACCCTAATTTTAGCCCCAACTTGTCTTCTCCTGCCGGCCGGCAGATGGCAGCAGATGGCGGGCGCACTGCGCATGCGCCCGCCATGATGAAAAAGCCGGCTGGCAGGAGAAGACAGAAGAGGACCCAGGGACCCCGGGTGAGTATGATAGGGTCCCCGAATCCCCCTATTTCTCTGTCCTCTGATGTGCGATCACATCAGAGGGCAGAGAAATAACTGATCGCTTTTTTTTTTTTTTTTTTTTGCGGTCGCCGGTAAACTGTTAATTACCGGCGATCGCAAAGCAGGGGTCGGTGCAAACCGACCCCGATCATGTTCTTTGGGGTCTCGGCTACCCCCGGCAGCCGAGACCCCAAAGAACATCCGGGTGCCGGGCGGCGGGCGCACTGCGCGTGCGCCCGCCATTTTTTCCCGGAAGAAAGATGGCGGCGCCCATGGGGAGACACGAGGAGTACCGGGGGAGGTAGGTAAGTATTGGGGGGCTATTGGGGGCCATCGGGGACCACATTTCTCTGTCCTCCGATGTGCGATCACATCGGAGGACAGAGAAATTAAACGGCAAATCGCGTTTTTTTTTTTTGTTGTTGCGACCGCCGGTAAACGGTTAATTACCGGCGATCGCAACTCGGGGGTCGGTAAAAACCCCCCGAATCATGTTCTCTGGGGTCTCGGCTACCCTCGGCAACCGAGACCCCAGAGAAAATCCGACTCTGGGGGGCGCTATTCACTTTTTCCACAGCGCCGTTAATTAACGGCGCTGTGGATTAAGTACCCTTAGCGGCCGCCGTTAAAAGGCGTATCGGCGGTCGTTAAGGGGTTAAGCAAATTGAGCGGAGCCAGAAATTTTTGTTTTGTAAATTCTTTATTTTAAGTAAAGACTGGGAACGTTACATACAATTTGTGATAGAGTAAGTAAACCATAGCCATTTCAATAATGACAATATGTAGACCCAGACTGACAACATTGGAGAAAGGTAGGGAAGGAGGAGGTGAAAAGGGGAGGGGAAAAGAAGGACAAGGGAAAGGAATGAGGGCCTGAGTGGAAAAGTCTAGGGGGGAGAGAATAGGAAAGGGGGGGAGGGGAGAACAATTAACATAACAGATCAAACACACGTGAATATATCACTCAAGAAATAAACAGTACGGTAGTATAAAATTTCAAAATGGCAAGAACAAGTAAGTAGTAATATTAGGACGTCTCGGATCGAAACATTCTCCAGGGGAGCCAATTCGATACAAAACGTTCATGGGCATGCGCTTCCCAACTTGAGAGTTCCTCTAATCTATAGATATGGTCAATTTTGTTAAACCATTCACCTAGTGTTGGAGGGGAATCACTCTTCCAATGAGTGGTTATTAAATGCTTTGCCGCACTAAGCATTAGGGGGAGAAGGCCATGTCTGGAAGGTCTGAAGTTATTTGTCGGGCACGAGAGAATAGCCTCAACGGCTAGTAGGTTAGTTTTGGTTAGTTTTAGCTTTTTAAATGTTGAGTCAACTCCCTCCCAGAACTTTCTGATGATAGGACATTCCCAAAATATGTGTGTATGGTTCCCTTGGGTGACCCGACACCGCCAACACAAGTCAGAGTCAGACAAACCAAGATGATGGAGCTTGACCGGTGTCATATGCCATCTGGTTAGTATCTTATATGAGTTTTCCTGTAGCAGGATACATCGAGAGAAGCCTCGGGCAAACTTCAACATCTTAGAAATCTGGTCGTCTGAGAAAGTAAAATTTAATTCAGATTCCCAAGAGTATATAAAAGAGGGTTTGGAGGGTTGAGAAGGAGTAATGAGTCGGGGGTACATGCGGGATATAACTTTATATCTAGCTGAACCTGTTTTAAGCATGAGATCTAGCCATGACCAGTTGGACCTGTGTGGGAACCGATCTCTGAATTGCGTAAGTATACGTTTAGTGTGGTGTTCTTGTAAAAAATTTCTTGGGGACGCCAGGGCGTTGCTGGGCCAAATATTATTTTTGAGAATTTTACCCTCATAAAAACAAGAGAGAGAATCCATAGGGAGCTTCGACCACAAGTTATATGAGTCCTCAAAGTTAGGATTAATTAAATAAGGAATGACTGCAATAGGAGTTAATGATGATGGGAATGATTCTGGAGGCAGTTCGTTCAAAACAGAACGTCTAATATGTAGGGTAGCTAAAGTTATTTCATCTAGACCCAACGAAGCCGTTGGCTTTGAACGTGACCACAAGAATGGAATTCCCCCACTGTCCAACAGAGTCATGTCTACCGAGTCTAGTATACCTTTCTCAAGGCCAACTGCAATTCTTAGCCATCTACTTAAATGTATGGTTTTGTAGTAGATGTGAGGGTCAGGTAGTCCCAAACCACCGCTTGAGGTGGGGTATGATAATAGTTTAAAAGGTAACCTAGCTGGTTTATTTCTCCATACAAATTTAGATATTAAGGTCCTTATATTTTTGAAGAAGGTGAGGGGGAGACGAATGGGTACCATATTCATAAAGTACAATATTAAAGGCATAAGGTAGGCTTTAAATACGTTGACACGTCCTATCCACGATAAAGTGGGTAAATTGTATGATTTCATCTGCGCGTCTATTTTCTTTAGTAAGGGTGAAAAGTTAGAGCCGAATAGGTCCATGGGGTCTCTGGTAATCCAGATGCCCAAATATTTTATGGAGGATGTGGACCAAGAGAAGGGGGTTAGTTTACGTAAATTGTTTAGCTGAAAGTCCGATAGGGTAATGTTGAGTGCTTCCGATTTAGTATTGTTGATTTTGAAATTTGATAATTTGCCAAAATAGTTAAGTATATTGATGATAATGGGAAATGCTTCAAACGGGTTAGAAATAAGAAAAAGCAGGTCATCTGCGAATGCCAATGTTTTTATCTCTAATCTACCTATCCGTAATCCCTGAACTTGATTTTCTTGTCTAATTCTCTGTATTAGCGTTTTGATAACCAATATAAACAGGGATGGGGACAAGGGGCAACCTTGCCGGGTGCCGTTACTAATATTAGCCAGAAATATTTTAATCAATGTATTGATTTTAAGGGACAGAAGAATGCCCAGCCTAAAAAAAAGGGACAAATGTATTAAAAGGTGTGCACCTCTTAATTTAGCACAACTGACTCCAACTGTCTATATGAAAATGCAGTCTTAATAAATCAGCTGCACAGAGTTGTAAGGACAGATGCTCCCCATTGTTATTTCATAAGGAACACAATGATTCACTAAAACATCTAGGGTACATCAAGGTTCTCCTTACAGCGGATCTCCAGACTCCACTCTCTTTGAGGCTTATTTGCATCACTATATGTGATAAGCTTTATGGGTGACTTCTTGTAGTTTAAGGTCACTTTATTCTTGATATAATCAATATTTATGAAGCTAATTTTATTTACCGTAATGTTCTACTGACATTACCCAATCTGACTAAGCAGTACTGCAGTGCAAAGCGCAGAAGGTAACATAACACCAGCCTAATCTCAAATACACCAGACCTAAGATACTGTTGACCCCCCCCTGCACAAGCCTCAAAATTAATACAAAGGCTTAAAAGAAGACCTGTAAAAAGTTTTTTTTTTTTTTTTAAATCCACCATACATACTTAGAAGTATGGGGCTTTTTGATTGCTACTAAGTTTTATGATCTTTACAAGTGGGTGTAGCTTATCCTTTAGGCTGCTCTATATTATTGTTCTGAATAATACCAGTTTGGCAACTAGTATAAAAATAAGCACCAAAAAAAAAAAGCTCATATCTCTGGAACAGTATGGCAGATGAAAAAAAAAATGTAATAATATTATACTCCAGGCAGCACAAAGAATTCAATAAGAACAAAAACTGTCTACACTTGAAATGGTGATAGCCCTTATAGAATTATGACATACAGTTAACGTATGTCACTTCCCGGCTCAATGACTTTAATGCATACTCAAAAGCTCAGCAAGCAAGCATCAAAGTGGGGCTGTAAGCTCAGCATTAGAGCCTGGTGTCAGTCAGTGACAGCACGTGGTTACAGACGCCACTCACTGTACACCGAGGTGACCGAAGCCGCTTACCGTACCCCTAATGACTGTAAGCCAGAGACTGCCAAAAGGAATAAAATGTATTTCCTCCCTAGAGAAGGGCTCTCAGTGCGGCAGGCACACAGCCTCAGAACGCAATTAACCTGCAGATTAACCCCATATCTACAGGTTAATTGCATTTTTTTTACATGACAGGTCCCCTTTAAAGGAATTTAAATTTATGTTGCAAAACGTTGCTAAAATATTTTTTTATCAGAAAACAATTAGTTGTTGTTAGCTTTGTTAATTTAATGTTTTATAGCAACAGGACCAATTACATTGGAATATTTATGAAATATATTATTCCTGATGGAATAGTTGTATTCGTATATGTTATGTAGAGACATTTTTTACTATCATTTCTGCTTCCATTTGGGTGCTATGAGAATTTTTGTAGCTGGCAGGATGTGTATGGTAATGGGCCTGATTTTTGAGGCATTTCATTGATGTTCTGTTATTTGTGGGATAAGATCTTGATCTTTTTTTTCCAGAACTCATTTGTTTTTGGACAATTCAGAAAAATGTTTACAGTATCGCTTGTTTAGTAGCAATTGCGCCAACACATTTTTGGAGTACTTGAGTATTATTATGTTTAATTTAACGGCTGTGAAATAGAATCTGGAAAATATTCTATAGTGGGCCTCCTGCAGGGAGGCAGAAGCAGTTGATTAATATGAATGATTACACTTTAACCCCTTCCCGACATTTGCAGTATATACAGTATACATCATGGTTGGAGCGGGAGTTCTAAGCCAGGTGTCAGCTGAAATGACAGCTCACACCTGGCACTCACTGCCAGGAGCGGAGCCCACAACGCTCCCGGCAGTAGAATGCAGGCAGGGGGCCCACCTGCCCTTCGATCAGCACCGTGGCGACATCATCACGAGGGGCCGATCATTGCCATGCTGACCGGATGCATTAGGATCACCAGGCACTAGCAGCTTGCTTGACCATGCACAGTGCTCACACATTGCTATGCTTTATAACTATGATCAGACTGCTGAAAGTGAAGACGAACGTAAATAAAAATGGTATCGCTAAAAACGTCATCTTGTCTCGCACAAAATAAGCCGCCATTCAGCTCCATGAGCGAAAAAAATAAAAAGTGAAAGCTCTCAGAATAAAGTAATGTAAAAATAATTACCATATTATTTCTATAAAATCATTTCTACTGCACAAACATAAATAAAAAAATCTCTGTTCAGTGGCTAGTGTGAATATGCGTTTACACACTGCATGCACACCAGTTTAAATCCCAGTTCATACCTTAGAAAAATATTTAGAATTGAGAGTCCTCAGTGGTTGATACCTTTTAACCCCTTAAGCCCCGAGGGTGGTTTGCACGTTAATGACCGGGCCAATTTTTACAATTCTGACCACTGTCCCTTTATGAGGTTATAACTCTGGAACGCTTCAACGGATCTTGGCGATTCTGACATTGTTTTCTCGTGAGATATTGTAATTCATGTTAGTGGTAAAAATTATTCGATATAACTTGTGTTTATTTGTGAAAAAAACGGAAATTTGGCAAAAATTTTGAAAATTTCACAATTTTCCAACTTTGAATTTTTATGCCCTTAAATCACAGAGATACGTCACGCAAAATACTTAATAAGTAACATTTCCCACATGTCTACTTTACATCAGCACAATTTTGGAACCAAAATTTTTTTTTGTTAGGGAGTTATAAGGGTTAAAAGTTGACCAGCAATTTCTCATTTTTACAACACCATTTTTTTTTAGGGACCACATCTCATTTGAAGTCATTTTCAGGGGTCTATATGATAGAAAATAACCAAGTGTGACACCATTCTAAAAACTGCACCAAGGTGCTCAAAACCACATTCAAGAAGTTTATTAACCCTTCAGGTGTTTCACAGGAATTTTTGGAATGTTGAAATAAAAATGAACATTTAACTTTTTTTCACACAAAATTTACTTCAGCTCCAATTTGTTTTATTTTACCAAGGGTAACAGGACAAATTGTACAACATCGATTGGGGTCCATTTTCTCCTGAGTACGCCAATACCCCATATGTGGGGGTAAACCACTTTTTGGGCACATGACAGAGCTCGGAAGCGAAGGAGCGCCATTTGACTTATCAATGCAAAATTGACTGGAATTGAGATGGGACGCCATGTTGCGTTTGGAGTGCCCCTGATGTGCCTAAACATTGAAACCCCCCACAGATGACACCATTTTGGAAAGTAGACCCCCTAAGGAACTTATCTAGATGTGTGGTGAGCACTTTGACCCACCAAGTGCTTCACAGAAGTTTATAATGCAGAGCCGTAAAAATAAAAAATCATATTTTTTCACAAAAATGATCTTTTCACCCCCAATTTTTTATTTTCCCAAGGGTAAGAGAAGAAATTAGACCACAAAAGTTCTTGTGCAATTTGTCCTGAGTACAACGATACCCCATATGTCGGGGTAAACCACTGTTTGGGCACATAGCAGAGCTCGGAAGGGAAGGAGCGCCATTTGACTTTTCAATGCAAAATTGACTGGAATTGAGATGGGACACCATGTCGCGTTTGGAGAGCCCCTGATGTGCCTAAACATTAAAACCCCCCACAAGTGACACCATCTTGGAAAGTAGACCCCCTAAGGAACTTATCTTGATGTGTTTTGAGAGCTTTGAACCCCCAAGTGTTTCACTACAGTTTATAACGCAGAGCCGTGAAAATAAAAATTCTTTTTTTTTTTTCAGAAAAATGATTTTTTAGCCCCCAGTTTTGTATTTTCACAGGGGTAACAGGATAAATTGGACTCCAAAAGTTGTTGTCCAATTTGTCCTGAGTACGCTGATACCCCATATCTGGGGGGGAACCACTGTTTGGGCGCATGGCAGAGCTTGGAAGGGAAGGAGCGCCATTTGGAATGCAGACTTAGATGGATTGGTCTGCAGGCGTCATGTTGCATTTGCAGAGCCCCTGATGTACCCAAACAGTATAAACCCCCCATAAGTGACCCCATATTGGAAACTAGACCTCCCAAAGAACTGATCTAGATGTGTTGTGAGAACTTTGAACCCCCAAGTGTTTCACTACAGTTTACAACGCAGTGCCGTGAAAATAAAAAATCCTTTTTTTCCCACAAAAATGATTTTTAGCCCCCCAAATTTTTATTTTCCCAGAGATAACAAGAGAACTTGGACCCCAAAAGTTGTTGTCCAATTTGTCCCGAGTACGCTGATGCCCCATATGTTGGGGTAAACCCCTGTTTGGGCGCACGGGAGAGCTCGGAAGGGAAGGAGCACTGCTTTACTTTTTCAACGTAGAATTGTCTGGAATTGAGATCGGACGCCATGTCGCGTTTGGAGAGCCCCTGATGTGCCTGAACAGTGGAAACTCCCCAATTCTACCTGAAACTAATCCAAACACACCCCTAACCCTAATCCCAACTGTAACCCTAACCACACCCCTAACCCTGACACACCCCTAATTCTAATCCCAACCCTAATCCCAACCGTAAATGTAATCCAAACCCTAACCCTAACTTTAGCCCCAACCCTAACCCTATCTTTATCCCCAACCCTATCCCTAACTTTAGCCCCAACCCTAACTTTAGCTCCAACCCTAGCCCCAGCCCTAACCCTAACCCTAGCCCTAACGCTAACCCTAACCCTAGCCCTAACCCTAATGGGAAAATGGAAATAAATACTTTTTTTAATTTTATGATTTTTCCCTAACTAAGGGGGTGATGAAGGGGGGTTTGATTTACCTTTATAGCGTTTTTTATATCGGATTTTTATGATTGGCAGCTGTCACACACTAAAAGACGCTTTTTATAGCAAAAAAGATTTTGCGTCTCCACATTTTGAGACCTATAATTTTTCCGTATTTTGGTCCACAGAGTCATGTGAGGTCTTGTTTTTTGCGGGACGAGTTGACGTTTTTATTGGTAACATTTTCGGACATGTGACAGTTTTTGATCACTGTTTATTCCGATTTTTGTGAGGCAGAATGACCAAAAACCAGCTATTCATGAATTTCTTTTGGGGGAGGCGTTTATACCGTTCCACGTTTGGTAAAATTGATAAAGCAGTTTTATTCCTCGGGTCAGTACGATTACAGCGATATCTCATTTATATCATTTTTTATGTTTTGGCGCTTTTATACGATAAAAGCTATTTTATAGAAAAAATAATTATTTTGGCATCGCTTTATTCTGAGGACTAACTTTTTTATTTTTTTGGTTATGATGCTATATGGCGGCTCGTTTCTTGCGGGACAAGATAACGTTTTAAGCGGTACCATGGTTATTTATATCCGTCTTTTTGATCGCGTGTTATTTCACTTTTTGTTCGGCGGTATGATAATAAAGCGTTGTTTTTTGGCTCGTTTTTTTTTTTTTTTCCTTACGGTGTTCACTGAAGGGGTTAACTAGTGAGACAGTTTTATAGGTTGGGTCGTTACGGACGCGGAGATACTAAATATGTGTACTTTTATTGTTTTTTTTAGATAAAGAAATGTATTTATGGGAATAATATATATTTTTTTTTATTCTTTATTTAGGCATTTTTTTTTTTTATTTTTTTTTTATTTATTTTTTTTTACACACGTGGAAAAATTTTTTTTAACTTTTTTACTTTGTCCCAGGGGGGACATCACAGATCGCCGATCTGATAGTTTGCATAGCACTCTATCAGTTCGGCGATCTCACTCACATCGCCGCAGGCTTACCAGCGCCTGCACGGCACCCGGAAGTACTCCCTGCAGGACCCGGATGCAGCCCCACGGCCATTTTGGATCCGGGGCCTGCAGGGAGGAGACGCTCGGTACAAGGTGAGTACATTCCCTTGTACCGATCGTCTCAGGGAAGCCCGCAGGGAGCCCCCTCCCTGCGCGATGCTTCCCTGTACCGCCGGTACACCGCGATCATGTTTGATCGCGGTGTACCGGGGGTTAATGTGCCGGGGGCGGTCCGTGACCGCTCCTGGCACATAGTGCCGGATGTCAGCTGCGATAGGCAGCTGACACGCGGCCGATCGCTATGACGTACTATCCCGTCACTAGGAATTTAGTCCCAGGTCACCTTGACGGGATAGTACGTCATATGGGATTAAGGGGTTAATGGCTAACTGAAAAGATGGTAACAAATTGCAAGCTTTCGAAACTACATACGTCTCTTCATCAGGCAAAGACTAAAAGAAAATTCTGAAGAATCACATATTTATGCACAACATAGTATAGAAAAGAAAAGAAAAAAAAAAAGAAGTGGGGAAAAAAAAACATGGATAAGCCAGGTGACATGAAGCAGAATTACCATGGGTGATAAACAGTTACGTCCATAAATAGTGGGCCAATTCTTAGATAAGGATTGGTTTATTGTCCTGTGATTAGGGTCTCTGTTGTGATGACCCCACATGGTCTGATGGGCAGGTTCCTTAGTTCCAAGTAATTTCATGTCCATAATGTTATGATTTGGGAGACAGAAATGTATTGCCACAGGTAGATCCATTCTTTTTTCTCTTATTGTATGGCGGTGAGAATTCATCCTTGTTCTCAGTTTCTGCCCTGTCTCCCCCACATACAGACCCCCAGTTGGACATTTAGTACATATTATTAAGTACACCACATTAGAAGTGACGCATCTGAAAGTACCTGGTATCTTGTAGTCCTGATGTGAGTTGGGAATCTTTATCTTGTCCGTGGTCATTATAAATGGACAGGTTTTACATTTTTTCTGGTTGCAAGGAAAGGTACCTGCAGCTGTTGGAGAAAATCAGATCACAAGAGCCACCAGAATATCAAGGAATCACCTGCTACATTACAAAACTAAAGAAGAAAATAACCGGGTACCTCTAGTAGTTACCTACAATCCAAATCTGGAGGCGCTAAGGGGAGCTGCACGGAAATTACAACCTTTACTGCAAAAAGATGCCCGATTACAATCCATTTTTTCAGACCCCCCACTACTGTGTTTTAGGCAGCCCCCAAATCTAAGAAGCATCATTGTCAAGAGCTCCCTGTCCTCTCCCACAGCTGCAGGTACCTTTCCTTGCAACCAGAAAAAATGTAAGGACTACAAGATACCATGTACTTTCAGCTGCGTCACTTCTAATGTGGTGTACTTAATAATATGTACTAAATGTCCAACTGGGGGTCTGTATGTGGGGGAGACAGGGCAGAAACTGAGAACAAGGATGAACTCTCACCGCCATACAATAAGAGAAAAAAGAATGGATCTACCTGTGGCAATACATTTCTGTCTCCCAAATCATAACATTATGGACATGAAATTACTTGTACTAAAAGGTAACTTCAAATCGCAGAAAGACAGGAGAGTCTGGGAATATAAACTGATGACAACCTTTGACACTCTAACTGCAGGAATGAATGTGTCACACGGATTTATGTCTTTTTACATCAACTAAGGAACCTGCCCATCAGACCATGTGGGGTCATCACAACAGAGACCCTAATCACAGGACAATAAAACAATCCTTATCTAAGAATTGGCCCAATATTTATGGACGTAACTGTTTATCACCCATGGTAATTCTGCTTCATGTCACCTGGCTTATCCATGGTTTTTTTCCCCCTCTTCCCTTTTTTTTTTTTCTTTTCTATACTATGTTGTACATAAATATGTGATTCTTCAGAATTTGTTTTAGTCTTTCCCTGATGAAGAGACGTATGTAGTCTCGAAAGCTTGCAATTTGTTACCATCTTTTCAGTTAGCCATTAAAAGGTATCAACCACTGAGGACTCTCAATTCTAAATATTTTTCTATCTACTGGCTAACACGGTACCAAGATATATTTATTTCCTAGTTCATACCTTGGGATTTTTTCTGTCTGTTTGCATTATGTGCATATAAGGGTGTGGCCTGCCTTTCTCTTGAACTGGGCATTATTCATGTGGTCTCCCTCAGCTGTGTTTCCACTACTTGGGTCCAGCCCTCATCTACATGCATGTCACATGAAAAATGGTAAGGTTTTTTGGCCTACTGAAATGTAAGCTCAGTTAATGCACTCAATACTTGGTCGGGACTCCTTTTGCATCAATTACTGCATCAATGTGGCGTGGCATGGAGGCGATCAGCCTGTGGCACTGCTGAGGTGTTATGGAAGCCCAGGTTGCTTTGACAGCAGCCTTCAGCTCATCTGCATTGTTGGGTCTGGTGTTTCTCATCTTCCTCTTGACAATACCCCATAGATTCTCTATGGGGTTAAGGTCAGGCGAGTTTGCTGGCCAATCAGGTCCAATGATACTGTTGTTTTTAAACCAGGTATGGGCAGTATGGACAGGTGCCAAGTCCTGCTGGAGAATAAAATTTCCATCTCCAAAAAGCTTGTCGGCAGAGGGAAGCATGAAGTGCTCAAAAATTTCCTGGTTGACGGCTGCGCGGACTTTGCTCTTGATAAAACACAGTGGACCTACACCTGCAGATGACATGGCTCCCCAAACCATCACTGATTGCGGAAACGTAACGCTAGACCTCAAGCAGCTTGGATTGTGTGCCTCTCCACTCATCCTCCAGACTCTGGGACCTTGATTTCCAAATGAAATGCAAAATATACTTTCATCTGAAAACAACACCTTGAACCACTGAGCAGTTCAGTTCTTTTTTTCTCATTGGCCCAGGTAAGACGCTTCTGGCGTTGTGAATTGGTCATGAGTGGCTTGAAACAAGGAATGCAACACTTATAGCCCATGTCTTGGATACATCTGTGTGTGGTGGCTCTTTAAGCAATGACTCCAGCAGCAGTCCACTCCTTGTGAATCACCCCAAAATTTTTGAATGGCCTTTTCTTAACAATCCTTTCAAGGCTGCGGTTATCCCGGTTCTATCACACTTTTTCCTTCCACTCAATTTTCCATTCATATGTTTGGATACAGCACTCTGAACAGCCAGTTTCTTTAGCAGTGACCTTTTGTGGCTTACCCTGCTTGTGGAGTTTGGCAATGACGGCCTTCTAGACATTTGTCAAGTCAACAATCTTCCCCATGATTGTGGAGCCTACTGAAACAGACTAAGAGACCTTTTCAAACGCTAAGGAAGCCTTTGTAGGTGTTTTTTGTTAATTACTCTAATTTACTGAGATAATGACTTTTGGGTTTTCATTTCACTGTAAGCCATAATCATCAACAATAACATAAATAAACATTTGAAATAGATCACGGTTTGTAATGACTCTATATATGAGTTTCACTTTTTGTATTGAGTAACTGAAATAAATTAACTTTTTGATGATATTCTAATTTATTGAGAAGAACTTTATTTATTTACTGCAAGGTACCGTATTTTTTAGGTCTATAAGACGCACTTTTTTCTCCCAAAATTTTTGGGGAAAACGGGGGGGGGGGGGGGAGGGTGTCTTATAGTCAGAATGTATCGTTCTTACAATTAGCAAAATGGCAGGAGTCGGGCGATTCTTCTGGTGGTTCGACGCCGCAGGGAGATGCTCTCACTCCAATCCAGGCACAGTAGGTTCAGCAGGCTCAGTGATGTTCAGTGGTGCGGGAGCTCCGGCGACATTTTGTGAAAGTCTGGAGCCCCCGCACTTCCATTGCTTCGATGCTGTGGCCTCCAGCAAAATGGCCCCTGGAGGCGGCACATGTGTAGATTGAGATCTCGGCAACGAGACAAGATCTCATTGCCGAATTCTCAATCTGCGCATGCACCGCCTCCGTCCGATGCACCGCCTCCGTCCGATGCACCACAGAGAACCGCCGGACCTGCAGCACTAGCCTTAGGATGGGATTTCCAGGAGACCACCGCATCGCAGCAATGGATGTGTGGGGGCTCCAGGCTTTCATAAAATGGTGGCGGAGCCCCCGCACCACCAAACCTGCCGCACGAGTCTGGGTCATATCATCGTCGGACCACCAAACACACCCTGTGACTCTGCTCCACCAACGTTGCTGATTCTCCCAGGGTAAGCTGAATTCAGGACTGTAAGACGGATCCCCATTTGAAGCATTATTTTGTTTCCCCCTTTTCCTTCTGAAAATTTGGGGTGTGTCTTATGGTCCACTGCGTCTTATAGGTCTGAAAAATACGGTATTTAAATCATTACGTTTCTGTACTTGTTTTTTTTCTGTTCAGTGGCTAGTGTGAACATGCGCTTACACGCTGCATCCACACCAATTTATATCCCAGGTCATACCTTTGGATCATTTTTATTGTTTAAAAGAGCCAAAACATTTAAAAAAAGCTCTGTGTACAATGAGTGGTAGGCTCCACGGCTTTCTCGGACTTCAACAATGGGGTGTTGCCAATAGCGACGACGACGTGTTCTCCGTCTTTCTCTTCTCCTTTCTTCCTCACAAGCCACAGCAAAAGCAAAAGCCAATTTGAATGATAAATCCAGACTCAGATTGAAGCTCTCCACGCTAAGATCCATCTTGCAGCAGGACACAAAATCAAAAGAGGATTTCATCTGTGCAGGGTCTATATATAAAAATCCCATAAGCCATGCACATTGGAAAATACAGTACGCATGCGCATAAACAACGCAAACGCATGCAAAAAAGCGCATACAAACGCATGCACACGCGGCTTTTTTTGCCGTCATGCGTAAGATCATGCGGATAAAAACCCCTGCATTAACATGCGTTTTGGAATGCGTTTGCACATGCAGATGATACGCTGCGCACAGAAACGCTAATGTGAACTTAGCCTATGTCCCCCCCCCCCCAATCTATACAGCCACATATGGGGTATTTCTACACTCAACAGATTTTTTCTTCACTGCCCAATGGTATAAAATTCTGTGACACGCCTGTTGTTCACTTCACACCTAGATGAGTTAATTGAGAGGTGCATTTTGTAAAATGGAGTCACTTATGGGGGGGGTGCTCTGCTGTTCTGGCTCTCAGGGGCTCTGCCAATGTCACATGACACCCTTAAACTAGTCCCGCAAAATCTGAACTCCAGTATTGCGCTCCTTCCATTCTGAGCTTTGCACTGTGCCTCAAAAGTAGTTTTCGACAACATACGGGATATCAGTGTAATCAGCATAAATTGCAACTGGGGGATCAAGGTGCTCACTACACATCTAGAAAAGTTCCTTGAGGGATTTAGTTTCCAAAATGTGTCACTTGTGGGCGGGGAAATCCTCTGCTTAGGCACATCAAGGGCTCTCCAAGTGCAACATGGCGTACGCTAATGATTCCAGAAAATTTTGCATTCAAAAAGTCAAACGGCGCTCCTTCCCTTCAGAGCCTTGCTGTGCACCCAATCAATAGTTTTCATCCACATATTGCATATCGGCATACTCCGGAGAGATTGCACAACAAATTGTATGGTGCATTTTTACCTGACGAAGCAGTGTGACAACCACTATGGCCAACATTTCATCCCTTACAAGGGTTTTCAGTTAGATTTCTGAAGCTGGTCAAACACATGATATAACTGTCCACTGAATATTTGGTTGACAAACCGCTATCTTTTCTGACTCCCCCATACAAAGCCGAGCATTCTCAAGAGAGTACAAACTTATTTCCCCTAAAAACTAAATAATCTGTTGAAATTCCAATGGACTGGTCCTTCTTTCTCTCTCGAAAACCAGATTTTCATGTAACATGCATGTGGGTCTTAAGAACAATGACAACAACATATGTAAGTGATCATTTCCTGATGAAGAAGTGCTCAACAATTTGAAACACGTAGAATAAAAACCACAAGTTTGAATAAATCGCTGAAATTGACGTACTTCATACACAGCAGCGCAGGAGGCATCCACAAATTATTCCCATCTCCAAGCGCAATATATACATAGCCATGGACTGTTAGCTGCCCCCATCAAAGTAGTGTTTGGTCAAGATTCATATAATATGTATGGTACATTAAAGTCAGTTGAACCCGCTGATATCGGTGCAATCGGCCAACAGTCTAATGTGTGTGGGTCCTCCTGACTCTCCCCAACAGATCATGTCGGAGAGAAGAATCCGATACTTTGAATTTCCAGCAGCTGATACTTTTGTTCTCTGGGAGTTAAGCTACAGCCAGAGGAGTGTCAGTGTCTCCCTCACAAAGAAAACTGTTAGGATTCGGGCAAGATGGCTGTTAGCTAAACAATTGTTTGTCCGAACTCCCAATTTACCCTCAATTATATGTCTTCTTACCACCATAGCCCAATGCATTGTAATTACATGTCTACAGGTCTACTCTCCTATCCTATTACATGTCCTCCCTTCCACTTCTACCCCCAATTCATTGCAATTCCATATCCTCTATTACCCCAATTCATTACAAATACACGTCCACTCCACCACCGCAACCTAATTCATTACAATTATATGTTCTCCCTCCCCAAACTCATTACAATTCCATGCCCTCTCACCTACCATCCAATTCATTGCAATTACATCCTCTCTCCCAATTCAATACAATTCCATGTCCTTCCCCCTCTATTCATTATTATTTCATGTTCTCTCTCTCCCCCAATTGATTGCAAGTCCATATCCTCTTTCACATCCAATTCATGGCAATTCCTCTCCTCCACAATCAATTAACTACAATTTCACAATTCAATGCAATTGCAGGTCTTCTCTCCTCCCCAATTCAATAAAATTAAATATCCACTCTCCCACCCCATTCACCCCGCATTGTGTTCTCCCCCACTGTGTTACAAAAAAAAGGAAGCACTTACATCTCCAGATGAACCAGGACAGAAGCACTCTTGCTAGAAAAGTGTTAAATGACGTACGCTGCGAAATAACACTATTGCGCCAGCTGAGTCATAGAGAAAACACCAGGCAGGAAGCTGGGACTTGCTATTGTCTCAGGTATGCTCCCTGGCCGGTGCTCTGTGCTGCCAATGGTGGCCAAGAGGGCTATAATGAGGGTAATATGGCCCTATAGCCCCTAAAGAACCCTGAGCCCCAGGTGGTTGCCCAGACTGCCCTCAATATAGTCAGTCCCTGCCTGCGGGCGGACCCCTGTCTAATAACATATCTTACGCTTGAGAACAATCAATAATGTATCGACTGAGAAAATGTTTCAAATACAGTTACCATTGCGATTTACAAGCCTGCTCATTACACAGCTCAAATTATCTGGGTTATTTTAAGACATATTCTTGGACTCTTTACAATTTTCATAGCATTAAGTGCTTTGGATTTTAACTAACTGCAATGCAAAATAACTTAACTTCAACCTCCCTGAGAAAGACCTTCAAATATTTTCACCCAGAATTCAGCAAAGATGAATAATTCATGTAATTTTATTTATTCTGCTCTGAAGTTAAAAAAGAAAAAATAAAGAATGCTACGAAAAGACAGGTAGACTATTTTTAAACGGCCTTTAAATTGTGCTATTTCACTGATGGTAATGTCTAAGAGGCTTTTGTCTTTGAAGCAATGACAGCACTGTACTTGGAGAGTACTTTGTAGGTGATGTAATAAGCCATAGATTTTAGTACAATATATTGTTGAGGTCAAAATAATGTATTTATATGTTCATTTCAATTTTGTTTCATTCAGACAATGTAGTGCATACAATTGCAGGAAAGTCAAGAATAAACTGAAAATGAGAGGGGTTTCGAAAATCAGGGTATTCTAAGATATGGATGCCAGACCAGAACAAAGCAAATTTTTTTTGCTTAACTGTGCATCCTCCAAACCTAGCTCAGATTAAAGGGATTGTACAAGAGTAATATATTGATGACCAATCTCTAGGTCATGTTCCATACACTGTTTTACATCCAGCCACCACAGAAGATAACAACTGATTGGTGTGGGCACCGGATGTCGATCCTATGGATGGGTTTTTCCATCCACTACCACAACCACTAACTATTGCAGAGTAAGGATACATGAATCTTTCAAAACCCGCACCATGTCTCTAGTTGTAGTCGGAAAACTTCGGCAATGTATAGATGAGATTTTACAAGACTCATCTAAGCTGTTGATTTTCCACCACAAATACCCTTACATGCAGACTAAGGCTACTTTCACACATCCGTCGGTACGGGGCCGTCGCAAACCGTCGGCCCAACGTACCGACAGACGTTGTGCTAAATTTAGCACAACGTGGGCAGCGGATGCAGTTTTACAACGCATTCGCTGCCCATTGTGAGTTCTGGAGAGGAGGGGGCAGAGTTTCGGCCGCGCATGCGCTGTCGAAAATGGCGGACCCGTCGCACAAAAAAACATTACATTGAACGTTTTTTTGTGCGTCGCGGCCGACAAAACACAATGCATCCGTTGCACGACAGATGTGACGTGTGGCCATACGTCGCAATGCGTCGCTAATGCAAGTCTATGGAGAAAAAACGCACCCTGCGGGCAACTTTGCAGGATGTGTTTTTTCTCCAAAACGACACATTGCGACGTAGGCCATAAGACGAAAGTGTGAAAGTAGCCTACGAGTACAGATAACTTTATTTTTTAAGGTATTCTCAGTTGCAAAAATGTGACTTACCATAATAGTTATTTCTCTCTTGCAAATGTTAAGGTCAGGCACATTGTTCACATACATTCTTTTCAGGGCACATCGCAGTCCACCATGAGTTCGAACAAGAAACACAGTTGAAAAACCACCTAAAATTACAGAGGTGTGAAGAAGGTCAAAGGTAGGTCAGAAAGCATGAAAAACACACAATATTTTAGTTAATATACTGATATATACAGTATTTATTGTAAAACCTTTTATGGGGTGGTTGCCTGGTTAAAACAAGTAATCCCCTATCCAGAGGGACCCAGACCAATTGGTAGATCTGGGAATTTATATAACAGTTACAATGGCGTGGCAGGTCAGATGCTCAATGGCTGCTCCATTAAATCTCTATTGACTACCGGAAAAAGTTGTGCGAAGCTCCGAAATGAATGAATGGAATGCAGGTCCATTCTAACGGGGATAAAAAAGTTTCCCGTTCTGCTAATCGGTGCTGGTATGTAACTGGAAGACCCCTTTAAGCTGCAAATGAGAACCAAGGAAAATCAGATTCTAACCCTGGCAGCACTACGTAAGCCATAGATCTAAAAAATGAAAAGGAAAACAAAAAATTTCTTTACAGCATAATTATGAAAGTCCAAGATAAATGGACAACCAAAAAACATAAAAGATGTTAAATATTAGAATTAATAAATTTTACAAATTTAAATACTATAATGTAACCAGCTTGAAATGACTGGCCAACTCATATTGCAGAACCCATTAATGAATACTTTAGATCCTAAAGTTGGTCACCAGGCTAACATTTCTAAAATTCAAAACAGCCTTTTACATACAGCTACATGTTAGGATGTGCGCACATTTACATCTAAAGACATTTCATTCAACAATATCCGTGATGAAAACAGAATTTTTACATAGGTTTAGCTAAACCAGTCACAAAGCTTTGTATAGAATCCCAAGCTCTATGGTATTTTTTCTTTATTCTCGTAGAATTGTTTTGGTTTTGCAACAGAAATTTTAATTCTGAAGAAAATTAATCAAAATAAAATGAACCCCCAAAACATATTCCTATTAACTTTTTATTGAGACTTCCAATATAGCAACGTCTGCAGCACTATTCTTACCTTGAGAAACACTATAACGCAATCTATCAATGCCTTATAATAGCAAGAATCCTTAATGCTAATGTGATCAGTGCCTAATAGAGTAACTTGTGAAGGCCAGTTCTGGGCAAAAAAAAATTTCATTTATTTTAATTACTCACTTATATAGCGCCATTAATTTTGCAATGCTTTACAGACATTATTTTTGCAAACATTTGGGGTTAAAAACATTCTTTTGCAATTGGGTTTTATTTTTCTCATATTTCAGGATACATCGGGGGCTTATCTACAGCATTACAGAATGCTGTAGATAAACCCCTGATGCCGGTGGGCTTAGGTCATCTTCAGTGGCGTAACTACAAAGTTATGGGCCCCGGTGCGAACTTTCAAATGGGGCCCCCCCCACCATGCCAAAATATTTGGTGAATTAGAAATGGAGACACGCACGAACGAACATGATCTGCGTTAGTATACATGCACCATTACAGAATTAGTTGTAGGCTGTGTTCACAAGACTGAAGTTCACTGTCTGTATACAGACCACAACCTCCAGCCTCGTGGAGGGTATCCCGATCCAAACTCACACCCTCATCCTGGACTTCCTCTTCACGTTCAGTTTGTCCGAAGATGGAGACAGCGACACCAGCGCTGATTGGCGCCGGGCATCTCAACAGCACATCACAGCCCCGAGGGGGTCATAACAGCCACTGTGGGAATGGCACAGGCACAGGAGGTGAGTATAGGCTTTATTATTTTATTGGGGTGAACATTTAGTTTAACACGAGGTTGTCCTAGTGGGAGACAATCCCTTTAAACATCCAGGCAAAGAAAAAACAGAAGTGCACTCACCGGTCTCTTGTGCGAAAGTCCTTTATTACATACTAGATGGCAGCCCGATTCTAAAGAATCGGGAGTCTAGAATCCATATATACTTTATTTATTCAAATGTAAGAATAATACAATTAATAAATAATAGTAAGAAAGAACAAAAAATGGCTGCACTCACCAGCTCTTGACAATTCTTGACAGTACGGCACATTTCTGATTGGTCGCTCGCGGCAGGCGGCAACCAATCAGAAAAGTGCCGCGCACCACGAAGGCATATATCTTTGTCCACCCTGAGCGGGTGTAGGACGCTGGTGACGTCACTTATCTCCGGACATTATCTCCGGACAAAGCCACGGAAGTTGGCACAAATTGCCGGAAGTAGTATTCTAGGCAATTATATATTAGATTTTAATGTTATCAGTGTTTACCTTTGAACGTTTATATTGTATTGTCCTGTCACCAGCCATGTGTACGATTATCGGCCGAAAGCCTCTCTGGAACCAATAATCACCCCATGTAAAGGTATCTTTATAAGTTAAAGATTCAGAATACTATGACTTTTATCATATCCTGAACAGTCAAGTTTTTTATGAACCGTTAAGGTTTTCTGGTTGAAGTAAAAAAAACTCTGAGTGTTTACAGTTTGAAACCATAAAATGTTGAAAAATTATGTCATTCTTGAGTAGATCACTCAATGGTGCTCATAAACGTGTCAAATTTGATCTATAATATACTTTAATATACGTTACTTTAATCTTTAATATACTTAAGAACAGGGCCCCAGACGTCACACAGGGGGTCTGAAACACCGCACAGTGGTCCAAAATATCGCTGTGCTCTGCCTGGGGCCCCATATGCTGCCTGGGGCCCCTGTGCTCTGCCTGGGGCCCCATATGCTGCCTGGGGCCCCTGTGCTCTGCCTGGGGCCCCTGTGCTCTGCCTGGGGCCCCATGTTCTGCCTGGGGCCCCTGTGCTCTGCCTGGGGCCACTGTGCTCTGCCTGGGGCCCCATATGCTGCCTGGGGCCCCTGTGCTCTGCCTGGGGCCCCATATGCTGCCTGGGGCCCCTGTGCTCTGCCTGGGGCCCCTGTGCTCTGCCTGGGGCCCCATAGGCTGCCTGGGGCCCCTGTGCTCTACCTGGGACCACTGTGCTCTGCCTGGGGCCCCATATGCTGCCGGGGGCCCCTGTGCTCTGCCTGGGGCCCCTGTGCTCTGCCTGGGGCCCCATGTTCTGCCTGGGGCCACTGTGCTCTGCCTGGGGCCCCATAGGCTGCCTGGGGCCCCTGTGCTCTGCCTGGGACCACTGTGCTCTGCCTGGGGCCCCATATGCTGCCTGGGGCCCCTGTGCTCTGCCTGGGGCCCCATATGCTGCCTGGGGCCCCATATGCTGCCTGGGGCCCCTGTGCTCTGCCTGGGGCCCCATATGCTGCCTGGGGCCCCTGTGCTCTGCCTGGGGCCCCTGTGCTCTGCCTGGGGCCCCATGTTCTGCCTGGGGCCCCTGTGCTCTGCCTGGGGCCACTGTGCTCTGCCTGGGGCCACTGTGCTCTGCCTGGGGCCCCATAAGCTGCCTGGGGCCCCTGTGCTCTGCCTGGGACCACTGTGCTCTGCCTGGGGCCCCATATGCTGCCTGGGGCCCCTGTGCTCTGCCTGGGGCCCCATATGCTGCCTGGGGCCCCTGTGCTCTGCCTGGGGCCCCTGTGCTCTGCCTGGGGCCCCATGTTCTGCCTGGGGCCCCTGTGCTCTGCCTGGGGCCACTGTGCTCTGCCTGGGGCCCCATATGCTGCCTGGGGCCCCTGTGCTCTGCCTGGGGCCACTGTGCTCTGCCTGGGGCCCCATATGCTGCCTGGGGCCCCTGTGCTCTGCCTGGGTGTAGGACACTGGTGACGTCACTTATCTCCGGACATTAGCTCCGGACATTAGCTCCGGACATTATCTCCGGACATTAGCTCCGGACAAAGCCACGGAAGTTGGCACAAATTGCAGGAAGTAGTATTCTAGGCAATTATATATTAGATTACATATGCGGGCACACTTGGGGAGAACATGGACAAAAGACAAACTCTTTTGTCCACGTTCTCCCCAAGTGTGCCCGCATATCTAATATATAATTGCCTAGAATACTACTTCCTGCAATTTGTGCCAACTTCCGTGGCTTTGTCCGGAGCTAATGTCCGGAGCTAATGTCCGGAGCTAATGTCCGGAGCTAATGTCCGGAGCTAAGTGACGTCACCAGTGTCCTACACCCAGGCAGAGCACAGGGGCCCCAGGCAGAGCACAGTGGCCCCAGGCAGAGCACAGGGGCCCCAGGCAGCATATGGGGCCCCAGGCAGAGCACAGTGGTCCCAGGCAGAGCACAGGGGCCTCAGGCAGCCTATGGGGCCCCAGGCAGAGCACAGTGGCCCCAGGCAGAGCACAGGGGCCCCAGGCAGCATATGGGGCCCCAGGCAGAGCACAGGGGCCCCAGGCAGCATATGGGGCCCCAGGCAGAGCACAGTGGCCCCAGGCAGAGCACAGGGGCCCCAGGCAGAACATGGGGCCCCAGGCAGAGCACAGGGGCCCCAGGCAGAGCACAGGGGCCCCAGGCAGAGCACAGGGGCCCCAGGCAGAGCACAGGGGCCCCAGGCAGAGCACAGGGGCCCCAGGCAGCATATGGGGCCCCAGGCAGAGCACAGGGGCCCCAGGCAGCATATGGGGCCCCAGGCAGAGCACAGGGGCCCCAGGCAGAACATGGGGCCCCAGGCAGAGCACTGGGGCCCCAGGCAGCATATGGGGCCCCAGGCAGAGCACAGGGGCCCCAGGCAGAGCACAGTGGCCCCAGGCAGAGCACAGGGGCCCCAGGCAGAACATGGGGCCCCAGGCAGAGCACAGAGGCCCCAGGCAGAGCACAGGGGCCCCAGGCAGCATATGGGGCCCCAGGCAGAGCACAGGGGCCCCAGGCAGCATATGGGGCCCCAGGCAGAGCACAGGGGCCCCAGGCAGCATATGGGGCCCCAGGCAGAGCACAGTGGTCCCAGGCAGAGCACAGGGGCCCCAGGCAGCCTATGGGGCCCCAGGCAGAGCACAGTGGCCCCAGGCAGAACATGGGGCCCCAGGCAGAGCACAGGGGCCCCAGGCAGAGCACAGGGGCCCCAGGCAGCATATGGGGCCCCAGGCAGAGCACAGTGGTCCCAGGTAGAGCACAGGGGCCCCAGGCAGCCTATGGGGCCCCAGGCAGAGCACAGGGGCCCCAGGCAGCATATGGGGCCCCAGGCAGAGCACAGGGGCCCCAGGCAGCATATGGGGCCCCAGGCAGAGCACAGTGGCCCCAGGCAGAGCACAGGGGCCCCAGGCAGAACATGGGGCCCCAGGCAGAGCACAGGGGCCCCAGGCAGAGCACAGGGGCCCCAGGCAGCATATGGGGCCCCAGGCAGAGCACAGGGGCCCCAGGCAGCATATGGGGCCCCAGGCAGAGCACAGCGATATTTTGGACCACTGTGCGGTGTTTCAGACCCCCTGTGTGACGTCTGGGGCCCTGTTCTTAAGTATATTAAAGATTAAAGTAACGTATATTAAAGTATATTATAGATCAAATTTGACACGTTTATGAGCACCATTGAGTGATATACTCAAGAATGACATAATTTTTCAACATTTTATGGTTTCAAACTGTAAACACGCAGAGTTTTTTTTACTTCAACCAGAAAGCCTTAACGGTTCATAAAAAACTTGACTGTTCAGGATATGATAAAAGTCATAGTATTCTGAATCTTTAACTTATAAAGATACCTTTACATGGGGTGATTATTGGTTCCAGAGAGGCTTTCGGCCGATAATCGTACACATGGCTGGTGACAGGACAATACAATATAAACGTTCAAAGGTAAACACTGATAACATTAAAATCTAATATATAATTGCCTAGAATACTACTTCCGACAATTTGTGCCAACTTCCGTGGCTTTGTCCGGAGATAATGTCCGGAGATAAGTGACGTCACCAGCGTCCTACACCCACTCAGGGTGGACAAAGATATATGCCTTCGTGGTGCGCGGCACTTTTCTGATTGGTTGCCGCCTGCCGCGAGCGACCAATCAGAAATGTGCCGTACTGTCAAGAATTGTCAAGAGCTGGTGAGTGCAGCCATTTTTTGTTCTTTCTTACTATTATTTATTAATTGTATTATTCTTACATTTGAATAAATAAAGTATATATGGATTCTAGACTCCCGATTCTTTAGAATCGGGCTGCCATCTAGTGTTCTAAATAAAGGACTTTCGCACAAAAGACCGGTGAGTGCACTTCTGTTTTTTCTTTGCCTGGATTTTTATATTCCACTTTTTATGTGCACCCAGTGTCTTAGGCTACGTTCACATTTGCGGCCAGCGCCGCAGCGTCGGGCGCCGCAGCGGCGCCGCATGCGTCATGCGCCCCTATATTTAACATGGGGGCGCATGGACATGCGGCGCACTTGCGTTTTGCGCCGCATGCGTCGCTGCGGCGCCCGCGTCGGGGCGCAGAGGACGCAGCAAGTTGCATTTTTGCTGCGTCCAAATTCAATGAAAAAAACGACGCATGCGGCGCAAAACGCAGCGTTGTGCATGCGTTTTGCTGCGTTTTTGTTTGCGTTGTGCGCTGCGGCGCCGACGCTGCGGCGCACAACGCAAATGTGAACGTAGCCTAAGGTCAGGCATACATGGCATAACAGCGGCAATCAGTTGTACTATTTATTTGTGGAGGCAGAGACACGTAGGCACATCGGTGATGTGTATTTTTTCTATATCTCTACAATCCCTTTAAACAGTGGACTCTTTATTAGCCCATGTGGCAACATTTCAGTTTCATATCAGAGAAATGTCCTGTTATTGATCCGAAACGTTGCCACGTTGGGCCAATAAAGAGTCTGACACTTATCACAATCAATCAGAGTGGTGTGTGTGTGTGTGTGTGTGTGTGTGTGTGTGTGTGTGTGTGTGTGTGTGTATGTGTATGTGTGTAAGTGTGTATATATATACATATATATATATATCACAGACCCACACACAAACATTATATAAGTGAAACTGCGACTGAGGTATGTACGTTATATAGGTTATACCACTGTGTGTAATATACTGCGACCACTGTGTATAGCCCATATAGGCCAGCTGCAGTGTGTATGTGTGTGTGTGTATGTATATAACACGCACACTGCGGCTGGCCTATATGGGCTATACACAGCGGTCGCAGTATATTACACACAGTGGTATAACCTATATAACGTACATACCGCAGTTGCAGTTTCACCTATACAATGTATATAGACTGCTGTACATGCATTATATAGGTGATACTGTGATTGCAGTGTGTAGATGCACTATATATACACAGCAGTATCAGCTATATCACGTGTATACACATTAGTCACAGTGTCACCTATATAATGAATATAGACTTCTGTATATACATTATATAGGTGATACGGTGATTATGTACAGCAGTGTCACATATATTGTACATACAGCAGTCTATACACAGTATACAGGTCAAACTGCAAATGCTGCATATATGTAAAAAGCTTTCACCCTGGTACTCACCTGAGATGGAGTAGGATGAGGAGGGTCCACTGTCCAGGCAGCGTCGGAGGTGCTGAAGACTTGGAGCGGATGCCGGCCGGGGATTGGTGAGGAGAGCGCTGTTCAGAGTGAGGCTCAAGCTACTTTCACACTAGCGTCATACGATGCACGACGAATTGCGTCGTTGCGACGTACCGACGCAGTGAAAGCGCCGCACAACGGGGGCAGCGGATGCTGTTTTTCAACGCATCCGCTGCCCCATTGTGATGTGGTGATGAACGTTTTTTGGTGGCGACGGTCTGATGCAACCGTCGCACGATGGTTGCGACATGTGGCAATGCGTCGCTAATGCAAGTCTATGGAGAAAAAACGCATCCTGCAAGCACTTTTGCAGGATGCTTTTTTTCTACAAAACGACGCATAGCGACGTGCAGTGCACGACGCTAGTGTGAAAGTAGCCTCAGGCATCTGTGCGGCCTTTTCACACTTCTGCACAGGCCCTGGTGTGCACACGCTCTCCTCTTTGCCCGTACTGACCAGGGCTGCAGACGCACGCCCAAGCACGAACGAGGGCCGCACTCACAAAGGGCACAGAAATCACAGGGGGCACATAGCTGGGGGGCACAGAGATCATATTGGTGCATACAGCGGGGGGGGGGCACAGATCATATTGGGGTACACAGCGTGGCGGCAGAGATCATATTGGGGCACTCAGTGGGGGGCACAGAGATCATATTGGTGCATAAAGCGGGGCACAGAGATCATATTGGTGCATACAGCGGGGGGCACAGAGATCATACTGGGGCAAACAGTGGGGCACAGAGATCATATTGGTACATACAGCGGGGGGCACAGAGATCATATTGGTGCATACAGCGGGGGGCACAGATCATATAGGGGCACACAGCGGGGGCACAGAGATCAAATTGGGGCACACAGCGGGGCACAGAGATCATATTGGTGCACACAGCGGGGGGCACAGATCATATAGGGGCACACAGCGGGGGGCACAGAGATCAAATTGGGGCACACAGCGGGGCACAGAGATCAAATTGGTGCATACAGCGAGCACAGAGATCATATTGGTGCATACAGCGGGGGGCACAGATCATATTGGTGCATACAGCGGGGGGCACAGAGATCATATTGGGGCACACAGTGGGGGGCACAGAGATCATATTGCTGCATACAGCGGGGGACAGAGATCATATTGGTGCATACAGGGGGGGGCACAGAGATCATATTGGGGCACAGAGATCATATTGGCGCATACAGCGGGGGGCACAGATCATATTGGGGCACACATCGGGGGCACAGATCATATTGGAGCACAGAGATCATATTGGGGCACTCTGCGTGGGGCACAGAGATCATATTGGGGCACACAGTGGGGGGCACAGATCATATTGGGGCACACAGATCATATTGGGGCAAACAGTGGGAGGTGGCACAGAGCTGAGGGGCACAGATCACCTGCAGAGAGGCACAGAGCTGGCAGCACAGAGATCGCTCTGGAGTCTGGACTCTGTTGGGCAGCAGCTCCTATTTCCGGAGTCGGGACAGGACAGGAGAGCATTGGGCGGTAACTCCGCCCACCGGGTAACCCCGCCCACCCCAATTACATCATTCCTGTGCTGCTGTGCAGGAGAGGCAGCGTTCTGTAATGAACGCTGCTTACCCTGCACCCGGGGGTTAAAGGGTCGGCAGCCGGCACGATATGGCAGGCTGCCCCCGGAGAATTGCGGACCTGCCGGCTGGCCGCATTTAAAGCCACCCACTGATTTAAAGGGCCGGCAGACAATTTTGTAGCTCAGTGCTTAGGGGCCCGCCCAGTCTTTGCTGGACTGGGCGGGCCCTAAGCACTCCGGGCCCAGTCGCAGCTGCGACCCCTGCGACCGCGGTAGTTCTGCCCTGGTCATCTTTGATTTTGGGGGTGACCGGTTCCCTTTAAAAAATATTGCTTTCTAAAGGCTGTGTTACACTGTACCTTATTGGCTGCAAAATGAGTTAAAGGAAACCGGTCACATCAGGTAATGCCAATTACATGTAGCTATAGGGTAAGGCCGGCGTCACACTCAGCGTACGAAAATACAGTCCGTTTTTTACAGCCGTAATACGTAGAAATGTTCCCAAAATAGTGGTCCGTGTGTCATCCGTAGGCAGGGTGTGGCAGCGTATTTTGCGCATGTCATCCTCCGTATGTAATCCATATGGCATCCGTACTGCGATATTCTCTCGCAGGCTTGCAAAACCGACATTTAATGGATTTATGTGCTCAAATGGTCGTTAAAACATATATACAGTATATATATATATATATATATATATATATATATATATATATATATATATATATATATATATATATATATATATATATATATATATATGTATATATATGTATTTCAGACAGCGCTAGATATCATAAAAGCCGGTAATTCAATTGCCGGCTTTTGCTCTCTCCTTCCCAAACCCGACATGATATGAGACATGGTTTACATACAGTAAACCATCTCGTATCCCTTTTTTTTTTTTGCATATTCCACACTACTAATGTAAGTAGTGTGCATGTGCAAAATTTGGGCCCTCTAGCTATTAAATTAAAGGGTTAAATCGCTGAAAAAACTGGCGTGGGCTCCCGAGCAATTTTCTCCACCAGAGTGGTAAAGCCAGTGACTGAGGGCAGATATTAATAGCCTAGGGAGGTACCGAGGTTATTGGCCCCCCCTGGCTAAAAACATCTGCCCCAGCCACCCCAAAAAAGGCACATCTGGAAGATGCGCCTATTCTAGCACTTAGCCTCTCTCTTCCCACTCTCGTGTAGTGGTGGGATATGGGGTAATGAAGGGTTAATGTCACCTTGCTATTGTAAGGTGACATTAAGCCAGGTTAATAATGGAGAGGCGTCAATTATGACACCTATCCATTATTAATCCAATAGTACGAAATGGTTAAAAAAAAAAAAAAAACACACACACATTATTACAAAGTACTTTAATGAAATAAAGACACAGGGTGTTTTAATATTTTATTAGACTCTTAATCCACCTGAAGACCCTCGTTCTGTAAAAAAGGAAAAATAAAAAAACAACAATATCCCATACCTTCCATCGTTCTGCTCACGTCCCACGATGTAAATCCATCTGAAGGGGTTAAATCATTTTACAGCCAGGAGCTCTGCTAATGCAGTCGCTCATGCCTGTAAAACCCCGGGGAATGAATGGAAAGCAGATTGACCTGTAGTTACCTTGAGTCGCGGTGATGCGCCCTCTGCTGGATGAACTCATATGAACTCGAGCGTGGGAACTTTTCCCAGGCTAGAGTTCATATGAGGACATCCAGCAGAGGGCGCATCACTGCGACTCCAGGTAACTACAGGACATTCCCCCTGCACTCCATTCATTCCCCGTCTTTTTACAACCACGAGCACAGCTGCTTTAGCAGAGCTCCTGGGTGTAAAATGATTTAACCCCTTCAGATGGATTTACATTGTGGGACTGCCAGAACGACGGAAGGTATGGGATATTGTTGATTTTTTATTTTTCCTTTTTTACAGAACGAGGGTCTTCAGGTGGATTAAGAGAATAATGAAATATTAAAACACCCTGTGTCTTTATTTCATTAAAGTACTTTTCAATAATGTGTGTGTTATTAACCATTCCGTACTATTGGATTAATAATGGATAGGTGTCATAATTGACGCCTCTCCATTATTAACCTGGCTTATTGTCACCTTACAATAGCAAGGTGACATTAACCCTTCATTACCCCATATCCCACCGCTACATGGGAGTGGGAAGAGATTGGCCAAGTGCCAGAATAGGTGCATCTTCCAGATGTGCCTTTTCTGGGGTGGCTGGGGCAGATGTTTTTAGCCAGGGGGGGCCAATAACCATGGTACCTCCCTAGGCTATTAATATCTGCTCTCAGTCACTGGCTTTACCACTCTGGCGGAGAAAATTGCGCGGGAGCCCATGCCAATTTTTTCCACGATTTAACCCTTTATTTTTCAAGCTACAGCGTCCAAATTTTGCACATACACACTACTAACATTAGTAGTGTGGAATATGCACAAAAAAAAAGGGATATGAGATGGTTTACTGTATGTAAACCATGTCTCATATCATGTCGGGTTTGTGAAGGAGAGAGGAAAAGCCGGCAATTGAATTATCGGCTTTTCTATAGAACACCGCTGCGTATATCTCGCAAGTCACACTGCTGGTCCGTGTGTAATCCGTATTTTTCTCGCCCCCATAGACTTTCATTGGCGTATTTTTTGCGCAATACGCTGACAAACGCAGCATGCTGCGATTTTCTACGGCCGTACAATACCGTATATTACGGATGTGTAATATACGGCTGATAGGAGCAGCCCCATAGAGATTCATTGGGCCGTGTGTAATGCTTGTTTTACGGACGTATTTTCTGCGCTCATACGTCCGTAAAACTCGCTAGTGTGACGCCGGCCTTACTCTGTAATTAAATAGTATTAGAAAGGTGGCCAGTCTACGTATTGAAAGCAGGGCACCAAGGAGAAAATTAACTTTATTCCTCCGGGTATCCACTGGCTTTCAGTCATAGAGGCATGCCGCTGGCTTTCAGTCATACAGTAACCACTCAATACACAGTGAGTGGCAGCTGTAAGCAGACACCGACACTGACTGAAACTTGGCTCACCAGTGCATGAGTGCAGAGCCAGTTGGGATTTTAGCCTCCATTCAATGAGAGGTGACTGTAACCGCGCCGGCATGCCTGTATATCTGAAAGCCAGCAGATCCTGGTAGAAATAAACTTAATTACTCCCTACAGCCGTGCTTTCAGTATGGCGGCCGGACAGCTTTCTAACATTATTTATCTGCAGACTAATCTTGTATCTGCAGATAAATGGCGTAATCCGACATGACAGCGTTCCTTTTGCCAAGAATCAGTCAGTACGCTCATTCTGAGTTTATCACTTTTTTATGTCTCTTTATCGGAGCTCTTTTCAGTTAACTTATGACCACAGAACACATCAAAACACAATGTTTAGAGGGAAAAAAAATCAACATATTAATGAAACCCAATTGCAAAAACGATTTTTAGCCCCAAACATATGCATTTTTTTAACCTTAAAAGTCCCCAAAGATGAACACGTATTTACTGCAGATATCCTGCAGTAATTTCCACAATGGTACTGACTGCTGCCAATATCCACGTTAAATTCGCACTGACAAGTGCAGCAGAAATTGGTATGCTACAGATATCACACCACAGCCCATATCTTCATCAGCGAGTGCGCAACATTTCTTTAAATCTTATGCAGTATGCGGACACTAAGGCTTCATTCACACGTCCGTGTTGCACCCTTGTTTTACAACATGTACCCATTATAGTCTATGGGGCTCTTCACATGTCCATGTTTTTTCACAGACCGCGTGTCCGTGCAAAACTCAGAGCAGGACAGAATAAAGGTGCCAATATAAGTCTATGCAGTCATGAAAAACATGTAGAGCACAAGGATGGCATCCATGTACTGTATGTGTATAAAATTGCAAATGTAGGAGAAGTTTTGTAATTAATTTTTTTATCAGTGAAAAACATTGATTGTAAAATCGGACACACTGATGGCACCAGTAGCATTTTTTGACCTAAATGCATAATATACGTAGATGTCTGGCAGATTTTCCAACAGCTTTTTTCCAAATACATATTGGTTTTTTTTTGTTTGTTTTATTATGTATGATAACTTCTTACCCTTGGAAAACCGGTTTACTTCACCCATTTGAAGAAATACATTTTCAAATTATCCAATCTTAAATAGGAAGTTCACACACTTTATATAAAAAAAAAACCAAAACAAAACACAAAAATAATGGGTGTCCAACACGGTTAATCCACAAGCTTAAGGCTGCCGTCACACTAGCAGTATTTGGTCAGTATTTTACATCAGTATTTGTAAGCCAAAACCACGAGTGGAACAATCAGAGGAGAAGTATAACAGAAACACATCACCACTTCTGTATTTATCACCCGCTCCTGGTTTTGGCTTACAGATACTGATGTAAAATACTGACCAAATACTGATAGTGTGACGGCAGCCTTAGGCTACTGTCTGACAATGAGTTTCTGGTGAGTTTTTGATGCTGCAGATTTTCTGCGCCTTATAAGTAAATTTGTTTTTTCCTTTGAGTATTTTTTTTATTTCATATGTTTTTATGGGTTGGGTTACGAGCTTACATATTTTGGCCAGAATATAAACTAATACCTCACATTAGTGGCTAAGCAGCCACCCCCTCCATTAGTTTGGTAGGTTGTGAGTGGCTGCCTTATTGGTATTTCTGCACCTGTGTTTTCTCCATCTTAACCACATGGGTCCACTGCATCCTGACTGTGCATTTGTTTGGTGGCCTAAGCAGGTAAGCATCTCTGCCTTTTTTTGCAATTTTTTGGAATTTTTGGAGGATCTTTGAATCCTTTTTTTGTGCTAGCATTGGTTACAGTAGGACTCGTAAGCGTGGGGACCCTTGACGTTGGGTTACAAGCTTACATATTTTGGCCAGAATATAAACTAATACCTCACATATTTTTTTATATGTGTTTTTTGCATTTTTTCGGGGTGCAGTTGGGCCCACTCTGTCTTGTAAACTGTGGTGTCTGTTCACATGGGATGCATCTTAATAGCGCTGGGCAGCCCGCCTGATCTAATAGAAGGGCGTAACTAATAGGCTGTTAACCTGGATTCTGTGCATTCCCATTGTGTGTAACCTGGATTCTGTGCATTCCCATTGTGTGAACAGCGCCACATACAAGTCTCTAATGTGCAGTCATATGCTAAGCAGCCACCCGCTCCATTAACCCCTTAACGACCGCCGATACGCCTTTTAACGGCGGCCGCTAAGGGTACTTAAACCACAGCGCCGTTAATTAACGGCACTGTGGAAAAAGTGAATAGCGCCCCCCAGAGTCGGATTTTCTCTGGGGTCTCGGTTGCCGAAGGTAGCCGAGACCCCAGAGAACATGATTCGGGGGGTTTTACCGACCCCCGAGTTGCGATCGCCGGTAATTAACGTTTACCGGCGGTCGCAACAAAAAAAAAAACAAACCGCGATTTGCCGTTTAATTTCTCTGTCCTCCGATGTGATCGCACATCGGAGGACAGAGAAATGTGGTCCCCGATGGCCCCCAATAGCCCCCCGATACTTACCTACCTCCCCCGGTGCTCCTCGTGGCTCCCGATGGGCGCCGCCATCTTTTTTCCGGGAAACAATGGCGGGCGCACGGGCAGTGCGCCCGCCGCCCGGCACCCGGAAGATCTTTGGGGTCTCGGCTGCCGGGGGTAGCCGAGACCCCAAAGAACATGATCGGGGTCGGTTTGCACCGACCCCTGTTTTGCGATCGCCGGTAATTAACAGTTTACCGGCGACCGCAAAAAAAAAAAAAAAAAAGCGATCTGTAATTCTTTGTCCTCTGATGTGATCGCACATCAGAGGACAGAGAAATAGGGGGATTAGGGGACCCCAACATACTCACCCGGTGTCCCTGGGTCCTCTTCTGTCTTCTCCTGCCGGCCGGCTTTTTCATCATGGCGGGCGCATGCGCAGTGCGCCCGCCATCTGCTGCCATCTGCCGGCCGGCAGGAGAAGACGAGTTGGGGCTAAAATTAGGGTTAGGGTTAGAGTTAGGGTTAGAGTTAGGGTTAGAGTTAGGGTTAGAGTTAGGGTTAGAGTTAGGGTTAGAGTTAGGGTTAGAGTTAGGGTTAGAGTTAGGGTTAGAGTTAGGGTTTGAGTTAGGGTTAGGGTTGGGGCTAAATTTAGGGTTAGGGCTAGGGTTAGGGTTAGGCTACTTTCACACTAGCGTTTTTTGGCTTCCGTCGCAATGCGTCGTTGGAGAAAAAACGCATCCTGCAAAAGTGCTTGCAGGATGCGTTTTTTCTCCATTGGCTTGCATTAGCGACGCATTGCGACGGATTGCCACATGTCGCATCCGTCGTGCGACGGATGCGTCGTGCTTTGGCGGACCGTCGGCACAAAAAAAGCTACATGTAACTTTTTTGTGCGACGTGTCCGCCATTTCCGACCGCGCATGCGTGGCCGGAACTCCGCCCCCGCCTCCCCGCACCTCACAATGGGGCAGCGGATGCGTTGAAAAAACAGCATCCGCTGCACCCGTTGTGCGGCGCTTACATCGCTAGCGTCGGTACGTCGGCCCGACACACTGCGATGGGCTGAGTACGACGCTAGTGTGAAAGTAGCCTTAGGCTTCTTTCACACTTGCGTCGGTACGGGGCGGTCGCAATGCGTCGGCCCGACGTACCGACGCACGTTGTGAAAATTGTGCACAACGTGGGCAGCGGATGCAGTTTTTCAAAGCATCCGCTGCCCAGTCTATGTCCTGGGGAGGAGGGGGCAGAGTTACGGCCATGCATGCGCGGAAATGGCGGACGCGACGTACAAAAAAAAGGTTACATTGAACTTTTTTTGTGACGACGGGGGCTAAAGTTATGGTTAGGGTTGGGGCTAAAGTTAGGGTTAGGGTTGGGGCTAAAGTTAGGGTTAGAGTTGGGATTAGTGTTACGTTTGGGATTAGGGTTGGGATTAGGGTTAGGGATTAGGGTTAGGGGTGTGTTGGATTTAGGGTTTTGATTAGGGTTATGGTTAGGGTTGAGATTAGGGCTGTTTTGGGGTTAGGGTTGTGATTATCGTTAGGGTTGTGATTAGGATTATGGATCGGGTTGAGATTAGGGTTAGGGGTGTGTTGGAGTTAGGGTTGGAGTTATAATTTGGGGGTTTCCACTGTTTAGGTACATCAGGGGGTCTCCAAACACGACAGCCAATTTTGCGCTAAAAAAGTCAAATGGTACTCCCTCCCTTCTGAGCTCTGCCGTGTGCCAAAACAGTGGTTTACCCCCACATATGGGGTACCAGCATACTCAGGACAAATTGGACAACAACTTTTGGGGTCCAATTTCTCTTGTTACCCTTGTGAAAATAAAAATTTGGGGGCTAAAAAAATCTTTTGTGTGGGAAAAAAAATATTTTTTATTTTCACTACTCTGCATTATAAACTTCTGTGAAGCACTTGGGCATTCAAAGTTCTCACCACATATCTAGATAAGTTCCTTGGGGGGTCTATTTTCCAAAATGGGGTCACTTGTTGGGTGTTTCTACTGTTTAGGTACATTAGGGGTCTGCAAACGCAACATAACGCCCGCAGACAATTCTATCAAAGTCTGCATTCCAAAATGGCGCTCCTTCCCTTCCGAGCTCTGCCGTGCGCCCAAACAGTGGTTTACCCCCACATATGGGGTACCAGCATACTCAGGACAAATTGGACAACAACTTTTGGGGTCTAATTTCTCTTGTTACCCTTGTGAAAATAAAAACTTGGGGGCTAAAAAATCTTTATTGTTAAAAAATATATATTTTTTATTTTCACGACTCTGCATTATAAACTTCTGTGATGCACTTGGGCATTCAAAGTTCTCAGTACACATCTAGATAAGTTCCTTGTGGGGTCTAGTTTCCAAAATGGGGTCACTTTTGGGGGGTTTCTACTGTTTAGGCACATCAGGGGCTCTCCAAACGCGACATGGCGTCCGATCTCAATTCCAGTCAATTTTGCATTGAAAAGTCAAATGGCGCTCCTTTGCTTCCGAGCTCAGCCATGCGCCCAAACAGTGGTTTACCCCCACATATGGGGTGTCGGCGTACTCAAGACAAATTGTACAACAACTTCTGGGGTCCATTTTCTCCTGTTACCCTTGGTAAAATAAAAATTTGGAGGCAAAAAGATCATTTTTGTAGAAAAAATGTGTGGGGGGTCTCCACTGTTTAGGCACATCAGCGGCTCTCCAAACAAAATTCCAGCCAATTCTACATTGAAAAAGTAAAACGACACTCCTTCTCTTCCAAGCTCTGCGGTGCGCCCAAACAGTGGTTTACCCCCATATATGGGGTATCGACGTACTCAGGAGAAATTGCACAACAACTTTTGTGGTCTAATTTCTCCTGTTACCCTTGTGAAAATAAGAATTTGTGGGCGAAAAAATCATTTTTGTGAAAACAAATGCGATTTTTTATTTTCACGGCTCTACGCTATAAACTTTTGTGAAGCACTTGGGGGTTCAAAGTGCTCACCACACATCTAGATAAGTTCCTTGGGGGGTCTAGTTTCCAAAATGGTGTCACTTGTGGGGGGTTTCCACTGTTTAGGCACATTAGGGGCTCTCCAAACGCGACATGGCGTCCGATCTCAATTCCAGCCAATTCTGCATTGAAACAGTCAAACGGTGCTCCTTCACTTCCAAGCTCTGCGGTGCGCCCAAACAGTGGTTTACCTCCACATATGGGGTATCGGCGTACTCAGGAAAAATTGCACAACAAAATTAGTGGTTAAATTTCTGTTTTTACACTTGTGAAAATTAAAAAAAATGGTTCTGAAGTAAAATGTTTGCAAAAAAAAAGTTAAATGTTCATTTTTTTCTTCCACATTGTTTTAGTTCCTGTGAAGTACGTAAAGGGTTAATAAACTTCTTGAATGTGGTTTTGAGCAGCTTGAGGGGTGCAGTTTTTAGAATGGTGTCACACTTGGTTATTTTCTATCATATAGACCCCTCAAAATCACTTCAAAGGTGATGTGGTCCCTAAAAAAAACATGGTGTTGTAAAAATGAGAAATTGCTGGTCAACTTTTAACCCTTATAACTCCCTAACAAAAAAAAAAATTTTTGGTTCCAAAATTGTGCTGATGTAAAGTAGACATGTGAGAAATGTTATTTATTAACTATTTTTTTGTGACATATCTCTCTGATTTAAGGGCATAAAAATACAAAGTTTGAAAATTGCAAAATTTTAAAAATTTTCGCCATATTTCCATTTTTTTCATAAATAATCGCAAGTAATATCGAAGAAATGTTACCACTAACTTGAAGTACAACATGTCACGAAAAAACAATCTCAGAATCAGCGGGATCCGATAAAGCGTTCCAGAGTTATAACCTCTTAAAGTGACACTGGTCAGAATTGTAAAAATTGGCTCGGTCATTAAGTACCAAATTTGCTCTCACTAAGGGGTTAATTTGGTAGGTTGCGAGTGGCTGCCTTAGGGCTTGTTTCCACTTGCGAGAAACACGTCCGTGTCTCGCATGTGTAAACCAAGCTGTGGCGCCGGCACTTTGGAGCGGAGCGTGCGGCTCCATGTGTTCCTATGTGGCCGCACGCTCCGCTCTGGAGTGGCGGCGCCACAGCTTGGTTACCACATGCGAGACACGGACGTGTTTCTCGCAAGAAGAAACAAGCCCTTATTGGTATTTCTGCACCTGTGTAGCCATCTTAACCACATGGGTCCACTGCATCCTGATAATGCATTTGTTCGGAGGCCTAGGCAGGTAAGCATCTCTGCCTTTTTTTGCTATTTTTTATTTCATATGTTTTTATCTCGGGTTTTATCTCTTGTTGGCTTTCTTGTTTCAAATGCTTTATGTTTGATACTTCTTGATATTTGGATTTGACAAAACTTTATTGATACAGTTTCCGCTGCAGGTGTGCATGTGTGTTTTTTACTGCAAGTCTATGGGAAATATCTGCAGATAAAACTCGGCGTACCCAAAGAGAAACTGGCATATTGGGGATTTCAAACACGCACCGAAAGTCAGTTTACACTAAGTGAAAAAGCAAAGTGGGCCTGTGATGTCTAAGCCCCATCCACTTTGTTGGAACTGTAAGATGCTGTGTTTCTGAGGCAGCAAAAATACGCAGCATCAAAAACTCATCGAGGGAAGACAGCCCAAAAGTGAATACAAAGAAAAAAATAATTCTTCTACAGACCTCTGGCAGTGATAGCCGCAGGGTTTCTAAATCAACATTGCTGAATATATATATAAAAAGTGTAATATTAATAAGCGTCTATTTTACATAGAATAGATTCATCTGCATATTACAGCTATAATCCAGGAGCACTGCAGATCCAGACATCATTAAATGCTCCGGCTCGGTCAGCTCTACTAAAACTGGGTTACTTCTTGCTCAGTACAAGAATGTCTATTCTTTTCAGAGAGCATGTGATAAAAGAGCGGAGCTTATCTGTTGTGTTCACAAACAGCTACAACTGTCCTCAGCAGCTTCACAGCTTGTCTCTGGCAGGACACTAGAGTGCAGGAGACAAAGGGCACATTGATGGCCTCCTATCACACCTCTATGAATGGGGAAAAACGTTCTACAGCCAAGAAAAGGGGAAATCTAGATATTCAAAAGGTAAACTAAAAAGGAAAAAGGGACATTTTTATTTTTCACAATTTCCTTTTAATGGTTCTTTCAACATGCAATCACTTCTGGACAGTTCTATGTTGGTAATTATCTAATCAGTAAGGTTTTACTGTATAATGACAGTTTGTAGAACACTGGCTCATGATCCTACACTTCAAAGAGGGCAATGATTTCATCCGTAATTTATTTTGCTTAAAGGGAATCTGCCACTGAATGTTTGTTATTCCTTCTGTGGGCACCAACATTTAAGGGCAGATGCCTATATTCCAGCAATGTATCACTTACCGGGCTGCTTGCTGTCATATTGAAAAAAAAAAAAAAATCAATCAGTTTTCTCTGCTGCAGATCTAACAGTTCTCAGAAAGCGGAGCTCTGTATGAGCCCCGCCCACAGCACTGATTGGCAGATTTCTGTGTACACTGTGCATAGGCATAAAGCTGCCAATCACTGATGGGGGTGAGGTTATACAGAGCTCATGAATAGGGAGGACTACACAATAGCATTTTTACTAGTCCTTTAGTGATAAAATCATGGTTTTATCAAGAGGAGTGTATCAAAACAACTTCAAGCAGATCAGTAAATGACACATCACTGGAATAAGGGTGTCTGTCTCCATATTATGCCGCTCTCAGATTTGTTGGCAAAAACCTAGTGATTATTTTCCTTTAGGTTTAGTATGCATAAATGTGGAGGATATTGTCACTTGCATTCTATAAAATTTGGCTGCAGAAAATCCACCATATCCAACTAGGAACATGTTGTTTAAAGGGATATTCTCATCTCAGTCATTTGTGCTAGCCGAGATTGTAATAACACTTTAAAGTGTTAGAGACGGGATTTCTATTCCTACTCAGGCTTTCTCTGTCTTAGGTACCCAAGCTATGAAGAAATAATCAGAGACACACACTGCGTTGTCTTTCCAAGTAGTATCTCTGATTATATCTTCACTAGATTGTGGCCCGATTCTAACGCATCGGGTATTCTAGAATATGCATGTCCCCGTAGTATATGGACAATGATGATTCCAGAATTCGCGGCAGACTGTGCCCGTCGCTGATTGGTCGAGGCAACCATTATGACGTCATAATGGTTGCCATGGCGACGATGATATCTGCGTCGATACTGTGCCCGTCGCTGATTGGTTGAAGCGAATTCGCGGCAGACTGTGCCCGTCGCTGATTGGTCGAGGCAACCTTTCTGACATCATCGTCGCCATGCTGTGCCCGTCGCTGATTGGTCGAGGCCGCGCAGCCTCGACCAATCAGAGACGCGGGATTTCCAGGACAGACAGACAGACAGAAAAACCCTTAGACAATTCTATATATAGATAGCTCTTGGGTTCCCAAGACAGAGAAAGCCTGAGCAGGAATAGAAATCCCGTCTCTAACAAAAGGAATTTCCAGCCATCAAACTAAATTAAAAATGGCTCTGTATGGGTTAAAATAAGAATTCATACTCGCCTGCCCCTTACCGATCACCCCTCCCCGTCACTTTTCACCCATACTTCCTGATGCTGCAATGGCTTCCCATCATGTGATTGCTGCAACCAGATTTGTTGTGATTCACGCCGTTATGATTATGGTCTTAATTTTACTGTACTGAAGAGCATGTTTTTCTTAGGTCAATGGGTGACAGTTGAGAAAAATGATGTAAACTAGTATTAGCGTGTGATTTGTGTCTGTTTTTTAATCAGTTTAGATCAGGATAGCTGATCTATTTAACATCAGATGTTCTTCAGGCTTTGCTGCCTAAGAGGGACCTCAAACACCCGCAGGAGGGTCGGTTGTGAAGAAGTCCCTTCACCGTAATCAATGCTGCATGAAGTGCTGCCAATGCAGGGAGATCTTACTGCCCATGTGCAGGGTGGCAAACTATCCAGGAATTACAGCACAGTCCATACAAATAGGGCACACTAAAACAATTTAAAGGGCCACTGTCACCCCCCCCCAGCCGTTATAAACTAAAAGAGCCATCTTGTGCAGCAGTAATGCTGCAGTCTAACAAGGTGGCTCTTTTAGTTTTTGATTCATTTATTACCTCAATAAAGCGTTTTAAAAATTGGCCACACATACCAGATATTATACCTGGAGGCGGTCCGAAGCGTCCTGTATGAAGCTCCCAACTGCCGTCACTCTTCTCTTCAGGGGCGATGGTCCCCGCCCCCTGAGCGCTGTTATCGTCTGAAATCCGGCGCCTGCGCTGTGCGTGCCTGCCTGGGGCCTGCGCAGTGTTCATTGTCAGTGCGGCCACACTGTTGCTGAAGCCCCCGCCCCACACTGTTATTCATTATGCACAGTGCGGGGCTGGGGTTCCTGGGAAGGCGGGGGAGCGTCGGAGCTGGGGAGCGTCTAAACAGCGCAGTGCGCATGCCCAGGAACCCCAGCCCCGCACTGTGCATAATGAATAACAGTGCGGGGCGGGGGATTCAGCAACAGTGTGGCCGCACTGACAATGAACACTGCGCAGGCCCCAGGCAGGCACGCACAGCGCAGGCGCCGGATTTCAGAAGATAACAGCGCTCAGGGGGCGGGGACCATCGCCCCTGAAGAGAAGAGTGACGGCAGTTGGGAGCTTCTCATAGAGGACGATTCGGACCGCCTCCTGGCACAATATCTGGTATGTGTGGCCAATTTTTAAAACGCTTTTTTGAGGTAATAAATGAATCAAAAACTAAAAGAGCCACCTTGTTAGACTGCAGCATTACTGCTGCACAAGGTGGCTCTTTTAGTTTATAACGGCTGGAGGGGGGTGACAGTGGCCCTTTAAAGCATCAGTGATTCTTCTGAAGCAACTTATAAAGATTTGGACTGTAAATATCATTTATGATAGGCTGTAGACATTTATCACTTATAATCATAGTGATTTATTATGGCTTTCCAATGTGCCCGTGATTTTATTATAAGCTGCCAAGAAAAAAAAAAAAAACTGGCAACTCTAACCATATGTTAGATTATCAAGGTTGAAGCTTTCATATAGACAGACTGAGGGCTAGCATAGCCCTGAAGGGCAGCCCAGTAATAGTGGTTGGGTTCTTTAACCCCTTCCCGACCCATGACGCCACGTAGGCGTCATGAAAGTCAGTGCCAGTCCGACCCATGACGCCCATGTGGCGTCATGGAATGATCGCATCCCTGCAGATCGGGTGAAAGGGTTAACTCCAATTTCACCCGATCTGCAGGGACAGGGGGAGTGGTGCTTCAGCCCAGGGGGGGTGGCTTCACCCCCTCATGGCTACGATCGCTCTGATTGGCTGTTGAAAGTGAAACAGCCAATCAGAGCGATTTGTAATATTTCACTAAGAAAACTGGTGAAATATTACAATCCAGCCATGGCCGATGCTGCAATATCATCGGCCATGGCTGGAAAACCTAATCTGTACCCCCCCACACCCACCGATCTCCTGCCCAGTCCACCGTTATGAGGTCCGCCCTCCTAAGTCGTCCTCTCCGCTCCCCCGTCGTCCTGTCTGCTCCCCCCGTGCTCCAATCCCACCCCCCCGTCCTCCCGGTGTCCGTCCGTCTTCTCCATGGGCGCCGCCATCTTGGAAAATGGCGGGCGCATGCGCAGTGCGCCCGCCGAATCTGCCGGCCGGCAGATTCGTTCCAGGTATATTTTGATCACTGCGATATAACCTATCACAGCGATCAAAATAAAAAAAATAGTAAATGACCCCCCCCCCTTTATCACCCCCATAGGTAAGGACAATAATAAAAAAAAGAAAATATTTTTTTTTCTTTTTCCACTAGGATTAGGGGTAGGGGTAGGGGTAGGGGTAGGGTTAGGGCATGTGCACACAGTGCGGATTTGGCTGCGGATCCGCAGCGGATTGGCCGCGGATCCGCAGCGGATTGGCCGTTGCGAATTCGTAGCAGTTTTCCATCAGGTTTACAGTACCATGTACACCTATGGAAAACCAAATCCGCTGTGCCCATGGTGCGGAAAATACCATGCGGAAACGCTGTGTTGTATTTTCCGCAGTATGTCAATTTTGTGCGGATTCCGCAGCATTTTACACCTGTTCCTCAATAGGAATCCGCAGGTGAAATCCGCACAAAAAAACACTGGAAATCCGCTGTAAATCCGCAGGTAAAACGCAGTGCCTTTTACCTGCGGATTTTTCAAAAATGGTGCGGAAAAATCTCACACGAATCCGCAACGTGGGCACATAGCCTTAGGGTTAGGGTTGGAATTAGAGTTAGGGTTGGAATTAGGGCTAGGGTTGGAAATAGGGTTAAGATTAGGCTTGTGGTTAGGGTTACGGATAGGGTTAGGGGTGTGTTGGGGTTACAGTTGTGGTTAGGGTTGGGATTAGGGTTGGGATTAGGGTCAGGATTAGGGTTAGGGTTACGGGTGTGTTGGGGTTAGGGTTGTGGTTAGGGGTGTGTTGGGGTTAGGGTTGTGATGAGGGTAATGGCTACAGTTGGAATTAGGGTTAGGGGTGTGTTGGGGTTAGTGTTGAAGTTAGAATTGAGGGGTTTCCACTGTTTAGGCACATCAGGGGTCTCCAAACGTAACATTGCGCCACCATTGATTCCAGCCAATCTTGCGTTCAAAAAGTCAAATGGTGCGCCCTCCCTTCCAAGCCCCGACGTGCGCCCAAACAGTGGTTTACCCCCACATATGGGGTACCAGCGTACTCAGGACAAACTGGGCAACAACTATTGGGGTCCAATTTCTCCTGTTACCCTTGCGAATATAAAAAATTACTTGCTAAAACATAATTTTTGAGGAAAGAACAATTATTTTTTATTTTCACGGCGCTGCGTTTATAAACTTCTGTGAAGCACTTGGGGGTTGAAAGTGCTCACCACACATCTAGATAAGTTCCTTGGGGGGTCTAGTTTCCAAAATGGGGTCACTTATGGGGTGTTTCTACTGTTTAGGCACATCAGGGGCTCTGCAAATGCAACGTGACGCCCGCAGACCATTCCATCAAAGTCTGCATTTCAAATGTCACTACTTCCCTTCCAAGCCCTGACGTGCGCCCAAACAGTGGTTTACCCCCACATATGGGGTACCAGCGTACTCACAACAAACTGGGCAACAAATATTGGGGTCCAATTTCTCCTGTTACCCTTGTGAAAATCAAAAATTGCTTGCTACAATATCTTTTTTGAGGACAGAAAAATGATTTTTTATTTTCACGGCTCTGCGTTGTAAACTTCTGTGAAGCACTTGGGGGTTGAATGTGCTCACCACACATCTAGATAAGTTCCTTGGGGGGTCTAGTTTCCAAAATGGGGTCACTTGTGGGGGGTTTGAGCACATCAGGGGCTCTGCAAACGTAACATAATGCCCGCAGACCATTCCATCAAAGTCTGCATTCCAAATCGTCACTGCTTCCCTTCCGAGCCCCGGCATGTGCCCAAACAGTGGTTTACCCCCACATATGGGGTATCAGCGTACTCAGGAGAAACTGGCAACAACTTTTGGGGTCAAATTTCTCCTGTTACCCTTGGGAAAATTAAAAAATTCTGGGCTAAAAAAATATTTTTGAGGAAAGAAAACATTTATTATTTTCACGGCTCTGCGTTATAAACTTCTGTGAAGCACTTGGGGGTTCAAAGTGCTCACCACACATCTAGATAAGTTCCCTTGGGGGTATAGTTTCCAAAGTGGGGTCACTTGTGGGGAGTTCCTACTGTTTAGGCACATCAGGGGCTCTGCAAACGCAACGTGACGCCCGCAGAGCATTCCATCAAAGTCTGCATTTCAAAACGTCACTACTTCTCTTCCGAACGCCGACGTGTGCCAAAACAGTGGTTTACCCCCACATATGGGGTATCAGCGTACTCAGGAGAAACTGGTCAACAACTTTTGGGGTCCAATTTCTCCTGTTACCCTTAGGAAAATAAAAAATTGTGGGCTAAAAAATCATTTTTGAGAAAAGAAAAATTATTGTTTATTTTCATGGCTCTGCGTTATAAACTTCTGTGAAGCACTTGGGGGTTCAAAGTACTCACCACACATCTAGATTAGTTCCTTGGGAGGTCAAAAAAAGCCAAATGGCGTGCCTTCCCTTCCGAGCCCTGCCGTGCGCCCAAACAGTGGTTTACCCCCACATATGGGGTATCATCGTACTCAGGACAAACTGGATAACAACATTTGGGGTCCAATTTCTCCTATCATCCTTGGGAAAATAAAAAATTCCGGGCTAAAAATCATTTTTGAGGAAAGAAAAATATTTTTTTTATTTTCATGGCTCTGCGTTATAAACTTCTGTGAAGCACCTGGGGGTTTTAAGTGCTCACTATGCATCTAGACAAGTTCCTTGAGGGGTCTAGTTTCCAAAATGGGGTCACTTGTAGGGGAGCTCCAATGTTTAGGCACACAGGGGCTCTCCAAACGCGACATGGTGTCCGCTAACGATTGGAGCTAATTTTCCATTCAAAAAGTCAAATGGCGCGCCTTCCCTTCCGAGCCTTGCCGTGCACCCAAACAGTGGTTTACCCCACATATGAGGTATCGGCGTACTCAGGAGAAAGTTCCCAACAAATTTTAGGATCCATTTTATCCTGTTGCCCATGAGAAAATGAAAAAATTGAGGCTAAAATAATTTTTGGGCGAAAAAAAGTACTTTTTCATTTTTACGGATTAATTTGTGAAGCACCTGGGGGTTTAAAGTGCTCACTATGCTTCTAGATAAGTTCCTTGGGGGGTCTAGTTTCCAAAATGGGGTCACTTGTGGGGGAGCTCCAATGTTTAGGCACACGGGGGCTCTCCAAACGCGACATGGTGTCCGCTAAAGATTGGAGCCAATTTTTCATTCAAAAAGTCAAATGGCGCTCCTTCCCTTCCGAGCCCTGCCGTGCGCCCAAATAGTGGTTTACCCCCACATATGAGGTATCAGCGTACTCAGGACAAATTGGACAACAACGTTCGTGGTCCAGTTTCTCCTTTTACCCTTGGGAAAATAAAAAAATTGTTGCGAAAAGATCATTTTTGTGACTAAAAAGTTAAATGTTAATTTTTTCCTTCCATGTTGCTTCTGCTGCTGTGAAACACCTGAAGGGTTAATAAACTTCTTGAATGTGGTTTTGAGCACCTTGAGGCGTGCAGTTTTTAGAATGGTGTCACTTTTGGGTATTTTCAGCCATATAGACCCCTCAAACTGACTTCAAATGTGAGATGGTCCCTAAAAAAAATGGTTTTGTAAATTTTGTTGTAAAAATGAAAAATCACTTGTCAAATTTTAACCCTTATAACTTCCTAGCAAAAAAAAAATTTGTTTCCAAAATTGTGCTGATGTAAAGTAGACATGTGGGAAATGTTATTTATTAACTAATTTGTGTCACATAACTCTCTGGTTTAACAGAATAAAAATTAAAAATGTGAAAATTGCGAAATTTTTGAAATTTTCGCCAAATTTCCGTTTTTTTCACAAATAAACTCAGAAATTATCGACCTAAATTTACCACTAACATGAAGCCCAATATGTCACGAAAAAACAATCTCAGAATCGCTAGGATCCGTTGAAGCGTTCCTGAGTTATTACCTCATAAAGGGACACTGGTCAGAATTGCAAAAAATGGCCAGGTCATTAAGGTCAAAATAGGCTGGGTCATGAAGGGGTTAAAGGAGGTTGTCCAACTTTGTGTTTGTTTTTTTACTTAGGTCAAAGCATTTGTAGCTAAAAATCATTTTTGCAATTGTGTTTTGTAAACATTTTGTGGCATTTTACTTTAATATATGCTTTGTTACATTGAACATCCAACTTTGATGTGGTCTGTGGACATAAATCAGCAGAGGGCAGCACGGAGGCTCAGTGGTTAGCACAGCAGCCTTGCCGCGCTGGAGTCCTGGGTTCTAATCTCACCTTGGACAACATCTGCAAGGAGTTTGTATGTTCTCCCCGTGTTTGCATGGGTTTCCTCCTGGTACTCCAGTTTCCTCCCATATTCCAAAAGACATACTGATAGGGAATACAGATTGTGAGCCCCATTGGGGACAGCGATGATAATGTGTGCAAACTGTAAAGCGCTGCGGAATATGTTAGTGCTATATAATATAAAGATTATTAATAGAGGGGCTCAGGAAAAGACAGATAAAAGTAACAAACTACCTGTCAGACTTCATTACAAGCTCACTGCTGGATTCTCAGTTAACTTATTCCGTCAATTAAAAGTGCATATCACATCGGCTATAAAAGGCAGATTGTTTAATTAAAAATGTTGCACTATTACAAAAATGATTTTTTTAGCTCCAATACATGCAGCTAAAGAGATCTCGTGTCGCGTGTGCACACAGGCGCAGTAAACAAGACATCAAGTGATATCAGTTGTCGGGCAGCGCGAACTGAGCATGCCCAAGGCAGAATATGACGGCGCAGGCGCCTGGACAACTGAATAACGCCGAGGAGGCGGCGCCATTCTCGCAGAGTGACGGCTGGGAGGCGTTTGGATGAGGGGGGAAAGACCTGCCTCCCTGACGATTTCACAGGTATGAGGGACCAAATTCAAAAGTGATTATTTCTGCAGTGCAAAGAACAATAACTAAAGTATTACTACGGAGTATTACCGTAGTTGATTGCTGTTCTCCCAGTATTTGCGTGAGTTTCTCCGTTTCCCTCCCACACTCCAAAGACATACCGATAAGGAATCTAGATTGTGAGCCCCAATGGGGACAGTGTTGATAATGTCTGTAAAGCGCTGCGGAATTAATGGTGCTATATAAGCAAGTAAAATAAATAAATAAATTGCTCTCATTGTCGAATATGCGGCCAATCTTTCAAGTCAACAGGTATGAATTCAAAGCAGGCATTACTTTACTGGCCCTGTTAGTTCTGGTATTTACCATGCCTGAATGAGCTCAGGACAATGTCTAGAGAACACTGACAGTAGAGGACAAAGGTTTAGTACCAAGATACATTTCTACCAAGTGATTTTATAACCTACTAGAGATTCTACAAGCTTCCATTCTGCTAGGTGGGGCAACCAAATCCAGACTAAATATACAGGTGTTCATGTCCATGCTTGGATATCGTAATTACCACCAAAAACATCAAAATGTGAGAACCACCACCTTTGCCACTTTGTCTGGTAGAATGGGGTCTAGGGGACCCCGTTCTTCTGAGAGATAGAGATTCTATAGCCAACTATCCAACAGTTAGGAATACATGACAGCTGTCAAACTAAACTGAGGAGGAAGAGTATTTTTGCATAGCCAACATTTCTATGCTTAAATGAACCGATATGTGTTAAAGAAATCTGTCACCAGGTTTTCAATACCTAATTTGACAGCAGCATATTCCAGGGTCAGAGACCTTAATTTCAGTGATGTCTACTGGTCTTCTGGCTGTAGTTTTTAGGAAATCATTCATAAAATAATTGCTTTATCACCAGGATACACCATCACCGATTGTCAAATTTCTGCATGAACACAAAGCGGCCCAATTATCAAAACGTGTCACATGACCAGGGGGCGCCGATGGGTTGGCATGACAACCCAGGGTCTGCAAGCGACCCATGTGATTGTCATTGCCGATCTGCTATAAGCGCCACCCTGCAGATACAGGAAAGATATGTATCTTGGTACCGTGTTAGCCAGTAGATAGAAAAATGTTTAGAATTGAGAGTCCTCAGTGGTTGATACCTTTTAATGGCTAACTGAAAAGATGGTAACAAATTGAAAGCTTTCGAGACTACTCAGGTCTCTTCATCAGGCAAAGACTAAAAGAAATTCAGAATTTCTGAGAGGGACATGAGTAGTCTCGAAAGCTTGCAGTTTGTTACTATCTTTTCAGTTAAATATAGTAAAAAATGGAACAGCACACTGGTAAAACTTATCTCTGGGTGCAAAGCCTCCAGGCAACCTGTCCACTGGTCGTCCACATTCAATATAGATCAAAAAAGAAGGCAGCACTCTATTTTCCAAGTAGATATAGGATTTATTCAAATCCACATGTCAGTGCCTGACATGTGGATTTGAATATGGTAAATCCTATATCTACTTGGAAAATGGAGTGCTGCCTTCTTTTTTGATCTATATCTTTTCAGTTAGCCATTAAAAGGTATCAACCACTGAGGACTCTCAATTCTACATTTTTTACCCTGCAGATAATCATTTTCGCTACACATAGCAGGACTCAAGCCCTGCTATGTGAAGCACAGGGGATCGGATGATCGCAGCATCCAGTCTCTCATGGGAGACTATCGAAGCAAAGTAAAAAAAAGTTTATAAAATTATAAAAAATATATATACAGTACAGACCAAAAGTTTGGACACACCTTCTCATTTAAAGATTTGTCTGTATTTTCATGACTATGAAAATTGTACATTCACACTGAAGGCATCAAAACTATGAATTAACACATGTGGAATTATATACTTAACAAAAAAGTGTGAAACAACTGAAATTATGTCTTATATTCTAGATTCTTCAAAGTAGCCACCTTTTGCTTTGATGACTTCTTTGCATCAAAGCAAAAGGTGGCTACTTTGAAGAAACTAGAATATAAGACATATTTTCAGTTGTTTCACACTTTTTTGTTAAAGGGAACCTGTCACCCCGTTTTTTGAAGATGAGCTAAAAATACCGTTAAATAGGGGCAGAGCTGGGCGTTACATTAGTGTCTTTGTGTGCCTTTATAACCTACCTAAGCTGCCGAAATACCTTTGTAAAGTCGCCGTTTTCTGCTGTCACTCACGCTGGTCTGGTCATATGGGCGTGGTGACAGCGCTGTTTCTCCCCCAGAAACCTGCTCATCATTACGTTGGTGGCGTAGTGGTGTGCGCATGTCCAAAGCGAAGATCCACTGCCCAGGAGATTCAAAACAGCGCGGTCTTCGCTATTCGCCGTTTACCAGTGGGCGCGGCCATCTTTCCTGTGGCCGCGCGTGCACAGATGGAGCGCTCTGCTGCCCGGGGCTTCAGGAAATGGCCGCCGCGATCTCCATCTGCGCACGCGCGGAATCCCGCGGCCATTTTCCTGAAGCCCCGGGCAGCAGAGCGCTCCATCTGCGCACGCGCGGCCACAGGAAAGATGGCCGCGCTCACTGGTAAATGGCGAATAGCGAAGACCGCGCTTTTTTGAATCTCCTGGGCAGCGGATCTTCGCTTTGGACATGCGCACACCACTACGCCACCAACGTAATGATGAGCAGGTTTCTGGGGGAGAAACAGCGCTGTCACCACACCCATATGACCAGACCAGCGTGAGTGACAGCAGAAAACGGCGACTTTACAAAGGTATTTCGGCAGCTTAGGTAGGTTATAAAGGCACACAAAGACACTAATGTAACGCCCAGCTCTGCCCCTATTTAACGCTATTTTTAGCTCATCTTCAAAAAACGGGGTGACAGGTTCCCTTTAAGTATATAATTCCACATGTGTTAATTCGTAGTTTTGATGCCTTCAGTGTGAATGTACAATTTTCATAGTCATGAAAATAGAGAAAAATCTTTAAATGAGATGGTGTGTCCAAACTTTTGCACTGTCCTGTATATAGGAATCCAAAAAAACAGAGGCAGCACACCATTAGTAGTGGAAAAAGGAGGAGCTACTTTTATTAGCCCATCTCAGCAACGTTTTGGTTCTAGTGGATGTGAACCTTTTTCAAGCCAAAAAAAGCTTGAAAAAGGTTCACATCCACTAGAACCGAAACGTTGCCGAGATGGGCTAATAAAAGCAGCTCCTGCTTATTCCACAACTAATGGTGTGCTGCCTCCGTTTTTTGGATTCCTACATTTGAGGTTTGGTCTATGCCTGGGGGGCTCTGCACCCGACTCTATTTTTCTATTTTCACTTTTGTGTTTTTTGTGCTGCTCTAATACATACATATATATATATTTATTTTCAAATCACCCCCCTTTGCTCCATTCAAAATAAAACAATAAAAAGAATCATCAAACATACACATATTTGGTATTGAGGATTTCAGATACACCCGATCTATCATAATCTGAAGAATTAATCCGGTTAGTAAATGGCGTAACAAGAAAAGAAAAAATCTAAACTTTTTTTTTTTTTTTTGTAACATTGCAATAAAATGCAATCACAGGCGATCAAAAGATCGTATCTATCCCAAAATAGTATCAATAAAAACGTCAGCATGGTACGCAAAAAATAAGCCCTCATATAGCCCCAGATTACAAAAAATGGAGACACTACAGGTCTCAGAAAATTAGCACATCACAAAATCCCCTTAGCATATGACGGCACATATAACTGACCAAAGTATAAATCACACACAAGAAAATACAGTATACTGTGCTATAAAAAGAAATACCTTTATTAAACAAAACTACAATAGCATGTAGCCAAATCACTAGATCACATTTATATCGAATACCAACAGGTATATTAGTACAAGACACTACTTGGTAAATATAGGAAAATACATCAACGCCAGTCCAATCTACCATCCATGAAAAAAGTGCACAGTGCTACTCTCAATTATAACCCTGGTGATGTCCTAACAAAATAGACACCTACATCCCTAAAGGGTCAGATGAAAATATATCAGATAAACACTTACATGGAAAGGTGATCTGACCAGCGTGGTTTTCCTAAGCGCCCCAACGCGCTTTTCGTCCCTTCATCAGGAGGTCTCAGAAAATGGTGTTTCTTGTTTTTTTTTTTTTTTTTTGCAAACTTTGGATTTAAATAAAAAAGAACCCATACATCAAACTCGCAATGACCTGGAGAATCCTAATGGCCGGCAGTTTTAGAGTTTTAGCATTTAGTGAACATGGTAAAAAAAAAAAAAAATACATTTTCCAGTATGGTAAAACCAATAGTGTCATTTAAAAGTACAACTTGTCCTGCAAAAAAACAAGCCCTCACACGGCCATATTGACAGATAACACAAAAACAGAAAACCCCAAGGTTGTGAAGGGGTTATAGGAACCCTTACACCTACTACTATTCCAATACTGTGTATGTGTGGCTATGCTGTAGTATGCACTAGAAGCCTGGGGTATTCATTGCATTTTTTTAAATCACACAAGTGTTTGTGATTTTACTGAAGACACTATGAACGCATTCGTTATTTTACAAGTTACGGTACTTTATATAAGCTCACAAGAAAATGCTTTCTATATTTCAAGTAGAACTTTCATAGACAACAAAATATTCTACATGCCCCTTGAGGATATATGGTTTGTTACTTGCAACTACACAAACACAATGGAGCAGAAATAATGGGACTCAAGATAGGCAAAGTATTAGTTACTAATAAAAACAATAAATCCCAAAATGATTACATTTGTAAGTATATTATAGGCTACACACAGATACAGATACGTGTGGATCTATTCAGACATCTGTGAAAATCAGGTTCTATACTGATCCATGTTTGCGGCTCACACTCGGCTATTCAAGTCTATTGGGATCCATTACACAAGGATGCAAACTGGAAGGCTTCCCAGTTCCTTTCGTGATCTGTGTTTACTGATGAATATGACTAAAGGTACCTTCACACTGAACGATATCGCTAGCGATCTGTGACGTTGCAGCGTCCTGGATAGCGATATCATTGAGTTTGACACGCAGCAGCGATCAGGATCCTGCTGTGCCATCGTTGGTCGGAGCAGAAAGGCCAGAACTTTATTTAGTCGCTGGACTCCCGCAGACATCGCTGAATCGGTGTGTGTGACGCCGATCCAGCGATGTGTTCACTGGTAACCAGGGTAAACATCGGGTTACTAAGCGCAGGGCCGCCGGCCGGCCGGAAAGCAGAGCACAGCGGTGACGTCACCGCTGTGCTTTCCGGCTGGCGCTTACACAGTGCAGAGAAGCACAGCGCCGGCGGACAGACACCAGAATGTAAGTATGTAGTGTTTGGTTTTTTTACGTTTACGCTGGTAACCAGGGTAAACATCGGGTTACTAAGCGCGGCCCTGCGCTTAGTAACCCGATGTTTACCCTGGTTACCAGTGAAGACATCGCTGAATCGGCGTCACACACGCCGATTCAGCAATGTCTGCGGGAGTCCAGCGACGAAATAAAGTTCTGGCCTTTCTGCTCCGACCAACGATGGCACAGCAGGATCCTGATCGCTGCTGCCTGTCAAACTCAACGATATCGCTAGCCAGGACGCTGCAACGTCACAGATCGCTAGCGATATCGTTCAGTGTGAAGGTACCTTAGACTATGTATCCTTCCTGGATTCCTTTTATTTGATCAGAAACAAGCATCCTTCAGGAAAAAAAGGAAGATAAAAAAATGGAAACATCTAAGATGTGGTGATGTCACCGAGAAGATGAGCAGAACACCGCTGGATACACTACATGCACATATACAAAGATTTAATGAGACCAAAAATCATGGGAGAACTTCTTTAGATGCACATTTCTTTTTATAAGAATTAAGGAAAATCTAGAAATTGTAATCAAATCATGAAATATGTTCTAGCAATTTAAAGGGAATCTGTCACTAGGATTTTGCTACCCCATCTGAGAGCAGCATGATACAGGGGTAGAGACTCTCATTCCAGTGATTTATCATACATTACAGAGTGCTGATGTTTTGATTAAAAGTGGTTTTCTCTGCTGCAGATCTAGCAGTTCTCTAAATGCATGGCACATCGACAGGGCGGATTATGACAGTGCACAGATGAGCATGCTAACACCTGAAGGCACTCCGAGCTGCAATGGAAATGTGCGCTAAATATAAGATACAGGCAAATAGATCAGGAATTTAATAGCTCATTGTAGGAATATTTCTTTTCCACTGTGACGTGGCGTCTAAGTACACTGGAGCTGTTCACAGGCCCTGGCAGGAGAGGCGCGCAGTCACTGGACGGGTCTGTGTGTTCCTTCCATAACTGGTCTAAACCAGATCACTTCCTTTACAAGGCTTTTTTTTACCCTGTCAAGCAAAGAGCATACAGCAACAGTAAAAAAAACAAAGAAACCTAAAGCAAAGGGATGCACTTTAACATCAATGTAACAATTTATATGCTGGGTGTAAAGTTTTCTAGCAGATGTTGCAGCAGGCACCTGCTAAGTATGGTGCGGGCACAGCTACTGAGCCTGTGCGCTCTACTGGGGAAAAGGTTAAAGTGAGGGTCTCAAGTTCTGAAATGGTTAAAATAGCAACAGTTTAGGAAACACAAGGAACTTTGCAATTAACCCTTTATTAAAAACCCTCCCTGCTCTCAAGAACAGAGGGATTTTCAATTCTATTACTTACTGCTCTTTGCCTAGGTTACCGACCAACCTGCAGTGTCAGAGTGGCTGGTTACCTAGGCAAGGAGTCCGCGACACCAATCCTGTCACACGTAGCAACTGCCAAATCAAGCAGCAGACACGTAAGGAGTTGTCGGCTTCCAGGAAAGTGGGCTCTAATCTGTGTACAATACCTAAAATAAACTTAGCAGGTACTCACCCTCTCCATGTCCAGACTTTGTCCCCCCCGCTTCTTCAGTCCCGATGTTTCTCTGCAGCGGTGACGTCACAGAGCTCAGTGACTGGCTAGAGTGGCGACACAATGTTGACATGGCAGCAGCACTGCAGCCAAAACACCAGGACCGGAGGCTGCCCTGGATTCAGGGAGGGTGAGTTTATTAATTTAAGCATTTTACACAGTTTAAGGCCCACATTCCAGAAAGCCTACAACCCTTTTAAAGGAGTCACAGCATATTGATGACCTATCCAGTCGTGCTGTTCAGCACCATTCAATGCTTAGACTCAGAGCTACTAACAGCTGAATGTTGGAGGTGGATTTACCTATCCTAAGGACAATCCCTTTAAGGGGTATTTTTTTAGTCAAGCAGATGCATTTCATTTGTGGTATTGCAATTCTATATATTTTTTTAGCCAAAGCACTAATGAATTATGGAAGGGTCTTGGTATGTGAAAGGTAGATGTTAGTTAGGTGGGCTTGGGGGGTGCTAAGGGGAAGAGGCATTTCTACTATTGCATTTCAACAAATGGGTGTTCCCATCTTAGCTTACGGCATATTTCACATGCCATAGATACAGGTCTCCCTGGTCACGAAGTATAATATGTACGAAACTTGGCACTTAAAAGTGATGAAAGGTGGAAAGTTAATGAGAACCAGCAATCCAGAAATCTCTATAAATGTTTCGGTCTCTATACCAGACCGTCATCAGTGTACGGATTACCCAGGATAACTGCTTAGTCACAAGACATAGAGCAATGATAAAGCAGCAGTATCTACTGCTGTGTGCAAGACAAAAATTGTGTGGCAGACATTACCATGGACACACCGTAATATACACACTTTATATACATCAGAAATGTGGGTAAGTATAAATATACCCCTACTGATTCCGCTTAGAACTGTATTCTGGACATCTGTTATTTCTAATGACACTGATACTGATAACATATCCTTCACATAAGTCATGAATATCACATTGGTGGGGGTCCACAACCTGCCCCTCACCAATCTATTGTTACCAGCTCTGGCATATACCATTAAACACCATTGCTCCATAACACTACTTATGGCCTTAAAGACAGCAGCCATATCTCTGCATGGAGCCGGCACAGGAGCTGAGCAAGCTCTCTGCAGCACGGGTGCCAGCTTATAGCCAATAGCTGATGAGATAGGGTCAGCTTCAAAACATAATTGCCGCTGTAGAGTATGATAGTGGTATGTAAGAGGATTCAACAGGGTGGCTGTCACTTCTGATGGCCACCAGTACCCAGCATGACACGATCATGGGGTGCCGATCGGTTACCATGGGAAGGAGGTCTTCAGACATCTTCACGCCTGCCATGTAAAATCTCCTGTGATGCCCTCCTGTACCTTGTAAAATCTCCTGTGATGTTCTCAGCAGCACATTGTCCTATGTAAACAAGACCTGGGCTGCCAAGATAGAAATCATAGTCTATGCAGAAAGAAGAAGAATACCTGGACGTGGTAAGAGTCCAGGTATTCCACAGTACACTGCAATGCTATGGTTCCACTGTTCTATGCTTTACCGGAGCTACATAACCTTTCATACAGACGTATGTAACCAGCGCTGAAGTTACAATGGACACAGTACGGCACAAAAGTAAAGCTGAACATTCACATATCACACTTGATACATTTACCCTATGTTAGTGAAGAAAAAGAGATGGCCATTTAACTGCAGGCAATTCCCACTTCCTATAGATGTGATATGAGAGCTCGTTTTTCTAGACTGTTTAGGTGTGTTCATATATACACTTCGTGCTCACAGCATATGATACATATACATATACATTGCCCAGACTTGCTCTCAATATCACCTGCATTTCTTTCATGTGGAAAACATATCAAAGAGTGGAATCAATTCTGCAAGTATTTGTATTGCCCGGCGGGTGTCCAAGCACGCTCTGCAACAGGCAAGCAATATGCTGCTCTATTCGGAATTGTAAAAGGGGCAGCTTTGGAAATATGGATGCACAACAAAATATTTACAGCAATGATCAATGGCTATTATAGCAAGCAGAAGTAACTTACTGGGATAGTAGTCAATAACGATAACTGTACACGCTACTATTACCCAATTCTTTATTTTTAATTGCAAATTACAACAAATTTATTCATTATAGTGCACTGCTTGGAAATATATATACGGTGTATATATATATATATATATATATATATATATATATATATATATATATATATATATATATATATACACACACACATATATTTATATATATATATATGTATTTAGTATTATATAAACTGTACTCTGTTCAGTATTTCCTTTTAATATGATGAAACCAGAAGTAACTACGGTAATTAAAATAAACTACCTAAACAAGTGCTATGTTCCATACAGTAATAATTGGTTAAGTTAATAATAAAAGTGCTTAATTGCACATTTTTAACCTGATTTCACACACCTGATATTCACGGTTCAAGTAGGTACTGACTTTGCGATCTCCTCAACAGCCTATGTCTGAGGCAGATAAGACAACCTATGGTCGGTCCGGATATCGCAGATCATGCAAGCACCATGAATTTTGGAAGTGTAAATCCAGCTTTAAAAGGGGTTGTCTTGTGAAAACAAAGTATTATCTATCTGCTTGATAGATGATAACTTGCTGATTGGTTCATTTCTCACCGCTGGCACCTGCACCAATTAACAGATCAAGGATTTTTCTTGTTTTTATCCCCAACAAGGAACTTTTAGCCCAGTCACAAAACAGCATTACTGGTGAAACATCCAACCGCTGCTCTATTTCTTCTTTCCAGAGCCAAGTATTTTTTAGTGCATGGAGTTTTAGTTTTTAGCGCCGCTGCTGAATGATTTACATCTGTTAGCCAGCATAAGTACATGTGGGGGTTGCCTTGTTGCTAGGGAATCCCCACATGTAATCAAGCTGGCTAAGAATTGTAAATTATTCAGCTGAGGTGAGAAAAACTAAATCTCCGAGCACTAAAAAATACTTGGCGGACCCCGAGCGTACTCGGGAAATCTCGAGTAACGAGTATATTCGCTCATCACTAATAATAATAATCTGATCTAAGCCTGAGCACAGGCAGAACGTACGTAATGTAGCCGCAGACCTCTGTCCGGTAATGCTAAGAAGTAATAACCAGTTATTCAAAACGGTTTCACATATTCTGCCAGCCTTTTTTAATATTTCTTTTAGTAGGTCTCCTCTGGCAAAAGTAGTATTTTCCGGCGTACAAGACGACTTTTTAACCCCTGAAAATCTTCTTAAAAGTCGGGGGTCGTCTTGTACGCCGGGAATCGCCTTGTACGCCGGGTGTATATGGTGGGTGGGGGGGGGAGTGATCCTGATGACGACGAGGGGGCGTCTCACAGAAAAGTGAGTATCCCCCATTACCTTATCATAGCGCTGCAGCGTGGGGTCTCTGTGCTGGGAGCGGCGGCGGCTGCTGTGCTGTGCTGTGGCGGCTCCTCTGGTGCTGTGGGGCGGTGGTGGCGGCGGCGGCGGCGTATCTTCATGCAGTCGGGGCTCCTCCGGCATCTCAGCCTGGAAGCCCCGCCGGCAACTCCATCGGTACAATGCGCTGGCCTCCGGGAAAATGGCCGCTGCTTAGATTCAGATCTCGTTGAGATCTGAATCTGAGCATGCGCAGCCCCCAGCGGCCGGGCCACCGCATCGCACCTATTGAGCTGCCTCCGGGAAAATGGCCGCTGCTCAGATTCAGATCTCGTCTCCCGAGATCTCGGGACGAGATCTGAATCTGAGCAGCGGCCATTTTCCCGGAGGCCACCTGACCGCATTGTACCCATGGAGTTGCCGGCGGGGCTTCCAGTCTTTGAGATGCCGGAGGAGCCCCGACTGTATGAAGATACGCCGCCGCCACCGCCCCACAGCACCAGAGGCCCCACACTGCAGAAGAGGAGCCGCCACAGCACAGCACAGCACAGCACAGCACAGCAGCCGCCGCTCCCAGCACAGAGACCCCACGCTGCAGCGCTATGATAAGGTAATGGGGGATACTCACTTTCCTGTGAGACGCCCCCTCGTCCTCATCAGGATCACTCCCCCCCCCCAAAAGGCACATATTCACCGGCCCTATAAGACGACATAGGGTGTATAAGAAGACCCCCGACTTTTAAGAAGATTTTATTTTTTAACTGGTAAAGTTGGGGGGTCGTCTTATACGCCCAGTCGTCTTATACGCCGGAAAATACGGTAAATACACTGATTAGTGCAAGTAGATTGCATGCAAAAAAGTACACCTCCCATGACATAATGACCCTTGGTACAAGTAAATTATAATGTCAAAGTTTAGTAACTTTCATAAAGATCTGTTAAAAAAAAAGTACACCCATACATAAAACGAAACATTCCTGTGGCTTCACTGTCTCTGACCAGAAAAATCCATCCATTTTAACCAAAACTAAGGCATGTAATTCCGGGACCGCATGGCTTCTGAAGAAAAGCTGCTGCTCAAAAGTATAAAGATCATGAAGGTCATTCATTAAGAATAAAAAATACATTTAACTCATGGAAGTACGTTTCCAACTGATGAGCAAATTCCCTTTATTATACTTTGCATTTAATTTTAGATTTGGACACTCTTTAATCAATGTACAATGACAATTGCTTTGTGTTTAGGAAAGGACTATGTAACCTAAAAAATATAAAGACTTTTTAACTTTTGGGGTAATTCTCAATTTTTTTGGTCAAATGTAATTTTTTTATATACAATCTAAAACTATTAATATTAAGGGTATGTGCACACGTTGCGGATTCTGCTGCGGATTTTTCCGCAGCGGATTTGGAAAATCCGCAGTGGAAAACCACTGCGGTTTTCACTGCGGATTTTCTCGCGGTTTCTTCTGCGGATTCCTCTGCGGGTTTTCAACTGAACTTTCCTATTGGTGCTGGCTGAAAACCGCTGCGGAATCCGCAGAAAGAAATGACATGCTGCGGAAAATAATCCCTGAGTTTCCGCACGGAATTTTCTGCAGCATGTGCACAGCGTTTTTTTTTTCCCATAGGTTTACATGGTACTGTAAACTTTGGGAAAACTGCTGCGGATCCGCAGCGTCAAATCCGCAGCGTGTGCACATACCCTAAGGCCATGTTCACACGTTGCGGTTTTTACCGCGGAACCACAGCAATTTTGCCGCTGCGGGTCTGCTGCAGTTTCCATTGCGTTTACATTTACATGTAAACCTATGGAAACCGCAAACCGCTGTGCACATGCTGCAGAAAAAAATGCGCAGAAACGCAGCGGTTTACATTCCGCAGCATGTCACTTCTTTCTGCGGAACTGCAGTGGTTCTGCACCCATAGACCTCCATTGTGAGGGTCAAACCCGCAGTAAAACCCGCAGAAGAAAAAATATCTGCGGGTTTTCTGCGGTTTTGGGTGTAGAAACCGCTGAAGCAGGAAGTGCGGGGAAGCGGGAGGAAGTGCGTGGGCGGAAGTGCGTGGGCGGAAGTGCGTGGGCGGAGTGTGGCTGTCATCATGGAGGCATATCGTCGCATGGGGATCGATGTCGGTCGTTTGATCAACTTGGTATGTATGTGTGTGTATCTCTGTATGTGTGTCTGTGTATATGTGTGTGAAGTCTGTGTGTGTGCGTCTGTCTGTGTGTGTGTGTGTCCCCATGCGATGATAGTGCCACCCAATTGTGCTAAGTCGCCGTATGGGGTTACTACTCCCATCCGGTATTAGGATGGGAGAGTTGTCCCTGTGTCCGGCGACTTAGCACAATTGTAAGTAACACAAAACACAAACACATACAATACACGTAACATACATGACACACAGTACATACAACATATAACAGAGTATATACTCACCATACAGCACACTGGTACGCAAAGCCATCGGTCCCCTAGGGAAAAAGTCCAAAAAAAATAAAACAAATCCATACTCCCTGTCCGCAGATATCCTAATGAGTGTCCCACGCCGATCGCTTGCTCTCCGGTGATACACTGCCAGGAGCGAAGCTCCTAGCAGTGTATCGCGTACTTTACCGGAGTTCAGCGGCTCCGGCGGCTCTATTTATGGCACTAGAGCTGCGTGTGAACTTTCCCACGCAGTAGTGCCGTAAAGCGAGAGTACTGGGGTCAATAAACGCCGGTAAACTCTCGCGCATGCGCAGTAACACACCAACAGGAGCCGGAGCTCCTGTCAGTGTGTTGCTGCAGCCGTGGAGAGCAGACACATCTCCGGATGTGTCTGTTCTCCATGGCAGATCTTCATGGGACACTCGTTATGGGATTTCTGCGGACAGGGCCAGGGAGTATGAATTTGGTTTGTTTTTTTTTTTTCTTTTGCAGGTCGAGGGTCTTCAGGTGGATTGAGTGTATAATAAAGGGTTTGTCAAAAAGTGGGTGTCTTTATTTCATTAAAATATTTTTTCCTAGTGTCTGTGGTTTTTTTAACCCTTTAATAGGATTAATAATGGATAGGCGTCTTATTGGCGCCTCTCCATTATTAACCAGGCTTAATGCCACCTTACAATAGCAAGGTGGCATTAACCCCTCATTACCCCATATCCCACCGCTACACGGGAGTGGGAAGAGAGGGGCTAAGTGCTGGAATTGGCGCATCTTTTTGATGCGCCTTTTCTGGGGCGGCTACGGGCTTCTATTTGTAGCCGGGGGGGGGGGGGGCAAATATCCATGGCCCCTTTCCTAGGCTATGAATATAAGCCCACGGCTGTCTGCGTAGCCTTTCTGGCCTAAAAATATAGGGGGGATCCCAACACTTTTTTGGGGGGGGCTCTCCCTATATTTGAGAGCCAGAAAGGCTACGCAGACAACTGTGGGCTTAATATTCATGGCCTGGGAACAGCCAGGGGTATTTTAACCCCTTCCCAGGCCACAAATATTGGCCCACAGCTGTCTGCCTAGCCTTTCTGGCCTAAAAATATAGGAATCCATACGCAATTTTTTTTTCGGGGCCCGTGTGTGGGATCCGTATGATGTCCGTGTGTCTGCTTCTGTGTCTGTGTGCTGTGCGTGTTTCCGTGTTCGTATCTTGCAACAATTTTTAAAATGTTAACACTATGACAGGTAAAATGTCCGGTCCGGTCCAGCGCCTCTCATCTAGCTATGATGACGTCCTCCTGTATTCACGCTGCGGCTCTGGCGCAGGTGTACTTTATCTCCCTGTTGAGGGCACAGCAACGTACTGCAGTGCGGAGGTGCTGGGCCTCTCTGACCTTTCCCGGCGCATGCGCACTGCAGTACTTTGCTCTGCCCTCAACAGGGAGATAAAGTACGCCTGCGCCGGAGCCGCAGCGTGAATACAAGAGGACGTCATCACAACAAGATGGGAGACGCTGGACCGGACCGCGACGCCCATCGGACCGTTACCGCCCCTGTGTGAGTATAATCTAACCTCTTTTGATCATCTTTGAGGATACATCGAGGGCTTATCTACAGCATTACTGAATGCATTACAGAATGCTGTAGATAAGCCCCTGATGCTGGTGGGCTTAGGTCATCTTCGATTTTGTGGGTGACAGGTTCCCTTTAAGATTACTTAGCAGTTGGATATAGTATGTAATGACACTATTCTATTCACTGTAGGTTCGCGATATACCAGCTATATGGGATGCCGCTGAAGTGTCCTACAAGGACAAATATTTCCGTGACCATTGCTGGACCAAGATTCTGAGGGACCTTTATCCGGAGTGGGATTCCCTGTCCATTACCAACCAATTGGAAATTGGTAATTATAATGTTACCGATTATTATTAGAGTTTATTATAAATTTACTTTGACAATAAATAAATATATATATATATATATATATATATATAATGTTTTTTTTCTTAGAAAAACATGTCAAACAAAGATGGAGGTCTGTTCGGGACCGGTTCAACAAATTTATAAATTCATGTGACCGGAGTGGATCATCACCAAGCCGCAAAACCTTTCCATTTTATGATGAGCTGCAATTCCTGCTCACAAGCCGGACTTTGCGGAGGTAGGTTATATACCACTAATATATATGTAGCCTTATCAATGTTGCCATGTGGTGTAGCACAGTTGGCTGCGTATTGAACGCTGTCTCCTGCCGCAGCGTTCAATACACAGCATCCAGATGTTATACCATAGTGAAGAGTGGATTTTCAGAAATTCATGTCTGCACTATGATTACAAAGATGGAGTTGTGAGAGCTATGGCACCACACCGTGTCTATTTTTCTTGTGTTGGCACTGCGCAAGATAACTAGCACATTGTTTGGATAGCATGTGGTGATAACGCATGTGTTAAATGAAAACATGCATTATCAGCACACATGCAAAAAAGTGAACAGCGTTTTGGACTAAGCAGCCTTTATGCTGTTCCAAAAATGTTGCTCCTCCGCAGCGGTCATAATTAATTATTTTTTTCCTTTTCTCACACAGGACTGAGGGAAACCTTTCAAGCCCGCCTCTTGTGGATGACACCTCTGAAGATGGAGCAGGCACTGATGGAGCAGGCACTTCCTCGGGAGCGGGAGGGACAATTTCTCCATCCGTTACCACAGCTTCTCCTGGTGCCGCATGTCCAGCAGCTGCTGCAGGCACATCAACTGCAGCAGCTGCTTATTTGATTGAAAAATAACAACATTAAAGTAACAATATTTTTTTATTAAACAGAAATAAAATTTAATAATTTTTTGGTTCCCCAAAAAAATTACAATAAAAATTGAATATCGATCTTGAATTAGATCAATAGGGATCTTGACTTCTTCTAGCTTTTGGTATAGATCTTGCCATCTTTTATTGGTCGGTTAATGTTCTTCCATCCTTCCCTGCTGATCAGGCTGCCCAACACCAGCACAGGAGTATTGCCAGTGCACGGCACCCTCTGGACTCATAAAGTAGTCAGTGAAGGATTCTCTCACACACACACCCCCGAGTTGGAGGGCCTTCCCAGACCCACGTTGACCACTGGATTAAATACTGGCTGCTGGTACTCCACATCTACGTCAGTGTTGTACTCACGAGCGTAGTTGTGGAGTACACAGCAAGCCTTAATCACAGTGTCAACGGTGTCAGTATCCAGCTGGATGGGTGTGTGAAAGATCCTCCACTGACTAGTCATGATCCCAAAGGTGCATTCCACATATCTGCGTGCACGACTCAGCCGATAATTAAAAATCCTCCGCCGGGCATTCAGTCCCCTTCGTGGGTATGGGCGCAGCAGGGTTGTCGTTAAGGGAAACGCCTCATCCGATACCATCACAAAGGGCACTGGATGTGTGGAACCCGGCAAAGGTCTTGGGGCTGGGAGCGTTCCGCCATCTTGAAGAATTTGCATCCCAATCTGTGACGTTCGCAACACCCGAGAATCACCAGTACTACCATAGGCACCAACGTCAATGGCAACAAATTTGTAATGGGCATCAGCCACCGCCATCAGGACCACTGAAAAATACTTCTTATAATTAAAGAAGCGTGATCCTGATCGTGGTGGCTTCAGCACTCTCACATGTTTACCATCGACTGCACCTATGCAGTTTGGGAAATTGGCCACAGACTGAAAGCCTGCTGCAACCTGCAGCCAAGTCTCCTCGGTTGGGGAAGGCATCACCATGGGCTGCAACTTCTGCCAGATGACGGTACATGTGCACCTCACAATTTTATGTTTGTTTATGTTGTTGTTTAATCATTATTTTCAGTTGTGAGGATATGATATGCTCGTGCTGCGGGGCGGCCTGCGGGGGGGTCTTCATGTGGTGCTCTGATTAGCTATTCGTGTGTATGGCTTCTGACAGGTCACTGATCCCTCACTGACCTGCCCCCTAGTTTACATAATGAATATTATATATACATATTGAAAAAAAAAAAACCTTCTGCAGTCAGGTGTCAGCCGTGTCACCTGTGCTGCAGCATAATCGCATGTGAAATGTGCATATAATTAATATGGTTGAGGTCCTCCTGATATTAAAAAAAAATCATTTGAAAATGGCGCCCACTTTGCCAGCGCAGTAGCAGCTATCGGTGTATATAGAGGTGATTCGATTGCTGCTACTGCACAGGCGCGCGCCATCTTGGAGTAATATTTTTTTTTCTCTAGCTAGAGGGCGCCACCAATGCATGACAAGTAGCTCGGATCACCTCTATATATATACACCGATAGCTACTGCGCAGGCGCCATTTCAAATGGATTTTAATTTTTTTTGAATAGCAGGAGAACCTCAACCACAATAATTATATACACAGTACACATGCGATTATGCTGCAGCACAGGTACCACGGCTGGCGCCTGCCTGCAGAAGGGCTTTTTTTTTTTCAATATGTATATATAATATTCATTATGTAAACTAGGGATCAGTGACCAGTCAGCAATCTGCAGTATGAATACCTAATCGAGCACCACATGAAGACCCCACACAGGCCGCCCCGGAGCATGGGCATATCATTAACTCACAACTGAAAATAAAGATTACACAACAATCACAGGATGGATTTCATCAACCAAGAATCAGTATAACGGCGCCGACCTGACACTGTCTGTAGGTTACTCTGCACAATCCTGCTGACAGGTTCCCTTTAAATTCCATTAACTATCATTTTTATATTTGAATTGTTGTCAACTGGACAGCTTCTAAACTGTTCTATTGATGTAAAGTGTAATTTAATTTCCCCAACTAATACCATATATACTCGTGTATAAGCCGAGTTTTTCAGAACTTTTTTTGTGCTGAAAATGCCCCCCCTCAGCTTATACTCGAGTCACGGTTCAGAAAGCCATCGGGGGAGGGGAGGCGGAGCAGCGGGTGCCAGGAGCCGGCGACTTCCAGCACACATCATACTCACCTACCTGCACGCCCTCTTTGCTGGCACTGCATTTCGTTCCAGCTGGCGCCTGAAGCTTTTCCTGCCGAGCGATCACATGGTACCACTCATTAAGGTAATGAATATGGACGCGTCTCCACTCCCATAGGCGTGGAGCGCATATTCATTACCTTAATGAGCGGTACCACATGACCGCTCGGCAGGAAGAGCTGCAGGCAGGCGCCGGCAGCCAACACTAGATGCAGTGCCAGCACCGAGGGAGCGCAGGTAGGTGAGTAGGATTTTTTTCAACAGGAAACATGCACACAGGGATAGGGGATAAGGAGGCATGCTTAAAGGGAGAGAACGGGGGAGGCATTCATACAGGGATGGAACAGGGGAGGCATGCATACGGGGATGAAACGGGGGAGGAATGCATACAGGGACAGAACGGGGGAGGCATGCATACAGGGACAGGGACACTGAGGCATTCATACCAGGACAGGGAAGGGAAAGGCATGCAGGCAATGACAGGGATGGGGATGCATTCATACCAGGACAGGGAAGGGGGAGCCACGCATGCAATGACAGGGACAGGGGAGGTATTCAGACAGGGACGGAACGGGGGCATGCATACAATGCAGGGACAGGGGAGGCAGGCATACAGTGATGGAACGGGGGAGGCATGCATACAGGAATAGGGATGTAGTAAGTGATCTTAAATATGTTCCCACATATGAGGGTGATCAAACATGCAAGTGCATATTAGCAAAGATATGTACGTATTAGAGCTAGTCTTTGCAAAAAATGTATTCATTGTCCTAGTCCCAGTAGAGGTCAAGGAGAGGGCTTATGACGAACTACTTGAAAGCATGTTCTTGCCGTAGCTTTGATCACTTTCCTAGGAGCCCTGCTTGACGCACCTTAGATGGATGCGGATATGTGGTTGCCACATTCAGTGCCGGCTCCAGATTTTCGTGGGCCCCAGGTGAAAGAGTGTCAGTGGGCAACTTTAAGACATACCACAATTTATGATGCACAGATACGGCAGATAAATATAGCTTTTCTACAATGCTAAGGATTTCACTTACTTCTTATATTACAAGAGTGATATCTATTGTAAATTGTACAATAGCGCAGAAACTGGACAGTAAAGTGCTCCATCCAAACAGTATTATGGGCACCACATAGTGCTCCATACAGTATAATAAGCCCCATATATTGCTCAAAACAGAATAATGGACCCCATATATTGCTCCATACAGTTTAATGAGTCCCATAAAATGCTTCATACAGTATATGATGGGCTCCATATATTGCTCTATATAGAATGGGCCCCATATAATGCTCCATACAGAATGGGTCACATATAATGCTCCATACAGTATATGATGGGCCAGATAAAGCCCAATGGGCACAGTGCCGATAATGTAGGTAAGAACGGTGGAATTAATAGTGCTTTAATAAGCAAAGCATAATAAATAAAAATACAGGGAAGAGGGGGTGGGGTATATCACAGGCACATAGAGATACAGTAACAAAGGAAATGCAATGCTAAATTCAGGAGAACAGCAGCATTTACCCCAGGTAAACAAATGACAAATTTCTGACAACTAACTATTCCCCTTTAAAATGGCAAATTAATGGATTTAATAACCTAATCATATTTATCTTATGCTTTTGATGACTTATCACTTTCAAAATCTCTGACTGCAATCACTAAATGGTAGAATTCATGGCCTAAATACACATGGTGGTCCTGTTACTGTTTGAAGCTGTAACAATACAGGCTATATGATCAGCAGACGTACAAAGGACTCTCAACATCAGCCTACCCATGGCTATATTACAGACAGATACATGCGTGACACAATATTTACTCAATTCTGCATTTCTTCTTCTTATGGAGCACCAATTCAACTCCTTTAAAGGGAACCTGTCACCCCGTTTTTTCCGTATGAGATAAAAATACTGTTAAATAGGGCCTGAGCTGTGCATTACAATAATGTATTTTGTGGACCCCGATTCCCCACCTATGCTGCCAAAATACGTTACCAAAGTAGTCGTTTTCGCCTGTCAATCAGGCTAGTCTGGTCAGATGGGCGTGGTGTCTTCCCCCAGATCTTGCTTAGTTTTCCGTTGGTGGCGTAGTGGTGTGCGCATGCCCAAGTCCAGAATCCACTGCACAGGGGAGGGAACATAGCGCGATCTGCGCTATTCCCCTGGTGATCGGTGGGGGCGACCATCTTCCTGTGGCCGCGCGTGCGCAGATCGAGCGCTCTGCTGCCCGGGGCTTCAGGAAAATGGCCGCGGGATGCCGCGCGTGCGAAAATGGCCGCCGCGATCTCCATCAGGCGAAAACGACTACTTTGGTAACGTATTTCGGCAGCATAGGTGGGGAATCGGGGTCCACAAAATACACTATTGTAATGCACAGCTCAGGCCCTATTTAACAGTATTTTTATCTCATACGGAAAAAACGGGGTGACAGGTTCCCTTTAATTTAGGAAATGACTGCCTAGTGTTATGGTATTCAAAATGGTGGCACTTACGATTATTATACCGTACATACCCTGGGAAAGACCACTTTATTACAGCCACTTAACCTGCATTTCCATTACATAAGCTCAATGCTTCTTAAATGCATTTCTCTATATAGGCTAAAATCAAATTAGAAGACTTTCCAAACGGAACCATTCAAACAGTAACATGATCTTATTATTGAGCTAATCTAGCAAGATATATGATGAAAAGGCACAGCTAACACAACATAATTTCATTGACTCAATTTATCTGATTTCATCTTTTTGCAATCATAACTATCAATCACAATCAACTTTCAAACACAACTGGCCTAAAGACAATGTGAATTTGCAGACATGCTTCAATTAATTATACTCACTTCGTATTTCCTTGCAGACTAATGCTATAATGAAATTTTAATTAAGACCAGAATCCCATCATTGTAGTCAATCTCATTACTTAGGACGGCGTCAAAACTTAAAAGCAAACTCCCCTTATGAACATTTCTCAGGGAACAAAAGGAATTGTGCAGAGGCCCGCATATGTTAAGATGGCTATATACAGGTGCTTCTCACTCAAAAAATTTAATTTATTTCAGTTCTTCAATAGAAAAAGTGAAACTCGTACAGTATATTATATAGTCATTACAAGCAGAGTGATCTATTTCAAGTGTTTATTTCTGTTAATGTTGATGATTATCCCTTACAGCCAAAGAAAACCCAAAAGGTCATTATCTCAGTAAATTAGAATAATTAACAAAAACACCTGCAAAGGCTTCCTAAGCCTTTAAAAAGGTCCTAACGTTCGGACCACTTCTAACATTTTAGAAGTGGTTGTACCTGCTTTTTCCAACACCACTTTTTTCTCTCATATTTATTATTATTTCCCCAAAACTAAGAGTAGATAAAAATAAATAATTAAAAAAGGAGGTAAAGGCAATATTTTGTATTACACAAGTCAGGCTCTCTGTGTTTGTGATAAATTGAATAAATAATGTATTTTTAGATTGTGTTCTTCAATATGCTACTTGGAAATCACCACTGCTTGGCAATCATAAATATATATGGAACGACATGATCTATAAAACTGTCCCACTAGTTAACCCCTTTAATTAACACCATCAAAATAAATAGATAAAGCATCTTTTTTTTGCCTACTTTTTTTATCATACCGCGGCACAAAAAGTGGAATAAACGTGTGTGGTTCTACCAGTACTCCCCAGCAACATGCCTGCTGTCTTGGATCATACTTGATTCATAGTTTTCATTCACCCCCCACATCCAATCATTGGCTCGCATTTGTTATCTGCATCTAAAAACATTTCTAGAATTCGACTTTTTCCACTTTCCACTGCAAAAACTCTTATTGTTGCTCTTATTCATTCTTGTAATACTCTCTACTAATCGGTCTCCAACTTACCAAACTCTCCGCTCTCCGATCTGTCTTGAATGCTGCAGCCAGGATCATATTCCTCACCAACTGTTACACCAATGCTTCTACCTTGTGACAGTCATTACACTGGTTACCCAACCACTCCAAAATTCAATATACAGTTATCACTCTCACCCTCAAAGTGCTCCATGGTTCAACACCACCCTACATCTCCTCCTTCGCCTCAGTCTACCACCCTACCAGTGCCCCTCCATTCTGCTACTGATCACCTGATGTTAACATTCTCAATAATCAGAACCTCCCACTTCCGCCTCCAAGACTTACCACAAGCTGTGCCAATTATTTGGAACGCACTACCCAAGGAAAATATGATTAATCCCCAATTCCCACAGTTTTAAGCGTGCCCTAAAAATGCATTTCTTCAGACTGACCTACTGCCTCAACACATCTATTTAACTATCCCTGTCTTGCCCCTTCAAAATTTTCACCATAACCAGGTTTCTCGTATCATGTTCTCACACGCTTTATGTATTTAATAGCCCTCTGTGTCAGTACTTTTACATATTCTGGCTGATAACAGGTTCACGCAACATTACATGAACACCCAATTTCTTACATTATGGCTGGCCAGAACAATGAAATCAATTGTTACCATCCACCTTTCGTGTCTCCCCTATTAACTCATAGATTGTAAGCTTGCGAGCAGGGCCCTCATTCCTCCTTGTATCTGTTGATTTATGTGATTATTATTATGCTGTAATGTCTTTTATTGTCTGCACAAGTCCCCTCTAAAATGTAAAGTGCTGCAGAATATGTTGGCGCTACAGAAATAAAATTATTATTATAAAATATGATCAAAGAAACGAATGTAAATAAATATGGTATCTCTGAAAATGTCATCTTGTCCAACAAAAAGCAACCCGCCATGTAGCTCAATTAACGAAAAAAAAGTTTTAGCTCTCAAAATGTGAAAAAAAATATTTTTTCTATAAAATAGTTTTTATTGTGTAAAAGTGCCAAAACATAAAAAAAGGAAGAAAAATAATGCGGCTTTAATTATACCACATGCGGAGCAGCATTTAAAAAAAAAAAAAACTATTCCTGAATTGTTAGTTTTTATTAATTTGGCCTTCTAAATATCAAAATAGGAAGCGATATCTGAAATACGCGATCAATTCAAACGGAACCCCCGACGGAACATTCCCAATAATTAGGCAGATGGAGGCACTGTGGACGCTCCATCTCATCATGCTCCGCCTGCAATTCATCATCTTTGATTGTGAGCAGAGAGGGTTTCAGAACACAGAGAAGCAGGATGGTGACGTTAATTATGGCTTCATAGCCGCTCACCATCTTGGTGTAGTCCTCAAAGTTTTGGAGGATGGTACATATGTCTGAAATCTATGGCCACTCCTGAGGTCTCTTCTTTGGAGTCTGAACTTAATACCGACGGCCTTGTTGATTTTGGTAGTCAACAACTGCCCTCTTCTGATCACAAATCCTTCCCAACATCTGCAGCGTAGAGTTCCAATGCGTGGGGACAACACACACCAGTTGGTGAGCCGGAAGCTGCAAACGCTGCTGAAGCACAGCAAGGGTGGCGGAAGATGTAGCGGACTTTCTAAAAGGGCACACAGGCGGTGTACTTTGACAAGCAGATCTGGCAGCTCCGAGCAGGTTTTGAGAAACCGCTGAACCACGAAGGAGGTTAAGCACATGGGCAAGGCATGGTACGTGTGTGAGCTTGCCTCGCCTCAGAGCCGCTAGCAGGTCCCGGCCATTGTCATACACGACCATGCCTGGCTGTAGGTTCAGCGGTGTCAGCCACAGATCTCCCTGCTCTTTCAGAGCTGTCCACATCTCTTCAGCATTGTGCGGTTTGTCAACTATGCCTATTAGCTTCAACAAAGCCTGTTGCCGTTTGGCTGAGGCAGTGCTGCAATGCTTCCAGTTTGTGACTGATGTGGTTATTTCGAAGATGGAGGCTGAAGAGGAGGAGGATGAGGTGCAGGAGCTGTAGACTGTGGGGGGAAACCCTGATTGACCTAGGGCCCGCAATCCTCGGCGTCGGGAGGACGTGTTCAATCCCAAGGTCCTACTGGGTCCTGGCTTCCACTATGATAATCCAGTGTGCAGTCTGCGAGATGTACTATCCCTGCCCACATGCACTTGTAAACGTGTACGTGGTTAGGTGGACTTTCCCAGTATCTGCATTGTTGAGGGCACGGCTAATGTTGTGGGACACCTGCCTGTGTAAGACGGGGATGGCACACCTGGAGAAATAGTGTTGGCTGGGGACAAAGTACCCATGGACAGCCGCAGCCATCAGGGTGTGGAAAGCTTCAGTCTCCACGAGCCTAAAAGGCAACATTTAGAGTGCAAGAAGTCGCAAAATGTGGGAATATAGTAGTGTGGCCCGTGAGGCGTTGGCTGCGTATTTGCAACTGCGTTTGAAGGACTGTGGTATGGACAACTGAATGCTACACTGGGACAAAGACGTGGATGTGCTTGTTGGTGCTACTTGAGTGTGTGCAATGACAGGTGCAGGGCAGGAGGCGTCTTCACAAGCAAAATGGACAGGGGATTGGCTTGCATGCACAACAGCGGAAGAAGCAGTGGTGTCACCAGCAGACACTGTTCCTGGACCCTGGGGTTCAGCCCACAAAGTCGGGTGCTTTGCTGCCATGTGCCTGATCATGCTGGCGGTGGTCAGGCTGCTAGTTTTGCTACCACTGCTGAGGCTGGCCTGTCAAGTGGTGCAAATGGCCTTTTGGGGATTATCGGCAGAGTCTTTAAAAGACAGCCAGACTTGGGAAGACCCAACAGTTGTACTGACAACTTCCATCGTGTTGGTGTTACAGAGAACGGTTGCCCGCCTTCTGTCTGCAGCCACCACACTGCTTCTTCCTGCCTGTTGGGGTGCTATGCCTCCCTCCCCTGTGTGCTGCTGTCCTTGCTCTGCATGTCTTCCTGCCGGGTTGGCACAGTTACTATATCATCCACCACCTCGTCTTCCTCCTCCTGACTTTCTGGAAATTGTGTCTCATCATCGTCCACCTCTTGTGACACTTTCCCACCGTTGCCTTTGTGTTACCGTGGCTGCTCAAATATTTGGGCATCACTACATGCAATCTCCTCTTGCCCTGCTTCAAGTGGACCAGGCAAGAGGCCCGAATCTGTAAATGGAAAAGTGAACAGCTCTTCGGAGTGTCCAAGTGTGGGATCAGTTGTCTCCGGACACTCGGCATGGTGGGAGGAAGGAGGATCAAGGTGAGGAATATGCGGTCCAGTCTCACGGCTACTGAGACTTGACCGTGTGGAAGACAGGGTGGTGGTGGCAAAGTGACTGGAAACATTATCCAATATCCAACCAACAACCTTTTGACACTGCTCTGGGTTCAACAGTGGTGTGCTACGGTCCCCTAGTAATTGGGACAGGAAGGTCAGGCGAGAAGATGTGGGTGTTTGTTGTTGCTCAATTTCAGCTTGCCCATGGCCTCGGCATCTGCATGCACCACCACCATCACGTCCAGTTCCCCATCCCTTGCCACACGCCTTGCCCATTTTAAATGGAGGACAATATTTTCTACATTCACTACAAATGGCTGAATTTGGAGCGAACTTATATGTGATCCTTGTGATGGACGAACTACAGTTTTAAATAGCTGGCCAGTAGGTAACTATTTTTAACAGCAAACTGGTGTCAATAACACACCAACAAAATTTATTTGGAGGTCAGAAATGGCAGCATTTTGAGCACACTTATATGTGATCTGTGTGATGGACAAACCAGTTTTAAATAGCTGGATTTTTAACACTGTAATATGGAAAGGATATGGCAGTATTCTGCAGTGCCAAAAAGCAAATGGAGCAGAAAAACGTGTTCTATGGATTGCTTTTTAAGCAAATGATCAGGATTAAGATCCAAAAAATAATAATTCCTGGCCCCTGATACCTGAGGCTATGGCTAGAAATATCTGTAAAAGCAGCAGCAGCAGAACTGGAATGGATATGCACTGAAGTCTGCCACATACACTGCCTGCCTGCCTAGTTCTGATATCTTTGTAGCTGAATTAGTCCTCAGACCGACTATTAGTTGAGATGGATATGTGTATAATATATTGTAGTATACCTACACTAATTAAGATACAAGCATATCTCTCCCTAGCTCAGCAGCACCTCTCCCTACACTGCCCAATTCCATAGTAGACTGTGACGAGCGTGGCGGTGCCAGGTCTAATGTAGAACTGATGATACTGTGCAGCCAGCCAATCACTGTAATGCCACAACCAACATGGCTGCAGCATTACAGTGTGAGGCAGACAATCCCTGCATGTTCATTGGCTCTCTAAAAACCGGCAAACATGCAGGGAGGGGACCCGAGCTCTCGCCAAGCAACTCCAGAAATATTCGGCGAGCTCCGAGCATCTCAAGCAGTGAGATGCTCGGGCATGTACCCGAGTAGTGGCGGGCATGGTCGCTCATCACTATAGGCTATACATCTAGTATATTCATTTATTTGATCAGTGTGTTCATTTTCAGCCCACAACCCTCTGTTACTACTGTTGAAAGCCCTGAAAATTATTGGATCATTGAGAGTGTGATTTCTGTAGCTCTTTAAATGGACTGTCTTTTTAGAAACTAACTTACGTAATTCAACAAGCATGACTTTTACAAAATATATCAACTATTTACATTCTAGAATCTTTTTTTTTTTATCATGCTTATATTCCAATTACAAACATGGCACAACATCTATGACAATTAATGGTTCTGTCTACTTTGCTGCCAAGTGAAAGAAAAAAAAAATGATGCATCTCATGTCCGACCTAGACTGAGCTTAGCCATGTGCTGTCCAGACGGAGCTAATTGGTATTTTTAAATTATGTAGTAATTTCAAATCATGAAAAAAAAGTATGTAAAAGGTTAAAACCAACTTTGCTCAGCTTTAATTTTATTAAAAAAATGTCATACAGTTTTTTGTCTGCAGTCAAACGCAACATTACATAGAAGTTGGGATAAATCATCGATTTGAACGGGACCAACTGAGCAACTAATGTGTATGGGTCCTCCACACTGTCTGCTGACAAATTATGATAATTAAAGGTGTAGTCCAGTCTTCTGATGAAAGTCTGCAGTCACTATGGGACTACAAACTACTGAATCTTACAGAAAGCACACCACACACTGTCAGGATTCTCAGGAGTTTCCAGTAAGAGTTTGCAGTCATATGACTGCAAGTATGCGATTTGCATACTTCTGGCCACAATCCTACTAGACGTGCACAGCTTCGCTCTGTAGTGAGGGAGGCTAAGCATGTCTAGTCATCAAAACGCAAACCTGGGGTCCCGTGACCACCCGCTCTCAACATCAACACTGGAGAATCCCGACAGCATGCAGAGCACATACCATAATGATTCAGAAGTCTTTTTACTAGAATACGGGATCAAGCAGTTGAAATCCAATAACCAATACTTTTTTCACCAGGGAGATAACATAGAAAACACACAAGTAATCCTGTGCATTGGACAGTCATGATAAATAGCGTTATGGCTAGCTATTACAGTCTGTCTTTCCTATCTGGAAATCGAGGAGTGTAAAGGAATATAATAGCAAGATATCCCATTGTAAGTTTGGTATGGTACCTCTGCTGCTTTATGTAAACATGTAGCTCTTAAAAAAAAAGTTTTCTTTTCTGTCTGTCATGGAAGGGTTAATAGCTTACCATTACCCGTTAGCAGGTTTTTCCTATGTAATCTGAAGACAGCCTGCTGTACGGGTTAAAACACAGATTTCAGGGATCCAGGTTTTGTTTTCCTACAATGATTGTTTTAGCATCAATAGCTTATTATTGCTGTGACTAGCTGGTCCTGTGAATCCTGGTCGAACACACCCCCTTCTGTGATAGGCAGCTCACCATCTATGGACATTGTATATACAGATACTGGTGGGCTGGTGCAGCTTCCTCAGCTCTGCTTCACTGCTAAATCTAAAAACTTGTGCGAAAATGACTGCTCCAATAATCTAAGCTATTTAATACATTGTTGGATTTCCTTTCTCTGCCTCCATTACCCTGGTCTCAGATGAGGTAGCAAAAAGCTCCTGACAGATTCCCTTTAAATACAAGACGCTATGAAAACTTTATTTTGTGAACATTCTGTAAATTGTTATTTTAGGATTTGAATTTTCGGCAACCCTATGAAATATAACTATGTAGTCAGTTGTGCCATTCCTTCTGGTACATGACTCAGTTCCTGTGAACCAATCTACTTTGGTAGACCACAGGACTTTTACATCTGAGAGCGACATAATCTGCTATGCACACATGAACCCAAGTAAGAAGCTCTACCGTATACCACACAATTCTGCTTTCACCATGATTTTAGCAATGCTAACTGGAAAAGTAAATTAGTGAGCTAACCCCATGACACATAAAAGCCGGGGATTAAACGACTTTGAAATGTAATCTCCTGATTTTGAGAACGGTCTTCAAAACGCATCGTGACACATACAGTAAATGGATCTGATTTCAAGGCCTTGGGCTAAATAAAAAGACATTGAAAATAAAATAAAAAGTTAGTCTAGAGGACTTTCATTAGATCTAATTACAACTAAACACCCTGATATACAGAAATAAACAAAGAGCTGTAATCAGTACCTGTAAATGCTAAATTGCCCTATGATTAAAACATATAAAAAGTGTGATACCATAGTATTTGTAGTCCAATAAAGTGACTAAATTATGTGACAGCTTATACAAAAGCTAAAAATAAAATACAAGGGAAAATGCCCATATCTCAGGCTTCACAAAAAAAAAGAAAAAAAAGAGAAAAAAAGACACAACAAGCTAATAGCAATAATCAGTGGGATTATGCCAGTGTTTCCAGATTCTGTGAAGTTACAACCCGTCACGGGATTCGGTCACCAGGTTAATGCCACATAATCTAAGAGGAGCATGATGTAGGGACAGATCCTGATTTCAGCGATATGTCACTTACTGGGCTGCTTACGTTTTGACAAAATCACTAATTTATCAGCGGAACTAGTAGACCTACTCCATATTCCTTAGCTATGCATATCCACGCCCCCACCAATGATTGCCAGCTTTCTTCTGGCTATGTACAGTGCACACAGAAAGCTTTCAAGCAGCAGCGCGAGTTGGGTTATACAGAGATCAGCATTCAGAGAAGCCCAGTAAGTGATACACCCGGATTCCAGTGGTGTATCACTGCAGCCCCTACATCATGCTTCTTTCGGATGGGGTAGTAAAAACCTGATAACAGATTCCCTGTTACCACATGTATAGTGATCCACAATCAAAAATGTCAGTTCTCAGTGATGTCAGTATCAAAGGTACAAAGTCAATATGCAGACACAAGCCATCAAGCCCATTTCGAAAACACCAAGGTTACTTACCGGTAGCCGGTTTTTCCGGATCCCATGACAGCACACCTGACAGAGGGATCCGCCCAGTCGGGACAGGAAACCTACTGAAATAAAAGGGTGGTACCTCTCCCTCGCTTCAGTTGGTTTTCAGAGCATGAGAGGCCCCTTGGTTAGTACACATGGCAATCTACCACCACATTATAATAACAAAAAACACCCAGCTAAAAGTGCGCACCAAAGGGTGAAAAAGAAGGGAGGGAATATACAGGTGCTGTCATGGGCTCCGGAAAAATCGGCTACCGGTAAGTAACCTTGGTGTTTTCCCGTCTCCCATGACAGCACACCTGAGAGATTTTTGGAGAAAGAAATACCATATATACTCGAGTATAAGCCGAGATTTTCAGCCCAAATTTTTGGGCTGAAAGTGCCCCTCTCGGCTTATACTCGAGTCATGATCGGTGGTGGGGTCGGCGGGTGAGCACTGTCATATACTTACCTAGTCCCGGCGATCCTGTCGCTCCCCCTGCCTGTCACACGGTCTCCGGGTGCAGCAGCTCTTCCCCTGAGCGGTCACGTGGGACCGCTCATTAGAGAAATGAATAGGCTGCTCCACCTCCCATAGGGGCGGAGCCGCATAATTCATTTCTCTAATCAGCGGTGCCGGTGACCGCTGACAGAGGAAGAGGCTGCGGCACCGAAGACCAGCTGTCCGGGGGAAGGAGCGGGACGCCGGGAGCAGGTAAGTATCTCATAGTCACCTGTCCTCGTTCCACACGCCGGGCGTCGCGCCATCTTCCCGGCGTCTCTCCGCTCTGACTGTTCAGGCAGAGGGCGCGATGACGCATATAGTGTGCGCGCCGCCCTCTGCCTGATCAGTCAGTGCAGAGACGCCGGGAAGATGGCGCCGAGGAGCTGCAAGCAAGACAGGTGAGTATGTTTTTTTTTTTTTTTTTTTTATTGCAGCAGCAGCAGCTATGGGGCAATAATGGACGGTGCAGAGCACTATATGGCACAGCTATGGGGCAATAATGGACGGTGCAGAGCACTATATGGCACAGCTATGGGGAAATAATGGACGGTGCAGAGCACTATATGGCACAGCTATGGGGCAACGGTGCAGAGCACTATATGGCACAGCTATGGGGCAATGGTGCAGAGCACTATATGGCACAGCTATGGGGCAACGGTGCAGAGCACTATATGGCACAGCTATCTATGGGGCAACGGTGCAGAGCACTATATGGCACAGCTATGGGGCAACGGTGCAGAGCACTATATGGCACAGCTATGGGGCAACAGTGCAGAGCACTATATGGCACAGCTATGGGGCAACGGTGCAGAACACTATATGGCAGCTATGGGGCAACGGTGCAGAGCACTATATGGCAGCTATGGGGCAACGGTGCAGAGCACTATATGGCACAGCTATCTATGGGGCAACGGTGCAGAGCACTATATGGCAGCTATGGGGCAACGGTGCAGAACACTATATGGCAGCTATGGGGCAACGGTGCAGAACACTATATGGCAGCTATGGGGCAACGGTGCAGAACACTATATGGCAGCTATGGGGCAACAGTGCAGAACACTATATGGCAGCTATGGGGCAACGGTGCAGAACACTATATGGCACAGCTATCTATGGGGCAACGGTGCAGAGCACTATATGGCACAGCTATGGGGCAATGGTGCAGAGCACTATATGGCACAGCTATGGGGCAACGGTGCAGAGCACTATATGGCACAGCTATGGGGCAACGGTGCAGAGCACTATATGGCACAGCTATGGGGCAACGGTGCAGAGCACTATATGGCACAGCTATGGGGCAACGGTGCAGAGCACTATATGGCACAGCTATGGGGCAACGGTGCAGAGCACTATATGGCACAGCTATGGGGCAATGGTGCAGAGCATTATATATATGGCACAGCTATGGGGCAACGGTGCAGAGCATTGTATATATGGCACAGCTTTATGTGGAGTATCTATGGGGCCCATAATGAACGGTGCAGAGCATTGTATGTGGCACAGCTTTATGTGGAGCATCTATGGGGCCATAATGAACGGTGCAGAGCATTATATGTGGCACAGCTTTATGTGGAGCATCTATGGGGCCATAATGAACGGTATGGAGCATCTATTTTTAATTTTGAAATTCACCGGTACCTGCTGCATTTTCCACCCTAGGCTTATACTCGAGTCAATAAGTTTTTCCAGTTTTTTGTGGCAAAATTAGGGGGGTCGGCTTATACTCGGGTCGGCTTATACTCGAGTATATACGGTACCTCAGGGAGGGACCACCGCTTGTAGCACCCTTCTACCAAAGGTAAGGTCAGTCGAGGAGGATAGATCCAGTCGGTAGTGTTTAAAGAAGGTATACGGTGAGGACCAGGTAGCGGCCTTACAAATCTGATCAATAGATACCTCTGCTTTTTCTGCCCAAGAAGTAGCCACAGCTCTGGTGGAGTGAGCCTTGATGCCTTCAGGGATCGGGGCACCACGTGAAGCATAGGATAAGGAAATAGCCTCCCTAATCCACCTAGCAATAGTACCTTTGGATACTCCATATCCCTTCTTGCTACCCTGGAAAGCTACAAATAGGGACTGATCCTTCCTCCACTGACTGGTCAAAGATATGTACTGTAAAATAGCTCTCCTTACGTCCAGTGTATGAAATTTTTCTTCCCCTGGGTTCTTAGGATTATCACAAAAAGAGGGTAATACAATTTCCTGACTCCTATGGAATTTAAGTACCACTTTCGGCAGATACGCCGGATCCGGTCTCAGAACTACCCTGTCCTCAAATATTTGTGTGTAAGGAGGGGAAATAGACAGGGCTTGCAAATCACTCACCCTACTGGCTGATGTCAATGCTACCAGAAGCACTGTTTTAAGAGTGAGGATTTTTACCGATGATTCCTGTAAAGGCTCAAATGGACTCCTAGTTAGAGCTTCTAACACCAGATTCAAATCCCACGGGGGAACCCTCTGAACTATCACCGGTCTAGACCTACTACAAGATTTTACTACAATCACACTATTTAGTGTAAGGCACACTCCCGGAGGCCCAGAAAAGTTGTCACCATATGAAATTGTGTTTGTGTCTAGTCCCAGGTTAGGGGTATTCTTCCCTCAGCAGCTGACTATGCAATATGAAATTTTGTCTGTTTATGTAATTGAACTCACCAAGAAACTTGCTAACATCCATTCTCAAGTTTTTTTTTTTCATTGCCAGATCCAGATTCAGTATCCGGTACACACTCCTTGAAGCCAGGAGACTGGGTGTTGGTGAAAAAGTTTGTAAGGAGAACACCACTTGATCCCAGATTTGATGGTCCTTTCCAAGTGCTGCTGATGACACCAACCTCTGTGAAACTGGAGGGAAGACCCACTTGGATCCACGCATCGCACTGCAAGAAAGCTCCCATACCAGAAGATACAGCCAAGCCAGAATGATGTTGTGGACGCCCTGCCTGACCGGATAGATGACCTACCTGATAAAGAATACACACCGCTGAATACACATGCTGTTGACAAAGAGACTATAATTACAATGCCATGAACCCCCGTTAGGGACAGATCTCCTGACCGCCCATTTGAGAAAGTCTGTACGTAGTGGGGTGTATGTGCTAGGCATGCATCAGCTCACCGGCAGCACAAAAGAGTTGCAGCGCTTTGGGACAGGAGGTTAGGATTAGGGCAAGTGATATCTAAGGGGGATTGTGATGGAAATATATATATATATATATATATATATATATATATATATATATTTCATATAGATCTCACTTGCATATAAACTCATATATACACTATAATCAATTGCTTAAAATGGCTGACATAAACTGATATAAGCCAGACAGACTGTTTGGGGCTTTCCAGGCAAAAGCGGAACAGCACCAGATGTACTAAGTGATGATCAGATGTCTCAACTTTGTCCTAGATGCAGAAAAAGGAGACAGCTATGCTTTAGTTGCTTAATCAGCATTCATATGTGCATTAATCACAATATTCCATATATATTTAGATAACCAATAACAGTGGAGCTTGACAATATGGTAATTAAAGGGAACCTGTCACCCCCAAAATCGATGGTGAGGTAAGCTCACCTGTTATGACCCCAGTGGACAGGGTCTCAGAGGAACGTGTAAGTCTGCGAGATTCAAAAATCCAGCTCATAGGGCTGTGGTAACTGGGTTGACCAAATAGCTACTCCTAACGCCAACACTAGAAGTAGCCGGGGATCATGCCTACGGTGATCGCTAGATGACTCGCGCCAGCCGGAGAATCTAACTACCCCTAGGAGAAGAAAACAAAGACCTCTCTTGCCTCCAGTGAAAGGGACCCCCAAAGCAAGATACAAGCCCCCCACAAATAATAACGGTGAGGTAAGAGGAAATGACAAACACAGAAATGAACCAGGTTCAGCAAAGAGAGGCCAGCTTACTAATAGCAGAATATAGCAAGATAACTTATCTGGTCAACAAAAACCCTATAAAAATCCACGCTGGAGATTCAAGAACCCCCGAACCGTCTAACGGTCCGGGGGGAGAACACCAGCCCCCTAGAGCTTCCAGCAAAGGTCAGGATACAGATTGGAACAAGCTGGACAAAAATACCAAACTAAACTAAAGCAAAAAGCAAGGAAGCAGACTTAGCTTGAAATATAGGAACCAGGATCAAAGGACAAGAGCACAACAGATTAGCTCTGATTTCCACGATGCCAGGCATTGAACTGAAGGTCCAGGGAGCTTATATAGCAACGCCCCTGAACTAACGGCCCAGGTGAGGATATAGGAAAAGACAGAAGCTCCAGAGTCAAATCACTAATGACCACTAGAGGGAGCAAAAAGCAAAATGACAACAGTACCCCCCCCTTAGTGAGGGGTCACCGAACCCTCACCACGACCACCAGGGCAATCAGGACGAGCGGCGTGAAAGGCACGAACTAAATCGGCCGCATGAACATCAGAGGCGACCACCCAGGAATTATCTTCCTGACCATAGCCCTTCCACTTGACCAGGTACTGAAGCCTCCGCCTGGAGAGACGAGAATCCAAGATCTTCTCCACCACGTACTCCAACTCGCCCTCAACCAACACCGGAGCAGGAGGCTCAGCAGAAGGAACCACAGGCACAACGTACCGCCGCAACAAGGACCTATGAAACACGTTGTGGATAGCAAACGACACCGGAAGATCCAGGCGAAAGGATACAGGATTAAGGATTTCCAATATCTTGTAAGGACCAATAAAACGAGGTTTAAATTTGGGAGAGGAAACCTTCATAGGAACAAAGCGGGAAGAAAGCCACACCAAATCCCCAACACGTAGTCGGGGACCCACACCGCGGCGGCGGTTGGCAAAGCGCTGAGCCCTCTCCTGTGACAACTTCAAGTTGTCCACCACAAGATTCCAGATCCGCTGCAACCTATCCACCACAGAATCCACCCCAGGGCAGTCAGAAGGTTCCACATGACCCGAAGAAAAACGAGGGTGGAAACCAGAGTTGCAGAAAAACGGCGAAACCAAGGTGGCGGAACTAGCCCGATTATTAAGGGCAAACTCAGCCAACGGCAAGAAGGTCACCCAATCGTCCTGATCAGCAGAGACAAAACACCTCAAATAAGCCTCCAAAGTCTGATTAGTTCGCTCCGTCTGTCCATTAGTCTGAGGATGGAAAGCAGACGAAAACGACAAGTCAATGCCCATCCTACTACAAAAGGATCGCCAGAATCTGGAAACAAACTGGGATCCTCTGTCTGACACAATATTCTCAGGGATGCCGTGCAAACGAACCACGTTCTGGAAAAACACAGGAACCAGATCGGAAGAGGAAGGCAGCTTAGGCAAAGGAACCAAATGGACCATCTTGGAGAAGCGATCACATATCACCCAGATAACAGACATGCCTTGAGACACCGGAAGATCAGAAATGAAATCCATGGAGATATGTGTCCAAGGTCTCTTAGGGACAGGCAAGGGCAAGAGCAACCCGCTGGCACGAGAACAGCAAGGCTTAGCTCGAGCACAAGTCCCACAGGACTGTACAAATGACCGCACATCCCTAGACAAGGAAGGCCACCAAAAGGATCTGGCCACCAGATCTCTGGTGCCAAAAATTCCTGGGTGACCTGCCAACACCGAGGAATGAACCTCGGAAATGACTCTGCTGGTCCACTTATCAGGCACGAACAGTCTGTCAGGTGGACAAGAATCAGGCCTATCAGCCTGAAATCTCTGCAACACACGTCGCAGATCTGGAGAAATAGCTGACAAGATAATACCATCCTTAAGAATACCAACAGGTTCAGCGACTCCAGGAGCATCAGGCACAAAGCTCCTGGAAAGAGCATCGGCCTTCACATTTTTTGAACCTGGTAAATACGAGACAACAAAGTCAAAACGGGAGAAAAACAATGACCAGCGGGCCTGTCTAGGATTCAGGCGTTTAGCAGACTCGAGATACATCAGATTTTTGTGATCAGTCAAGACCACCACACGATGCTTAGCACCCTCGAGCCAATGACGCCACTCCTCAAATGCCCATTTCATGGCCAACAACTCCCGATTGCCCACATCATAATTTCGCTCCGCAGGCGAAAACTTCCTAGAGAAAAAGGCGCAAGGTCTCATAACAGAGCAACCAGGGCCTCTCTGCGACAAAACGGCCCCTGCTCCAATCTCTGAAGCATCCACCTCAACCTGAAAGGGAAGCGAGACATCAGGCTGGCACAAAACAGGCGCCGAAGTAAACCGACGTTTCAACTCCTGGAAAGCCTCCACGGCAGCAGGAGCCCAATTAACCACATCGGAGCCCTTCTTGGTCATATCCGTCAAAGGTTTCACAATGCTAGAAAAGTTAGCGATAAAACGACGGTAGAAGTTAGCGAAACCCAAGAACTTCTGAAGGCTCTTAACTGACGAGGGCTGAGTCCAATCAAGAATAGCTCGGACCTTGACTGGGTCCATCTCCACAGCAGAAGGGGAAAAAATGAACCCCAAAAAGGGAACCTTCTGTACACCAAAAAGACACTTTGAGCCCTTGACAAACAAAGAATTTTCACGCAAAATTTTAAAGACCATCCTGACCTGCTCCACATGCGAGTCCCAATTATCAGAAAAAAACAGAATATCATCCAGATAAACGATCAAAAATTTATCCAGATAGTTCCGGAAAATGTCATGCATAAAGGACTGAAAAACTGAAGGGGCATTAGAGAGCCCAAAAGGCATCACCAAGTACTCAAAATGACCTTCGGGCGTATTGAATGCGGTTTTCCATTCATCCCCTTGCTTAATGCGCACAAGGTTGTACGCACCACGAAGGTCTATCTTGGTAAACCACTTGGCACCTTTAATCCGGGCAAACAAGTCAGACAACAGCGGCAAAGGATACTGAAATTTGACAGTGATCTTATTTAAAAGCCGATAGTCAATACAAGGCCTCAAAGATCCGTCCTTTTTAGCCACAAAAAAGAATCCCGCACCAAGAGGGGAAGAAGACGGACGGATGTGTCCTTTCTCCAGAGACTCCTTGATATATGAACGCATAGCGGTATGTTCAGGTATCGACAGATTAAACAGTCTTCCCTTAGGAAATTTACTGCCTGGAATCAAATCTATTGCACAGTCACATTCCCTATGAGGAGGCAATGCACTGGACCTGGACTCGCTAAAGACATCCTGATAATCAGACAAATACTCCGGAACTTCCGAAGGCGTAGAAGAAGCAATAGACACAGGCAGGGAATCCTCATGAATACCACGACAGCCCCAACTAGACACTGACATAGCCTTCCAGTCAAGGACTGGATTATGGGTCTGTAACCATGGCAGCCCCAAAACAACCAAATCATGCATTTTATGTAGAACGAGAAAACGTATCACCTCGCGGTGTTCAGGAGTCATGCACATGGTAACCTGTGTCCAATACTGCGGTTTATTTTCTGCTAATGGCGTAGCATCAATACCCCTAAGAGGGATAGGATTTTCTAATGGTTCAAGAATAAAACCACAGCGCTTAGCAAATGAGAGATCCATAAGACTCAGGGCAGCACCTGAATCTACAAACGCCATGACAGGATAAGATGACAGTGAGCAAATCAAAGTTACAGACAGAATAAACTTAGGATGCAAATTACCAACGGTGACAGGACTAACAACCTTAGATATACGTTTAGAGCATGCTGAGATAACATGTGTAGAATCACCACAGTAGTAGCACAAGCCATTCCGGCGTCTATGAATTTTCCTCTCATTTCTAGTCAGGATTCTATCACATTGCATCAAATCAGGTGTCCGTTCAGACAACACCATGAGGGAATTTGCGGTTTTTCTATCACATTGCATCACATCAGGTGTCTGTTCAGACAACAACATGAGGGAATTTGCGGTTTTGCGCTCCCGCAACCGCCGGTCAATTTGAATAGCCAGGGACATGGTATCATTCAGACCTGTGGGAATGGGAAAACCCACCATAACATTCTTAATGGCCTCAGAAAGGCCATTTCTAAAATTAGCGGCCAGTGCACACTCGTTCCAATGTGTCAGCACGGACCATTTCCGAAATTTTTGGCAATACACCTCAGCCTCGTCCTGGCCCTGAGACATAGCCAGCAAGGCTTTCTCTGCCTGAATCTCAAGATTGGGTTCCTCATAAAGTAAACCGAGCGCCAGAAAAAACGCATCAATATCAGCCAATGCCGGATCTCCTGGCGCCAACGAAAAAGCCCAATCCTGAGGGTCACCCCGTAAGAATGAAATAAATTTTTACTTGTTGAGCAGAGTCTCCAGACGAACAAGGTTTCAGGGACAAAAACAATTTACAATTATTCCTGAAATTCCTAAACTTAAATCGGTCTCCTGAAAACAGTTCAGGAATCGGAATCTTGGGTTCAGACCTAGGATTTCTGGTAACATAATCTTGTATACCCTGCACACGAGCGGCAAGCTGGTCCACACTTGTAATCAAGGTCTGGACATTCATGTCTGCAGCAAGCTTAAGCCACTCTGAGGTAAAGGGGAAAAGAAAAAAAAAAATGAGAGAGGGAAAAAAAAAACTCAAAATTTTCTTTCTTATAATCCCACTTCTGCAATGCATTAAACATTTAATACTGGCCTGGCATACTGTTATGACCCCAGTGGACAGGGTCTCAGAGGAACGTGTAAGTCTGCGAGATTCAAAAATCCAGCTCATAGGGCTGTGGTAACTGGGTTGACCAAATAGCTACTCCTAACGCCAACACTAGAAGTAGCCGGGGATCATGCCTACGGTGATCGCTAGATGACTCGCGCCAGCCGGAGAATCTAACTACCCCTAGGAGAAGAAAACAAAGACCTCTCTTGCCTCCAGAGAAAGGGACCCCCAAAGCAAGATACAAGCCCCCCACAAATAATAACGGTGAGGTAAGAGGAAATGACAAACACAGAAATGAACCAGGTTCAGCAAAGAGAGGCCAGCTTACTAATAGCAGAATATAGCAAGATAACTTATCTGGTCAACAAAAACCCTATAAAAATCCACGCTGGAGATTCAAGAACCCCCGAACCGTCTAACGGTCCGGGGGGAGAACACCAGCCCCCTAGAGCTTCCAGCAAAGGTCAGGATACAGATTGGAACAAGCTGGACAAAAATACCAAACTAAACTAAAGCAAAAAGCAAGGAAGCAGACTTAGCTTGAAATATAGGAACCAGGATCAAAGGACAAGAGCACAACAGATTAGCTCTGATTTCCACGATGCCAGGCATTGAACTGAAGGTCCAGGGAGCTTATATAGCAACGCCCCTGAACTAACGGCCCAGGTGAGGATATAGGAAAAGACAGAAGCTCCAGAGTCAAATCACTAATGACCACTAGAGGGAGCAAAAAGCAAAATCACAACACTCACCGTCAACAGGGGCTTATCTACAGCATTCTGTAAAGCTGTAGATAAGCTGCCGATGTTACCTGAAAGAGGAGAAAAAGACATTAGATTATACTCACCCAGGGGCGGTCCCGCTCTGATGGGTGTCTCAGGCCCGGTACAGCACCTCCCATCTTCATTCCATGATGTCCTCTTCTGGTCTTCACGCCGTGGCTGCAGTGCGCAGGCGCCGGAAAGGTCAGAGAGGCCCGGCGCCTGCACACTGCAGTACTTTGCAGGGCAGACAAAGTACGCCTGCGCCGGAGCCGCGGCGTGAAGACCAGAAGAGGATGTCATGGAATGAAGATGGGAGGTGCCGGAGCGGACCCGAGACACCCATTTGACCGGACCGCAGCGGGACCGCCCCTGGGTGAGTATAATCTAACCTCTTTTTCTCCTCTTTCAGGTAACATCAGGGGCTTATCTACAGCATTACAGAATGCTGTAGATAAGCCCCTGATGATGGTGAGCTTACCTCACCATCGATTTTGGGGGTGACAGGTTCCCTTTAACTAACCACCCCTTTTCTATATGCAATTATAAAACCATGTATGTACAATAAACAGTCAGTATTGATGGAATGTTATTCTGTCACCATGGTGTACAGTCTCATTCTTGATGAGCACTCAAAATACTCAGTCGTATTGGGAACGGCCGCAGCACACATAGGGATAGATTTATACAAACCAAATTTTCATAACAAGGTGCCAGAACAGAAACCCCCTATATGTGAACTCATTTTACAAACTACACTTCCTATTGAAATCATCTAGGAGTGCAGTGATCATATTGACACCACATGTGCCTCACAGAATTTGATACCACTAAGCGGTGAAGAAAGAATAAATTACATTTTTGCCACTAAAATGTTGTTTTAGCCCCAAGTTTTTAATTTTTTACAACAAACTGAGATCCATTTTTTCCTGAGTGCGCCAATACCCTACATTTAAAGTGCAAAGCTCAGAATGCAAGGAACGCCAGATTTTACTGCTATGGTTTGCAGGTGCCATGACCCACTGGGAGAGCCCATGAGGTACCAAAGCAGAACCCCCCATAAGTGACCCCATTTTACGAACTGCACCTCTCCTTGAATTCATCTAGGGGTGCAGTGATCATATTGACACCATGGGTGTGTCACAGAATTTTTACATTGGGCAGTGAAGACAAAATGCCGTATATACTCGAGTATAGGCCGAGATTTTCAGCCCACTTTTTTGGGCTGAAAGTCCCCCTCTCGGCTTATACTCGAGTCATACCCAGAGGTTGGCAGGGGAGGGGGAGCGGGGGCTGTCTAAAAATACTCACCTAGTCCAGGCGCGGTCCCTGCAGGTCCCTGGCGCCGGCAGCAGCAGCTTCAGCTTCTTCCTGTACTGAGCGGTCACATGGTACCGCTCATTACAGTAAATGAATATGCGGCTCCACCTCCCATAGGGGTGGAGCCACATATTCATTACTGTATTGAGCGGTAACAGTGACCGCTCAGTACAGTTAGAAGCTGCGGTGCCGGGGAAGCAGGGACTGCACAGCGCCAGGACCAGGTGAGTATAACGGGGAGGGGAGCGTAGAGCTGCGCGATAGTCACCTTTCCTCGTTCCGGGCGCCGCTCTGTCTTCAGCAGTGACGCTCAGGTCAGAGGGCGCAGTGACGTAGTTAGTGTGCGCCCTCTGCTGAACGTCGGTGCTGAACATGGAGTGGCGCCGGAACGAGGTGCGGGTGACTATTGAAAGTGCCGGGGGCCTGACCGACGGAGAGGTGAGTATGTGATTTTTTTTTTTTCTATCGCAGAAAATGGGGCAAATATCTGTATGGGGCATCCATGGGGCCATAATGTTTGTGCAGCACTATATGGGGCCATAACGTTTGTGCAGCACTATATGGGGCCATAACGTTTGTGCAGCACTATATGGGGCCATAACGTTTGTGCAGCACTATATGGGGCCATAACGTTTATGCAGCACTATATGGGGCCATAACGTTTGTGCAGCACTATATGGGGCCATAACGTTTGTGCAGCACTATATGGGGCCATAACGTTTGTGCAGCACTATATGGGGCCATAACGTTTGTGCAGCACTATATGGGGCCATAACGTTTGTTCAGCACTATATGGGGCCATAACGTTTGTGCAGCACTACATGAGGGCCATGTTTGTGCAGCACTATATGGGGCCATAATGTTTGTGCAGCACTATATGGGGGCCATAATGTTTGTGCAGCACTATATGGGGCAAGTGTTTGTATGGGGCCATAATTAATGTTTCTAGGGCACTACAGTATATGGGGCAAGTGTCTGTATAGAGCATCTTATAGGGCCATAATCAAGGTTTGTGCAGCACTATATGGGGCAAATATCTTTATAGAGCATCTTATGGGGCCATAATCAGCATTTGTGCAGCATTATATTGGGCAAATGTGTCTATGGAGCATCTTATGGGGCCTTTATTAACCTTTATGCAGGATTATATGGGGCATATTTTAATATGGAACATCTTATGGGGCCATCATAAACTTTATGGCGCATTATATGGGGCTCCTGATTCAATATGGATATTCAAAAACACTTAACCTACTGATGTCTCAATTAATTTTACTTTTATTGGTATCTATTATTACTTTTGACATTTACCAGTAGCTGCTGCATTTCCCACCCTAGGCTTATACTCGAGTCATTAAGTTTTCCCAGTTTTTTGTGGCAAAATTAGGGGGGTCGGCTTATACTCGGGTCGGCTTATACTCGAGTATATAAGGTAACTACATTTTAACCACCAACATTTTATTTTAGCCAGAGATTTTACATTTTCACACAAAAAGTGGGTGAAAATGGCACCAAAACCTGTCCCACAATTTCTACTGAACGTGGTGATACCCTATATGTGGCTGTACAGTACTACTTAGCCATACACAGAGACTTGGGAGGAACAGAGCGCTATTTGCCTCCTGGAGAGCAGATTTTCCTAGAACAGTTTGCGGACTCCATATACAGAGACCCTAATTGCTAGACGAATCCCCCCTCATGTGACCCCATTTAGAAACTATACCCCTTGGGGAATTTAACTGCAGGGGTAGTGACGATTTTGACTTCATGGGTAATTTCCAGAAACAAGCAGCAATGAACATTGCCGAGTGAAAATTGCAAACTGCCCAACCCGTGCTTCTGGAGGCATGTACCCGATTAGCTTGCAAGCAGGGGAGAATGATGAGAGTAATATTTAAGTGATAAAAGAGGCAGCAGGCGGCGGCTGATGGGACTGTTACTCCTATCAGCCTACCCCTGCTGCCACTATTAACAGTGACAGCAGGTGTGACTGATGGGGGTATTCATCAGCTGCTGCCTGCACTATAAATAAATAAATGAAAAAAAAAAAATGGCGTGGGTTCCCCTGTGTTTTTTATAACCAGCCAGGCAAAACTCACAGCTGGGGGATGCACCCCTCAGTTGTCAGCTTCAGCAAGGTTGGTTATCAAGAATAGAGGGGTCCCCACGCGGTTTTTTTTTTTAAATTATTGACAACCAGCCTTGCTAGAGCTCACAGCTGGGGGCTGATATTCTCAGGCAGGTAAGGAGCCATGGATATTGACCCCTCCCAGCCTAAAGATAGCAGCCCACAGCTGCCCAGAAAAGGCGCACCTATTAGATGTGCCAATTGTGGTGCTTTGCCCGGCTCTTCCCACTTGCCCTGTAGCGGTGGCAAGTGGGGTTCATATTTGTGGGGTTGATGTCCCCTTTTTATTGTCAGGTAACATCAAGCCCATGGCCTAGTAATGGAGAGGCATCTATAAGACACATATCCATTACTAATCCTATAGTTGCTTGATAAATAAAGACATTAGATTACATAAGATTATATAAGATTGTACGGCATCAAATGAATAAAAATGTGATGGGAGATTTGTAATATCAGTGACGTTCCCAACTTGTTTTTTTATCGATACAGTTTTCAATGTTAAAGAATTATACTGTGTTACTTTTTGTACATTTTAATAATTGTCATACAGATGCCATATGATGACAATATGTCATGTTGGACGCTATTCACACTAGGGGTCCAACAGACAGCGGTAATTCCACATTCGTCCACTATACGCTCAGTGGCACCGGCTAGATTTTTATCCAGGTTGCCCAGGGTTAATCTAGCTGGTACTCGAGTTGGAGGCTGGGTCACGCCCACGGCCTTTAAATAGTATTGCTGGACTTTGGGCGTCGCCGATTATAGCTTGTGCCTCATGCCTAGTGATTCCGGTCTGTAGTGGTGGTCTTGGAGAAGAAATATCGTATCTGGTGGTGTATTATCCTTTGTTATATTTCTCCTTCCTATATTTGTATTTGTTTTGCCCTGGGCACATTATTGTGTTTTCCTGTGTGTCTGCGGCGTGGTGCGTTTTTTAGTTTTCCCTGTCTGTGCTTTCTGTGGGGGTTGGTGTGTGGTCTATCCACTGGGTGGCGGGCGGTGGTTTCAGCATAGGGCTGAAACAGGAGTCAGGGCCAGGCCTGGTGGCCCAGACAAGCACACCATTAGTGTAAATTCTGGGAGAGGGACAGACAGGGTTTTCCATAGTCTGAGGGATATCGCAGGGGCCCGGGTAACCAGCCTTAGCCTACCTCGTCTCCCCGTGACACAATACTGATGAAAAACGGACCATTGTTTTAAACAAACATGTGAACTTAGCATTCATACAGACTTTTATAGTATAACAATGATGCAATTAACAGTCAAGTCACACAGTTACCGCCTGCAGCTGAAATGTCAATTGACTGGTAAACTTAAGAGGAAACGCATGTGCTGCGCAAGAACAGGAAACTTCATCCAGCTGCAGGAAGTGAGGGCTACACTGCGAGCTGACATTAATAGGCATTAATCTGCAATGACGGCCAAGGATCCTGCTGTAATACGAATGGCAAATTTAGCAATGGATTTACGACAGTTTCCTGCCAAAATGACATACAAACGGGTTTTTTCATTGCAATCTGGACAAAATATGCATACTATTCATGGTCTTTAATTAACTTCATTTATTGAAATCTAGAAAAAAACAAACAAACAAACACTAAAATGGTGGCAGTGCAGCCTCATAATAATTCTGTATCTGAGTTTTTTAGTAAAATATTAGGGAACCACGATACTAGCAATACTATATCATCAACGGATATGCACTATTTAAAAGCACCACTTCAGCATTTCTTTTTTTTATATCAGAGCTGGAATGGTGCCATTAACATAATGACCCTGATCCTAGCATCATACTCACCACCTGCAGTCTTCAACTCTTCTCTGCACCACTCCCATCCTGTGCTGCCATTTTGTGACCACAACATCTGACTGACCGAAGGTCAGAAGTAAGAGTCACAAGATCTCAATGAAAGCCACTTACACATTGAGTTGTGACTGCAAACACTGGAACGAGCCAACAGGACAAGACCGTAATAGCCCCACAGTCTACTAATTTTACAGTAGGTCCCACCGACTGCAGATTATTGAAATCCACTTCAAACTACACTAAAGGGGTTGTCCAGTCTTGGAACAAAAGGTTGAAGTAACTATGCGACTGAAGAATGCCTGATTCTGACGCCATCATCAGTCTGCAAGCCTTCACAATCCCTCCGAATTCCCAGAGCGAGAGGGAAGCCATGTGAACGCAAGACATGTCCAATTTTGCTCCAAGTCAAAGATCAATATTCTCCATACTAATCTATAGGTCTGTAGGTGCCAGTTTTTAAGACTTCAATGGGAAGGAGAAACTGTTTATTTTTCTTCATACAAGAAAACCACAGATGAAACAACAATGGTAAAAACTACCCACTGACCAATCACTGATTTTCATCAGTGTTTTGGATCAGATTTTCAGACAGTTCTTACTTCAATATGACAAAAATCACTGACGTCTGAATGAGGCCTCAGTGTTCTTTATAGATATTCTCCAATCAATAGGCCGTTCTGATGTTATAAACGTCCTTTCGGAAATGGATGATGTTTACGTAATAAAAAGGAAACACCCAACATTTTTCATTTCCCAGAAAAACAACAATTTCTCTTTTACTGTCCTTTTATCTGTGATGTACAACTGGACAGATAATGAAATATTAGTCATTTTCACCAGAAGATTTCCTTTGTTTTTTAGTGAGCTGTATAATGATTTAGAGCGCCCAGCTGTTTCCTCTACAACTCCTCCATACAATGTCTGCTATTGCTGCAAAATCACAAGACTCCAGCAAGCTTTCATGTGCATCCTGGAGAAAAAAAATTACTATGTCTGTATTCAAGGAGAAAAGAAGCGACTGAAATGCACTTTAGAAGGACCATTGGTATTTTACAGGGCAGAAAACTATTCTCAACACATGCAAAAACCATACACGCAAGACTTACTAGGATACCCTCTTGTTACTAGATCTCTTTCTATTTGAGTAAAGCAATAAAAAGATAAAATTTAGATATAATAAATAAATTAACTATAGTGTATCCCTTTTCTATTTTTTTTTTTAACAACAGATTTTTATTAAAGAATTATTCAATTAATAAACAAGTGCATTGTAGTGATATATTAAAAAAAAAAAAAACATTTAGTTGGGTAGAATACAAAGGGAGGGGCTAACGTAACTGACGGAAGGAACAGAGGGTAAAGGAGGGAAAAGGAGCACGAGGCAGGGGGGATAGTTAAGTTTAAATTCAATATAAAGAATTAGGACGAATCTGAGGAGTCGGGAGCATGTAGACCAGTGTTTCTCAACTCCAGTCCTCAAGACCCCACAACAGGTCATGTTTTCAGGATTTTCTTAGTATTGCACAGGTGATAATTGCATCACCTGGACAGGCAAGCATTCAATCACCTGTGCAATACTAAGGAAATTCTGAAAACATGACCTGTTGTGTGGTCTTGAGGACCGGAGTTGAGAAACACTGATGTAGACGAAGTGAAGATGTGGCAAAGGGAGTGTGGTTGGTGTATTCCGCCCAGGGAAGCCAAATTTTCTCAAATTTATGGACATTATCCATGAATATGGCAGATAATTTTCATTTATCACATACCAAGGAAGGCGTCTCTTGATTTCTGTTAAATCTAAACCGGATTTTTTCCAGGCCAATGCTATACTTTGTTTGGCCTCTAGGAATATATATGAGATGAGAATTTGGGAGTGTTTACGAATAACAGGGATGCGTTTGTTAGAGGCTCCCCAAGGGGTTTTTTTGTTTTTTTTAAGATTAGTGTCTGTGACTGAAAGAATAAAGTGATATACCCGAGTCCAAAATTTGCGCACCACGGGCCACTTCGACCAAATATGGTACATATCCCTATCAGAATCACAACCTGTAAAACATCTGGGAAAGTAGCCGGGGTTTAATGTAACCCTTTTCTAATGAATAATAGGTTTGGGAAAGCAATGGGTAAGTAGTTCTGTGATGGGCTAGGAGGGAGCTTGCTGTCATAAAAACCTGACCACTATTTACCATTAGAGATGAACAAACCTTTGAAGGCCCGGTTCGGCAATTGTCCCGATGTATGCCGAGCTGTTCGTCGAATGTACCCAAACCCCAATGAATTCAATGGGAGGCAAAACCAAACGCATAGACAACACCTCAAGGGGGACAAATAGCTTATCAAACAACTCAAATTAGGGGCAGTTACCAGGAAAAGTGGCATCACTTGACCCAGAGTACAAATAGTATAATTGCGCAGCATGGATGAATGGGACAGGTCTTGGACCAGCATTTCTAGCTGAAACATTGATCAGTAACAGGTGGATGAGCCTGCTGCTCTGAGAGGTCTGCCAAATTCAGGCAACACACATGAAGGAGACCCAACATCCAAACATTTACAAAACTTAGGGGCAGACACCAGGCTTCAATTAAGACAAGGTGGGTGAGGGAGGACAGTAAGTCTTCTTTGCTGGGAGCCCTGATACCTCACGCACAAGCTCAAACTTTTTGCTTAGCCACTCAAGTGGAACAAACATCAGTTTCGTAGACTACTATAGGTAGAAAAATGTAAGGATAGTAACACAGGTAGTTGACTGAAAGTAAGTGCAGACCTTCCGGTCTGGGAGCCCCACTGCTACAGGCAACACACAAGAAGGAGACCCAACCTGGAGTGCAAACATTTAAAAAAAATCATTGCCACACACCACTAAAGTGGCATCAATTTCCCCAGAGTACAAACAGAATAATTGGCCTCTGACAAACCATCCACTACAAGCAATCCAACAGATGGAGACAACTTGGAGTCTCCACATTTAAAAAATATCAGTTTGCAACATCAGCAGCAGCAGCAACAGCAGGCACATAAGCCATGATAAACGTGGCATAGACTGCAATAACGCAATAATGCATGACAATAAAAATGACACCATCGCAACTGGGGTGCAAAAGTCATTGGAGATTCATGACTTGTTCATTTTAAAGGGAACCTGCCACCCCCAAAATCAAAGATGAGGTAAGCCCACCAGCATCAGGGGCTTAACTACAGCTTTCTGTAATGCTGTAGATAAGCCCCCCCGATGTATCCTGACAGTACTGAAGTGCGCAGGCGCCGGGAAAGGTCAGAGAGGCCCGGCGCCTGCGCACTGCAGTACTTTGCTCTGCCCTCAGCAGGGCAGACAAAGTACGCCTGCGCCGGAGCCGCAGCGTGAAGACAAGAGGACATCATCCTATGAAGATGGGAGACCCCGGACCGGACCGTGAAGCTCATCGGACCGGACCGCTGCGGGACCGCCCCTGGGTGAGTATAATCTAACCTCTTTTTCTCATCTTTCAGGATACATCGGGGGCTTATCTACAGCATTACAGAATGCTGTAGATAAGCCCCTGATGCCGGTGGGCTTACCTCACCTTCGATTTTGGAGGTGACAGGTTCCCTTTAATGAAAGTTAGGCGGTCTACACTTTCAAGGGACAGACGGTTGTGCTTATCCATTAGGACATCACCAGCATAACTGAAGACACGTTCTGATAGAATGCTGGCTGCCGGGCATGACAAAACCTACAAGGCGTGACAGGTAAGCTCAAGCCACTCTTCCATTTTTGAAGACCAAAATGCAAAACCATCCAAATTCCCCCAGATGGCATTGATATTAAGCTCGAGATACTCCTGCACCATCCTCTCCAGTTGATGGTCACATGTCAGACTTGTACTCTGTTCTGCAGATGCATGGGCTAGTGTAAAAAATGTGTGAAATGACTCACAGAAATTATTTATGCCACTTACACTACTGCTAATGTTTTTGCGTTGATGCCTTGACGTTCTCAGGATTGGAAGTCTATAACTGAGATGCACACTATGTGCCTCACTGCTGTCTTGGGGAAAACCACTCAAGATTGTCTATAAGCGTGTTTCGATTCTCCAGCATGCATGCGTCCCTTTCCGGGAGAAAATTATCTGGCAAAATTGACTCTTGTATCGTGGATCTAACAGAGTTGCAACTCAGTAATCAGCACTATTTCTAATCCTAACAATACGGGGATCATGTTGCAGATAGTGCAGCAAGAAGGCACTCATGTATTGGGCGCTTCCATGGAGGTCCAAGTCCATGATGTGTTGGTGGCAGGATAACACTCAGGCTTGCTTCCTCAGTCCCCTCCAGCCAACCATGGACAACAGAGAGGGGATCAATATCCTTTTCATCTCCTAACTGTTGCGCGCCCATCACCTCTTCCTCCTCATCCTTCTCCATTTGTTCCTCGGCTCCTACACCTTCATTAAGAGTTTGTCTGCTACCATGAGCCCCCCCACCTTGATAGCTGTAATCCAGCGCTAACCATCATAGTAGTCATTTCAAAACTGTGCAGAAGTGCCCATTGTGCCAACTCTGCAAGCGTTATTTGCACCATGTCCGTACTTAACTGGTCCAGGCTATGCAAAAGGACATACTGCATCAGGGCTCGTCATTACTGTCAGTCGCTGCAACATGTGCAGAGTGGAATTCCAACATGTTGACACATGGCAAATCAAACGGTTAAACGGTAGGCCGAAAGACCTCTGTAGCGATGCAAGTCGATGACTTGCATGGTGCGACCAGCAAATGTGAGCATACAGCGACAGTGCTTTTTGCAGTAGCGCATCCAGGCCAGGATAGTGGTGGAGAAATTGGTGCACCACCAGATTGAGGACGTGAGTCATGCAAGGCATTTTTGTGAGGTTGCCCAGCGTAGGGTTGCCACCAGGTTCGCACGGTTATCACACACAGTCTTCCCTGGCCCTGATTGCATTAAGCCCTGTCTCCTCAGTACAGAGGTGGGGAGATATTCTCTGCACTGTTGGAAAGTGTGTCTCATTAGGGAGAGGTTGAGACTGCAGGTGGAGCCAGAAGCAGTGGCAAAAGTGTTAGATAGACAATTCTGTCCTGCAAGCTTTGGAGATTCCAAGACTTGTGGAGCAGCCCCTTCATGGCCTGTCCCCACAGCCACTAGAGTCACCCAGTGCCCAGTCAGAGAGGTGTAACACCCTGCCGATGCTTGCATGTCCAGGTGTCAGCGGTGAAATTCACCCTGGCAGACAAAGATTTTTTGGGAGAACTGATGATGTCTGTAACATGCTGATGTACCTCTGGCACAGATTTCTTAGAGAAGTAATGGCCTACAACCTAACATTAGCCCTAAGGATTTTGATTAGCAAACGGGGCCTCCTTAGTCCTGACTGCAGCACAGTATAAGCCCAAACGATATTGATTAGCAAATGGGGCTTCCTGGCGGCATCCCAATATTAGCCCCAACGATTTTGATTAACAAATGGGGCCTCCTTAGTCCTGACTGCAACACAGTATTAGTCCAAATGATTTTGAGTAGGAAATGTGGACTCCTGCCTGCACAACACTGTTAGCAGAAGCTGGAAGGTCGATTTCACACAGGACAGGATTCTATCTATATGACAACTTGCAGCAGCAGCAGGAGCAGCCTTTCTGCGCTATTTCACTGAGAAAATGGAGCCAGCAAAACATGTAAGCTTTTTATATGGATAGGGACATGTCAGCCATATCCTCCTTCTTCACCTCTCGCTTCCTAAAACTCAATGTAGACAAAACCGAACTCATCATCCTTCCCCCATCTCACGTATCCCCCCTACCTGGTCTATCTATTATGGTAAACGGCATCACGTTCTCTCCCGCACCTGAAATCCGCTGCCTCAGGGTAACTCTCGACTCTGCCTTGTCCTTCAAACCGCACGTTCAAACTCTTGCCACCTCCTGTCGCCTCCAACTCAAAAATATTGCCAGAATCCGTCCCTTCCTCACCCCACAATCTACTAAGACTCTTGTGCATGCCCTCATCATCTCCCGCCTCGACTACTGCAACACCCTCCTCTGTGGCCTCCCCGCTAACTCTCCTGCACCACTCCAGTCTGTCCTCAACTCTGCTGCCCGGCTAATCCACCTCTCTCCTCGCTACTCCCCTGCTTCTCCACTTTGCAAATCCCTCCACTGGCTCCCAATTCCCCAACGAATCCAGTTCAAACTACTAACACTGATCTACAAAGCCATCCACAACCTGTCCCCTCCCTATATCTCTGAACTAATCTCCCAATACCTTCCCTCACATAACCTCCGATCCTCCCAAGACCACCTACTCCCCACCACACTTATTCGGTCCTCACACAACCGCCTCCAAGATTTCTCCCGAATATCCCCCATCCTCTGGAATTCCATGCCTCAACATGTCCGACTATCCACCACCCTCGGATCCTTCAGACGGAACCTGAAAACCCATCTCTTCAAGAAAGCCTACAGCCTGCAATAACCATTCTGCCGCCTCGCCATCGCCTGAGCAGCCGCCTCACCACCGCCAGAGCAGCTGCACCTCCGACCTTCTGTCTCTTCCCCACTATCCCATAGAATGTAAGTCCGCAAGGACAGGGTCCTCTCCCCTTTGTACCAGTCTGTCACTGTAAACTTGTTTACTGTAAACGATATTTATAACCCTGTATGTAACCCCTTTCTCATGTACAGCACCATGGAATTAATGGTGCTATATAAATAAATAATAATAATGTGAATTCAGCAGTCAATCACAGAAGCCGTTGTGCCATGACGCTGTGGATAGTTTCTGCACCCTAATAGGCTGTTGGAATGTACAAAGTTATGGAAAAAAAAATTACACTCCAGAGCTCCTCTGACCTATACACATCCCCTCCCCTCATAAAAGACGCCCCCCCTCCACTCCTCATACAGAACCACTATCCTAGTCAAAGCACTAACAAAAACATTAGTGGAAAACTGATTATTTACCGAACTGTGACCGAATTTTGCCGACTGACAGAAATGTTCCGTAAACCGAACACGAATCCTAATATGCTACACTACTGTACAAAATTTTGGGGACACCCGACAATTTTGTGTTTTCCATGAAAACTCATACTTTTATTAATCAACTGAGTTGCCAAATGAATTTAAAATCTAGTCCAGACATTGACAAGGCTCGAAAAAAAGATTTTTATTTGAAACTAGATGGCAGCCCGATTCTAAAGAATCGGGAGTCTAGAATCCATATATACTTTATTTATTCAAATGTAAGAATAATACAATTAATAAATAATAGTAAGAAAGAACAAAAAATGGCTGCACTCACCAGCTCTTGACAATTCTTGACAGTACGGCACATTTCTGATTGGTTGCCGCCGCAACCAATCAGAAAAGTGCCGCGCACCACGAAGGCATATATCTTTGTCCACCCTGAGCGGGTGTAGGACGCTGGTGACGTCACTTATCTCCGGACAAAGCCACGGAAGTTGGCACAAATTGCCGGAAGTAGTATTCTAGGCAATTATATATTAGATTTTAATGTTATCAGTGTTTACCTTTGAACGTTTATATTGTATTGTCCTGTCACCAGCCATGTGTACGATTATCGGCCGAAAGCCTCTCTGGAACCAATAATCACCCCATGTAAAGGTATCTTTATAAGTTAAAGATTCAGAATACTATGACTTTTATCATATCCTGAACAGTCAAGTTTTTTATGAACCGTTAAGGTTTTCTGGTTGAAGTAAAAAAAACTCTGAGTGTTTACAGTTTGAAACCATAAAATGTTGAAAAATTATGTCATTCTTGAGTATATCACTCAATGGTGCTCATAAACGTGTCAAATTTGATCTATAATATACTTTAATATACGTTACTTTAATCTTTAATATACTTAAGAACAGGGCCCCAGACATCACACAGGGGGTCTGAAACACCGCACAGTGGTCCAAAATATCGCTGTGCTCTGCCTGGGGCCCCATATGCTGCCTGGGGCCCCTGTGCTCTGCCTGGGGCCCCATATGCTGCCTGGGGCCCCTGTGCTCTGCCTGGGGCCCCATATGCTGCCTGGGGCCCCTGTGCTCTGCCTGGGGCCCCTGTGCTCTGCCTGGGGCCCCATGTTCTGCCTGGGGCCCCTGTGCTCTGCCTGGGGCCACTGTGCTCTGCCTGGGGCCACTGTGCTCTGCCTGGGGCCCCATGTTCTGCCTGGGGCCACTGTGCTCTGCCTGGGGCCCCATAAGCTGCCTGGGGCCCCTGTGCTCTGCCTGGGACCACTGTGCTCTGCCTGGGGCCCCATATGCTGCCTGGGGCCCCTGTGCTCTGCCTGGGGCCACTGTGCTCTGCCTGGGGCCACTGTGCTCTGCATGGGACCCCATATGCTGCCTGGGGCCCCTGTGCTCTGCCTGGGGCCCCATATGCTGCCTGTGGCCCCTGTGCTCTGCCTGGGGCCCCATATGCTGCCTGGGGCCCCTGTGCTCTGCCTGGGGCCCCATATGCTGCCTGGGGCCCCTGTGCTCTGCCTGGGGCCCCATATGCTGCCTGGGGCCCCTGTGCTCTGCCTGGGGCCACTATGCTCTGCCTGGGGCCCCATATGCTGCCTGGGGCCCCTGTGCTCTGCCTGGGGCCCCATATGCTGCCTGGGGCCACTGTGCTCTGCCTGGGGCCCCATATGCTGCCTGGGGCCCCTGTGCTCTGCCTGGGGCCCCATATGCTGCCTGGGGCCCCTGTGCTCTGCCTGGGGCCACTGTGCTCTGCCTGGGGCCCCATATGCTGCCTGGGGCCCCTGTGCTCTGCCTGGGGCCCCATATGCTGCCTGGGGCCCCTGTGCTCTGCCTGGGGCCCCATATGCTGCCTGGGGCCCCTGTGCTCTGCCTGGGGCCCCTGTGCTCTGCCTGGGGCCCCTGTGCTCTGCCTGGGGCCCCATATGCTGCCTGGGGCCCCTGTGCTCTGCCTGGGGCCCCTGTGCTCTGCCTGGGGCCCCATATGCTGCCTGGGGCCCCTGTGCTCTGCCTGGGGCCCCATATGCTGCCTGGGGCCCCTGTGCTCTGCCTGGGGCCACTGTGCTTTGCCTGGGGCCCCATAGGCTGCCTGGGGCCCCTGTGCTCTGCCTGGGACCACTGTGCTCTGCCTGGGGCCCCATAGGCTGCCTGGGGCCCCTGTGCTCTGCCTGGGGCCACTGTGCTCTGCCTGGGGCCCCATATGCTGCCTGGGGCCCCTGTGCTCTGCCTGGGTGTAGGACGATTTGGTGGGCGGGGTCCCTCGGCCTCCGATTTGGTGGGCGGGGACCCTCGGCCTCCGATTTGGTTGGCGGGGCCCCACGGCCTCCGATTTGGTGGGCGGGGACCCTCGGCCTCCGATTTGGTGGGCGGGGACCCTCGGCCTCCGATTTGGTGGGCGGGGACCCTCGGCCTCCGATTTGGTGGGCGGGGACCCTCGGCCTCCGATTTGGTGGGCGGGGCCGCTCGGCCTTCGATTTGGTGGGCGGGGCTCCTCGGCCTCCGATTTGGTTGGCGGGGCCCCTCGGCCTCCGATTTGGTGTGTGCTCTGCCTGGGGCCACTGTGCTCTGCCTGGGGCCCCATATGCTGCCTGGGGCCCCTGTGCTCTGCCTGGGGCCCCATATGCTGCCTGGGGCCCCTGTGCTCTGCCTGGGGCCTCTGTGCTCTGCCTGGGGCCCCATGTTCTGCCTGGGGCCCCTGTGCTCTGCCTGGGTGTAGGACACTGGTGACGTCACTTATCTCCGGACATTAGCTCCGGACATTAGCTCCGGACAAAGCCACGGAAGTTGGCACAAATTGCAGGAAGTAGTATTCTAGGCAAATATATATTAGATAATAATTTTCTCCTTCAAACTTTGCTTTCGTCAAAGAATGGTCCATTTGCAGCAATTACAGCATTGCAGACTTTTGGCATTCTAGCAGTTAATATGCTGAGGTAATCTGGAGAAATTTCACCCCATGCTTCCAGAAGCCCCTCCCACAAGTTGGTTTGGCTTGATAAGCACTTTTTGTGTACCAAACGGTCAAGCTGCTCCCACAACAGCTCAATGGGGTTGAGATCTAGTGACTGCGCTGGCCACTCCATTACAGATAAAATACCAGCTGCCTGCTTCCTCCCTAAATAGTTCTTGCATAATTTGGAGGTGTGCTTTTGGTCATTGTTCTGTTGACGCATGAAATTGGCTCCAATCAAGCGCTGTCCACAGGGTATGGCATGGCTTTGCAAAATGGAGTGACAGCCTTCCTTATTCAAAATCCCTTTTACCTTGTACAAATCACCCACTTTACCAGCACCAAAGCAACCCCAGACCATCACATTACCTCCACCATGCTTGACAGATGGCATCAGGCACTCTTCCAGCATCTTTTCAGTTGTTCTGTGTCTCACAAATGTTCTTCTGTGTGATCCAAATACCTCAAACTTGGATTCGTCTGTCCATAATACTTTTTTCCAATCTTCATCAGTCTGTGTTCTTTTGCCAATACTAATCTTTTCCTTTTATTAGCCAGTCTCAGATATGGCTTTTTCTTAGCCACTCTGCCCTGAAGGCCAGCATCCTGGAGTCGTCTCTTCACTGTAGACGTTGACACTGGCGTTTTGTGTGTACTATGTAATGAAGCTGCCAGTTGAGGACCTGTGAGGCGTTGATTTCCTAAACTACAGGCTCTAATGTACTTGTCTTGTTGCTCAGTTGTGCAGCGGGGCCTCCCACTACTCTTTCTACTCAGGTTAGAGCCTGTTTGTGCTCTCCTCTGAAGGGAGTAGTACACACCATTGTAGGAAATCTTCAGTTTCTTTGCAATTTCTCGCATGGAATAGCCTTCATTTCTAAGAACAAGAATAGACTGTCGAGTTTCACATGAAAGTTCTTTTTTTCTGGCCATTTTGAGAGGTTAATGGAATCAACAAATATAATGCTCCAGATTCTCAACTAGCTCAAAGGAAGGTCAGGTTTTTAGCTTCTCTAATCAGCCAAACTGTTTTCAGCTGTGCTAACATACTTGCACAAGGGTTTTCAAGGGTATTATAACCATCCATTAGTAAACACAAAGTACCATAAGAACATTGGAGTGATGGTTGTTGGAAATGGGCCTCTATACACCTATGAAGATATTGCATTACAAACCAGACGTTTGCAGCCAGAATAGTCATTTACCACATTAACAATGTATAGAGTGTATTTCTGAATCATTTAATGTTAGCTGCATTGGAAAACTGTGCTTTTCTTTCAAAAATAACGAAATTTCTAAGTGACCCTAAACTTTTACACGGTAGTGTATGTTCGTGCCAAATTTGAGATTTCCAAACAAGTTCACTCATCTCTATTTACTATACTAAACAAAATGAGGCCACTCGCTTTGGGCTAGGACCACCCTTAGCAATACGACAACATACTAGGCCATAAATGAAAGGTTGGAAAGTCAGATCGCTCAACAATTATCTTCTTTCAGATAAAGTAGTGCAAAGCAGACATTCCACCAGCAACAGAAGATGTAGCATTACATGGTACACATTAAAATTAAATACTAACTGACCATTCAGGTGACACATACTTACAGATTGCATAGATGGTCTTAAAAGATTTGTAACTTAATACGATGATTTTAATGATCTGTTCCTTAACCCCTTACTGACATATAAGGTACTGGTACATCATATGCCACCCCCCTGACTTTGATGCGGGTTCACACACCAAGTATGAATCTTTCACATCAGTTGATGGCTCTGTTATTCAGCCATCATCTGCTTTTAACGGCTGGGGATGGAGCGATACTCCATCCACTGATATTATCCTGTTAAATGCCGCTACTAATCACTGACAGCAGCATTTAACTAACACTGATAGGGGATGGTACGCCCATGGCATGCCTGTGGGACCCCAGTGGATTGCCATGACAGCCAGGGATCTGCTGAAGATCCCTGGGCCTGTCATCACCAGCCTCTGGGTTGCGTTCGCAGCCTGTGGGTTGCGTTCGTAGAAGATCGTGATTTTTGTTATACATAGCAGTGCTGATGTACTGCTATGTACAACACAAGATATCGGATGATCGCAGTTTCAAGCAGGGACCAACAAGTACAGTAAGAAGTCCCCAAAAAGTTTTAAAAAATATGAAACAAATTTAAACGTTCAAAGCACTCCCTTTCCTATCCCCATTAAAAAGTAATAAATATTTACGGTACATTAAAAAATACACATATTTGGAATCACTGCTTCATAAATGTTCAATCTATTAAAATATAAAATAAATTAATCCGATGAGTAAATAGTGTAACGAGAAAAAAAATCAAAATGCTACTACGTTTTTTTTGGGCTGTTGCAAGAACACAAAAAATGGTAATTACAGGCGATCAAAACATCGTATCTACCGCAAAGTGTTATCAATGAAAGCATAGAATGCTGCAAATCAACCAATTGTCTGAAACCTGAGCTCTGCATAAGGCCACGTGCACACACTGAGCATTTGGACAGTATTTTACCTCAGTATTTGTAAGCCAAAACCATGAGTGGAACAATCAGAGGAAAAGTATAATAGAAACATATGCACCACTTCTGTATTTATCACCCACTCCTGGTTTTGGCTTACAGATACTGAGGTAAAAAACGCACCAAATACTGATGTAGAATACTGACCAAATACTGAGGTAAAATACTGAGGTAAAATAGTGACCAAATTCTGAGAGTGTGAACTTGGCCTAATCCTGTTTGTCATGTTATCGGTGAAAAGTCATAAGGTGCGATCTATGGTGCCTTCCCTGGACAGTCTGATTCTATCTATGCCGAGCTACAGCCTCTGCTCTTAAGTAGTGATCATTACTTATAGTGTGTTCTCTAAGAACTGCTGCGGTGACTCTTTTCCAGATAAAAAATGCTTATATAAGATACATAAAATGATTCGATCAATGCTTTTACACAATGCACAGGGTCGGGGGGATAAAAGGCGGTATGCATCCCACCCACCCTTTCCACATGCATTACGACTTTTCCTTTACAAACACATAAACACACATAAAATACATAAGGTACATTAATTCATTGTCGTCTACCCCCAGTAGAAACTAGCTGAAAAGTGACAGATGGGGTTTAGCTGTGTTGTCTAGTGCTGCCAGACTGTTATGGCACGTGAGGAGTCAGTTTGCTCAATAACTGCTACTTGGAAAAAATATGCTGACATGCTACGCAATCCAGTACTAAGAAAAAAAGAAGGTAGAAGGACTAATTGGCAGTTCTTGGCAATTGGTAGTTTCAGCAGAGTTTTCAGGGTTGGCAGTAAAAATACTGTGTAAAATATGTGTGTTTTTGATGCGTCTTTACATGCGTTTTTCCCTTTCATTAGAATGGGTGGATTGAAAAAGCGATGGTTCAAATATGCAAGGAAAAAATATGTAGCATGGCCATTAGATTTCAGAGAGCCCATTCACTTTGCTCATACTGTTAACTGCAGTTTTTTTTTTCCTCTGGAAAGATGCAGTGTGTGAACAATCACTGAGGCTGCCGTCACACTAGCAGTATTTGGTCAGTATTTTACATCAGTGTTTTAAGCCAAAACCAGGAGTGGAACAGTCAGAGGAAAAGTATAACAGAAACATATGCACTTCTGCATTTATCACCCACTCCTGGTTTTGTCTAAGGCTACTTTCACACTAGCGTCATGCACTGTACGTCGCTATGCGTCGTTTTGTCGAAAAAACGCATCCTGCAAAAGTGCTTGCAGGATGCGTTTTTTCTCCATTGACTTGCATTAGCGACGCAGTGCGACACATTGCCACACGTCGCATCCGTCGTGCGATGATTGCGTCGTGTTGCGTCGGACCGTCGCCACCAAAAAAGTTGCTTGTAACGTTTTTTGGTGCGTCGTGCCCGTCTTTTCCGACCACACATGCGCGGCCGGAACTCCGCCCCCTCCTCCCCGCACCTTACAATGGGGCAACGGATGCTTTGAAAAACAGCATCCGCTGCCCCCGTTGTGCGGTGCTTCCACATTATGCGTCGGTGCGCTGCAACGTCGCACTGCGACGTGCAGTGCACGACGCTAATGTGACAGTAGCCTTACAAATACTGATGTAAAATACTGACCGAATACTGCTAGTGTGACGGCAGCCTGAGGCCAAAACACACACACACACAGTATTTATTTCTAGTCATAAGTACACTAAAACCACTTTGAGACATGCACTCAAAACTGAATTGAAAAGTTTTCTTCAGGGAGGTTGGACCTCTCAAAAGAAAAGAAAAAAAATAAATAAAGATACTACAGAATATGCAGTAAAACTGGAAAACTTGCCATAGGAAACCTGGTCTCCTCAGAGAGGTGGACTGTCGGTGAGGTTCCACAACTGTATCTGTTTCCAAGCTTTGGTAGCAAAAACATTCAGACGCCAAAGATCAAAGTAAATCAACACTTGTGACATTTGCATGAAGTCAGATTACTTACATTTTGTCGAATATCTGTCTTAATGTGCTGTAATATTTCATTCTATAGTTTGTACTAATTTTATTATGCATCACAATACTGTTTTTTTCTTTGTTAATGAGTAACCAGCATTTTAATGTTTATTACATAAATCAATAGTACATATGAAATAAGAAACTTTGTAATATATCTTATCAAAGTAACTGGACTTGTTCTTCTTTAGCATTGATCTTTCATTCTCAATTCAAGGATAAAATCTGTATTCGGTGAAGATAGGGGATGACAGTTGGTGCTTTTAAAATTCAATGGAAAATGGAGGCGTTTGAGGAGGACAAACATTCTGCTATAAGTTCTCCTGAAACACAGTTACAATGCTCCATAGAACCTTATGAGCACCAATGGTCATCTCTCTCTTTTTTTTTTCTTTTCAATGTTCTTTTTATTGAGAGATAATGCAAATAGACAAAAATATTGACATTTGTATAGTAACAGATGAACAGTATAACAATTAACTTTCAGAATTTTAACAATAACAAAAAAGGCTCCATTTTACAACATTTTCATTTTGAAAGAGAACATTAGAAAAATTGGAGCAAACTTCTCCATGGAAAAGGAAACATATAGAAACACAATGATTCTTTGAAGTAAGTATAATAGTCATATGACAGTAAAGAAAGAGAAAAAAAAGGGGGGGAGGTGGAAGAGGGGGGTGGGAAGGGGGGGGGTGAGGGGGGGGGGGGGTAGCATCGTAAGTTCAGCTCTCTGTTTCGATCATATTTTGGTTACATCCATTCCGGAAGACGACCTGAATAAAATCCAAGGAAGCCAAATTCCTTTAAATTTAGGGATGGAATGGTTCACTAAGGCTACAAGTTCAGCCATAAGATATAATTGATCTATCTTTCTCAATACTTGTTGATATGTCGGAACGTTCGCGGTTTTCCAGAAAGTAGGGATTAATAACTTGGCTGAAGCCAATATGTTTTGAGCTAAAATGGTGAGCCATGTGCATCTAGGCCACACAGGGAAGTTCAAAAGCGCCATCTCTGGTGTCAATTGCACCTCTTTCCCAGTCACTTCTTTTATCAATTGTTCCATCATTATCCAGAAACCACGAACCATCGGACAAGACCACCAAAGATGGAGGTAACCGCCCTCTTCTAAGTTGCATCTCCAACAGTCAGCATGGGGGCACAATCTCCAGGTCCGAAGCTGCGTTTGGGAGATATACCATCTAGATACTATCTTGAAAGAGTTTTCTTGGGTTTTAACGCAGCTTGTGGGTCCGTGAGAGTATTTATAAATGTGTGACACTTGTGTCTGTGAAAAAGTGTATCCTAAATCTTTTTCCCACCCTAGAATGTACGCTCTCTTAATGCTTAATTCATCTGTTATGAGTGTTTGATAGATCGTGGAGAGTACTTTAGCGGGTCTGGACTTCTTAGCGCACATGGTTTCAAATGGGGTAAGCTTGCGCGTAATATTTGAAAAATATTTCAATCTTTTCAGCGTTTTTTTAAGTGTCGAGTATTGTAAGAAATTTAAATTCATCAGGTCCGGATTCTCACGAAGTTCAGATAGTGAGAAAAGCGTTCCATCATTTAACATTTGGTCTATTGGATATTTTTTAGCCTTATTCCCAATCGAATGTGTAATAATATCTGAAAGGATTAGCAACGGTGAGGAAGGAGGAGTAAGAATGTTATGTGTTTTTGCCCATATTTTTATAAGTGTGCGTGTAAGCGGGTTGGGGTGGTGGGGAAATGAATGCTTCCCTGCATAGGTCAAAAGTAGTGGTCTAATAGGAATAGGGGATATTTCCTTCTCTACATCCGTTGCCAGGTTTCCTTTGGAATCTCTAATTAAATTTACTGACCGAGACAGTACTGCAGCATAGTAATATTTCTTTATATCTGGGGCTCCCATTCCCCCCGAGCGCCTAGGTAAAGTTAATGTACGAAAGGCTATGCGTGGTTTCGTATTTTTCCAGATATATTGAGAGAATATGGAATTTACTTTAGTTAGGAAAATGGAAGGGATGTGTATGGGTAGTACCTGAAACAAATAAGTAAATTTGGGCAGAATCAGACTTTTTATTAAGTTCTTTCTACCCGTCCAAGAGAGATACGGGTCTCTCCAGGATTGGATGGTTGCGATTGTATGTTTAAGTAACGGGTAATAATTGTCTTCCAAAAGCCCTTTATCTGTTCTGCCTATTTTAATCCCTAGATAGTTAATGTATCGTTTGGGCCATGCAAATGGGTATAAGTTTTTCGCCTTAGTAAGAATATGTTGAGGAATGTTTAAGTCCAAGGCCTCAGACTTGGACATGTTTACCTTAAAATTTGACAGATCACCAAAGATAGTTAAAATCTTCGACAGGGCAGCCAAACCTCTGAGGGGCTTAATCATCAGGACCAAGAGGTCATCGGCGAAAGCCGCAGTTTTATGGTGTGTATTCCCTATTTTGATGCCCTCTATTTCTTGGCACTGTTGTATAACAGTCAGTAATGGTTCCATTGTTAGTACGAATAACAGTGGGGACAGTGGACACCCCTGTCGTGTCCCATTCTTAATGGAAAACCTATCAGTCAAGGAGCCATTAATTTTTATGCGAGCTGATGGATCTCTGTACATCTTCATTATTGTGGAGATCAATTGGTTCGGAAAGCCAAAACTCCTCAATGTCTCCTCGAGATAGGTCCAGTCCACCCTGTCGAAGGCCTTCTCCGCGTCCATTCCCAAAAGAACCAGAGGAAGTTTATTTATTTTCACATAATGCATAAGATGCAAAATTTTGTGCGTATTATCCTTCCCTTCTCTCCCTCCCACAAAGCCTGTTTGGTTTAAAGAGATTAACGTCGGCAGGAACTCTGCTATTCTGTGAGCTAATAGGCTAGCAAATAGTTTCAGATCAGCATTCAGTAATGAAATCGGCCTGTAGCTACTACAAAGCTCCTGATCTTTACCTTCCTTGTAGATTAGTGAAATCCGCGCTTCAAGCGTCTGAGTGGGGAAACAATCGCCATCTTGTATATCATTATATGTTTTCAGTAATTGTGGGAGGAGAGAAGATGAGAAGGATTTGTAGTAAATTAATGGGAGTCCATCTGGGCCAGGGGCCTTACCAGATCTGCTCCTCGACAGGGTGGACCGGAGTTCCTCTATGCTAAAAGGCCTGGTCAATCGGTGCTGCTGAGATTCTGAAAGGTGGGGTAGGTTCAAGGATGTTAAAAAGTTACTAATATCATGTCTTCTTTTCAAGTTTTCTGATTGTGACTCATCTGGACGTAAATTGTATAACTTCTCATAGTATGTTAGGAACTCTGTTTCTATTTGTGGGTAATTGTGGGTACACTGTCCATTAGGTTTTTTAATTGCATGAATGTAGGTGCGGGCCTGGCGGTGTCGTATTCTAGATAGCATTAGCTTGGAGGCCTTATCTCCGTGTACAAACATCCTGGTACGCCATGAAGCATACCATTTTGCCGATTTTTTATTTAATATATCTTTCAGTTTCTGTCGTTTTATCGTCAGTGCGGACATCGTCTGTGCACTTGTTTGTTTCTTGTGCTGTTTTTCCAGTAAATATATTTCATTATAAAGTTCTGTTATTCCCTGTTGTCTCTTTTTGTTTAAATATGAGGAAATTGAAATGAGCTCCCCTCTGATAACTGACTTATGTGCTTCCCATACCACTGAAGTCGGTAGTTCTCCTGTATCATTAATGTCAAAATATTGTGTAATGGTTTTGGTGATACGGGCACGTGTTTCTGGACAATCTAATAGTGATTCGTTAAGTTGCCACGTTCTGTTCATTTTGAAGGGTTTTGTTAATGTTATCTGTAATGTAATTACCGAATGATCCGAATGTATATTTGGAAGTATTTTGGCGCTGAGAGGTCATCTCTCTCAATAAGAGGAAAATCCATATTCACCCCGATTACAGATTTTGCCTGATAATTGTGAGAATGAGTGGCCAGTCCTGGGAGGAGATAGAAGCAGGGGCTAGAGGTAGACACACACATTCTGCTGTAGGACAGTTACAGTTCTCCATAGAACCCGATAAGAACCAACTGCTAATAGGAAAATCTGTATTCACTGAAGGCACGTTTGACATGTGAATTGAGAATTTTGAGAATGAATGAACAATCCAGGAGAAATAAGAAGTAGGTTTCTCTAGTAAGATATGTAACAAAGTTTCTTATTTTCATGTGTACTGTTGAGCTTAGAGCAAAAAATAAGACGACAGTTATTCTTTAACGTCTACTGTAGAATTTTTTTGTATTTACTTTGTCAACCCAACTCCTAGAAAGCAACAGCATATACGTGAGAGCTAAGAACACACTCTCTATACAATCTTAGTATAACCAAAGTTCATGCTGTTTGTGTAATCTTGTAATAACAATCATAGGCGTATAAACATTGCCAAGACACACAGCACTAAGACACACAAGCAGATTTCATGTAGGACATTCACTTTAAGTTATTTAAAGAGGGTGACTAATTTTTTCTTTTCAGAACGCAACACTCATCTGCCCTGGCTTCCTGCTCTCCGTGGGTAGGGGAGGAAGGTGTGCTTTTTCCTTTTTGGACCAGTGACCATGGTGGAGCTGAACTGCGCGCTCTCAAATGATGCACTTGAACTGAAGCTGTTTTGTAAGCAGCACTTACTAGCTCTATTGACAAGAGCTTGTAAACACCCCTCGTTGCCTAGGAGACCAGTCATTACTGATAGCTCACCAAGAATTGCAGTTGTCTAAGCAAAAGGCAGCTAACAGTAGAATTCTAAATCACTTCATTTTTGAGAATGGAGGAAGTTTTTACAAGCACTTTTGCAATTTTAACCATTGATAATAATGAGGCAATCCTCGAAGTAAAAGCGATCACCGTAATTTATAATTCGAGCAGAATGTCATATTTTGTTTTAGACAAGTAGTCACCCAGTCAATTACCAGCCAGTAAGGTGCCTAGCAAAGAGGCAGACTAGATTACTGATTCATGTTGAGGAGGTGGTAGAGATTCTGCCCACTGTTCCGCTCCCACAGCCATTTTCACATGGCCACAACAATTCAGGGGGTATTTTCATTGTCAGACGTGTATGGCATATTCACAGGATATGCAATAAATGTGTCATAGAAATTAGTTCTAGAGAGAACGTCTCTCCCTATACATGCAAACTGCCGCTTCTGGGAGGAAGAGGATTTGGACTCTTGTGCCACCTATTGGAAGTCGCAATATTGCCCCTTTAACAAGCCTTGTCATATGACTTAAGATAAAAGCCAAACCAGAATCTCAATTTGCAGACACTGTGTTTCAAGGTATTGTCCCTCGTCAGTGCAAAGTATGAGATCTGATTTGGCTCGGTGAGAGGCTTAAGACTGGGGTCTAAGGACGATACTTCTTGAGGAGAGTGACAAACCAGACCTGGCATGTCAGAGTAAGTAGTTCAGGGGAGCAGGCGGGCAATACCACTGGGGACCTGTCCAACTCCTCACCTGTGCGTCTCGGTCTTTGTTAGCTTTTAAACACTTTTTCTCTGAAATGGCACAAGGTTTCAGAGTTAATAAACAAATATGGCAGAAATCATGTAACCAGTGTCGGATACATGCAGCCGTGGTCCAGACAGTATGTATCAAGCTGTCAGGTTCTCTTGAAGATGCTGGCAAACCTTGGATAACTGACGGAACACTTTTCAGATTAACGGCTTTCGTTCCCAATTCCTCCATACACATGTACACTTGGCTGTACAGCTGATGACAGACAAGTCTAACAGTGGGTTACCTAGCTGGAAATCAAATGGATCAGTAGTTTAAATCCAATAGGTCCATCCATCTCTTTGACAGATGATAAGAATGCACTTTTGATGGACAACCAATCCCACCAAAATGGGCAAGATCAGCTGATTTTAATCTAATCTGTATAGTAGCCATAAGGAAGTTACTATAATTAGTAAATATCTATAAAGGGTATTGTAGAGCAAAGGTAGACAAAAAAATCCAATTTTTTAAGGATAAAGTCGGACAACTCCTTAAACCAGCTGGACATATTAAAACATAGATCTTGGAAACTAGTAATGGAAACTCCGCTCCTTCTCATAATAATGCTTCTCACAGCTTGAATAGAATAGCTAAAAAATATGAAAAGACAAGAGGCACATTACTAGAAAAAGTGGCGGTATTCTTTTTTGTATCAGTACCGCACAAACAAAAGTACTAAAACAAAAAAGCAACCAAAAAGCTAGTATCAGAAAAGGCACATTGCACAGGGTATTTTGTAAGATCTCTCTAAAAAAGAGGGGTATTTTCAAAAAGAACGGATTCTGAATAAATTCTTGACTGCCAGAATCCAGATCATGCGCGTCGAGGCCTGCTTTGTACAAGATGCCCGCTATGAAAGAACTATTCTATTCGTGAATGGCAAGGAAAAGGCACTCAATCTGCACTGAAAGAAATTCCCAAACATCTGAATCGCCAGGGATTTTTATCAATGGTGAAGCCGCTAACATTCTAATGTGTATATAACAGAATGTTCTGAACTCAGAATAACAATGAAACATGCAACGTGCCAAATTATAAAAGGAGGTCCCCCCCCCACACCAAGTAGCCCAGATCATATAGTTGTTTTAACCAGAAATTCCTTACCTTTCACAGACTTTATAGAAAATAGGCCAGGTTATACAGCAGGTGAATAACAAACACTACTAGAGGAGAAAGACGACCTATTTCCAAAAGCCATCCACAAATACAGGTGTAGCTAGATGCAACAGGGGTTAACATCAAAAGTTTCCGAAGCATTCAGATTTGCTATTCACCTGAGAATATGAAGATCTAACAATACCTCAATACTCCCTGTGAAACAGAAATCTGACAGCAAACAGCCTGAGAATGGTTTGACAGGAGGTAACCCCTTAGGGAAAGTTTTCCTTGTTTGATCAGCAGAAGCCAGTTTTGCGAGTGCGGCTGTGGTTGGATTTGTTCACTGAATACAGCACTTGGATTTACATTATGATTTGGGGGTTTTTTTGCTATGTCTAGACTGAATTATTACTGTAAAATAGCTTTTGTTTGAAATCCATTTTCAAATGGGAGAAAAACTGCAGCCGCGCAATATTGATTATTACTTATATCATTTAGAGTGACTTTTTTTAAAATTTTCAATTCCATTTAGAAAATCCAGACTCAAAGCTTTCTTGCAATGTATAAAGAAAAAAAAGCTGCATCATCTCTTTAAAGCGAACCCCTCAAGTGAAAAAAACATGCAGATAAGGGGTCAATCTCCAGGCTAGTGTTCTGAACCTGCCAGTTGCCCGCACTTAGAGCCCTGCTGCCGGGAGAAAGTGAACTTTATTCCCATCGGCAGCATTTGGCGATCACTCATGGGGGTGGGGCAGCGAGGGCTCAGTCGCCGCTCTGTGTATAGATGTAACTGTGCCCCCTGCTCTGACTGACAGCGGCTCAGCATTAGGGCCAGCTGTCAGTCGGTGCTGGAGGACAGTTAAGCTGCAGTTTTCTACACACAGAGCGGTGTCTAAATCCGCGCCGAAGCTACCCCCATGAGTAAGCGAGACTAAGTGTAGGAGGCGGGCAGGTTCAGATATCTATTAAACTGCAGATTAACCCCATATTTGCAGGTTAGTAGCACTTTTTCACTTGACAGTTTCCCTTTAAGGGAGCAGTTATTACATCTATAAGTAGTCCTAAAGATTCAGTGTAGGCCCTATGCATTTTCTTAAGTAGCTAGAATGACCTTTAAAAGGGGAAGAAGTCTCCATATAATGATTGTAATGTGTAGTTATTGGGCCACTCGCCGACACAGACATAAGAAGACCATGTGCAAAAACAATATATCGGCCTTTTAGAGCCAAATAGCTCATTATAATGCACAATTCCGCCTGCTTTGGGGATAGAAATGGGCCCCCTTATCTCTTGGCCCCTGTGTGGCCGCACAGTCTGCATCAATGATATGTCCGCTACTGCATTGGGCCCTGTAGTGACACAAACACAGTTAGAACCAATGTGCAGCACTGCCAGCAGCAGATTCATGCATGCCGGTCAGTACCCTAAGTAAACTTTCTGGAAACGCACAGGGTGCTTGTTCCTCCCAAACTTGAGACAAGAATATCACAATTTTTTCGTTATACTCTTCTCAAAGGTCAAGAAAAAAAAAAGCAGCCAATCACAAACCTCAGTGGTAAAAAGACCAAGCAATGGAACTTTATCGCTGCCTGTCCCTCCAGGGAACATCAATGCTGAATTGACTAAAATGAGTGAGTATATATAATTTTATTAAAAAAAATTTAACTATTGCCTTCTCTAAGGTTAATTTTTATTAATATGGACAACCTGTTTAATTTCAGATCAATGTCATCAATTCTACAGATTAAAAAAATTAAAAACTCCAACGCGTTTCGAGTTGAACACTGCTCTTGTTCACAGCATAAATGACAAAAGACAACTGCTTATAAAAACATGGATGCCAATTATCAATCCAGAACAGTGGATATCTTACATCCAATTAGTACTGTACCAGGTATTGGGAAGTATGGATGCTTTTTTTTCTGTGATGTTTCTTGGATTTGATGTCCTTTCTAGTGAATTGCTTTTACTTTCAGTAGCAGTACTACATGAATTCAGCTGTATACTAATATAGACCAAAATGTTTTCGACTGGGACATCACTAGCGCTGGCCTTACTCGCTGTGGTCTATGTAAAAAAAAAAAAAAAATTTACTTTTCCTTAATTTATGTTTCACTTTCCTCCAAAATTCAGTATGACATTTTAGGAGGAACAAAAGTCAATTATGATGCTGAAAGATTGCCACATCCAGTGAATGGCCTGAGTGATATTTTCTGTGGACACTGCCTTCCCAGCTGTGTATCACTGATGGGGTCTGCCTCACGGTTTAAGAACTTTACGATATATAGAAGGCTTCCTTATGAAAAATACATGACATACGGTCTGCGGACTATGAAAAATATTACTAAAGGAAGTCTACCATTGTCATGTATGAAGCAGCATTAACCTTATGTACATTAGCAATAGCTGTTATCTTAGAGGTTCTACACATACGTCCCTTTGTAATTCCAATGATGATAAAAATACTTAAGCTCTCTGCATTCAAGCCGATCGATGTCATACATAAGAAACAGGACATTTCATAGAAAACAGAGCAGACATAGGACTCATCTGAGATAAGGCTTTGCAATCTGGTAGTGAATTAAACTTGAAAACATTTACCAAGCCGAGTCCAAACATGTCATGCTGACTAATATTCCATATGGTATCAAACTGGATATCCTACACTACATTATGTAATCAGCGTTACAACAATGAACGCATGCTAGCTTCCCTTCCTCCCACACTGACACAACCATTTCTCTACTCCCTGGAGAGGCTTATGGCTGAGAAAGGACATGAAATTCAAAGATTTTAATAAAACTACATACCAGAACATATTTATTAAATATTGACCAGCTTCCAATTGCAGCTTATGAGGAATGGGATATAGATACATATGGCATTGCTCATAAGCAGCTATTGGAAGCTGGTCTGTATTTAATAAATATATTCCGGTATGTAGTTTTATTAAAATCTTTGAATTTCATGTCCTTTCACAAAATCTTCTCTCAGCCATAAGCCTCTCCAGGGAGTAGAGAAATGGTTGTGTCAGCGTGGGAGGAAGGGAAGCTAGCATGCTTTCATTGTTGTTACGCTGATTACATAATGTAGTTGATATGTGTATATACAGTATGTACAGGGTGGGCCGTGTATATGGATACACCTAAATAAAATGGGAATGGCTGGTGACATCTACTTCCTGTTTGTGGCACATTAGTATATGGGAGGGGGAAAACTTTTGAAGATAAGTGGTGACCATGGCGGCCATTTTGAAGTTGGCCATTTTGGATCCAACTTTATTTTTTCCAATGGGAAGAGGGTCATGTGACACATCAAAGTTATTGAGAATTTCACAAGAAAAACAATAGTGTGCTTGGTTTTAACGTAACTTTATTCTTTAATGAGTTATTTACAAATTTCCCTTTGTTTACAGCCATTGACATGTCGCAGAAGTTAACACATGAGGAGCGAATAGAAATTGTGTTGATGTCTGGTGAAAAAAGTACCCGGGTCATTGCAGCAGATTTCAATGCCAGACACCCTACGCAAGAAAACTGTCACCATTCCCATGTTATTTAGGTGTATCCATATAAATGGCCCACCCAAAAAAGTTTGCCTCATCACTGAACATAATGTTCTGTGTAAACTGAGGGTCCTGTTCCATTATTTGTTTTGCACATTCTCCAAATTCAGCGCGCCAATCTGGCATCAGTCGAACATGCCTTCGGCGGATATTAGCTACTCACAAATGGCACCCTTAAAAAAATCCAGCTGACACAGCATCTCAACGAGAATGACCCAGATTGGCGCGCTGAATGGTACCATGGCACGTATCTCTACCCAAGTAGACACAAGTACTGACATTTTTGTTTAAAAAAGTGTTCGTATATATAAAATAGACAGCTATGCGCTCATTCAACCATTTGCCATCTCTCCAAACTCCCCCATACACATTAACATTTGGTAGGGGCCAAGCATTAACGTCTTTTCAAGGGGGAAGAGCGATGAAAGCCGCTATGGTAGTCTCAGTATTTCTTCTGAAAAAAAAAAAAAAGGTTTGGGAAGTCAAATTCAGACTGCCGGGTATTTATCTTCCCCAACAGTCATCTGTCAGAAGACATTCGAGGCCCCCATACACAGTAGACTTTCAGCCGATTCTGCAGATGTAGGCAGGTTTGGCCGACTTTAGTCCAAGATGCATGGGCACCTTCAACCTACGTAGTCTTTTACCTGTTCAGGGTACAGTTAGTGCGGGCATTTTGTTATGATTGAGAATGAAAAGCTGCATTTTTCAGTTATGACTTGTGGTCACCCAGCCAGTCAAATCCCTGCAAATATGAACAGACAATTATATGCTTTCTTCTACCACCTTAAAAGGAATCAGTCAGGTGGTTTTATTCTGTTTTTAAGATGTATGCCATGGATAACGGCATCATACCAACAATATCTGTTCCAAAAAAAAACTGCATAAGAAACAGCATGGCCACTATCATAGCTTTGGTATTTGCATTCTTTTCGCTTAACCCCTTCACCCCCGAGCCCGTTTTCACCTTCATGACCAGGCCAAATTTTACAATTCTAACAATGTCATTTTATGTAGTATTAACTCTGGAAGGCTTCAATGGATCCTACTGATTCTGAGACTATTTTTTAATGACATATTGTACGTTATGATTATGGTAAAATTTCTTCGATATGACGTTTTGTTTGTGTGAAAAAATAGTGGAAATTTGGCAAAAATTTGGAAAATTTGGCAAAAGACCAAGAAAAGCTTATTAGTCCTTCAGGTGCTTCACAGAAATTTTTGGAATGTGGAAGGAAAAATTTTTACTTTAGACCCAAACTTTTTTATTTTTGCAAGGGTAACAGGAAAAACTGGACCCCAATATTTGTTGTGCAATTTCTCCTGAGTACGTCAATACCCAATATGTGGTTGAAAATTACAGCAGGGCTTGAAAGGGAAGGAGCGCCATTTGACTTTTTCAGTCCAAAATTTGCTGGAATAATTAGCGGATGCCATGTTGCATTTGGAGAGCCCATGATGTGTCTAAAAAGTGAAAACCACCCACAATTGACACCATTTTGGAAACGATATCCCTCAGGGAACTAATCTGGATGTGCGGTAAGCACCTTGAACCCCCAGGTGCTTCACAGGTTTGAGGGTGCCATGTCACATTGGCAGAGCCCCTGAGGTGCCAGAACAGTAGGGCCCTCCATAAGAGACCTCATTTTACAAACTACACCTCTCAGTGAATTCATTTAGGGGTGCAGTGATCATAATGGCACTACAAGTGGGTCACAGAATTTTATAACATTGGGCAATGAAAAAAAAATACTTATATTTTTACCACATTTTGTTTTAGCCCCAGATCTTAAATTTTCACCAAGGAAAATGGGTAAAAATGGCAAGGTAATTTGTCCCACAATTTCTGCTGAATTTAGAAATATCCCAAATGCGCTTGTACAGTACTGCTTAGCCATGCAGCGAGACTTGGGAGGGACGGAGCGTTGTAGTGACTAGTACGCTGTGCCCAGCTCATGAGCCTGTAAATTAGGCAGGCTCTCATTGCTCCAGAAATGTCAAACATGTGGACTCTAAATGTGGATTAGGCACACCGGTGTTCAGAAGGGAGTGGGACATTTGGATTTGGGAGCGCAGAATATGCTGAATTTCTTTTGGGGGGGGAGGGCCATTTCCCTTTTCCATAGCGCTTGTGCTACGAATAACGTGGATGCCCCCTATATTTTAGTTAACAGAATGAGAACTTGTCTTTGTGGATTGAGTTGAAGCTTTTATTAGAAACATTTTACATAACAGTCTGGATCACATTTATGCGACACTCTACGCTGAGCATTTACATCGGGGTTTCTGTTTAAATCTTTGGTTTCTGTTTAAATAATTCAGATGAAACCCCGGCACTCACTATAATGAGGCAGCAGAGTTATTTTGTACTCCGTGTGGCCTCTGTGTAGCAGTCCTTTTTTCCCCCCCAGAGGTGCAGAAAACTATGGCCAATGGCACTTTTATGCACTCCTAATAAAAAGACGGACACCGCCAGATCACAGGTCCTTTGGCGTCCACAGTGCCTTTATCTGCCTCATTATAGGGAATTTTCCACCAGGGGTTCTGTCTGAATCAAATATTTCAGAGATTTACAGAAACCCTGGTGTAAGTGCTCAGCACAGAGCGAATGATAAATGTGAGCTGAGCCTTATTGCGAGTTTTGAAGCAAAATGAAAAAAATCAATGCCATTTCTCATGCGGTATAAGTGATTAGACGACTTTATTCTTGCGATTAAAGCGATACCAGATTTATAAATCGGGTTTTTTATATTTGGCTGCTGTCACGCACTAAAAGATCCGTTCGTTTTCAAAAACTAGTTTTTTGCATCACCATGTTTTGAGAGCTATAATGTTTCCATATTTCTGCTGACAGTCATTTGAGGGCTGGTTTTTGCAGGACGATTTGACTTTTTTTATCGGCACCATTTTCGGGCTTTCTATTCCGATTTTTTTGCAGGCAGAATAAACGAAAACCAACAATGCAGAAATTGTTTTTTTGTTTTTTTAATGCCGTTCCGCGTGTGGTAAAATTAATAAGGCAGCTTTATTCTTCGGGTTCGTACGATTACAGCGATACCGCATTTATATCATATTTTTTATATTTTACCTCTTTTACACAATAAAAATTATCTTATATAAAAAAAAAAAAAGGTTGGCATCGCTTTATTCTGAGAACTAGAACTTTTATTTCTCGGCTGATAGAGCTGTATGGCAGCTTAATTTTTGCGGGGCAAGATGACCGTTTCAGCGATACCATTTTTATTTACATTCGTCTTTTACTCCACTTTTTGTTCAGCGGTATGTTAAAGCATTGTGTTTTTGCCTCGTGCTTTATTTATTTTTTACAGAGTTCAATAAAGGGGTTAACTAGTGGGACAGTGTTTGGCCATGTGCACACGTTGCGGTTTTTACTGCGGGTCCGCAGAGTGTGCAAATACCCTTATAGGTTGGGTCGTTCCAGATGCGGCGATACCAAATATGTGTATTTTTATTGTTTATTTGGTTTTTTTCATAATACTATTTATTTATGGGTACAATTTTTTTTATTATTATTTTGTTACTTTTCAAAAAAAAAAATTGCAACTTTTTAATTTTTTTTTTTTTTACTATTTTAATTATTCCCACTATGGGACTTTCAATTTCTGCAGTCTGATTGCCGTTATAAGGCAAAGCAATTGCTATACCTTTTATCTTGTCAGGCCTGAAGATACAAGTTAGTTAGAGCTCAGAGAGAAGAAAGAAATGTTGTTTCCAAGAAGACAAAGTTCATTTCTCCTGTTCTGTGTTAGTTACTTGTCTCACACTGGTAGCTCCTCCTTCATGTAAAAGCATCTTTGGAGGCACAGTTGTCTTCCAAGCAGAGTCCTACCCATAGCCTGTCAATTATATAAAGTGATAAAAGATGACGCATCACACCAAGGCATGGTATGAGACATACAGGCATCACTCTCCTCAGCAGTCTATAACCTGTATGCCCATAATTATAGTTTAGATAGTTCAAATGTGTGCCGCATGTTGTTGGGGCAGAGACCCTGATTACAATTATGTATCACCTGCTGAGCAGCCTGCTACAGTTATGATAAAATCACTGTCTGATGCAGATCTTCCAGTTTTCTGCAGGCGGAGTTATACAGAGCTTTTGAATATTGAGGACTGCAAGTTTACAATTTCTTTGTCATTTTATCAAAACTGCAGCAAGCAGCCGAATAAGTAACCCATTGCTGGAATCGGTCTCTGTCTCCACATCATGCTGCTTTCAGGCAAAAACCTGCTGACAGATTGTCTACAAAGTTGGTCGATAAGTCATTTGGTAGCTGTTAGTAGACATACTGGCTTCTTAGAAACGGATAGTATTCCTGAGTAGATGAAAATAATTTAAGAGTTTTTTTTTTGTTGCACTGTGCCAATGTATCGCCGAAGAAAAATAAATGGCCAAACACTTACACAGGTCAACAAAAAAAAAAATTTTTTCTGGTGTCCAAAATATTTTAATGAATTTGGGGTATTTTTGGGGTGCTGATTCTGAATATGCTATCAGTTTTGCCAGATTGGCTCAAGTTTTTGAGATTTTTGGTATCTTATTTATAGCACTTGTTGGTAAATGCGACGCATCATCTCATTAATTTCTTTGGATTAGTACTTGAACTGAGCAGTTCTCAATATAGTTTTGTGTTAATTAGTGTTCTAAAAGTTTGTTCATAGCTTGATTTTTGCACTAACTTTATGCTGTTGTCTGTTTTCCAGTGAAAAGCATGAACTCATCAAGAAGAAGTTGTCTTAACGATCCAGACTCATTCTGTTACATTTGTGGTGAATACACACTGCCAAAACATAGAAGAAACATAACAGACTTCGTAAAAAAAAGTGTATTTTGCCTATTTTGGGGTTATGCTTGGGGACCAAGACAAGTTTTGGGCACCACACATAGTATGCAAAGCATGTATCGAATTATTACGAAAATGGAGCAAAGGACAAAGAAAAAGCTTCAAATTTGGTGTTCCAATGGTGTGGAGAGAGCCAAAAAATCATCATGATGACTGTTATTTCTGTGCAGTGCAAGTGCAAGGATTCAATAAGCATAAGAAACGAAAATGGGAGTAACATGGAATCTGCAAGAAGGCCTGTCCCTCATTGTGAAGATGTGCCTGTACCTGTGTTTACCATAAATAACAGTCATCATGATGATTTTTTGGCTCTCTCCACACCATTGGAACACCAAATTTGAAGCTTTTTCTTTGTCCTTTGCTCCATTTTCGTAATAATTCGATACATGCTTTGCACACTATGTGTGGTGCCCAAAACTTGTCTTGGTCCCCAAGCATAACCCCAAAATAGGCAAAATACACTTTTTTTACGAAGTCTGTTATGTTTCTTCTATGTTTTGGCAGTGTGTATTCACCACAAATGTAACAGAATGAGTCTGGATCGTTAAGACAACTTCTTCTTGATGAGTTCATGCTTTTCACTGGAAAACAGACAACAACATAAAGTTAGTGCAAAAATCAAGCTAAGAACAAACTTTTAGAACACTAATTAACACAAAACTATATTGAGAACTGCTCAGTTCAAGTACTAATCCAAAGAAATTAATGAGATGATGCGTCGCATTTACCAACAAGTGCTATAAATAAGATACCAAAAATCTCAAAAACTTGAGCCAATCTGGCAAAACTGATAGCATATTCAGAATCAGCACCCCAAAAATACCCTAAATTCGATTAAATATCTTTGGCACCAAAAATGCTGTTGACCAGTGTTATCAGTCACTCGTATCATGTACTGTAGCTTGCACGGAAGCTTTTGTTTTCCTGTTGGAAAGTTTTTATCAACTTCCTGATTATGAAATGGACTTAAACTGCTGATGTACAAGAAGTAGAAAGAAGAGCTGCCTTCACAAAATATATTAGAAGCCAAACATCCTTGCAATTGTTTCAGCCTAAAGGCATGACAATAGCAAATATCTACACAAACCAATATCCGGATGCGCACGAAGAGAAAAAAAAAAATGTGGAGCTTTCAGAAAAACAAATACATCCTGAATCTGAAAAGAGAAGTTCATATACCACGTCCAATAGGTTGGAACGATCCAATGCTTGGCCCGCAAAAAAAAATAAATTGTGAAATAACAAAATTTGGAAAATGTTTAGCGAGATCTGCACAAAGCAAAGACAATTAAGATTCTGCAAAGAGCTTACAGCCAACGGCTTGGATGATGGAAGAAGATTAGGAACAAGATTTGTGTCATTTAAAAAGAACCATAATGAAAGCCAGAAAAGTAGGTAGAACACTGCAGGGGTATTCTGCGCACACAGCCCTGCTTTCAAGGCACACTAGCGCTGTACGGATGAGTGATAACCTCCTATTTCACAAATGCTCTGCAATCCTCCCAGATGCTAATTATTTCTAGCACAACTCTCTGGGTGGGTGGAAAATGTAAGTGGGAATTAAATGATATCATGCACATGAACACGCTCAGATTTTTATGCCTGAAACATGAACCAGTGTTTACACCTCTCGCTTCCTTATTTATGAATCATATCTTCTACCTAGAGCTTTATAAAGGAAAGAAAGCTACCAAGCTGCTTAGATGCACCATACTGAGTGCAGCAACTCCTGACAAGTTGTAGGTGACATGTTTTGAGCATATCTCCATCTGGAAGAGTGCGGAGAAAACGGCACTTATTGTCCAGGATAAGAGGTATAACATGGCCACCCATTCACAGGAATAGTCTTGCTGAGATAACCCCTCAAAAGTGAATGTTCACCCTTAAAACACTTTCTTTTTTTTTTTACGCTCAGAAGGTCCTAACGTAGTTTATTAGGCAACTTAATATCTGTCAGATACTACAGTAAGCTTATAAACGTAATAGGAACTAATTAAGGTAAAATTATTTCCTGTAATGACACATGTCTATGAAGTGGGATGGCTCTTTCAAATAGCTAAGCCAGCCCCCTTCTCTGGCCAAACCGAGTCAGTCGGTTAGTGCCCTTTTAAGCTCATCATCATTATTCAGAAGACGACACAGCAAGGGAAGCATCATTGCCTTCAGTGTCAGGACAAATGCAGAGGCCAGAAGAGAGGTGCCATTAACAGCACCTCACTGCAGATTTGAATAATTAAAGGGGTATTTCCGTGCCCAAGATCCTATCCCAATATATAATAGGTGTAATAATAATATCAGCACCAACTACCTCCAATTAGAAATGTAGTACAGTTTTTCAGATTCGCTCTCTTTTCTCATGTGCATGCATTGCAGGACCTTGGGTATCCATGGTTACGACCACTGATATATTGACAGCTAGTTGATAGTGGTCATAACCATGGATACGTAAGGTCCTGCAATGCATGCACATGAGAAAAGAGGGCTAATCTGAAAAACTTTATAACACTTGGTTTTGCTTTACATTAAGAATTTTCTAAAAACTGATTCAAATTTACATATAATATGACATTTGCACTGTTTATCTAATGAAGTTAGTGCATGCGTGGATATAAGCAACTTTAGGACCTTGTCCTCCCTACTGAATAGTTTAATATAGTGTGTATCCTCAGGTGCTTTCTTATTTGGATGGTACCTGTTGGAAGAGCTGTCTTACTATCCCGAGATGTGTAACGTTCTTTGTATATGTTCTCCACTCTTAACATTTTTTATTGTTGTGTTTTTTTGTATGAATAAAGAATTTGCATATTAAAATTTATTGGGCTTGAGCTTCCCTTCTTCATAGTTGTTTTAGCTATTTTTTTTTAGCGCACCTAGGACCTCGTTGGGTCATTATTTTGGATAACCAATCTTCTTAGTCTGCCAATACAGAAGAATTGTGGCAGTCTGCACATTGCGCACGTTCATGATTCAGCATTCTGCAATTTATAGAATTAGGCTAGGGTCACACTAGTGTATGGCATCCGATGCAAAAAAGTTTTTGCGTTTGTTGCCATTTTCTGAAACCCATAGCATTTCCAGTTTTCAGGGTCTTGGGTCGTGATGGCCTATTTTTTGCACACTAAGCTGCCGTTTTTCTATTTATGCCACGTTGGTGTCGATATGATGTTTTGATCGCTGTCATGTGCAGTGAAAGGTGCAGAGTCAGCGTCACAGCCCACATGAAAGTCAGCGACAAGACACATGATGTAAATATATGTTATATGTCCTGAAGGGGTTAAAGCTAATCTGTCAGTAGGATCAGCCATCCTAAGCCGTCCATATGAGCACAGAGGTAATTGTCGAACAAAGTGATACCTTGATATCTGCAATCCAATGTCTTATTCCAGAGAAATCCACATGTTTCTTACTATGTAAATTAGCTACTAATATCTATGGGCCGAATACTGATCTCCCAAGAATCTAAATCCAGAACTTATTTTAAGGAAAGAGGGTATTACCAGTATGAGACATGTAATGACTGTCAGTCTGTTCTCCTGATCTACATGTCTAAAACTGGTAACGTCCCCTTTCAATTAAAATAAACTCAGAGCAGAATCTCTGGGAGATCAGTGTCCAGCCCATAGATCTTAACAGCTCATTTACATATTAAGAAAAATGTGGATTACTAAGGAATAAGACATAGGATCACAGTTGTCAAGGTATCATTATTATTATTTATTTATAATTTTATTCAGCTTTCTGTGTCCTACATACCCATATAAACAGCAAAGGGGGGGTTGATCCTACTGACAGGTACAGTTGAGCGAATTTGATCAGGTCCCTGCTTATTCGGCAAGCCATTTCAGTTGTCTCATGTGCATACTGATAAAGTTTAGTGGGCCCCCCCCAAAAAAAAACAACATAATTTAACTTCCTAAAATATTTTGCACCAAAAGCACAGCAAAAACTGAGAACTGCACTTACCTATTGTTTCCTAGGGATGAAAAAACACCGCAAATACGCTGAAAAAAAACACTGAAAGAAGTGACAAGCTGCAGTTTGCAAAAACGCAGAAGTTTTGCAAATTAGTCAGGAAAATTAAATCAAAATGTGTGCATGAGATTTCTGAAATCTCATAGCCTTTGCTGGTACTGTAAAACACAGCTTAAAGGGACATTGTCACCTGAATTTGGAGGGAACAATCTTTAGCCATAGGGGCGGGGTTTTCGGGTGTTTGATTCACCCTTTCCTTACCCGCTGGCTGCATGCTGGCTGCAATATTGGATTGAAGTTCATTCTCTGTCCTCCGTAGTACACGCCTGCGCAAGGCAAGATTGCCTTGTGCAGGCATGTACTACGGAGGACAGAGAATGAACTTCAATCCCATATTGCAGCCAGCGGGTAAGGAAAGGGTGAATCAAACACCCGAAAACCCCGCCCCTATGGCTAAAGATTGTTCCCTCCAAATTCAGGTGACAGTGTCCCTTTAAAATTTGCATAAAAAAGCATGGCAAAAAAACGCAATGTGTGAACATAGCCTAAGGTAGATTTCAAAACTCAGAACAAAGGCTTGTAAAGGAAATACAGTGAAAAACTGTTTCAGGACTTTTCAAAACTTATGTTGCACTTACTAAGTAACAAATGGCTTCATAATTTATACATAATTATTCTGGTTTGTAATTGTGCACAGTAAAGAGGTCTTTACAGTATGATGACAGCACAAAATTATTTCCCATTAGTTTGTCCCAGTTATGAATTAGTAATGCGATTATAAGACAGAGACAGAAAAAAGTGCAACAAAGGGAAGATCACAAATGAAAGCCTGCAGTGGAAAACATCCATAACGCAGCATATTTGGGGACTGGGGGGATGCGCCTGTCTCCATACAGGAATGCCCTTGTTTGGAGTGACCTCACATTTCAATGTTTATTTCACTGAGTCCTTCTTATCAACAGACATTCCAAAAAAAACACAATGAATCCAACAAATCTGTTCAGCTTGAACATACAAATCCATACTGCATAATCATACAATATAATGCAGCCTATCCTCAAGGCAAACATTAAAAAAAAAACATTAAAAGAGAAACGTCTTCCTAGAATGTCCCACAATGTAATGATACATATGATTATGAAAAAGAGAACAGGATATTTATGCCCAAAAATACAGAATAATAACCTTATTACATAATAGAACAGCTTCTAAGAACGTGACATAAGTGATCATAAATCCCTAGGTTTGAAAAATAATTGACTGGAGAAGGTTGCTAACACACCAGGGTTTAGTGCCCTATATAGAATCCTCTTGGGGCTGTTTGGAGTCCAAATGATTACTGCGAACTCACACTCCACAGGGTGCAGGCAGCTAATGAAACACCTGCACTAGGTTAGGGTGCCTGACCTAGGTACCATGCTCATTACCAAAAGGCATCTAGTAAAGGTTGCTTGTCATTTTCTCATAGGCAGTGCAGGACGCTAACTACTGTTGCATAACTAACATATGACTATCCAAAAGCAAGAAGAAAGCGAATGGCACTGAGTAGCGCACTTTACTTACAAATATCGCAGGGTAGACAAGGAATCACAGACACAATACAGTTGTTCAATCACGCTGTTGAAGGTGCTTGCTGGAAAGCCACATGTAGAAATCCCAAAACTGAAGAAAAATAGCAGCAACACTCCAAATATTGGTGGAGAAATCCTTAGTCCTTTATTTTACAAAAAATTGCATGGACAAGGTTGTGCGGGCAAGGACAAATGCAGATTATGCATACAAGAGAAAGAGGACGACGGCCGTTTCGAGTTATTCACACTTCCACAGGTCCAGATCGGGTCCAACCTTGTCCATTCAATTTTTTGTAAAATAAAGGAATAAGGATTTCTCCACCAATAATTGGAGTGTTGCTGTTATTTTTCTAAGGTATGACTATGTTCACTGTTTAGGCAGATGCCCTTTCAAAACAAAATGTTGTTTTTTTTTTTAATTTTTTAAAAGGAATCTGTCAGTAGGGTCAACCCTCCTAAGCCGTCTATATGGGCAGGACATAGAAAGGTGAAATTAAATGATACCTTGATATCTGCAACCCGATGCCTCATTCCGGAAATGTTACGCTCCTAGGTGGTGCACGTGGATCGTGGACCCACTGAGCCACAGACCGGACTTACCCTGGAGGGGTGTGACTAAACAGCTACCTTGGTGTTCGATGGAGCCTCTAGTGGTGAAGTCAGACTTGTGCGGCTGGTAGCTGCTGACATCAAAAGGAGACGTTACATTAGATTCTCAGGCTAGGCAGGATGGCCACTTGAGACAAGTTCACACAAGACAGCCTCTTGGGACAAGTTCACACAAGATGGCCTCTTGGGACAAGTTCACACAAGATGGCCTCTTGGGACAAGTTCACACAAGATGGCCTCTTGGGACAAGTTCACACAAGATGGCCTCTTGGGACAAGTTCACACAAGATGGCCTCTTGGGACAAGTTCACACAAGATGGCCTCTTGGGACAAGTTCACACAAGAAGGCCACTCGGGACAAGTGCACACAGGAAGGCCACTCGGGACAAGTGCACACAGGAAGGCCACTTGGGACAAGTTCTCCCTGTGCAGACAGGGCAGCCACAGGGATAGGTTCAGTTCTGACCTCTGTATTCAGCCCCCAGTGGCAGATAGGTACCGTCGTTGTGGCCACGAAGTACAGGTACCGCAGATGTGGATTTGGACACCTCCAAAAGTGGTCACAGGAAACAAGGACTAACTATGGTGGACCAACGGGGACACAGGATACGGGATACTAGCAGACGAGGGATGGAGGACCTGGCAACATGCAGTTGCATACACACCAACCTCAGAACTACACTCACCGGCCACTTTATTAGGTACACCATGCTAGTAACGGGTTGGACCCCTTTTGTCTTCAGAACTGCCTCAATTCTTCATGGCATAGATTCAACAAGGTGCTGGAAGCATTCCTCAGAGATTTTGGTCCATATTGACATGATGGCATCACACAGTTGCCGCAGATTTGTCGGCTGCACATCCCAAAGATGCTCCATACAAGGCAGGATGGATCCATGCTTTCATGCTGTTTACGCCAAATTCTGACCCTACCATCCGAATGTCGCAGCAGAAATCGAGACTCATCAGACCAAGCAACGTTTTTCCAATCTTCTACTGTCCAATTTCGATGAGCTTGTACAAATTGTAGCCTCAGTTTCCTGTTCTTAGCTGAAAGGAGTGGTACCCGGTGTGGTCTTCTGCTGCTGTAGCCCATCTGCCTCAAAGTTCGACGCACTGTGCGTTCAGAGATGCTCTTAGGCCTACCTTGGTTGTAACGGGTGGCGATTTGAGTCACTGTTGCCTTTCTATCAGCTCGAACCAGTCTGCCCATTCTCCTCTGACCTCTGGCATCAACAAGGCATTTCCGCCCACAGAACTGCCGCTCACTGGATTTTTTTTATTTTTCGGACCATTCTCTGTAAACCCTAGAGATGGTTGTGCGTGAAAATCCCAGTAGATCAGCAGTTTCTGAAATACTCAGACCAGCCCTTCTGGCACCAACAACCATGCCACGTTCAAAGGCACTCAAATCACCTTTCTTCCCCATACTGATGCTCGGTTTGAACTGCAGGAGATTGTCTTGACCATGTCTACATGCCTAAATGCACTGAGTTGGCGCCATGTGATTGGCTGATTAGAAATTAAGTGTTAACAAGAAGTTGGACAGGTGTACCTAATAAAGTGGCCGGTGAGTGTATATGAGTTTCTCAGGCACCTCCCAATAGCGAAGGGTCCCAGCAATTAGCTGGGAGACATCATGAAGGTGGACACACATTTAACTAAATGCCTAACAGTAGTTGGTCAGAGATATATGACCCCGAGGCTGCAGGGTCTAGGAGAGGGGAAAAGACAAGAAACAGGGTGCAGATCTAAGCGCAGATTATTTAGTTCAACTCAATTTTCAAAGGCTAAATTGCTCACCTTTGATGTGGCTTGTGTCATAGCGTATCGACCTTTGTGGTCTGGATGAGATGCCTTGTCTCCCTGAGATGCAGCTATAGTCCGGATACAACGGATCTCTCAGCCAGGAGACCGTGGAGTGAAGTTTAGAAAAAAAGTTCATCCAGTCTGTTCAGCGCTCCCAGGTAACAGGCACCAGGCAATACCTCTGCCTGGTGCCTGTTACCTGGGAGCGCTGAACACACTGGATGAACTTTTTTTTCTGAACTAACAGTAGTTGCTGGGAGCATTTACCATGTGCGTGCTGCACCTTTAAGAACAGGGGAGCACATGCACCCTAGGCACGCCACCGGGACACAGTGCGGCGTACACAGAGGAGTCAGGAGCATGAAGGGGATCGCTCTGAGTACAGGGGCAGTGAGTAAACCGGCGTCCCTGCATGGAGGGGAAAGCATGCAGGAACGCAAGTAATAGCGCTACAGCTGCCTGCATATGATTGAGCAATATCATAAGGGGGAGAGACACCCACAAGGCAGACTCTCTGGGAGACCTATGTCCTGCCCTTAGATCTTAACATCTCATTTACAAAAACATGGATTTCTCTGGAACAAGACATCGGATCACAGATATCAAGGTATCATTTTATTCAACTTTCAATGACCTGCATGCCCATATAGATGATAGGAGTGTCGGTAAAGTGTCCCTAAAGTGTAGTATGTGAATACACCTTTAATAGATGTCAGGTGATTGAGGGTGTCTAGAGATGAGCAAGCACATAGCTTGAAATAAGCAGCTGTCAGTCGCCTCTTGTGTGGACTTACCTCTCCTGAGAACAAAAAAGATTGGGGTTAAAATAACAACACATTCAATTCTTTTTACTCTGACAATGGCTGTCAAAGGAGATGTTGGATGCCCCTATAAACACCAGAGTTAGTGAATCCACGAAAAATCAAGGGGGTTCAACCGACTTGGCTCTAATATCTATAGGGAATATTACTCATATATTAGGTCTATCATAGTTGAATATGTATTGCGATACATACTTCTCTGGACATATGGAATGGAAACAGTCATGGAGATGAATGGATATGTTCAACTATATATCACCCATTATTCTCTGTGCAAGACTGCGCAACATAAACATCAGAGTAGGGAACCTGTTATGTTCTAAATTCCCACAAGGGTCACTCGGCATTTCTCACATAACTGCAGACATGGATACAATATGCGCCACAAAGGCCTATCAAGAAATCACATTTTAGGTCAATTATAGTAAATCCCAAACCACCAAGTATTATATTAATAATGTTTATTATAAAATTGTGTAAGTACTGCCAACCCACCTTGTATCCCCCTCCCAAAGATTAAAACAAATCTGGCCTTATAGTGAACAAATGAGAGAGACAGCATTCAAGGCATGGCTTGCATGACATCTCCTTATGTCGAAAAAAAAATCTTTGTGAGTAAGGCTTTGTATCCATAGCAACCAGACATTCTCAAATAATTTCAAGCAATATTGGGAAAAAAAAGCAGACCAGTGTGGCAGGAGTTTAAAGATAACCTCAAAGTCGACTGAACAATGGGCAGGTTGAATCAGGGCCTGGCTGCATGACTGCATACAGGTACGTCTTACTCTAAAGTGCTCCAGCATTTCAGAGCACTTCCGCCAGGATTTATAGGGAGAAACCTGACTAGTCCTGTGCTCCTAGCTCCCAGCCAGCTTCTCCCCGCACCGCTATATTGATTGACAGGTCTCTATCATATGAGAACATATGTAAAAACCTGTCTATGAACTAGAACGGCGTGGCGCCGGGATAGTCTCATTTCTGAGTATGTCTCCTGAACGGCTCTTCAGTGTTTCACAGAACAATATACCAAGCTGCAATTGTGCAGCCAAGCTCTGATTCATGCTGCCTGTGCACTGGGCAGCATAGTTTTACCTTCAGCGATTTAGGATTATTTAAAAAAAAATTGAGTACTACAAATTCTGTTAGTCCATGAGAAACACTTTGCAATTACTACTCTTTATAGAGGCCCTGATGTCCATCTCATTTCTTCTCAAAATGTCCTTCTTATGTGCCCAACATCAGTAGTCGCATATTCCCAAGAGCCAATATCAGTACCTGTATCTTGTACGTGAGCGGTAAATAATCCAGAGAGTAAATTACCACTGCAGTCAATCACTGGGCTACATTGTCTCGTCACGACTACCTCGGCAATTACCAGTGCAACCTGTTAACACATCTGAGACTTACCGCTGCAGCCTGTTAGCATCTGAGGAACACCAGTCTATGGATCAAGATGCAGCTTTCTCCTTCCTCCCTGCAGTTCACAAATACAAGTCTAAGCACATGGAGGCCAGGTTTCCATTACGGCAAGTGTAAAATAATAAAAAAATACAGATTACTAGTCTACCAGTCCGGCAAAAATTAACATCAGGTAATAGCTGAACATATACCAAGACAAATGAGCCTTAATAATGGGAAGCCTGGAGTGATAATTCAATGTAAAATTTCACATCACAGAATTTTGGGGAGCACATTATCAATCACTCTAGCAGACAACTGTCTATACAGCAAATCTCAAAATGCTTAGCCATAAGACTCAGGACAGTTACGGAACAATAAAGTAAAGAAACTGACCACCCTGGCTTTACACACAATTGCTCAAATTCATCATTGTGAATGCTCCTGTTTTTGGTTTCGTTTTGTGCGGTTTTTTTATTTTGCACTCAATTCATTATTTTGCTATTTTACATATGCTGACCCGATTTTGTTTTTGTGTTTTTCTCCCTTTGAGGGCAGAGTCTAATAATTCCAGATGTTTTAGCCTCATTTATCAATAGCAACTTTTTTAAAAGTCGCAAAATTTGGCACAACTTCACTCCACTCTATGCCTTGGTCTATGTTTGAGTACACCAGGTTTTTAAAAGTAAAAAAACACTTGAAAATAGGATGCACCAAATTCATGAATAGAGTGCGTGATTTTGAAGAATTTTGGGCCAAAAATAGCAACTAATAGCATAAGACAAAAACGTATGCGACTTTAAAGAACAAAAACAAAGATATGATGCATAAGTAAGACTTTGTCAGATACACAGAAGAAAAAGCAGATTACTAGCAAACTCCTAAAAGGCTGGCGTATTGTGTTTTTGCACCATTGGACGGAGCACATTTGGTTCTTAAAACCTATAAAAATCCAAATGAGCCATTTAAATTTATAACCCAAATCTCTAGACAACCCACAAGTACGGTACAACAGATAATTCATCAAATATTCATCAAAACTGTAGCCAATACTATATCCCATGATAGAATGTTATATACAACATTAAAAACAATATGTAAAAATCAATATAGAATAAATCTAAGTAAGTTTTATAAAATGAAAACAATCTTCACAGTTCTTTGTTCAGAAAAAAAAATATGTAAAGCAGATTTAAAAAAAACCAAAGCACTATATAGCAAGTATAAAGTAGATAAGGTACCGTAGTTTCCACTGGAAAAGTAGCAATTGTAAACAGTGCTATATAATAGGATTGCAATATATTAAAAAGGATAAAAATTGTGATGGGAGGACTTTTATAAATACAGCACCTTGGACGCATCGCAAGGGAAGTATTGGTTCTCCATGTAATTTGATATTCCATTTTTTACTATTTTTTCATTAACTACTGAAAGACATGTGTGCTGTCTTGAGAGCTGGGGTACACTTTTAACCCCTTCCCGACAAACCGGCATATATTTATATGGCGCCATGATCGCGTGGGCTCACGCGATCAAATGTGGATTTCAGCTCTATGTTCAGCAACGCCCACGATCAGCTCTAGCACTGATCGCGGGAGTTTAATCCCAGTGATGTCGCTGTCAATAGTGATAGCGTCATCTGCTCTCATGAGCACAACGCAATGAGATCGAGTTATGCCAGTGGTTTCCATGGCGACTCAGGGCTGAAAGATGGCCGCCATGGTCATCAAGGGATGGTGGTCATGCTCAAAACACAAGCTGACATGCCTGCTCCCTGCTTGTCAGACGCTTATCTAATGCTTGCAATCCATGAGTAGTGCAGATTATTAAATAAGTGATCTGTCAGTATAAAGTTGATGTCCCATCCTGAGACAATGCAAAAAAATATTTAAAAAAAAATCACAAAATAAAGAACAAAAAGAAAAAATACATTTATGTAAAAAAATATATATAAATATATAAATCTCGTATCCCTGTAGCCGTACTGACCCGAAGAATAAAGAATAAGAATCTTACCACATGCAGAACGGCATTAAAAAAATTTAAAAAACAATTCCTGCATTGTTGATTTTCATTCATTCAGCCTCCCAAAAAACAGGATAGAAAGCGATAAAAAAAATGTCATGTGCTCGAAAATGGTATCAATAAAAATGTCAACTAGTCCTGCAAAAAACAAGCCGTCACATGACTCTGTGGGCCAAAATATGGAAAAAGTATAGCTCTCAAAATAGGGCAATGCAAAAATGCAATGAAAAGAGTCTTTTAGGGAGTGACAGCAGCCAAACCTGATTTAAATCTGGTATTGCTGTAATCGCACTGACCCAAAGAATAAAGTCATCTATTCACTTATACTGCACAAGAAACTGTGTAAAAAATAAATTAAACCAATTCTTCACCTGCTGATTTTTTTTAATTCTGCCTTCCAAATATCACATTAAGGCTAGGCTCACATTTATCCTGGGCTCTACACTGAGCGCTTACAACGGGATTTCTGTGTAAATCTCTGAAATACGTGATTCAGACAGAAACTCCAGTGGAAGATTACAAATAATGAAGCAGATGGTGGAACTGTGGATGCCGTCTGGCTGCCTATGATCCTACGGTGTGTCTTTTTAGGCGTCCATAAAAGTGCGGTCCTCCACAGTTTTGTTCACACATGAAAAGGACACTGCTGAACAGAGGCCAGAGTAACTCTGCTGCCACATTAGGAATGGATCCCTTGGGGGGTTTCTTCTGAATCACGTCACTCAGAGATTTTGATGTAAACCCCGATGTAAGTGCTCACGGTAGACCACGGATAAATATGATTTCAAACATCATGTAAAATGATCCCAACAAAAGCTTAAACTCAGCCAACAAAAAAAGCAAGTCCCCATCCAGGTCCGTCATCTGTTAATGGAAATATAGGGGGTTTCCACGTTAATAGTAGTACAAAGCCTCTGGAAAAGTGCTAAAGCTCCTCGCCCCTTAAAAGAAAGTCAATAAATTCTTCACTCCCAAATCCAAATGCCCCGCCCTTCTGATCACCAAAGTGTGCCTAAACGACATTTAGCATCCACGTTTGGCATTTCTGTAGCGATGACAGACTGCCTAATTTACAGGTGCGTGTCTTCAGAAGCATGAGCTAGGCACTACCACATACTGGTGACTGCAACGTACTGGGGACTAAAATATTCTGGTCACTACAATGTACTGAAAATATTTAGAATTGAGAGTCCTCAGTGGTTGATACCTTTTAATGGCTAACTGAAAAGATGGTAACAAATTGCAACCACTGAGGATTTGTTACCATCTTTTCAGTTAGCCATTAAAAGGTATCAACCACTGAGGACTCTCAATTCTAAATATTTTCTATCTACTGGCTAACACGGTACCAAGATATATATCTTTCCTGTATTACAATGTACTGGTCACTTTCCAGAAACAAGCAGCAGTGGATGTTGTGGAATGAAAACTGCAAACACCCATGGAGTCAAAATCTTCACTATACCTGTAAATAAATTCCCAAAGAGGTATACTTTTCAAAATGGGGTAACTTGAGGGGCGATTCTGCTCTTCTAGCACTTAGGGGCTCTGTATATGGAGTCTTCAAAGGATTCTAGCAAAATTTGTGCTCCAGGAGGAAAATAGTGCTCTATCCCTCTTGAGTTTTACCGTATGGCTAAGCAGTACTGTACAGCCACATATGGAAAATTTCCATATTCAACAGAAATTGTGGGACACATTTTCGTGCCATTTTTACCCATTTCCCAATGTGAAAATGTAAAATCTGGGGCTAAAACAACATTTCGGTGTTAAAAATGTAATTTTCATGGCTCAACGATATATAAACTTCTGTGAAGCACCTGGGGGTTCAAGGTGCTGAACACGTATCTAGATACATTCTTTGAGGGGTCTACTTTCCAAAATGGGGTCACTTGTGGGGAGTTTCCTTTGTTTAGGCACATCAGGGGCTCTCCAAACGCAACTTGACACCCGCACAACATTACATCAAAATCTGCGTTCCAAAACGTCACTCCATCCCTTGAGCCCTGCTGTGCATCCAAACAGTAGTTTACCCTCACATATGGGGTATCTTCGTACTCAGGAGAAATGCACAACAAATGTTGGGGTCCATTTTACCCTATTAACCTTGTGAAAAAAAAAAAAATTGGGGCTAAAAAACATTTTTGTGGGGAAAACGTGATTTTTCTTTATTTTCACCACTCAACGTTATATTAAACCCTTATAACTTCCTAACAATTTTTTTTTCTTCGGAAATTGTGTTGATGTAAAGTAGACATGTGAGAAATGTTATTTATTAACAATTTTGTGTGACATACTCTGTTTTAAGGGCATACAAATTAAAAGTTTGAAAATTGCTAAGTTTTTGACAAATTTCCGATATTTTCACAAATAAATGCTAATCTTATCTAACAAATTTTACCACTATCATGAAGTACAATATGTCACAAGAAAACAGTCTCAGAATAGGTGGATCTGTTGAAGCGTTCTAGAGTTATTACCACACTGGTCAGGATGGCGAAAAAAGGCTTCAGGGTGAAGGGGTTATATTACTAATCTACAATATGAACCCTTAAGGGTTAAATGAGTTTCACTTTTAATAAATTTATCTTATAAAACTATTAAATGTTGTGGCTAGATTATTACACATACAACATTGAATAATACTTCAAGTCTTGTTCACAAACTCCTTCAAGGCAAATTAAAGGATCTAGCGAGGACAGATGCATAGTGCAATAGATATGCAGCGTGTTATTAGCCAGCAGGAAGTCATCAAGTTGAGATGTAAACATACTAGCTGAGTAGGGTGCCTCTGATGGTAGCGCCACCTGTGTCCTCATCAAGTATGCTAACTGAACGACATTCAACAGGTAGTAAAATAGTTGTGGAATTTTCATGAGTACAAAAGAAAAAAACCTAATCTCACATACTATAAATAATGCAGCCTTTTCTTTGCCTATGTCGGCTTCTGGATGAAAAGAAAATAACTCATCATTAACATATAATCCTGGAGTTCCCTATGAACATATTCCAACTTTGTGCACAAGAATGAAAAGTTACCATTAACCACCCACTAAAATTATACTCAATACCAGCTATGACAAAGTAGTTTAGCAGACACTATATGCAAAGCTTAACAGGGTGTCCCATAAAAATATAACCACTGTCAATATCCACTGCTCAGGACCTAGCTTTGTCAATCAGAAAGGAAATCTACCTACGGTATATTTTTTATTATTATAGCTTTACACATTGGAAATTAGAGAATATTACTTTAGTAGTAAGCTTCAGTGCACCACATCTGTACAATATATTAATATTAAAAGCACTGATCAGGGTTATTGCCACGTGTAAGAAAGTAAAGGTAACAGATGGGAACGGAAAAGTGATTCCATACATTCCTTTCATGTGCCTACATTTATTACCAGTTTCCATGCTGTGTTTCCTTCCATTTAAAAAGTAGCAACAATTAAATAGACAGAAAAAAGGTGTAGCATTCTTTTACAAAAATCTCATCCCATCAATGCAACTATGGTTATTAGACATGAAAACAATAGAGCAAGGATGGTGGCAGATCCTAGAACATGGTCACACCATCCACACAACTGCTTGGAGACCAAGACTAGGGCCAGTTTCACAAATCTGTGTTTCATGGCATAAGTACGAACAAGCCAAGATACAGTACTGGCCAGTTCAGACACACCTGTTCATGCAATGGTTTTTCTTGTACTAATTGAAATGAGCATATTGCAGATGCAGACAGCAAAACCATTTTTGGAACACATGAAAACAGAGTAAAACACACATGAAACAAACCTGAATGTGTGTTCAACTTTAAGATTCCTCAAAGTACAATCTATTTACTCTGATGACAGCTTTACACACGGTTTGCATTAGCTCAACCAGCTTCATCAGGTAGTTATCTAGAATGGCTTTCCGATAGTCTTCAAAGAGCTCCCAGAGGTGCCAAGTGCTTTTTGGCTGCTTTGCCTTCTTTCTGAATTGAAACTTTATCTCAATTCAGATGAGGATGGGCAACTATGGAAGCCATGTCATCTGACACAGCACTTCCTTGGTGATCTTTAGCCCGGAGCAACAGACCTCTCCCATCTGGGGGGTCTGGCAGTGCCCCATCTGTCTGTACGTCTGCACTGGTCAGCGATTCCGCCAGTTCTGAGGAAGTTACAGCTTCCTCTCTCCTCATGGCTGCAAGTCAAGCCTCTCTACTGCTGCTGGACCAGCCCCAATTTTAACTATTTCTGTCCCTGACTCTTTACATAGTCATTAAAGGGGAACTTACACAATACAAGGTATAACAATTACAGCACATACATTACACAGTACAATACAAATACAGCTCAACGTAATACATGTACATAAAGTGCTCGGGGGGGTCACAAGAGAGGAGGAGAGGGCACTACTGAGGGGACCGACCACCTCTTTACAATTTCACAAATAAACTTTTGACGAGGCATACCTGGTCATTGGCAGCCAATCTAAGAAACTACCTAATGAAGCTGACTCTGAAAATGCCAAGAGTTTGAAAAGCTGTCAGAGTAAAAAGGAGGTGCTCTAAAGATTTAAAGTTTAACACATTTTGGTTTGCTTAGTCTATTCTTTACTCCTTGTTTCCATATGTTTCTTCATAGTTTTGCGGATTTCAGTTTCAATCCAAAATAAGCCCATTTCATGGTCACCTGGACTAATTACTAGGATGCTGCATTAACCAGATTAGGAGCTACATACAAACTTTTGTAGTTTAAAGCCATATTCATCTAAAGAACCATCTTAGAAATAGTTGAAAAATCACCGGAATTTCCCTTTCAACTTGTGAAATCTCTAATTTATATCATAATAAAACAATTACATTGTTTGGAAACTTCAGTGCTATTTCCTTGAAATGGATGAAATTAGAGACAAACTGGCAGATTTCCCACATTTAATCATAACTCCTAATTCCACCATGATGTAATGCTGTTACTTTTATATTTGGACAATAAGATTTATACCTAGAGAACAAAAATCTATAAAACGCTCCCCGACTTGCAAAATGACATGAATCTGAAAACATGGTGTAAATGATGCCTTTAACATGTAGATTCTCAGGTATTAAAAACTAAATATTTTGCAAAGTGTGAAAGTCGACAAAGTTTAGTGAGGTTCTATTCGCAGGGAACATTGCTCTTGCATGTATTCAAAAAGAATGTAAGATGTTTGAAGGGGTATTCACAAAAATCCCAATTTGGTATCACAATAAGGGTATGTTTCCACGGTCAGGAAACGCTGCTTGTTTGACGCTGCGCAGAGCTGCAGCGTCAAACCAGCAGCGTCCAGATGTTCCAGCATAGTGGAGGGGATTTTATGAAATCCCGTCTCCACTATGCATGGAAACCCGCACGCGGCGGCCCTGCGACTCCGGACATGCTGCGCATCTTTTCAGATCGCAGCATGTCCGTACACCTTGCGGGGACGCAGCGTCCCCGCAAGGCATATCACAGGGCGCTATGGGAGAGAGCGATCATCCCGGATGTGAAGAGTTAACACATCCGGCATGATCGCGTCCCAGAAAGGGGGCGGGGCTTAGCGCCGAGCGGCTTCGCCGCTGCGGCGATACCGCCGGCCATCCTGAACGTGGAGACATACCCTAATGTAAACATATATTTATTCATTTGTGCTAAGGGTGACCCTCAAGGCTCCATTTACCCTTCAGTTACCATTGAAACCGTCCTTTAGTAGTTGCAGTTCATGGCAGATCAAGTCTCTCTCGGCTAGCTTTTAGGGTATGTGTCCACGTTCAGGATTGCATCAGGATTTGGTCAGGATTTTCCATCAGTATTTGTAAGCCAAAACTAGGAGTGGAACAATTAGAGGAAAAGTATAACAGAAACACATGCACCACTTCTGCATTTATCACCCACTCCTGGTTTTGGCTTACAAATACTGACGTAAAATCCTTACCAAATCCTGATGCAATCCTGAACGTGGACACATAGCCTTAGCCAGCATACCTTAGCACTGGATGTGTCCACTGTAGAATGGAGCTTCTACTATGAGGGGATGATGCCACAGAAAGGATTGGAGCCCCCTTCATTAATATGTGGGAGTTCATAACAGAAAGCAGCGGTGGAGGAGTGATATAGGGTAGGATGGGCTGTATACAGGGAACTGAGAAGAAAGTTATCCTGTTAGGGGGCTGAGAGGAGCAATGTTGCAGGATGGAATGTAATATATAGAGGCTGAAAGGATATACAGGTCCTTCTCAAAAAATTAGCATATAGTGTTAAATTTCATTATTTACCATAATGTAATGATTACAATTAAACTTTCATATATTATAGATTCATTATCCACCAACTGAAATTTGTCAGGTCTTTTATTGTTTTAATACTGATGATTTTGGCATACAACTCCTGATAACCCAAAAAACCTGTCTCAATAAATTAGCATATCAAGAAAAGGTTCTCTAAATGACCTATTACCCTAATCTTCTGAATCAACTAATTAACTCTAAACACATGCAAAAGATACCCGAGGCTTTTAAAAACTCCCTGCCTGGTTCATTACTCAAAACCCCCATCATGGGTAAGACTAGCGACCTGACAGATGTCAAGAAGGCCATCATTGACACCCTCAAGCAAGAGGGTAAGACCCAGAAAGAAATTTCTCAACAAATAGGCTGTTCCCAGAGTGCTGTATCAAGGCACCTCAATGGTAAGTCTGTTGGAAGGAAACAATGTGGCAGAAAACGCTGTACAACGAGAAGAGGTGACCGGACCCTGAGGAAGATTGTGGAGAAGGACCGATTCCAGACCTTGGGGAACCTGAGGAAGCAGTGGACTGAGTCTGGCGTGTGCAGGAAATGGACTACAGGTGCCGCATTCCCCAGGTAAAGCCACTTTTGAACCATAAACAGCGGCAGAAGCGCCTGACCTGGGCTACAGAGAAGCAGCACTGGACTGTTGCTAAGTGGTCCCAAGTACTTTTTTCTGATGAAAGCAAATTTTGCATGTCATTCGGAAATCAAGGTGCCAGAGTCTGGAGGAAGACTGGGGAGAAGGAAATGCCAAAATGCCTGAAGTCCAGTGTCAAGTACCCACAGTCAGTAATGGTGTGGGGTGCCATGTCAGCTGCTGGTGTTGGTCCACTGTGTTTCATCAAGGGCAGGGTCAATGCAGCTAGCTATCAGGAGATTTTGGAGCACTTCATGCTTCCATCGGCTGAAATGCTTTATGGAGATGAAGATTTCATTTTTCAGCACGACCTGGCACCTGCTCACAGTGCCAAAACCACTGGTAAATGGTTTACTGACCATGGTATTACTGTGCTCAATTGGCCTGCCAACTCTCCTGACCTGAACCCCATAGAGAATCTGTGGGATATTGTGAAGAGAAAGTTGAGAGACGCAAGACCCAACACTCTGGATGAGCTTAAGGCCGCTATTGAAGCATCCTGGGCCTCCATAACATCTCAGCAGTGTCACAGGCTGATTGCCTCCATGCCACGCCGCATTGAAGCAGTCATTTCTGCCAAGGATTCCCGACCAAGTATTGAGTGCATAACTGAACATTATTATTTGATGGTTTTTTTGTTTGGTATTAAAAAACACTTTTATTTGATTGGTCGGGTGAAATATGCTAATTTATTGAGACAGGTTTTTTGGGTTATCAGGAGTTGTATGCCAAAATCATCAGTATTAAAACAATAAAAGACCTGACAAATTTCAGTTGGTGGATAATGAATCTATAATATATGAAAGTTTAATTGTAATCATTACATTATGGTAAATAATGAAATTTAACACTATATGCTAATTTTTTGAGAAGGACCTGTACTGGAGGATGGGCTGTTCACAGGGGCTGAGATTAATTGAGCCGCTTGTTGCCTGCACCTGAGAGATCAGTGCTGTGAAGCTACAAAATTTGCTCTATAGATGCATGTGACTGATGATCATCTGCTGTATGCAGTGCTGTGGAGTGGGTAAGAAAAAACCCCTGACTGACTCCTCAAATTCCTTGACTCCCAACCCCCCAGCACTGGTCACTACTGAGCATGTACATAAAGTGCAGCACAGATTCATCTCAACTAAAAGCCGAGATCCATAGATCTGGAACAGAACAGACATTAAGGGTATGTGCACACGTCAGGATTTCTTGCAGAAATTTCCTGAAGAAAACCGGAAATTTTCTGCAAGAAATCCGCATTTTTTTTTTTGCGTTTTTTTCCCGGTTTTTTTTAGCATTCTGCAAGCGTAATTAGCTTGCAGAATGCTAAAGTTTTCCAAGCGATCTGGAGCATCGCTTGGAAAACTGACTGACAGGTTGGTCACACTTGTCAAACATAGTGTTTGACAAGTGTGACCAACTTTTTACTATAGATGCTGCTTATGCAGCATCTATAGTAAAAGATAGAATGTTTAAAAATAATAAAAAAAAAAATAAAAAAAATGGTTATACTCACCCCCTGCAGACAGCCGATCTCCTCAGCGGCGTCCGTTCCTATAGATGGTGTGGTTCAGGACCTTCGATGATGTCGCGGTCACGTGAGCGGTCACATGACCGGTCTCGCGACCAATCACAAGACAGCGACGTCCTGAACCACACCATCTTTAGGAACCGAAGTGGCAGCATGCAGCGGTGAGAGGCGGGAACACTCCGGGGGCCATCGAAGGTGAGTATATGACTATTTTTTATTTTAATTCTTTTTTTTTTACCAATTATATGGTGCCCAGTCCGTGGAGGAGAGTCTCCTCTCCTCCACCCTGGGTACCAACCGCATATAATCTGCTTACTTCCCGCATGGTGTGCACAGCCCCGTGCGGGAAGTAAGCAGATCAATGCACTCCTAGCTGTGCGGAATCCCCGCAATTCCGCATTTTTAATGAACATGTTGCTTTTTTTTCCGCGATGCGATTTTTTCGCTGAAAAAAATGCAACATTTGCACAAAAAATGCGGAATACACTGTAAATAATAGGAGGCATATGTTAGCGTTTTTTTCGCGTTTTTATCACGTTTTTATAGCGCAAAAACGCGAAAAAAACGTGAAAAATACTGAACGTGTGCACATGGCCTTACAGGACATTCTTCCAAAAAAATTTACAGCACATCCTGCATTGAACTACTGGACCCAATGATTATATATTGTCGGAGTCAGTCCATTTTATACAGACTATACATATCTATGTATTTTATGTGTATATATCTATTCTATTCCAACCTGTCACTCTGTGATCTTACTGTATGCGGCATATGAATTGCCGGATTTTCACAGGACACCAATGTGTAAAAATCGGACAGCACTTGCATGGTCATGCGATTTTTTTTCTCGCACCCATAGACTTGCATTGGTGAGTCTCGGCTGAATCTCGGTGACAATCCCAGCATGCTGCGATTTTAAACGCACGTCGAATACGCCTGAGAAAATAAACAGTGATGTGAGCTGTCCCATAGATTAACATTGGGCAGAGTGCTATGCGATGTTTTCTCTCATAGCACTCACCTGTATTCTACACTAGTGTGACTCCGGCCTAAAGCTGATCTAAGAGACTGTTATGTCTGTAAATTGTGGACATGACTGGCTCCGTGTGCTCATCAGTATAGCAGATGGATGCATAAGCAGTCTGCTACTGACATGCCATAACCTGGTTCTTAAAAAGTACATGCAACCATTTTTTTTTTCACATTAGTTCGCATGAGAAAAAGCTATTTTTTTCGTGTAGACGGATATGAAAAAAAATCACTTGTGCACACTGGTTATTACTGCACACTGGCCAAATATACGCTTGTCTGAACGAGCCTTATGAGTATGTGCACACAGGGCATACATGCATTCGATTTCCTATATCGATTTTACAGATGGGAAATTCGCTGAGTATTTCTGTAGTAGAAAAAGATCTCACTAAAGCCGGATTCAGAAGATTGCATGTAAATATTTTCCATTTTTCATCCAGAAAAAAAAGACGTTTTCATCTGTGTTACCTTCAGTTTGTGATTTTTTTTTACATCTGCTTGACGTATTATACATCAGCAATGTAAAATATAATAATAGTCCACATACAGTTTTCTATGTTAATAAATGGAGTGGATCTGTAAAAAAATGGATGGTTTATATAATTGTTGTTTTTTTTAATGCACCCATTGAGCTGAAAGTAGGAGTCAAATCTGAAAGACGAATCAGACTAGCGAATGCTGCGATTTTTTATGTTCATGTGTATTACACTACTGACTTGCCTTAGTTGGTGTGCGGTCTGTAAGCCGTCCATTTTACAAAAGTGCAGCACGCAAATGTATAATAATAAATCCACAGAAGGTCCATTTATGGTGCGGATGTAACTGTACCATTTCCCCAATGAAATCTGATGCAGCAATTGATGCTTTGACTTTTGCTAGAATTTTCAAATATAATACAGCTAATCCCTGTGTATTGACTGGAAAATCAGCGGCAAAGATTAAAGTTCTCAAAAACGAAATCTCTGGCAGATTTGCCGACAGCAAACCCATGGCTTGTGACCATGACCCAAGAGACTACTGATGGCCCTCAAAGTAATGACAAGAAATATTTCAAAACTATACCAATAAATAATTATATTTTGTCATGTAAGTAAATTCTAGATGCTCTGATTGATAAAACATAAAAACTATTTCCTAAAAGGGGTATTCTCAAGTTTTCAAATTTCCTAAATGATAGATCTTCAGCAATCAAGAAGTTATCTTCTATCTATTGGGACTCCACCTCTCACAAGAACGGGGACTCTGAGGAGCCATGTGAATGGAGTGATGCTCATGGTCAATCATCTGGACTTTTGTTACGCTTAGCTCGTCTTTGGCTCTCCCATTAGAATGTATGGAGCGGAAGTGTGAATGTTCGAACACCATGCCATTTACACAGGGCTTCCCGATTCTCAGGATCAGTGGAGGTCCCAGTGGTCGGACCCCCAGCAATCAGGACGTTATCCCGTATTCATGGAATAGGAAATAATTTCCAAAATGAGAATTCCCCTATAAAGCACACCTGTCAGCTGATGTATGCAGTCTGAACCAGCATGAATCAGCTGACCAGTTCCCTAAAATCTATGCTCAGGAAACTATCCCGTATGCGATCTTGCATCTCTATATGTTATACTCTAAAATGATGTGGCTTTTCAGAGAAAAGATATTTGAAAAATTGGTAGGGAACAATATGCAGTACCCTAGCAGCTTCTCCTGCCCTGCTTCCTATGACTAATAGGTCTCTCCCTATTTGTGCGTATAGGGAAAGACCTGTCAGTCAAAGGAATCAATAACCAATGCTTCGGATTCATGCTACCCATAGTTCGGGCAGCATTAAATTAGACAACAGGTTCTCAATCATTTTTTATATATATTTTGGGGTCCAACCAGTGATCTACTGCAACATGATTTTCTCAGTAGACATAGGAAAAAAAATGGGGATCTAAGCATGCAGTCTACACTGATAAGTCATCAATAAAAGTTCCAAATTCAATATATAGAAGAACCCACCTCCTGATCTACAGCCAAGACCCCAGATTGAGAACTCAGGCCCCGCATGTTACAGGCACAGTTACTACAGTGTCATGCAGAACATATAGAACCTCTTTATATCTACATGGTCATTTTTAAGCTACCTACGGTGATGTTGAGTGCCTTACTGAGGGATGGAGGGGAGAGGAATCTGTGTTATAGCAGTTTCTGCTTTATGTGTCGGTACGTCTGTAGCAATATTACAGTACAATGGAAGAACACTCCCTGCCATTGCACAATCACACAGTGCGACAGGGTCACTTACTGCACTGAAACTTGAAAGGAACTATGTATATATATCTATGTGTATATGTATACATTTATATATTTATTTATTTTTATTTTTCCATCCTGCTATAGCAGTATATATGACACATAGATAAAATAACCATAAAGTTACCTTCTGCCACCAGCTCTTCCACGGTGACTTGGTGACGGCCAACAGTGAACCCTCTGCCCACAGTCACCCCTCCAGAAGATCCAGTACCCAGGCTCGGTCCACCGCCTCCACCACCACTCTCTGATTTTGGCATCCGAGAAAACTTCTTCATGGTGCCTTATCCTTATGCAGCACCAACAGATAACACACCAGCAATATTGGCACCAAAGCTGGCAGAGTAAATAAAAAAAAGCTCCCTGGCACACTCAGCAAATATGCCCAGGCACAAGGCTGTCACATACACACAAAGGCTGCGTAACACACAGCAGCAGCAATCACACTAATATAAAAAAGGGAATCACAGTGTCTTACAGTAGCAGCCAAAGAGGGCACTGCCTACATACACAATAGAAATGCAAGATAATGCAACTAGGCAGGAGAGGGTGCCACACTGCACCAGCAGCATGCCAAGCACCAGTGCCAGCCACTCACATCTGTGACCCAGAGCTAGGGAACTGCAGCCTGCATGCCCTGCAAACAAGGCAGTGCCCCATCACCTCCCCTGCAGCCTGTATGCCCATCTGTCACACACACTGGGTATAGGTGTGCCTGCGCCCTCCCTCTGCCCGCAGTCCTGTGCCCTCCCTCTGCCCGCAGTCCTGTGCCCTGGGTTGCTCACTACTAGTAGTTGTTGGTTTCTCTGGCTGTTGAAGTGCTGGAAACGGAAGAGGAGAATCCTAAGTTCATCCATTCAGAGGCCAAAAACCTCCTCCTCCTGCTGCTGCTAGTGGCAGCTCCTCCCCATGGCCGCCCAGGAAACTGACAGCAGCAGGGAGGGGAGAGGGGCACACGTACTGTACATGATGACAATGCTGAGGAGACAGGAGCGCAGCTCTTCTTAGCCTGCACCGTCTGACGAGAAATGGAGCTCTGCCCAGTAACTTGCTGGACTAATGCAGATGAAAGCGCCCATTGCCATCAAACCAGGAACTGGGGTGGGCACCAGGGTGGTGTTAAGTGACTTTTGGACCACTTATCTCACTTAGCAGGCATAAAAGGGTGTTCCACATACTAATATTTAGGGCTCATTTCCACATGCGAGTCACACATCCGTATCTCGCATGTGGAAACCAAGCTCTGGCGCTGGCACTGTGGAGCGGAGCTGTGCAGCTCCATGTGTTCCTATGCGGCCGCACAGCTCCGCTCCGGAGTGCCGGCTTCACAGCTTGGTTTCCACATGCGAGATACGGACGTGTGACTCGCATGTGGAAATGAGCCCTTAGGTCTAATCTAGCCCGATATGGTTCTAGGCGTAAAAACTGGCAGAAAAGTGGAGAGATGGCCATGGCCAACTTTTAGGGCTCATGCACACATTAAGTGTTTGGTCAGTATTTTACCTCAGTATTTGGACAGTATTTTACCTCAGTATTTATAAGCCAAAACCAGAAGTGGAACAATCAGAGGAAAAGTATAATAGAAACACGTCACCACTTCTGGTTCAGGCTTACAGCTACTGAGGTAAAATACTGACCAAATAGGTAAAATACTGACCAAATACTGAAGGTGTAAATGTGACCTCATGCACACGCGGGCATAAGGCTACTTTCACACTTCTGTCGGTACGGGGCCGTCGCTAACCGTCGGCCTGATGTACCGACGGACGTTGTGCTAAATTTAGCACAACGTGGGCAGCGGATGCAGTTTTACAACACATCCGCTGCCCATTGTGATGAGCGGGGAGGAGGGGGCAGAGTTTCGACCGTGCATGCGCAGTCGAAAATGGCGGACACGTCGCACAAAAAAAAGTTACATTGAACTTTTTTTGTGCGTCGCATCCGCCAAAAAACGACGGATTCGTCGCATGACGGATGTGACGTGTGCCCATCCGTCACGATCCATCGCTAATACAAATCTATGGGCAAAAAACGCATCCTGCAAGCACATTTGCAGGATCCGTTTTTTGCCCATAACGACGGAGGACAAAAGACGGAAGTGCACTGCACGTCGCAATGCGTCATTTTGTAGAAAAAGCGCATCTTGCAAAATTGCTTGCAGGATGCGTTTTTTTCTCCATAGACTTGCATTAGCGACGCATTGCGACCAGATTGGCACACGACGCAACCGTCGCACGGTTGTGTCGGACCGTCGGCACAAAAAAAGTTACATGTAACGCTTTTTGGTGAGTCGTGTCCGCCATGTCCGACCTCGCATGCACGGCCGGAACTCCGCCCCCGCCTCCCCGGACATCACAATGGGGCAGCGGATGCGTTGTAAAACTGCATCCGCTGCCACTGTTGTATTTTCTACTCACAGTTTGCATCGCCACGTCGTATTGCGACGTGCGTCGTACGACGCTAGTGTGAAAGTAGCCTAAGTCGGACGAGTGCTATCTGATTTTTATGTTGCATCACTCGGGCCAATGTTATTCAATTGGGCAATGCTGATGACCAATTTATTTCACTAAAAGTTTCTATATGTGAAAATAATGGCAGATTAGTCTCACCGTCTCAAGTCCATGGGTGTGAGAACAGAAATTGGATGACACAGTATAGCATTTTTACAGACACATTACAATCCTGTAACATAGCAGCTCAATCGTTTACAGGACAATTTACAGTTTCTGAGTATAAAAACGCATTGTATACGGACTGCACACAGACGAGAAGTGAGAAAAAATTGTCCCACTTTTCTGGATGAGAATGGGACGGATTTTTTACACGTTCGTGTGACCCTAGACTAAGGCTATGTGCACACGTTGCGGATTAGTCTTTGGAATTTCTGGTGCGGATTCTGCATCTCTTAGCAGAAAACGCAGGTGCGGATTTTCTGCGTTTTTACCCCTGCGGATTTCTATGATCCGCAGGAAATCCGCAACGTGTGCACATACCCTTAGGCCGGCCTCACACTCAGCGTAAGATAATACGGTCCGTTTTTTACGGCCGTAATACGGAGAAATGTTCCCAAAATAGTGATCCGTAGGCAGGGTGTGTTAGCGTATTTTGCGCATGGCATCCTCCGTATGTAATCCGTATGGCATCCGTACTGCGATATTTTCTCGCAGGCTTGCAAAACCGACATCCAGGGCCGGACTGGCCATAGGGCACTTCTGGAAAATGCCAGAAGGGCCGGTGCCAGTGGTGGGCCGCTCAATCCGCCGCCCCCGCCGTCGCATTCAACTATACCGGCGTATAGACGCCGGTACAGTTGAATGCAATGATGGAGGAGAGAGCGTCTACAGACGCTCCTCTCCCATCATTCCCCGCTCTGCCTCTGACACTGCGGGTGCGCGATGATGTCATATCACGCACCTGCTGTGTCCCGGGCAGACTGCAGCTGCTGAGACAGGAGCAGGAACCAGGAAGCAACGCTGGGCACGAGGAGAGGTGAGGAGAGTTTTTTTTTTTTCTGGACTGTGGGGCCATTCTCGGAGGAGGTGAGGGGAGGAAGAGAAGAGATGTGGGCTGTATATAGTTCTCTGTGGGCTGTGCTCTGTGCTGTATACTGCTGTGGGCTGTATATAGTTCTCTGTGGGCTGTGCTCTGTGCTGTATACTACTGTGGGCTGTATATAGCTCTCTGTGGGCTGTGCTCTGTGCTGTATACTACTGTGGGCTGTATATAGCTCTCTGTGGGCTGTGCTCTGTGCTGTATACTACTGTGGGCTGTATATAGTTCTCTGTGGGCTGTGCTCTGTGCTGTATACTGCTGTGGGCTGTATATAGTTCTCTGTGGGCTGTGCTCTGTGCTGTATACTACTGTGGGCTGTATATAGTTCTCTGTGGGCTGTGCTCTGTGCTGTATACTGCTGTGGGCTGTATATAGTTCTCTGTGGGCTGTGCTCTGTGCTGTATACTGCTGTGGGCTGTATATAGTTCTCTGTGGGCTGTGCTCTGTGCTGTATACTGCTGTGGGCTGTATATAGTTCTCTGTGGGCTGTGCTCTGTGCTGTATACTGCTCTGTGCTGTATATAGTTCTCTGTGGGCTGTGCTCTGTGCTGTATACTACTGTGGGCTGTATATAGTTCTCTGTGGGCTGTGCTCTGTGCTGTATACTACTGTGGGCTGTATATAGTTCTCTGTGGGCTGTGCTGTATACTGCTGTGGGCTGTATATAGTTCTCTGTGGGCTGTGCTCTGTGCTGTATACTGCTCTGTGCTGTATATAGTTCTCTGTGGGCTGTGCTCTGTGCTGTATACTACTGTGGGCTGTATATAGTTCTCTGTGGGCTGTGCTCTGTGCTGTATACTGCTGTGGGCTGTATATAGCTCTCTGTGGGCTGTGCTCTGTGCTGTATACTACTGTGTGCTCTGTGCTATATATAGTTCTCTGTGGGCTGTGCTCTGTGCTGTATACTGCTGTGGGCTGTATATAGTTCTCTGTGGGCTGTGCTCTGTGCTGTATACTGCTGTGGGCTGTATATAGTTCTCTGTGGGCTGTGATCTGTGCTGTATACTACTGTGGGCTGTATATAGCTCTCTGTGGGCTGTGCTCTGTGCTGTATACTACTGTGGGCTGTATATAGTTCTCTGTGGGCTGTGCTCTGTGCTGTATACTGCTGTGGGCTGTATATAGCTCTCTGTGGGCTGTGCTCTGTGCTGTATACTACTGTGTGCTCTGTGCTATATATAGTTCTCTGGGCTGTGCTCTCTGCTGTATACTGCTGTGGGCTGTATATAGTTCTCTGTGGGCTGTGCTCTGTGCTGTATACTGCTGTGGGCTGTATATAGTTCTCTGTGGGCTGTGCTCTGTGCTGTATACTACTGTGGGCTGTATATAGCTCTCTGTGGGCTGTGCTCTGTGCTGTATACTACTGTGGGCTGTATATAGCTCTCTGTGGGCTGTATATAGTTCTCTGTGGGCTGTGCTCTGTGCTGTATACTGCTCTGTGCTGTATATAGTTCTCTGTGGGCTGTGCTCTGTGCTGTATACTGCTGTGGGCTGTATATAGTTCTCTGTGGGCTGTGCTCTGTGCTGTATACTACTGTGGGCTGTATATAGTTCTCTGTGGGCTGTGCTCTGTGCTGTATACTGCTGTGGGCTGTATATAGTTCTCTGTGGGCTGTGCTCTGTGCTGTATACTGCTGTGGGCTGTATATAGCTCTCTGTGGGCTGTGCTCTGTGCTGTATACTACTGTGGGCTGTATATAGTTCTCTGTGGGCTGTGCTCTGTGCTGTATACTACTGTGGGCTGTATATAGCTCTCTGTGGGCTGTGCTCTGTGCTGTATACTACTGTGGGCTGTATATAGTTCTCTGTGGGCTGTGCTCTGTGCTGTATACTGCTGTGGGCTGTATATAGCTCTCTGTGGGCTGTGCTCTGTGCTGTATACTACTGTGTGCTCTGTGCTATATATAGTTCTCTGTGGGCTGTGCTCTGTGCTGTATACTGCTGTGGGCTGTATATAGCTCTCTGTGGGCTGTGCTCTGTGCTGTATACTACTGTGTGCTCTGTGCTATATATAGTTCTCTGTGGGCTGTGCTCTGTGCTGTATACTGCTGTGGGCTGTATATAGTTCTCTGTGGGCTGTGCTCTGTGCTGTATACTGCTGTGGGCTGTATATAGTTCTCTGTGGGCTGTGCTCTGTGCTGTATACTGCTGTGGGCTGTATATAGTTCTCTGTGGGCTGTGCTCTGTGCTGTATACTACTGTGGGCTGTATATAGCTCTCTGTGGGCTGTGCTCTGTGCTGTATACTACTGTGGTCTGTATATAGTTCTCTGTGGGCTGTGCTCTGCTGTATACTGCTGTGGGCTGTATATAGCTCTCTGTGGGCTGTGCTCTGTGCTGTATACTACTGTGTGCTCTGTGCTATATATAGTTCTATGTGGGCTGTGCTCTGTGCTGTATACTGCTGTGGGCTGTATATAGCTCTCTGTGGGCTGTGCTCTGTGCTATATACTACTGTGGGCTGTATATAGTTCTCTGTGGGCTGTGCTCTGTGCTGTATACTACTGTGGGCTGTATATAGCTCTCTGTGGGCTGTGCTCTGTGCTGTATACTACTGTGGGCTGTATATAGTTATCTGTGGGCTGTGCTCTGTGCTGTATGCTACTGTGGGCTGTATATAGTTCTCTGTGGGCTGTGCTCTGTGCTGTATATAGTTCTCTGTGGGCTGTGCTCTGTGCTGTATACTACTGTGGGCTGTATATAGTTATCTGTGGGCTGTGCTCTGTGCTGTATGCTACTGTGGGCTGTATATAGTTCTCTGTGGGCTGTGCTCTGTGCTGTATATAGTTCTCTGTGGGCTGTGCTCTGTGCTGTATACTACTGTGGGCTGTATATAGTTATCTGTGGGCTGTGCTCTGTGCTGTATGCTACTGTGGGCTGTATATAGTTCTCTGTGGGCTGTGCTCTGTGCTGTATATAGTTCTCTGTGGGCTGTGCTCTGTGCTGTATACTACTGTGTGCTGTATATAGTTCTCTGTGGGCTGTGCTGTATATAGTACTCTGTGGGCTGTGCTGTATATAGTACTCTGTGGGCTGTGCTGTATATAGTACTCTGGGCTGTGCTGTATATAGTACTCTGTGGGCTGTGCTGTGTATAGTACTCTGTGGGCTGTGCTGTATATAGTACTCTGTGGGCTGTGCTGTATATAGTACTCTGTGGGCTGTGCTGTATATAGTACTCTGTGGGCTGTGCTGTATATAGTACTCTGTGGGCTGTGCTGTATATAGTACTCTCTGGGCTGTGCTGTATATAGTACTCTCTGGGCTGTGCTGTATATAGTACTCTCTGGGCTGTGCTTTATATAGTTCTCTGTGGGCTGTGCTGTATATAGTTCTCTGTGGGCTGTGCTGTATATAGTTCTCTGTGGGCTGTGCTGTATATATTACTTTGTGGGCTGTGCTGTATATATTACTTTGTGGGCTGTGCTGTATATATTACTCTGTGGGCTGTGCTGTATACTACTGTGTGGACTGTGCTGTATACTTCTACGTGGGCTGTGCTGTATACTACTGTGTGGTCTGTGCTGTATACTACTGTGTGGTCTGTGCTGAATACTGCTGTGTGGGCTGTGTTATCTACTACGCGAGCTGTGCTATAGTATGCAGGCTGTGCTGTATACTATGCGGTTTGTGCTATATAATATGCGGGCTTTGCTATATACTATGGGGAGTATATTATATTCTATGGGGGAGGCCATGTTATGTACTATGTGGCTGTGTTATATACTATTGTGGGGGTATATTATATTCTATGGGGGAGGCTGCGTTATATACTATGGGGGGCTGCATTATATTCTATGGGGGGCTACATTATATATTATGGGGAGGTGGGCTGTATTATATTCTATGGGGGTTACATACTCTGGGGTGGCTGCATTATACTCTGTGGGGTGGCTGCATTATACTCTGGGGTGGCTGCATTATACTCTGGGGTGGCTGCATTATACTATATGTGGGCTGCATTATACTGTATCGAGGACTATGGGGAATACGTTATACTATATGAACAACTATGGGGTGCATTATACTATGGGAAGTGAATTGTACTACATGGATGACTGTGGCGGTGCATTATACTATATGGAGCACTATGAGGATTGTATTATGCTATATGGAGGACTATGAGGATTGTATTATGCTATATGGAGGACTATGAGGAGTGTATTATACTATGTGGAGGACTGAGCAGTGTATTTTAATATATGGAGGACTATAGGGAGTGTATTATACTATATGGAGGACTATGGAGCACATTATAATATATGGAGGACTATGGGGTGTATTTTACTAAACAAGTAAAATGCTGCATATTCGGATTGTTTTTGCTGGAACAAAAAGCCTTGTTGTCAGCAGCACATTGCCAGTGTAAACTGTAGATGTGCTGCTGAAAACATGATACTGTATGGTGATCTATTAGTGATCGTTCTGTCTCATCATTATTCCTCAGCTGGTGGAAAGAGGCCGGGAAACAAGCGTTGAACAACTTCAGTATTGTCGATCAAACTCGTTTAGCGGCCTGAACTCAGCGCACGTAAATACAACAGAAAGGCTTCTGTGTGATGTGCAATATGTTAGCATTTGGGGACCCATTTTAAACTTTGCCTAGGGCCCCACTTTGCCTAAAACCGGCCCTGCCTACAAGTGTACAAAGATATTATACAGTCACCATGTGACAAGTGGGCCTGTGTAACTTCAAATGCCAGGGCTGAATTTTAGTCCCAGTCCGGCCCTGCCGACATCTAATGGATTTATGTGCTCAAATGTTCGGGAAAACATATATACAGTATATATATATATATATATATATATATATATATATATATATATATATATATATAATTGAGACACATATATATATATATATTCTGTATTTATGTTTAATTCAGCGCGAGATATGTGAAAAGCCGGTAATTCAATTGCCGGCTTTTCATTTCTCTTTCACAAACCCGACAGGATATGAGACATTGTTTACATACAGTAAACCATCTCATATCCCCTTTTTTTTTGCATATTCCACACTACTAATGTTAGTAGTGTGTATGTGCAAAATTTGGGCGCTGTAGCTGGTAAAATAAAGGGTTAAATGGCGGAAAAAATTGGCGTGGGCTCCCGCGCAATTTTCTCCGCCAGAGTGGTAAAGCCAGTGACTGAGGGCAGATATTAATAGCCAGGAGAGGGTCCATAGTTATTGCCCCCCCCCGTGGCTACAAACATCTGCCCCCAGCCACCCCAGAAAAGGCACATCTGGAAGATGCGCCTGTTCTGGCACTTGGCCACTCTCTTCCCACTCCCTGTAGCGGTGGGATATGGGGTAATGAAGGGTTAATGCCACCTTGCTATTGTAAGGTGACATTAAGCCAGATTAATAATGGAGAGGCGTCAATTATGACACCTATCCATTATTAATCCAATTGTCTGAAAGGGTTAAAAAACACACACACATTATTGAAAATTATTTTAATGAAATAAACACACCGGTTGTTTTAGTATTTTATTGCTCTCTCAATCCACCTGAAGACCCTCGCTTGGCAAAATAATAAACCCACAATATACATACCTTCTGATGAACTGTCAGGTCCCACGAAGTAAATCCATCTGAAGGGGTTAAATCATTTTACAGGCAGGAGCTGCGCTAAAGCACTCGCTCGTGTCTGTAATCCCCGGGTGATGAAAGGAAAGCTGAGTGATCTGTACTTACATTGAGTTGCGGTGAGGCGCCCTCTGGTGGATGTTCTCATGAACTGGAGCCTTGGAAAAGTTCCCACGCTCGAGTTCATATGAGTTCATCCACCAGAGGGCGCCTCACCGCAACTCAATGTAAGTACAGATCACTCAGCTTTCCTTTCATCACCCGGGGATTACAGACACGAGCGAGTGCTTTAGCGCAGCTCCTGCCTATAAAATGATTTAACCCCTTCAGACCCTCTCCTGGCTATTAACATCTGCCCTCAGTCACTGGCTTTACCACTCTGGCAGAGAAAATTGCGCGGGAGCCCACGCCAATTTTTTCCGCCATTTAACCCTTTATTTTAGCAGCTACAGCGCCCAAATTTTGCACATACACACTACTAACATTAGTAGTGTGGAATATGCAAAAAAAAAGGGGATATGAGATGGTTTACTGTATGTAAACCATGGCTCATATCCTGTCGGGTTTGTGAAGGAGAAAGAAAAAGCCGGCAATTGAATTACCGGCTTTTCACTAACACCGCTGCGTATTTCTCGCAAGTCACACTGCTGGTCCGTGTGGAATCTGTATTTTTCTCGCCCCCATAGACTTTCATTGGCGTTTTTTGCGCAATACGCTGACAAACGCAGCATGCTGCGATTTTGTACGGCCGTAGAAAGCCGTATAATACTGAACCGTAATATACGGCTGATAGGACCAGACCCATTGAGAATAATTGTGCCGTTTGTTTGGCGAGTTTTACGGACGTATTTTCTGCGCTCTTACGTCCGTAAAACTCGCTAGTGTGACGCCGGCCTTACTGTGATTTTTTAAAAGCTTGTTCACATGAGCATGTGAAAAAATCATTTCATCCAGGACAGCAGGACAATTTTATTTTCTCACTTGTAGAGATTTACGGACACCTGGATGTTCGGGTCCAGCGGGTTCAGCCGAACAGTTACAAAGAGTTCGGGTTCGGGTACCAGAACTGTACCCAGACCCAACTCAGTTGAATGGGGCCCAAACATCATGTGTTTGCTGCACTGTCATGTGCATAACAGCTCAGCAAACACCGCTTCTGATCTGTGGTGAAATCATCCCCACCAGTCACATAGCCGCGGTTCCCATGCTGTTAAAAGACAGTGATTGGAGGTATAAAGTTTACCTCCGGTCACTGGTGTCAGCTGATGGGACAACTGCTCCCATCATCCGACACTTGCTGCTGCTAATAACAGTGAGAGCAGGAGCGTCTGATGGGAGTATTCATCAGCCGCTCCTACGCTGTAAATACATTTTTTAAAAACAAACGACGTGGGTTTCCCTGTAATTTTGTTACTCAGCCAGGCAAAACTCACCGCTGGGGGGCTCCAACCCTCAGCTGTATGCTTTAGCAAGGCTGGTTATCAAGAATAGAGGGGTCCCCACGCCATATTTTTTAAATAAATAATTTAAACAAACGGCGTGGAGTCCCCCTATTTTTGACAACTAGCTTTGCTAAAGCAGACAGCTGGAGGCTCGTATTCTCAGGCTAGTAAGGGGCCATGGATATTGGCCACCCCCAGCCTAAAAATAGCAGCCCGGAGCTGCCCAGAAAAGGCACATCTATTAGATGCGCCAATTTTGGTGCATTGCCCGGCTCTTCCCACTTGCCCTCTAGCAGTGGCAAGTGGGGTTCATATTTGTGGGGTTGATGTCACCTTTGTATTGTCAGGTGACATCAAGCCCACAGCTTAGTAATGGAGGGGAGTTTATAAGACACCTATCCATTACTAATCATATAGTTATACAGGTCCTTCTCAAAAAATTAGCATATAGTGTTAAATTTCATTATTTACCATAATGTAATGATTACAATTAAACTTTCATATATTATAGATTCATTATCCACCAACTGAAATTTGTCAGGTCTTTTATTGTTTTAATACTGATGATTTTGGCATACAACTCCTGATAACCCAAAAAACCTGTCTCAATAAATTAGCATATTTCACCCGTCCAATCAAATAAAAGTGTTTTTTAATAACAAACAAAAAAACCATCAAATAATAATGTTCAGTTATGCACTCAATACTTGGTCGGGAATCCTTTGGCAGAAATGACTGCTTCAATGCGGCGTGGCAAGGAGGCAATCAGCCTGTGACACTGCTGAGATGTTATGGAGGCCCAGGATGCTTCAATAGCGGCCTTAAGCTCATCCAGAGTGTTGGGTCTTGCGTCTCTCAACTTTCTCTTCACAATATCCCACAGATTCTCTATGGGGTTCAGGTCAGGAGAGTTGGCAGGCCAATTGAGCACAGTAATACCATGGTCAGTAAACCATTTACCAGTGGTTTTGGCACTGTGAGCAGGTGCCAGGTCGTGCTGAAAAATGAAATCTTCATCTCCATAAAGCATTTCAGCCGATGGAAGCATGAAGTGCTCCAAAATCTCCTGATAGCTAGCTGCATTGACCCTGCCCTTGATGAAACACAGTGGACCAACACCAGCAGCTGACATGGCACCCCACACCATCACTGACTGTGGGTACTTGACACTGGACTTCAGGCATTTTGGCATTTCCTTCTCCCCAGTCTTCCTCCAGACTCTGGCACCTTGATTTCCGAATGACATGCAAAATTTGCTTTCATCAGAAAAAAGTACTTGGGACCACTTAGCAACAGTCCAGTGCTGCTTCTCTGTAGCCCAGGTCAGGCGCTTCTGCCGCTGTTTATGGTTCAAAAGTGGCTTTACCTGGGGAATGCGGCACCTGTAGCCCATTTCCTGCACACCAGACTCAGTCCACTGCTTCCTCAGGTTCCCCAAGGTCTGGAATCGGTCCTTCTCCACAATCTTCCTCAGGGTCCGGTCACCTCTTCTCGTTGTACAGCGTTTTCTGCCACATTGTTTCCTTCCAACAGACTTACTATTGAGGTGCCTTGATACAGCACTCTGGGAACAGCCTATTTGTTGAGAAATTTCTTTCTGGGTCTTACCCTCTTGCTTGAGGGTGTCAATGATGGCCTTCTTGACATCTGTCAGGTCGCTAGTCTTACCCATGATGGGGGTTTTGAGTATTGAACCAGGCAGGGAGTTTTTAAAAGCCTCAGGTATCTTTTGCATGTGTTTAGAGTTAATTAGTTGATTCAGAAGATTAGGGTAATAGGTCGTTTAGAGAACCTTTTCTTGATATGCTAATTTATTGAGACAGGTTTTTTGGGTTATCAGGAGTTGTATGCCAAAATCATCAGTATTAAAACAATAAAAGACCTGACAAATTTCAGTTGGTGGATAATGAATCTATAATATATGAAAGTTTAATTGTAATCATTACATTATGGTAAATAATGAAATTTAACACTATATGCTAATTTTTTGAGAAGGACCTGTATTGTAAATAAACACTCAGCCAGAATAAAGTTCTTTATTAGAAATAAAAACACAACACACTTTTACTTTTTTATTTAAAAATAACAAACACAGTTATACTCACCTAACGCGTATTCCACGGAAGCCTTCGTTCTACTCTAGTAAAACTAAAATAAAAAAACAACAATATCCCTCATCTGTCTGTCGTTGTGTCCCATACCGTAATCCATGTCTGGAGGAGAAATTGTTTTCAACCTGGACGGTGCCAAGGAGGAGAAACATTAGTGAATGAGCTGCTGCGAGCGCAGCCTCAGTGACTGGCGGTGACATCATCGAGGTTACCTCCAGTCACTGACGCTGTGTCCCCAGACCTCGGTGACATCCCCACTAGCACCGTGAGAAAAACAGGGCGTGGGGGACCCCTCTATTCTTGATAGCCAGCCTTGCTGAAGCTGACAGCTGATGGTTGCAGCTCCCAGCTGTGAGTTTTGTCTGGCTTTTTAACAAAAATGCAGGGGAACCCACGCTGTTTTTTTTTAAATTATGTATTTACAGTGCAGGAGCGGCTGATGAATACTCCCATCAACCGCTCCTGCGCTTGCTGTTATTAGCGGCAGCAGGTGTCAGATGATGAGAGCAGTTGTCCCATCAGCTGACACCAGTGACCGGAGGTAAACTTTATACCTCCGATCACAGCTGATCGCTCCTGCTGTCTTTTGACAGCGTGGGAACCGCGGCTATCTGACAGGCAGGGATGATTTCACCACTGATCAGAAGCGGTGTTTGCTGAACTATCATGCACATGACAGCGTGAAACACCCGGGGTGATCCTATTCTCAGGTGCAATCGCAGCATTCTTGGATTGTTCTCTCATGTCAAATCGGCACAAAAAAAAATAATCGCAGCTGTGAACTGCACCATGGAGACACATTGCGGTGAGTGCAATCCGATTTCATCGCAAGTGGGAATGATCCCTATCCATGGAAATAGGAGGCTATACTGTGTACTGTGCCTCTGTATGGCATCTGCTTTTTCACAGACCTATAGACTTGGGTGTGTGAGTGTCATACGATTTACGAAACAAACTACTGCACGCTGTGATTTTTTTTTTCACACACAGATTCGGTCAGTGAAATAATCGCTCATCTGCACTGCCTCATTGAATATCATTGGTCCAAGTGCGATTCATCTTTTTTTTTTTTTTTTTTTTTTTTATTGACAACACTTGGACCAAAAATACAGGCATGTGAATGAGCCCTAACTATAAGGGTATGTTTCCACGTTCAGGAAACGCTGCGTGTTTGACACTGCGTAGAGCCGCAGCGTCAAACACGCAGCGTCCAGATGTTACAGCATAGTGGAGGGGATTTCATGAAATCCCGTCTCCACTATGCATTAAAAGACGCATGCGGCAGACCCGCGGAAACGGACATGCGATGCGTCTTTTCAGAACGCAGCATGTCCTTACAATGCTCAAACAACACAAGAACAATGCAGGTGACCTGCCAGTGACCTCAGGTGCAGATTTTACCTGCGTAAAATCCTGACCAAACCTGATGCAATCCTGAACGAGGACACATACCCTAAGGGTATGTGCACACGCTGAGGATTACTCTGCGGATTTTTCCAGACTGATTTTGGTAAATCCGCAGGTAAACCGCACTGCTGATTTCCTGCGGAATTACTGTGGATTTACCGCGATTTTTGTGCGGATTCCACCTGCGGATTCCTATTGTGGAGCAGATGTATACCTCTGCGGAATCCGCACAAAGAATTGACATGCTGTGGTATAAACAGCGTTTCCGCGTGTTTCTTTCCGCAGCATGTGCACTGCGGATTTTGTTTTCCATAGATTTACATGGTACTGTAAACTCATGGAAAACTGCTGCGAATCCACAGTGGCCAATCCGCTGCGGAACCGCAGCAAAATCTGCAACGTGTGCACATACCCTAATGCCTCATTCAGATGTCCGTACATTTTTTCATTTCATTGAAAAAAGAACGGACGGTTTTTCATCAGTGCGCTGGACCCACTTTTCATTCATTCTTTTGCGCATCACGTTTTTCCAGCCGTTTTTTTCATATGCAAAAAATAAAGTTCCCAAGATCCTTATTTCTATTAAACAGTAAAAAACAGACGGCACTTGGATGACACATATATGACATATATTTTATACTCAGAACCAGTCTGTCAAATAGGGAAGACCTTGGATTTAACGCAGACAAGTCTCCTGTTTTTCAAACCTTTGCAGGCACTCGCTACCTGCACCTATGTGGGACATGCTCGGTCCCGTAGACATTGATCATTAATGGGTACGTACATGTTAGGGCTCATTTAATTCAGGAGAACTAGAGTTATTTTATAAAATTATTATTTATTAAATACAACCAATAAAAAAACAACAAGAAAAATTACACGTATCAATAGTGTATTAGCATAGACAATTATAAATATATAGTGTGATCCCAAAAAGTGCAAACGCACAGCGGTCACAATCCCGGGCTGATTTAGAGCAGTTATCAGTCATACCATTATTAAGTGGCCATAATGAACAACATGGAGGAAAACCCCCATTGCATGTGTAAAAGATAAGGGAGGATATATCCTTCTGTATTGAAGTTAAATATTATGAGCTAGTGTGCCACATTAAACAGTGATTACTGCCCCAAAATGATAAATATAAGTAAAAGGTTAGTTACCCATAGTACGTTAGTTTCAGTCCAGGACCAGACCGCTCTCCCCGACGCGCGTTTCGCGAGAGTGACTCTCGCTTCCTCAAATAAGCGAGAGTCACTCTCACGAAACGCGCGTCGGGGAGAGCGGTCTGGTCCTGGACTGAAACTAACGTACTATGGGTAACTAACCTTTTACTTATATTTATCATTTTGGGGCAGTAATCACTGTTTAATGTGGCACACTAGTGCAGCGCCCCAGAGTCCTGGTCGTTGCAGTACTGTTGCTCCGCCGCTAAGGGGGGCTATGGTACGTCTGATGGCACTGAAGGAGTTCATCTGACCAGGTATCACATACACCAATACACTTCACAGTCTGGCCTCCAGGGGGAGCTAAGGGTTCTATGTATTAGGCCACTCCTCACAGTCTGGTAAAACTGGGGGTTAGGCAGGAAGTTAGAACAGAAAGCTGACTGGGTTGGAACCAGGCAACACCTTGTGGCAGAGGGTGTTGTGGGGAAAGATTCAGAAGGGTCCCTGTCAGGGGTGGGATCCTGACAGAGGCCTAGCGAACAGAGAGAACGTTACGGGACCGCGCCTGCACGATATAGCGGCGGTACCCCAAGAAAGGATAAGAAGCGAGGTTTATTGTGCTGAGTGAGAAACGAGATCAACGCAACAAGGAGAAATACCAGTAGGAGTCGTGCTGTAAGACCGAGGCAACATCCTATTGAGGCGCAAATAACCGGTGGCCAGAACGCCGAGGAAGTATAGAGCTCTAGGCATTACTTCAAACCAACGGCAGGGCAGTGAGTTATAGGCTGGCTGTCTCACCTACATCACCTACGCAGACATAGGGGGCAACCTTTGGAGAGGGGCGACTCTAGGGTCCCGGAAGAGCTCCGAGCCTACCCGTCATACGGGTGCGTCCTACCATAAGATCTGGGGGACGAGAAGAAGAAGAACATCAGAATCGAGTTGTGAGGGAACACGAGAAACAGACACAACAGTTGTGGGGACTACCCCGGGGTGCTCAGCAGGGGAGGACCACAACACACAAGCGCTAGAAGGTAGGCACAGATTTCCACCTGCAAAGGGAACTCTGGGGGTGCCATCGGACCGGCCGGACTTGCACAGCCCGGTTAACCGTACTTCGGACTGAGGATCTAGAAGCCTTCAGTAAAGAGGTAAAGAGACTGCAACCTGGTGTCCTCGTTATTTACTGCGACCGGCACTTCACCGCACCATAACATCGTCATCATACCTACACCTTTATTGTACGCCCCTCAGCAGGGTCACGGACCGGGTCTAGCCACCGTGACAACCCCAGAGCAGAGACTCAGAGGCCCGGTACCGGGTACCCCTCGGCCCTGCGGCAGTGGGGGCGCTACACTAGCTCATAATATTTAACTTCAATACGGAAGGATATATCCTCCCTTATCTTTTACACATGCAATGGGGGTTTTCCTCCACGTTGTTCATTATGGCCACTTAATAATGGTATGACTGATAACTGCTCTAAATCAGCCCGGGATTGTGACCGCTGTGCATTTGCACTTTTTGGGATCACACTATATATTTATAATTGTCTATGCTAATACACTATTGATATATGTAATTTTTCTTGTTGTTTTTTTATTGGTTGTATTTAATAAATAATAATTTTATAAAATAACTCTAGTTCTCCTGAATTAATTGTGGTTATTATTGAGTTAATATATGGTTTAATTTAAATTTGCATATTGCTGGTTTCTTTACATATTATATGTTAGGGCTCATGCAGACATCCATGGATCTCCTTGTAATCAGGGACTACAGTACAATGCACGGATTGACCGGGGGTCTCCCAACCAGAGCTTGACAGCTTCATATATTTCTATGAGACCTGCAGCCAGTCCTTGAATTGCAGTCCATCATCTGATCAAGATCCACAGATGTCTGCATGTGCCCACAAATAAGATATCAAATGCTGTTATTTATCAGGTGCAAACAGCAGCATCAATGTGGTCTTTTAACTGCTTAAATAATTACTTAACTTTGTAGGGAAACTGCTGTTTCATCAGCAAAATTAAGTGATTGTTTTAGGCTGCGTTCACACTTTACGGCTGCATTCCTTTTTTTTTGCAACTTCAACAAAAAAGTGCATTATCTGCTGTGACTTTTGAACATCGAGGCACAAATGTTGTGATTTTACCGCGATTGTATAAAAAAATTCTTGTGAACTCAGCTTAAGGCCGGTTTCACACGTCAGTGGCTCCGGTACGTGAGGTGACAGTTTCCTCACGTACCGGAGCCACTGACACACGTAGACCCATTAAAATCAATGCATCTGTGCAGATGTCATTGATTTTTTGCGGACCATGTCTCCGTGTGCCAAACACGGAGACATGTCAGTGTTCGTGGGAGCGCATGTATTACACGGACCCATTAAAGTCAATGGGTCCGTGTAAAACACGTACCGCACATGGACGTTCTCCGTGTGCAGTCCCTGTGGCGTGCAGGAGACAGCGCTACAGTAAGCGCTGTCCCCCCCACATGGTGCTGAAGCCGCCATTCATATCTTCCCTGCAGCAGCGTTTGCTGCATAGAAGATATGAATAATAGTGTTTAAAAGAAAGATCTATCTGTCCGCCGCCCTCCCACCGCCTGTGCGCCCCCCCCCCCCCGCTGTTCAGAACTCACCCGCTTCCCTCGTTGGCTGTCGCTGCTTCCTGTCCTGGACGCACCTTCTACTGTATGCGGTCATGTGGGGCCGCCGATTAGAGTCATGAATATGTGGCTCCACCTCCCATAGGGGAGGAGCCGCCTATTCATGACTGTAAATGAGTGGCCCCACGTGACCGCATACAGTAGAAGGTGCGGCCAGGACAGGAAGCAGCGACAGCCAATGAGGGAAGCGGGTGAGTATTTTCTGAACAGCAGGGGGGGGGCGCACAGGGGGTGGGAGGGCGGCGGACAGATAGATCTTTCTTTTAAACACTATTATTCATATCTTCTATGCAGCAAATGCTGCTGCAGAGAAGATATGAATCGCGGATTCAGCACCAGATGCTGGTACGTGTGGTACCCAGCACGGTGCGTGTGGTACCCAGTGGGCACACGGGCGGCACACGTGTGCCACAAGTGTGCCACACTGATGTACACCAGAAACGTAGGGGCACACGGACACGGATAATTCCGGTACCGATTGTTTCCGGTACCGGAATTATCTGGATATGTGAGACTGCCCTAAGTGCTTGTGCAGATGACCATATTTTGGGTCCAAGTGCAATCTGACAAAACATCAGATCACACTCGGACTAATGGGGTCATGCACATGTCTGATTTTTGTTCTCTGACAGATCCGGTCCGAGGAAAAAAAAAATCACTGGATGCCCAAGTTTGATTCAATATTCGGATTGCATTCGGCCATGCAAGTTAATGAGTGCTTGGAAAACATCGGACTGCACTCAGATGACATCTTAGTGCAGTTTGGTTTCCAATGAGGGCTAGAAAGGAGAAGATGAAAAAATTATTTTCTCCATCTTTTCCTCGTCCGAGAGAATCGGATCGCAGTCTGATCACACTCTGATCAAACTCGGAACAGAGTGGTGTGCCACTGGCCTAAGAAGCAGTTATAAGACTGCGGCATCTCAGCTCTGATACAGTTTTAGCTGTCTTCGCGGCTGCAGCATGTGGACGCAGCCGTAAAATAAAGTAAGCAACTACTGAGTAGGTAATTAATATATGAAAACTCCTCAACTAGCCATTCAAAATGTAATATGGAGATATTTTTCATAAAGTGGGGTTAACAACTACTCAGCAGGTGACAGATACATGTGATTCATCAACTAGCATTTCTTTATAGACACATAACTATAATAGAGAAAAACTAAAGTTCATAAAAACATCTCCAGGAGGGGACATATCACCCTCACATTGAACATATGGGATTAATTATAATTAAGGAAGTGAGAAAGAGCTTACATTTCAATCTTCATTTAAGTAGAGACCTCCCTCAGTGGCCAGGTAATTATAACAGGAGTTCTACCCTGAGAACCGGCCATCAAGCCTCAGATTCTTTTATTCAGTGTTGGAGAAGTTCACTTCCAAGGCAAGAGCTTCTTCTGTTCAAAGCATGGGTCCCAGACTTTATGGAGTCAGTGATGAGTATTGGGGTTGGTATCAATCCGATATTTATGGGAGAAATATTTTCGGCATCATAGCGAGGGGATGAACACCACACATCACTGTAAGGTCATTCTAATCCATCCAAGTTATAGGGGGGTCCGAATGCAAAGTAATTTTTCTTCTAACTTCTTATATATTTAGTCCCATAATCTAGTCTAGTGTCTAATGTACTTGCTGTAAAAATTCCCTTCTATTCCCCAACTACACTGTCTAACAGCTATTGTAATTTTTTTTATTAATTCTTGTCTAATGACGATTTTTTTAAGTGCCACCAGTGCATGCTGAGATACTCAAATGAATCGCCATCAATATCGCTTATTTCAGAGGCTGTGCTGTCCTTGGGCTGTCTCCCCTGTGCACAGCGCTGTCCCTGCTCTGTACCTGTGTGTCTCCCTTGTGCAGTGTCTCACCCCATGCGCAGTTTCCCCCAGTGCCTTGTGCAAAGAAAACAGCCTGCCACACTCGTCAGTGTTATACGACAGTGTGAGCGAGTCCTAAGTTTTCCAAATTAACTAGATAAATAAATATGTATATTATCTATCATTATGTAGCGTGAACAACTACTGTATGTAACATACAGATGAAATAACTCCTTAATTACAATTCCTCATCTATGTGTTAACAATGGGACAGTCATTTAACCCTTTGAAACACTAATTTAAATCAGTAAAATGTCCATTTTACCCACTTTGATGTAGGTTTTGATGCTTAGCGGTACTGGAGTGGTACCTGGTAGCTTCCTATTGCACAAGTCTGACCTCACCATCAGAGGTTCCAGCGAACACCTAGGAAGCTACTTAGTTACGCCCCTTCCAGGGAAGTTTGGTCTGTGGTCCATGGGGCCACACCCCCAGACGCCCGTGCCGACCAGTCTCGACGCGAGCGTTACAATTCCCACCTGGTGCAGGGCTACAATTTTGTTTCTGTTGTCCTTTGACAGCTGTTTGGTCTTCACCATAGTGGAGGTTGGAGTGTGATTTTCTTGATTTGTTTTCTCATTTTGACTCTCATAGTTGTGGTCTACCTGTTGTGGTCAATTGCAGGCCTTTCTCATCTTTTTAAGGCCAGTCTCACACGTCCAAATAATTCCGGTACCGGAGAAAACGGTAACGGAGTTATCCGCGTCCGTGTGTCCGTGTGCTCACGTGGCACATCAGTGTGGCACACGTGCGGCAGCCATGAGTTGCCCGTGTGCCGCCTGAGGACCACACGGACCGTGCAGGAGAGACAGCGCTAAGTAAGCGCTGTCCCCAGCGTGTGGTGCTGAAGGCGGCATTCATCTCTTGTCCCCTGCAGCACTCACAGGAGAGAAGAGATGAAAAATCTATTTTTTTTTTGCTAAAAATAAAGTTTGGGGTCACCTCCCGCCTCCCACCCCCCATGCGCCTGCCCGCTTGCAGAGAAATACCCACCCAGCTCCTGCGATGCCTCCTCTCAGCGCCGGCAGCCTGTCCTGTGCGAGCAGTCACGTGGTACCGCTCATTACAGTGATGAATATGCGACTCCACCCCTATGGGAGGGCGCACGGGGGGTGAGATGCGGGAGGTGACCCCAATCTTTATTTTTAACAAAAAAAACTTGATCTTTCATCCCTTCTCTCCTGCAAGAGTTGCTTTCAGCTGAGCAGGACAGAAGGGATGAATGCCGGCTTCAGCACCACATGCAGGGGACAGCGCTTAACTGTAGCGCAGTTTCTCCTGCGGCGGTACGTGCACACGGAGGAGAGTGCACACTGTTCTCTGTGTGCACGTATGCGGGACGCTTTGCGGACCGTGCTGCCGGAGAAAAGCGGACATGTCTCCTTGTTTTGCACACGGACACACGGTCTGTGAAAACACACAGGCATGTGCATAGACCCATTTATTTGAATGGGTCTACGTGTGTCAGTGTCTCCGGTACGTGAGAAACATGTCACTACATGTACCGGAGAGGGTGAACTTGCACAATTGGTGGCTGACTAAATACTTTTTTCCCCCACTGTATATTTAAAGGGGTTCACCATCAATCACTTATATCCTTTTGCATGTCATCACTGATATAGAACCCCTGAGGTCAATATTTAACATGACTGCACCCTAGTTCAAATACTGCATGTTGAAATTAAAGATACAATGCACACGTGTATCTTAACCCCTTAGTGACCACCAATATGACTTAAAACTGACCTGAGATATAAGAGACTAGTATCCTCCTACAGGTGACAATCCTGCAGCTGTCGGCTGTACACTGTAACTGACAACTTGCTACAGAAGCCATGATCAGTTTTGGCACCACCCATGGCCGTTTAACTCCTTAAATACTACTGTAAATAATAACTACAGCTTCTAGATGGGTGACAGAGAGTGGGGGCTCCCTCTTGAACCCCATTGACACCCAGACATCTTGGATGTGTGGTCCTGATGTTTGCAATGGTAATTCATGGCCAAATAACGGCCTTTAAGGGAATCTGTCACCCCAAAATTCGCCTATAAGCTAAGGCAGGGTTCACATTGCATCAATGGCAATGCGCTGACGGCATCCGTTACACAGCGGCACTAACACTAAGTAACAGATGCGTTAGCGCATCCATTGACTGCCATTATGTAGCACATCACTATCGCATGTCATAATCGGCATGCGTTAGTAATGTGCCGTCATTCTGTGATGGACTCTTGGACGCGGTCTGCAGCGTTTCCGGGTTCGTCACCGATAGCGTAGGTGGAGCATCTGCGCTATCGCGATCGCATAACTCGATCTTTAAAAGGCACTAGCATTGGTGCAGTCCATTTAACGCATGCGTTGAGCGGACTGGACCAACGCAATGTGAACCCAGCCTAAGGCCAGCGACGTCAGGGGCTTATGTACAGCAATCTTTAATGCTGTAGATAAGCCCCCGATGTCACCTGAAAGATAAGAACAACAGGTTATATTATACTTCCTTGCTTCCTGCCGTGGCTCCTGCGCAGGCGTACTTTATCTGCCGCTTTGAGGGCAGAGAAAAGTACTGCAGTGCGCAGGCGGCGGGAAAGGTCAGAGAGGCCCAGCGCCTGCGCAATGCAGCACTTTACGCTGCCCTCAACAGGGCAGACAAAGTACGCCTGCGCAGGAGCAGCGGCAGGAAACAAAGAAGAGGACGTCATCGTATGAAGATGGGAGGCGGCAGGCCCGGACCACGATACCCATCGGACCGGACCGCATCGGGACCGCCCCGCATCGGGACCGCCCCTGGATGAGTATAATATAACCTGTTTTTCTTATCTTTCAGGTGACAACTGGGGCTTATCTACAGCATTACAGAATGCTGTAGATAAGCCCCTGATGCCGGTGGCCCTAGCTTATAGGCGAATTTTGGGGTGACAGATTCCCTTTAAGGTCTTCCAGTTATAGTAGCTACCTGTTTAGAAGTTACAAACAATTACTGTAGGTGGTAAAAATAAATGTTTTCCTGTCATGTCACTTTGCATTCATTCCTGAAAAGCACCTGAATGGTATATAAACTACCAGAAAGCAGTTTTGAATACGTTGAACGGTGCCGTTTTTAAAATGACATGACTTTTGGGGGATTCCAAAGTTGCTTCAAAACTGAATTGCTCCCCAAAAAAAATAAGTTTTGTAAATTTCCTTGAATAAAATGAAAAAAGACTGCTACATTTTTAACCTCTTTCTGACATCGGACGTAATAGTATGCCGACATCGGATTCCCCATTGTTTGGTGTGGGCTCTGGTGCTGAGACCGCACCTTTCTGGGCCCATGCCAGCTGATATATACAGCTGACCTGTGCCCGCAACAGCCTCCAATGGAATCGCGATCCACCCATGGCTGTTAAGTTAACACATTAAATGCTGCTGTCAATCTCTGAGAGCGGCATATAACTCGTGCTTCAGGCGTGAAAAATGGAGACGCTACAGGTATCGGAAAATGGCGCAATTTTTTTTTTAACAAAGTTTGGATTTTTTTTTCACCATGTAAATAAAAAAGAAACTAGACATGTTTGGTGTCTCTGAACTCGTAATGATGTGGAGAATAATAATGGCAGGTCAGTTTTAGCATTTAGTAAACATGGTAAACAAAAAGTGGGATTGCATTTTTTTTTTTTTGCAGTTTCCCAGCACTTGGAATTTTTTTCCCCATTTTCCAGTACACGATATGTTAAAAAAGTTATGGCTCTGGGAATAAGGGGTAGCAAAAAGAAAATGCGAAAACAAAAATACCTCTGGTTGTTAAGGGATTAAGCCTTTTAAAATATTAACAAAATAAAACAGCATTTTACAAATGGTGCTGATGCAAAGCAGACATGAAGAAAATGTTATTTATTAATGTTTGTGTAGTATGACTATCTGGATTAAATTGATAATCATTCAAAGTTTCAAAATTGATAATTTTTTTTGAAATTTGTCAAATGTCTGATATTTGTATAAATAGACACAAAGCATATCAACCTAAGTTAACCATTATCATAAAGTATAATGTGTCATGACAAAACAATCTCCACATCAATGGGATATGTTGAAGCATTTCAGTCTACGTGCAGTTGGAGCGCCCCCACACCGCCGCAGGGCCTAGGGGTACCCGGAGCCGGGCCTCTAGGTCTCAGTCCTGGGGTTGTCACGGTGGCTAGACCCGGTCCGTGGCCCTGTCTGTCAGTGGGGGACGTCCGGTGAAATAAGAGGTGTTGTAACGGTGCAGTTGTGGGGTGCAGGTCGCGATAAATAACAAGGACACCAGGTTGCAGTCTCTTTACCTCTTTACTGAAGATCTCTGAGTCCTCAATCCAGAATACGGCTCACCAGGCTGCGCAAGTCCGGCCGGTCCAATGGCACCTCCAGAGTTCTCTTCACAGGAGGAAATCTGTGCCTTCCCCCTAGCGCTATGTGTTGTAGTCCTTCCCTGCTGTGCTTACGGAAAGTACCCCACAACTGTTGTGTCTGTTTCTTAAGTTCCCTCACAACTCGACTAGATGATGTTCTGCTAATCCTCCGTCCCTCCCTGAGGTTCGGGTAGGAACGGCACCCGTTTGACGGGTAGGCCTGGAGTTCTTCCGGGACCCTAGAGACACCCCTCTCCCACAATTGCCTCCCAAGACTTCATAGGTGATTTGAGTTAGACAGCCCGCCTGAGACTGACTGTCCTGCCGCTGTTTGGAGTATTGCTTGAAGCTGAATGTTATTCTACTCCCTCGGCGTTCCGGCCACCGGTAGTGCGCCTCAGTAGGATGTTGCTTCGGTCTTACAGCACGACTCCTACTGGTATTTCTCCTTTGCGTGATCCCGTTTCTCACTCAGCACAATCTATCTCTCTTCTAATCCTTTCTTGGGCACCGCCGCTACCCGGAGCAGGCACGGTCCCGTTACGTTCGTTCTCGTTGCCAAGCCTCTGTCAGGATCCCACCCCTGACAGAGACCCTACTGTATCTTCCCCTACAACACCCTCTGCCACAAGGTGTTGCCTGGTTCCAACCCAGTCAGCTTTCTCATCTAACTTCCTGCCTGACCCCCAGTTTACCCACTATGGTGGGGAGTGGCCTAATGAATAGCACCCTTAGCTCCCCCCGGAGGCCCGGCTGTGAAATGTATTGGTGTCTGTGATACCTGATCAGATGAACTCCTTCAGTGCCATCGGACGCACCATAGCTCCCCATAGTGGCGGAGCCACAGTACTGCAACGACCAGGACTCTGGGGCGCTGCACACACATTGCAGAGAGTCCTACGGATTTTTCCGGACTGATTTTGGTAAATCCGCAGGTAAATCGCACTGCAGATTACCTACGGATTTACAGCTTTTTTTGCGGATTTTGTGCGGATTTCACATGCGGTTTTACACCTGCGGATTCCTATTATGGAGCAGGTGTAAACCGCTGCGGAATCCGCACAAAGAATTGACATGCTGCGGAATAAACAACGCTACGTTTCCGCATGTTTTTTTTCCGCAGCACGTGCACTGTGGATTTTGTTTTCCATAGGTTTACATGGTACTGTAAACTCATGGAAAACAGCTGTGGATCCGCAGCAAAATCCGCAGCGTGTGCCCATACCCTCAGAGATATTACTTTATAAAGTGACAGTGGTCAGTTAATATCTCAATAACTTATGACCACAGGATTACTACTACTGTATTTACACCACTAAAGCACACTTTTACACTATGGCACTGTGAATTTTGAACAAGTTTATATTTAGAAACTGTTGCCTACCATAAGACTATACACTGGGTTTACTAGCCGATCGGACCTTTTAGGCTATGTGCACACGTTGCGGATTCTCTGCGGATCCGCAGCGTTTTTGCGGTGCAGAAACGCTGCAGATCCGCAATTGATTTACAGTACAATGTAAATCAATGAGAAAAAAAAGCTGTGCACACGTTGCGGAAAATCTGTCGTGGAAACGCTGCGGTTTAAAAGAAGTAGTATGTCACTTCTTTTTTGCAAATCTGCATCGTTTTTGTACCCATTCCATTATAGAAATCCGCAGGGGTAAAAAAACGCAGCAAATCCGCAAAAAACCCGCAGCAAAAACGCACAAAAAACGCTGCGGATCCGCACAAAAAACGCAACAAATCCGCAGCTGCGTTTTCTGCCAGGAGAGGCAGAATCCACACTAGAAATTCCTAAGGCTAATCTGCAACGTGTGCACATAGCCTAAATGTAGAGATGTGGATGAGACAAACTTTGAGGCTATGTGCACACGTTGTGGATTCTCTGCAGCAAATCCGCAAAAAAAAGCAGCAAAAATGCACAAAAAACGCTGCGGATCTGCACAAAAAACGCCACAAATTCGCAGCTTCATTTTCTGCCAGGAGAGGCAGAATCCGCACCAGAAATTCCTAAGGCTAATCCGCAACGTGTGCACATAGCCTGATACTGTTCACAAAGTGTACAACCTAACCTCTAACCTAGTGGTTCATGTATAGTTCTTGCTTCTCTTTTATAGTTTAAACTTGTGTGTGCTCTACTTAATAGAAAATTGCTAATGCTTGTGACATTTTGGTCATCAGGTGGGTTAGCAGCCATGCTCGCCGAAGACTGGGTAACACTGACATCTAGAGGATGGACACTATTGTATGTAGCTATGCATACACATATTTTAAAGGGGCGGCTCGCTACTTTAAAACAGATTACTAATGGCCCTAGAGAGGTGCAAAATTTAAAAAAAAAAAGATTCCTGGTTCTCCTCGGCCCTCTAAACTTTGTCACAAAACTCACGAGTTTCCTGGCTTCCTCTTCTAGCGGGAGGAATTAGATGGTAGATTGTAGCTAAGTACTACGTGATGACAGATATTTTCCACGTACCCAGGGATCATTATAGCTCTTCCACACTTCAAGCATAAGTATTATTATATGAATGCATGTACACAGAGATTATCTGTGGCTTTAAGGGTAAGTTCACACAGGGCGTTTTTGCTTTTTTTTTCTGCAGCAAAACTTGATCTTCTTGGCAGGAAAGAAGCCGCGCCAAAAACGCAGGTTTAGGTGTGTTTTTTATTGCGTTTTTCATCTAGTTTTTGGTGCCTTTGTGTATGCCAATAAAGGTGAGTGCCCCAGAGGAAGAAAAAAAAAACTTCCTGTAGATAGAATGAATAGATAGATAGATGATAGATAGAATGATTAGGTAATAGAAAAATAGATAGATTCAGGTACGGATTGGGGCCGAAATTCAGTCCTGGCATTGGAAATCACACAGGCCCATGTTGTCCCCGTCCCCAAGCACCAGATGGGATATATTACTAATATTACCTTGGATGGAGGAAAGGAAGATTTTCTACAAGACCAATATTTCTAATGATACCCGTGGCTGCTGGGGTAAGCGACGGAGTCAGCGACTTTGAGCTCCATCACAACTCTTAACAGCATGGATATCTTGAGAACACCAATTCTGTTAACAACGTAACAGACAAGGCAGCCCACGAACAGACAGGCCCTTCTGGCATTTGCCAGAATTGCCAGATGGCCAGTCCGGCCCTAGATAGATTGATAGAATAGATAGATTACTTGTGGTAACCTCTTCATTTGGCATTTTCCCACGATCCAGAGGATACCTCAGGTCAGGCTGTGAGGGAGCTCAGTCTGAGTGATGTCACCGCTAGTTACTGAGCCTGTGCCCGCTGTATATCATTCATTCCCCAGTAGTTTACAGCCGGGAGCGGTCACATTAGCAGCACTCCCGGTTGTAAACTTTATCTCCCCTAGATATGGATTATATTGGACTGCGTCAGACCAGGAAGTATTTGTGTTGGTTTATTATCTTTATTCTTATTACAAGAGATTGATGGCTTCGCTTGGATTACCTGATAATTAAATAAAATAAAATAAAACTGTGTGGTGTTTTATTTCATTAAAGGACTTTATTCTGGCTGTGTCTTTATTTAAATGTAACAACTACAGGATTAGTAATGGATAGGTGTCTTATAGACAACTCTCCATTACTAAGCCGTGGGCTTAATGTCACTGGTGACATTAACCCCACAAATATTACCCTGCTTGCCACCACTACAGGGCAAGTGGGAAGTTCCTGGCAAAGTGCCAGAATTGGCGCATCTAATAGATGCGCCTTTTCTAGGCAGCTGCGGGCTGCTATTTTTTGGCTGGGGGGGCCTATATCAATGGCCCATTACCAGCCTGAGAATACCAGCCCCCAGCTGTGAGCTTTAGCAAGGCTGGTTGTCAAAAATGGGGGAACCCCAAGCCATTTTTTAAAATAATTTATTTAAATATTTAAAAAAAAAAAAGCATCAGGACCCCTCTATTCTTGATAACTAGCCTTGCTGAAGGTGACAGCTGGGGTTGCAGCCCCCAGCTGTGAGTTTTGCCTGGCTGGTTATCAAAAAGAGGGGGGAACCCATGCCGGTTTATTTTTTTTTAATTATTTATAGCGCAGGAGCTGCAGATGAATACACCCATCCGCCGCTCCTGCTGTCACTGTAATTAGTGGTAGCAGGTGTCGGATGATGGGATCAGTAGTCCCATCAGCTGACACCAGTGACTGGAGGTAAACTTTATACCTCCAATCACAGCTGAGTGCTCCCGCTGCCTTCTGATAGCGTGGGAACGGCGGCTCTCTGACCGGCAGGGAGGATTTCCCCACCGATCAGAAGCGGTGTTTGCCTCGCTGTCATGCATATGACAGCGTGTCTAACACTGTAATGTCAGACCCCCCATTCAAGTGAATGGGGTTCGGGTCTGCTCTGCTGGATGACAGGCAGCATGGACGCATCATGCAGACTGCCATCTAGAGGTAGCAGAGCCTGTGTGGTGGCATCCGGCTGTCCTTGACTTTTCTGCAGCAAATACACTGCAAGAAAAGTCAACCTGCATATTTGCAGCATTTTTTCACCATCCATTCAAGTCAATGGGTGAAAAACGGTGAAAAAACGCTGAAAGAAGTGACATGCTCTATGTCCAAAAAACACAGCAAAGCACAAAATCCTGATGACACAAAAAACCAATGTGTGTGTGTGCATGAGATTTCTAAAATCTCATAGGCCTTGCTGGTACTGTAAAAAGTAGCTGAAAAATTAGCATAAAAAAAAAATGCAGCAAAAACGCCCTGTGTGAACATTACCCTAATGCTGTAATTCCATCCTGTACGTTATGGCATATCTACAGGCTATGCGATAAATATATATAACATACAGATTCCGCCAACATGATCTGCTTTTATCCGAAGAACATATGAACAGCCACAGACACTGTTAACAAAAGTTTTGATAGTTCAGTGTTGCACAGACAGATATCATGGGCAACATATGGACCCTGACTGAGCCTACTCTGGACTAACATTTAATTGGAGCCTGCTGGAGAGAACACTCTAAGGCCGGGGTTACACTAGAGAGTTTTACGGACGTATGAGAGGCGCAAAAACTACGCATTGCACACAGACCAATGATTTTCTATGGGGCAGCTCCTATCTGCCGAATATTTCGCAGCCATATTTTACGGCCGTAGAAAATCACAGCATGCTGCGTTTGTCAGCGTATTGCGCAAAAATTCCGCCAATGAAAGTCTATGGGGGCAAGAAAAATACGGATTACACACGGACCAGCAGTGTGACTTGCGAGAAATACGCCAGACATCTCCAGGTGCAAGGAAATGTGCCAAGCCCTCAATCAGGAAGCTCAGCTAATTAGCTGAAAAAGCCAGAAAGACATCCCGGAAGTCTGGCGCTCGCCTCCACGGAGTTGCAAGCAGCATGGCAAACATCGTAAATGTCAATATGCTCCTGGTCCAGGAAAGGCCCGAAATTTGGGACCAACGGGATGCCAATTATGCCAACCGGGCTAGGAAAGAGGCTGAATGGAGGAGCATTTGTGGGATCCTTTTCCCAGAATATGACCAGCGGCCACGTGAGGTCCACAGTCAAATGAGTACACTCATGTTTATCTATTCATTAATATTGGAAACTGCATTACCTACATGATTTGCTGACTATTGTAATTTGCATTAACATTATTATCATTTATTTATTTAGCACCATTAATTACATGGTGCTGGACATGAGAAAGGGGTTACGTTCAGAGTTTTATAGATGTCGTTTACATTAACAAAATTTACAATTTACATACTGCTACAGAGGGAAGAGGACCCTGTCCTTATGGCCTGAAATTCTTGGTATTTTGCATTAGATCATATTGTGCTGTTTGTGTTGACAATCTTTATATTGATGATCTTTTTTAAGAAATGCAGTTTACTAGGCCACATTAAAATCTGTAAAATCACTGTTGCCTTGTGTTACCACTGTGCACAATGACCTTATCCATTATTTTTTGCTCTTTCATTGCAGTGGAAGATGTTATGAGACGATGGCGCAGCATACGCGACCAGTATAGGAGAGAAAGGCTGCAGCGGGCCAGGAGTGGGTCCGCAGTGCCTGCCAAAAAGCGCAAATATATTTATTATGACCGACTCTCCTTTTTGGATTCCAGTATGGATCTGAGACCGTAAGTAAAAACATCAAAACACATTACACATATATTTTTTTACGGTCAAAGTTAAAATTTAAACTACTTATTCTCATACTTTACTAACAGAACACAGTCCAACCTCACTGAGAGGGAGACCGGCTCAGACTCGGAGGCCATCATCGATCCGGTTGGGGAAGGAGAAGAGGTGGCTGGCCCATCTTCACATCCTTCCAGCGACATCCCTCCTGCAACATCTTCAGTTGCACCTCAAGATCCGGCAACAACTGGACAAGAAGCTACACCACCACCCACAGCAGCACCACATCCAGTAAGCCAGGAGGAAGCAGGAAACAGTAGCAGCCCTACTGTTCCTCTGGAGACATCCCCACAGCCTGCTGTCATTTCCCACCATGGCCGCAGGAGGAGAGAGCTGCAAGAAAGTCGCAGGAATGTGGACACTGGGGTCCTAAATTATTTGGCCAGGGCTGCACAGGATGATGGTGAGGAGGCTTTTGCGAGGAGCCTGGCCCGGTACCTCCGTCCCATACCCCGTGAGGCAAGGCTACGTGTGAGAGGGTGTATTCAAATACTTATTGATTCATGCACCCCCCCAAATGATCCATATGAATTGTTTGAGATCATTGAGAGGTGGCAGCTCTCATCACGTAACCTCCTGCGCATTCCATCATCTCACCAGGTGCATGATCAACAAGTATTTGAAGCACCCCCTCCACGTGTGCCTACACCTCTACCCCTACCCACCCAAAACCAACCAAGGCCATCACATTACCATAATCAGACATTCCATCAACCTTCCCAATATGGCCACTTGTCCAGACCCAGTGCTGGAAGCTGGTCCCAACCTGGTTTTGGATGACATGGCCATATTGGGTGGGGTTATGAGCCAAGGCCTTTTTCTCCACCTCATGAGGGCCATACTCAAAACACTTATTATTCTAGCCAATACTCAACTGCCCAATATGATCAAGGGCATCATTTTGAGCATGGTCAAACATCCAACACACAGGATGATGTACAATTGGCCCAACAAAGGCCACCTGACCAGGACCCTGAGCTTCCACCATCTCCTCCACCAACTTGCAGAAATCTGTAATGTTTTTTTGTTTAAATTTTGTTACTTTTTTACATTTCATTTTCTTACAATTTTATTTTTTACTCTGCTGTGATAGCACTTGGTTATATTTTTTTTATTTTTTTTTATAACGGAAAAAACCCATATGATAATAATATGGTGTTTAAACACAAAAAGTGGCTTGGGCTACAAATAAAAAATAGAGTCCAAAATCATTTACAGTTTGTTTGACCAATCATTCCAACATCATACTCAATTACTCGGTTGTTGAACATCTGGTACATTAGTCAAAGAAACACATATAGTTAAGTAATGTTTTTTTTTAAGTTTTTAACTTTGCAAAACATATATAGATATATATTAAAACATTACAACATAGAAACAGCATTATCTTGCCAGGGAGTAGCTCCATGAGTTGAAACAAAATAATTTGTAAATATATCCCTAATTTTTAGGCCAGAACGGGGACGCCGCTGAGGAAGGACTTGTGTTGTAGGCCTACCCACATTAGGCGACATGCCTTCACCACTGTCAGTTGAGGAGCACTCATGAATTCTTGTGAAGTTGTGTAGAACAACACAAGCTTTTATAACTTCATTAACATTTGCCTCACTCAGCTGAATGGCAGACTAGAGAACACGCCATTTTGATGCCATAATGCTAAAGGCGCACTCCACTAGTCGCCTTGCCCGTGAAAGTCTGACTTTAAATACACGGCGCCGGTGCTCCAGGTTGCGCCGGGGATAAGGCCTCATGACATGCCTGGTCAATTGGAAGGCCTCATCTGCCACAAGTACATATGGCACTGGTTCAGCATTGGAGCCTGGGAGTTGTCGTGGTGGTGGGAGGTCCAACAAAGAAAAGAAAAGAATGGACTAATAATGGTATGCACACCAATAAATAATGAAAAATGTATGAAGTAAATTTTATTACACCTAAAGAAAGGACAAACATACAATAAAACCATTTAAAAAGGGTCTAAACATAAGACCTGTGACCAACACCCCCCAAAAAATATTACATATAAATTGAAACAATACACCGAAATGTATAATCAATAATCTGTCTTGCCCATCCTCAAAATAACTTCAGAATAACCAAAGGATCCTGATGTAATTATATGCTAAAAGCAATATAATAGTGAGTGAGAGATTTAGCCGATAATGCACATGAAAGAGTGGACATATATATGGTTTAACATGACCAGCGTGCACGGCTAAACTCCCATATAAATATAAACCAGAAACCTAAATCTGCATATGGACGACCCTGTTTAGGTAATACACCTATACATCAAATAACAATATATTCTGGGCATGCTAAATTAATGCCGGTATGAAGTATAACCACCGGACAATTATGTCCAAGTGTCACACCAATATCACCCAGATATGAGGAGAAAGTTTGTAGATAAGCACTGGGACTGAGGAACCCAGACAATGAGTAATATCTATTGCAGGAAGGAAAAAGCCCAAAATACAATAAATGTAACAATGAAAAATGTCACCGAGAGTATGGGCACAGTAGTTGTGATAGAAAGTTCCATAATCCCGCAAGCTGGGCAAAAGAACAAGGGAATAACTATACCTAATGTGGAAAAACCAGTGCCGAATGCTGGGGAAGCCGGCTAGCAACCAGGGGTCCAAGGAGAGGCAAGAAGAAAGGGGGTGGGGTGAAGGTCCCACGCGTATCGCTGCCTCAGCAGCTTCGTCAGGGGAAGTGAGGTTAACGGTCCTACCTGGGGTAATTATAGTAAAGATAAATGAGCTGTATACAGACCGGTGTGTAACAATGGCGCCGCATGCCCGTATCGACCGCAGGAGAAGCAACACATGTGTGGCATAAGCCGGAAGTGTTACCATCGTCATAGTGCCAATGCACATGCGCGATGGCAACACAAGAAGGCGCGCGCACTGCGCAGGCGCCGGGGCCGCAATAGAGCCAGATAATATATGATATAGAAGGAAAGGTAGAAGTGGCAATGCGCCAGTCAAAACGACAGCGAGCCAGGAGAAAGTAATCTGTAATGAAAACTGACAATAGTACAGGCAGACCAAAGCCATAATGCTGAAAGCCAGGGTGAAAGATAACTGTCATAAAAATGTGGGTAAGTATGAACAAAATTACGTAGAAATCACCCAAGGATTATATATATATATATACAAAATAAAGGTGCCGAAATATACAGGCAGAGGTAAGTAACAGACAGAAGATCATTTAAGCCACCAAGGACTAATTATCTGGAACATATCTATCCTGAATAAACGGGCACAAAAAAGAAAGGAATACTCCAGGATGCATAAATAAACATTAGGAAAGCCACAATACAAATTGGTATATACAAAGACGTAGCAGATCCATAAGTCCAGCCTAAATGGTCCAATCTCCGGACTCGAGCATTCCAGAATAATCCACACCAAGGTCCTAAAACCAGCAGGCGTTGTTAGCAAAAAGTATGTCCAATCCTTTGATGACATAAAGTCCCATGAAGTGGCACTTGAATAGGTCTCCAACACAGGCAGAGTAGATATAGAGCCCTCTAAAACATTGTGGATAACAGATCATATCGGAGAGTCTCAGATGGTTCATCCAGTCCATAAGTTATTATTAATGAAAGAATGATCATTCGTGGACATTAAACACAGGCAACAATAGTCAAAAGAAGCGTGCTCAACGGGGGATCAAATCCACAGACACCTATGGATAAAGAATAGAAGCAAAAAATAGATAATGTAAAGAAAAAACATAGATATCAAGTCACAAGCACTAACCCTCATATATTAGCCTAGAAACCCTGTGAACAATAATTCTTCATTAAGTCCCAGTGGTGCCACAGATTGGAGACTGAAGATCCATCTAGATTCTATTTGGAGGAGTTTTTTATGTGGATTCCCTCCCCTACCCCCATATAAAACCTTTTGTAGGCCCACAACCCGATTGTTGGAGGTGGACCCACCATGAGCTGTCAAAAAATGCGCAGCTACTGGTGTAAGGGGCTTGCCTTTGCGTTGGTCCGAGGCTGCCAAATGAATAGTGGACATATGCTTTTGTATTCTCTTTCTCAATTCTTGAGAAGTCTGTCCAACATATGGCTTATCACACGGACATATGATGACATAAATGACATCCCTTGTTTTACAGTTGATATATTGTTTCAAGGGATGGCTAGTTGAATCAACTGGATTACAACTCGTGGGAGGTCCAACAGGTTGTCACATAGCCGCTGACCCATAATGGACGCATTGAAGACTCTAGAGTCTCCAGTTCGCCCATAGGCCCCAATATCTACAATTATAAACCTGTAGTTACTGTCAACTACAGCTAACAGAACTACAGAGAAAAACTGCTTATAATTATAGAATTGGGTGCCCGAGTTTGGTGGTTTACGCACCCTGATATGTTTCCCATCCAGGGCTCCAATACAGTGCGGAAATTGACAATAGTGTGAAAAACCACGGGCTATTTTGAGCCAATCCTCCATTTTGGGCTCCGGCATCACAAGTTCATGCAGTTTGTCCCAGATTTGAACACGTGTTATGTACAATGCCTGAAATTGTTGCCGCCCTATGAGAAATTCAAGATGTAATCTTGCATAAGATAATCCAGTTGACAGGAATCTGAAAGCACAAAACAAAAAATATATATATACGTTACAATGCTTAGACAAAACCATAGTAAACCAAAATAAAAGGAAAAAAAAAGGCAGGAGAACAGTGTACCTTCATAAATTTACACTGGATAACAACATTTAACATTTACTACATATTTGTATAGGATTGATCAAACATTTAGTAATCTAATTAAAATAATGTGCTAGGTTTTTAAAATAAAAAAAAATATATCATCAACATACAGTATGTGAGGATGGTGATTACATACTGTAAGATAAGGAGAAGACGCTCCTCTGCGAATATGCATTTCCGCATCCTGGTATCCTGACAAGTGATTCCTGGATGTAGGATCTCCAACAGCATATCAAAGGTGGATATTGTCATCCGACAGTAGTTGAAGAATTTTCCCGGATGTGTCCGCAGAACAGAATAGAGCCTGTGAAAATGCCCTTTAGTGGAGCGTTGCTGAAAAAGTGGATGCACCCACATTCTTCTTCTCCTCCTTCGCAGATCAACTATCACAGGATATGGCTGGCCAAAGCGGCATGACAAGACCCAATTAAATAACACCCGCTGAGTTGGTCTGAATTGCAGGAGATCAGACATGTTGCACAAGTTACACCACAACACCTACCCAAGCACAGCAACAAAATGGCCAAATGTTGCCACACCCTGCCTATGGATGACATACGGATCACTGTTTTGGGATCATTTCTGCGTATTACGCCTGTAAAATACGGACAGTATTTCCCTACGCTGAGTGTGACCCCGGCCTAAGTGAGACGAGCCTTTAAATCCTATGAGTCTTTGTTGACCCCTTCCTTACTGTGACTGGCATCTTAGGCAATTAAAAGCAAGAGCATTCTGTAAATGCATCTTGGACTAGTATAGGGATGCAGGGGTGTAACTAGAGTCTTAATACCCTCCAGAGCAAACTTTGGACTTGGACCCACCAACATATTTGTGAGATGCATGGGCCAGTTATGCACTTGTCTTGGCTCAAAAAGTCTCTGTCTCCTTTCCCTATCGCTGCTGCCCTCTGCTGTGCTTCATGTCCGGTTTTACAAGTGACCTGGCATGCCTCCATGGCTTTAATTCCCTAAGCCTTATAAGGCATGTTTGGATAGAACCTTGTGTCCCAGTGTTAAACCAGAATTGTGTCCTACAGAATTGAACCAGAATTCATAACTGCTGTCTTTCTACTCTTTTTCTTCTGCTTCTGTGGCTTCTATTGTGTCCAGTATTGCCACTTTGTCTGCTGTTTGCATTGCCAGTTATCCGAGTCTTCTTTGTATCACGTGACTGACAGCATGCTGTGCCAATGCCTGAGGTCTGTGTCCACCCTTACCAGTTTCTTTGTGGATCCATCTCACTATGTGAGCCTAACAGGGCCCCTGTAGCATTCTGTGGCACCCCAGGGTCCTGGTCGTCGCAGTGGTATTGCTTTCCTCTCGGGGAGAGTGATGCTATGTTTGGAGGCAAAGAAGGATAACTGCATCCAGGTATCACAAACATGCAACACATTTCACACTCCAGGCCACCAGGGGGAGCTCTTGCTCCTATTTATTAGGTCACTCCCCACATAGGTAAAACTGGTCGCCTGTAGGGAAAGTTAGTTAGTTGCTGGCTGAGCTCCGCTCAGTGAGTTGATCCCTGACAGGGGTGGGATCCTGTCAGAGAACGAAGGAGAAGGACACGGAGCTGTGCATGCCCTCAGAGCTGCAGCTCCTAGGAAGAGACACACAGAAGGCAGAACTGTATTGCAGTGAGCGTGAAGGAAGTCGTAGCAAAGGAGAGGATACCAGAAGGGGACCAGCTCTACACAGGCTGCGTCCTTCTGAGGCGCAGAATCCCGGTAGCCGGAACATCGAGGGAGTAACAACCTTTATGCCTTGCTCCAGAGACTGGCAGGACAGCTAATTTCACGTTACCTGTCCGCCCTACACCCAGGGGGCACGGTGGCACCCCTTAGAGCCTGGGGCATGATAGAGTCCCTATAAACCGCCTCAAGCCACCAGTCATATGGGTTTGTACTATCCTATATGGGGGACAGAGAGAAAGACATTACATCTGTGAGGACCTTATGAGAAGCCTTAGGCAGTAAGGAACTACAACACTGCAGCGCAAGGGAAAGCTACTGATTTCCACCTGGACAAGGGGACTCTGGACTTGCCTACACACCGGGAAGCCCTGGGGATATACTTCACCTGTGTGAAGGTATACCATCTAGCTGCCATAACATCACCCCAGCGGCCCCCTTAAAGCAGTGTCGGTCACCCTGACCGAATACCACAGGTGGCGTCACAAACATTTCCCCTTTAAAGACCTTTCCCTTTTACACAGGCATCCCAGGGCCACGAACCGGGTCAGCCACCGTGACATCCCCCTGTGAACTGAAGGACCCGGTACCGAGTACCCCACGGCCCCATGGGGGCGCTCCAAACTTTGGCGTCATGAACAGGATCTACTAAAGCCTGAAAATCGAGTCATGTGTGCCTTAGAACTGTGCCTAACCGTGATTTATGCTAAAAGACTGTGTGACTGATGAACTGTGATTTACTGCCAAAAATTCCCGCCCAAACCGCCGCCATTATGGCGCTACGAGGAGCGCCGGAGAAGAAGGGTGTGCCATCGTGGGTGTGAACTAACTGAGAAGCGCGAAAAATAATGGCCGCCCAGTCCAAATACCTCTGTACCTTGAGGACGTGTCCATCAGAAGCCAAGATCTGCCTCCTAATCCTAAATGGTGGGAGGAGACAAAGAAAAAGGAACCGCTCCCGGAGGAGAGAGTGGGAAAGAGACCAGGACGGAGCAAGCAACGTGGAGGACGCCATGGCCAGCCGCCCGGAACCAGAGCGTGGGGTGGAAGCGGAGGACTCCCCCAGCCACCTGGAAAGATACTGCGGCCAGGCATCACATGTTGGCCCTGACTTTCTGCAGGCTGGAGTGGAGGAGCTCATAGACCAGCTCCTGCAGATGCAGCTGGGTGCCAAGGCCACATGTCGGGCGGCGCCCGCGGAAGACCGACCAGCACCGCTTCCGGTACCGCTGCCAGAACCACTTCATACTCTGCCACTGACAGGACTGACCGGCACAGGAGACACCGTTGCGGCAGGTAAGGACGCCGACCCTGCCCCGGTGACCGAAGAACTGTTAGTAGGCCCCGTAGCAGCGCCACCTCCCTGTAGGTCCAGCCAGCTCCAAAACCTTGAACCATGGGACCAGGTCACGGGGATGGAGAGCTTCATGAAGACCCCGATAGCACCTACCACCTTGCTGGGGGAACTGTATGCGGAAAAGACAGTGTACTGCTGGGTCAACCCTGGACCCGACCTCATGGGGTTCCCTGGAACCGCTAAGCAGGAGGGAGAAATCCTGGAGGTCCTGACCTGGGACGAGTACCAGGGACAACTCGCCCGCAAATGGGAGGCACAGGAGGAAGAACACCAGGCCCAGCGCAGAGCCTTTGATAAAAGGGATCTGCAGGCCAAGGCCCAGGCCCGCAAGGACCGCTCTGTTAACCAGGCCCCGCGTAAGCAGGGCATAGTAGTGGCCTTTAAATCAAATGGAGAATGGGGCTTCATCAAGGAACAGTGACTCTATGCGGAGATTTTCTTCAACAGGAGGGACGTGGAGTCTCACTTGTGGGAAGGACACCCGGATAGGGATCTGTACCCAGGGGATTGTGTCACCTACACCAGGCACTTTGGCACCAAAGAGTGGTTCGCTCTCAATGTCCACAAATACAAGGACCCTGTCACTAAGCCACCTAGCATCAAGACAACAGCTGTGCCACCTGTGCTGAGGGTGGTCAGGCTGCTAGTTTTGCTACCCCTGCTGATGCTGGCCTGGCATGTAGTGCAAATGGCTTTTTTGGGGTTATTGGCAGAGTCTTTAAAATGCAACCTGACTTGGGAAGACCTAACAGTTGTACTGGCAACTTAAGTTGTGCTGGTGTTACAGGGGACAATTGCCAGACTTCTGTCTGCGGCCACCACGCTGCTGCTTCTTCCTGCCTGTTGGGGTGCTAGACCTCCCTCCCCCTGCGTGAAGCTGTCCTTGCTCTGCATGTCCTCCTGCCAGGTTTGGTCAGTTACTATACCATCCACCACATCATCTTCCACTTCATAACCCTGGTCCTCCTCCTGACTTTCTGGCAATTGTGTCTCATCATCGTCCACTTCTTGTGACACTTTTCCAACATTGCCTTTGTGTGACCGTGGCTGCTCAAATATTTGGGCATCGCTACATGCGATCTCCACTTGCCCCGCTTCAAGTGGACTGGGCGAGAGGCCCAAATCTGTAAATGGAAAAGTGAACAGCTCTTCTGAGTGTCCAAGTGTGGGATCAGTTGTCTCTGGGCGCTCGGCATGCTGAGAGGAAGGAAGATCAGGGTGAGGAATATACGGTCCAGACTCGCGGCTACTGTGACTTGATCGTGTGGAAGACAGGGTGATGGTGATGGCAAGATGACGGGAAGCATTATCTGTTATCCAACCAACAACCTTTTGACACTGCTCTGGGTTGAATAGTTGTGTGCTGCAGTCCCCTAGTAAGTGGGACAGGAAGGTCGGGCGAGAAGATATGGGCTTTTTTTGTGGCATAATTTCAGCTTGCCCACGGCCTCAGCCTCTGCATGCACCATCACCATCATGTCCAGTTCCCCATCTCTTTCCTCTCGCCTTGCCCATTTTAAATGAAGGACAATATTGTCCTTATGCCTGCGCATGCATACTGATTTACCCTGTTGAGGGCAGTGTAAAGTACTGTAGTGCGCAGGCGCCAGGCCTCTCTGACCTTTCCCAGAGCCTGCGCACTGCAGAACTTTGCTCTGTCCTAAACAGGGCAGAGAATTACGCCTGCACAGGGGCTGCGATAGAAGCAAGGAAGAGGATGTCATTGCATGAAGATGGGAGGCGCAGGACCCGGACCTGCGACACCCATCAGACCCGGACCGAACCGGACCGCCCCGGGTAAGCAAAATCTAACTTGTTTTTCTTATCTTTCAGTTTACGTCGGGGGCTTATCTACAGCATTACAGAATGCTGCAGATAAGCCCCTAATGGTGGTGGCCGCAGCTTATATGCGAAAAATGAGGTGACAGATTCCCTTTAAAGACCGCTGTCTTACATGGTCATCTTTATAAAAGACTCCTGTCCACAGACTCAATTAATCAGTCAGACTTTAACCTCTGCAACATAGGCAAGACCAAAGAGCTTTATAAGGATGTCAGGGACAAGATCATAGACCTGCACAAAGCTGGAATGGGCTACAAATCCATAAGTAAGATGTAAGTAAGAAGGAGACAACTGTTGGTGCAATAGTAATAAAAAGGAAGAAATACGAAATGACTGTCAATCGACATCGATTTGGGGCACCATTAGAAATCTCACCTCGTGGGGTATCCTTGATCATGAGGAAGGTGAGAGATCAGCCTAAAACTAAAAACACGGGGGGAACTTGTTAATGATCTCAAGGCAGCTAGGACCACAGTCACCAAGAAAACCATTGGTAACACATTACGCCGTAAAGGATTAAAATTCTGCAGTGCTCGCAAGGTCTCACTGCTCAAGAAGGCAAATGTGCAGGCCCATCTGAATTTTGCCAATGAACCCCTGGATGATTCTGTGAGTGATTGGGAGAAGGTGCTGCGGTCAGATGAGACAAAAAAATAGGTCTTTGGCATTAACTCAACTTGCCGTGTTTAGGGGAAGAGAAATGCTGCCTATGATCCAAAGAACACCATCCCCACTGTCAAGCATGGAGGTGGAACCATTGTATTTTGGGGGTATTTCTCTGCTAAGGGCTCAGGACTACTTCACCGCATCAATGGGAGAATGGATGGAGCCATGTACCATAAAATCCTGAGTGACAACCTCCTTTCCTCCGTCAGGACATTAAAAATGTGTTGTGGCTGGTTCTTCCAAAAAGACAATGACTCACAACATACAGTCAAGGTAACAAAAGAGTGGCTCAAAAAGAAGCACATTAAGGCCATGTAGTGGCCTAGCCAGGCTCCAGACCTCAATCCCATAGACAACTTATGGAGGGAGTTGAAGCTCAGAATTGCCTGCGACGGCCTCAAAATCTTAATGATTTAGAGATGTTCTGCAAAGAGGAGTAGACCAAAATTCCTCCTGACATGTGCAAACCTCATCTTTAACTACAAAAAAAAGTCTGACTGCTATGTTTGCCAACAAGGGTTTTGCCAGCAAGTATTAAGTCTTGTTTGCCAGAGAGATAAAATACTTATTTCCCACTGCAAAATACAAATAAATGTATATAATTTATACAATTTGATTTTCTGGATTTTATTTTTGATATTCTATTTCTCAACGTTAAAATTAACCTACCCTTAAAATTATATACTGTTCATGTCTTTGTCAGTGGGAAAACATACAAAATCAGCAAGGGTCAAATACTTATTGCCCCCACTGTATCAATTTTTGCTTTATAGTTTTATTTGTATCCAATATGGCTAAATGCCCAGATAATTAGACAGGAGATACATTTTCATTAATCCTATTGAAGGAACAATTTACAATATGTTCAATATGTACAATATAGGTAAGTTGCACATTGGATTCCAATATTAGTTGTTTTATTTTTTTAACCAATTGTACTGGAATGGATAGGCTGTTCCTTCAATATGATTAATGAAAATTTATGGTCAAAGATAGAATCAATGTGATTATGCTATACAAATGAATTGATGCAATAAAAACAGATGTTTTAGAGCTATTCTAAGATATTTGGACACCGAGGAAAGATGTTCATCATGATTCACATTTGAGTCAAGCTTTACATTTATCACCCTTCAACTAAGTACCTTACTAATGGTACTAACAAATGTGTTACATCTAATATAGAAAGTCACCATAGGTCTTTGGATTTATTGCTTTATTATTTTATTGACTAAATTTTTTTGTACACATTTTGTTATCACAAACTAAAACTAGAATGTTTTTACAAAAATATTTAAGAAAAAGGATATTAGCAGTACTAACCTTTCCCTCCTCACCTCCCTTCTTCCTAACTCTATTAACCACCATACCTGAATATCCCTACCCTTCATTCATTTTTGTATTGTAACAAAAAGCTTATATGTAATACTAGATGGTGGCCAGATTCTAATGCATCGGGTATTCTAGAATATGTATGTATGTATATAGCAGCCACATAGTATATAGCACAGGCCACGTAGCATATAGGAGCCATGTAGTATATAGCAGACAAATAGTCCGTGGCCTGTGCTATATACTATGTGGCTGCTATATACATACATACATATTGTAGACTACCTGATGCGTTAATACAGGCCACGCAATATATAACAGTGGTCATGCAGTATATAACACAGCCCAAACAGTATATAACACAGCCCACGTACTATATAACACAGCCCACGCAGTATATAGCAGCCACGCAGTATATAACACAGGCGACGTAGTATATAATACAGGCCACGTAATATATAGCACAGCCCATGCAGTACAAAACACAGCCCACATAGTATCTAACACTGGCCACATAGTATATAGCAGCCACGCGGTATATAACACAGCCCACGTAGTACACTGTGTTCCAAATTATTATGCAAATTGGATTTAAGTGTCATAAAGATTTAGTTGTTTTGTTTTTCAAATAATCTCGTGGATGGTATTGTGTCTCAGGGCTCAATGGATCACTGAAATCAATCTTAAACACATGTGATAATTAGTTTTCCAGGAGATTCTACTTAAAGGAAAACAACTTAAAAATGATGTTCCACATTATTAACCCCTTAATCCCATATGACGTACTATCCCTATGAGGTGGGGTGGGCCTTAATTCCCACCGACGTGATAGTACGTCATAGCGATCGGCCACACTCACGGGGGGAGCGTGGCCGATCGCGGCCGGGTGTCAGCTGCCTATCGCAGCTGACATCCGGCAATATGTGCCAGGAGCGGTCACGGACTGCCCCCGGCACATTAACCCCTGGCACACCGCGATCAAACATGATCGCAGTGTACCGGCAGTACAGGGAAGCATCGCGCAGGGAGGGGGCTCCCTGCGGGCTTCCCTGAGACGATCGGTACAAGGCGATGTACTCACCTTGTACCGAGCGTCTCCTCCCTGCAGTCCCCGGATCCAAATGGCCGCGGGGCTGCATCCGGGTCCTGCAGGGAGTACTTCCGGGTGCCGTGCAGGCACTGGTTAGCCTGCACGGCTGTATCTCAGATTGCCGATCTGACAGAGTGCTGTGCAAACAGTCAGATCGGCGATCTGTGATGTCCCCCCCTGGGACAAAGTAAAAAAGTAAAAAAAAAAATTTCCACATGTGTAAAAAAAATTTAAAAAAAAAAAAAAAAAAAAAAAAATTCCTAAATAAAGAAAAAAATATATATATTATTCCCATGAATACATTTCTTTATCTAAAAAACAAACAAACAAAAAACAATAAAAGTACACATATTTAGTATCGGTGCATCCGTAACGACCCAACCTATAAAACTGTCCCACTAGTTAACCCCTTCAGTGAACACCGTAAGAATAAAAAAAAAAGAGCCAAAAAACAACGCTTTATTATCATACCGCCGAACAAAAAGTGGAATAAGACGCGATCAAAAAAGACGGATATAAATAACCATGGTACCGCTGAAAACGTCATCTTGTCCCGCAATAAACGAGCCGCTATATAGCATCATAACCAAAAAATAAAAGTCCTCAGAATAAAGCGATGCCAAAATAATTTTTTCTATAAAATAGCTTTTATCGTATAAAAGCGCCAAAACATAAAAAAAATATAAATGAGATATCGCTGTAATCGTACTGACCTGACAAATAAAACTGGTTTATCAATTTTACCAACCGTGGAACGGTATAAACGCCTCCCCCAAAAGAAATTCATGAATAGCTAGTTTTTGGTCATTCTGAGTCACAAAAATCGGAATAAAAAGTGATCAAAAACTGTCACGTGTCCGAAAACCAATAAAAACGTCAACTCGTCCCGCAAAAAACAAGACCTCACATGACTCTGTGGACCAAAATATGGAAAAATTATAGGTCTCAAAATGTGGAGACGCAAAAACTTTTTTGCTATAAAAAGCGTCTTTTAGTGTGTGACAGCTGCCAATCATAAAAATCCGATATAAAAAATGCTATAAAAGTAAATCAAACCCCCCTTCATCACCCCCTTAGTTAAGGAAAAATAATAAAATTAAAAAAATGTATTTATTTCCATTTTCCCATTAGGGCTAGGGTTAGGGTTAGGGCTAGGGTTAGGGCTAGGGTTAATGTTAGGGTTAGGGCTAGGGTTAGGGCTAGAGTTAGGGTTAGGGTTAGGGTTGGGGCTAGGGTTGGAGCTAAAATTAGGGTTGGGGCTAAAGTTAGGGATAGGGTTGGGGCTAAAGTTAGGGTTAGGGTTGGGGCTAAAGTTAGGGGTAGGGTTTGGATTACATTTACGTTTGGGATTAGGGTTGGGATTAGAATTAGGGGTGTGTCAGGGTTAGGGGTGTGGTTAGGGTTACAGTTGGGATTAGGGCTAGGGGTGTGTTTGGATTAGGGTTTCAGGTAGAATTGGGGAGTTTCCACTGTTCAGGCACATCAGGGGCTATCCAAACGCGACATGGCGTCCGATCTCAATTCCAGCCAATTCTGCATTGAAAAAGTAAAACAGTGCTCCTTCACTTCCGAGCTCTCCCATGCGCCCAAACAGGGGTTTACCCCAACATATGGGGTATCAGCGAACTTGGGACAAATTGGACAACAACTTTTGGGGTCCAAGTTCTCTTGTTATCCTTGGGAAAATAAAAATTTGGGGGGCTAAAAATCATTTTTGTGGGAAAAAAAGGATTTTTTATTTTCAAGGCTCTGCATTGTAAGCTGTAGTGAAACACTTAGGGGTTCAAAGTTCTCCCAACACATCTAGATAAGTTCCTTGGGAGGTATAGTTTCCAATATGGGGTCACTTGTGGGGTGTTTGTACTGTTTGGGTACATCAGAGGCTCTGCAAATGCAACGTGACACCTACAGACCAATCCATCTAAGTCTGCATTCCAAATGGCGCTCCTTCCCTTCCGAGCTCTGCCATGCGCCCAAACAGTGGTTCCCCCCCCCCCACATATGGGGTATCAGCGTACTCAGGACAAATTGGACAACAGCTTTTGGGGTCCAATTTATCATGCTACCCTTGTGAAAATACAAAACTTGGGGCTAAAATATCATTTTTGTGAAATAAAAAGAATTTTTATTTTCACGGCTCTGCTTTATAAACTGTAGTGAAACACTTGGGGGGGTTCAAAGCTCTCAAAACACATCTAGATAAGTTCCTTAGGGGGTCTACTTTTCAAAATGGTGTCACTTGTGGGGGGTTTCAATGTTTAGGCACATCAGAGGCTCTCCAAACGCAACATGGCGTCCCATCTTAATTCCAGTAAATTTTGCATTGAACAGTAAAATGGCGCTCCTTCCCTTCCGAGCTCTGCTATGCGCCAAAACAGTGGTTTACCCCCACATATGGGGTATCATCGTACTCAGGTCAAATTGCACAACAACTTTTGTGGTCTAATTTCTTCTCTTACCCTTGGGAAAATAGAAAATTGGGGGCGAAAAGATCATTTTTGTGAAAAAAATATGATTTTTTATTTTTACGGCTCTGCATTATAAACTTCTGTGAAGCACTTGGTGGGCCAAAGTGCTCACCACATATCTAGATAAGTTCCTTAGGGGGTCTACTTTCCAAAATGGTGTCACTTGTGGGGGGTTTCAATGTTTAGGCACATCAGGGGCTCTCCAAACGCAACATGGCGTCCCATCTCAATTCCAGTCAATTTTGCATTGAAAAGTCAAATGGCGCTCCTTTCCTTCCGAGCTCTGCCATGCGCCCAAACAGTGGTTTACCCCCACATATGGGGTATCAGCGTACTCAGGGCAAATTGTACAACAACGTTTGGGGTCCATTTTCTCCTGTTACCCTTGGTAAAATAAAACAAGTTGGAGCTGAAATAATTTTGTGTGAAAAAAAGTTAAATGTTCATTTTTATTTAAACATTCCAAAAATTCCTTTGAAACACCTGAAGGGTTAATAAACTTATTGAATGTGGTTTTGAGCACCTTGAGTGGTGCAGTTTTTAGAATGGTGTCACACTTGGGTATTTTCTATCATATAGACCCCTCAAAATGACTTCAAATGAGATGTGGTCCCTAAACAAATATGGTGTTGTAAAAATGAGAAATTTCTGGTCAACTTTTAACCCTTATAACTCCCTAACAATAAAAAAAAAAAAAAAAAAAAAAAAATTTGGGTTCTAAAATTGTGCTGATGTAAAGTAGACATGTGGGAAATGTTACATATTAAGTATTTTGTGTGACATATCTCTGTGATTTAAGGGCATAAAAATTCAAAGTTGGAAAATTGCGAAATTTTCAAAATTTTCGCCAAATTTCTGTTTTTTTCACAAATAAACGCAAGTTATATCGAATAAATTTTACCACTAACATGAAGTACTATATCTCACGAGAAAATAATGTCAGAATCGCCAAGATCCGTTACAGCGTTCCAGAGTTATAACCTCATAAAGGGACAGTGGTCAGTCTGTTTTGCCTGTTCCTCCCTCTTTTTCCCTGGGTGGCTGAGGAGTCTTGTGTTAGCATGGATGTTCATGAATTAGCTTCTCATGTAGACCAGCTTGCTGCTAGGGTGCAGGGAATTTCTGATTATATTGTTCAGACTCCCATTTTGGAGCCGAAGATTCCTACTCCTGATTTGTTTTTTGGTGACAGGTCTAAATTTCTGAGTTTTAAAAACAACTGTAAACTGTTTTTTGCTTTGAGACCTCGATCCTCTGGTGATTCCATTCAGCAGGTTAAAATCGTTATTTCCCTGCTGCGTGGCGATCCACAGGATTGGGCATTTTCCCTGGAATCTGGGAGTCCTGCTTTGCTTAATGTAGATTCCTTTTTGCAAGCTTTAGGACTATTGTATGATGAACCTAATTCTGTGGATCAAGTGGAGAAGACCTTGTTGGTTCTGTCTCAGGGCCAAGAGGCGGCAGAATTGTATTGTCAGAAATCTAGAAAATGGTCTGTGTTGACTAAATGGAATGATGATGCTTTGGCGGCAATTTTCAGAAAGGGTCTTTCTGAATCCGTTAAAGATGTTATGGTGGGGTTTCCCACGCCTGTCGGTCTGAGTGATTCTATGTCTCTGGCCATTCAGATTGATCGGCGCTTGCAGGAGCGCAGAACTATGCATACTGTGGCGTTGTCCTCAGAGCAGAGTCCTGAGCCAATGCAGTGTAATAGGATTCTGTATAGAACAGAACGACAAGGATTCAGATGTCAGAATAAGTTGTGTTATTATTGTGGCGACGCTTCTCATGTCATTTCAGTCTGCCCTAAGCGGACAAAGAAGATCGCTAGTTCATTTACCATTAGTACTGTACAACCTAAATTTCTGTTATCTGTGTCCCTGATCTGCTCATTGTCATCATTTTCTGTCATGGCATTTGTGGATTCAGGCGCCGCTTTGAACTTAATGGACTTTGAGTTTGCCAGGCGTTGTGGTTTCCCCTTGCAGCCTTTGCAGAACCTTAGCCCTTTAAGGGGCATTGATGCTACAACCTTTGGCTAAAAATAAGCCCCAGTTTTGGACTCAGGTGACCATGCACATGGCACCAGCCCATCAGGAAGTTTGTCGATTTCTGGTGTTGCATAATTTGCATGATGCTATGGTGCTGGGTTTTCCGTGGTTGCAGGTACATAATCCTGTGTTGGATTGGAAGTCTATGTCTGTGACTAGTTGGGGTTGTCAGGGGGTTCATAATGAGGTTCCTTTAATGTCCATCTCCTCTTCTTCCTCTTCTGAAATTCCAGAGTTTTTGTCTGATTTTCAGGATGTATATTCAGGATGAGCCCAAGTCCAGTTCTCTTCCACCGACAGGGACTGTGATTGTGCTATTGATTTGATTCCAGGCTGTAAGTTTCCTAAGGGCCGACTTTTCAATCTGTCTGTGCCTGAACATACCGCTATGCGGAGTTATGTTAAGGAGTCTTTGGAGAAAGGGCATATTCGGCCATCTTCTTCACCGATGGGAGCAGGTTTTTTTTTTTGTTGCTAAGAAGGATGGTTCCTTGAGACCCTGTATTGATTATCGCCTCTTGAATAAGATCACGTTCAAATTTCAATACCCTTTACCCTTGCTTTCTGATTTGTTTGCTAGGATTAAGGGGGCTAGTTGGTTTACGAAGATTGACCTTCGGGGGGCGTATAATCTTGTTCGTATTAAGCAGGGTGATGAATGGAAAACTGTGTTCAATACGCCCGAAGGCCATTTTGAGTACCTTGTGATGCCTTTCAGGCTCACTAATGCTCCATCTGTTTTTCAATCTTTCATGCATGATATCTTCCGGACTTATATTGATAAATTCATGATTGTATATCTGGACGATATTTTGATTTTTTCTGATGATTGGAAGTCTCATGTGGAACAGGTCAGGATGGTATTTCAGATCCTTCGTGACAATGCTTTGTTTGTGAAACGGACTAAGTGTCTCTTTGGGTGCAGAAGCTTTCTTTCTTGGGTTTTATTTTATCTCCTTCATCTATTGAGATGGACCCGGTTAAGGTTCAGGCCATTCATGATTGGATTCAACCCACGTCCGTAAAGAGCCTTCAGAAATTTTGGGGTTTTGCAAATTTTTATCGCCGTTTCATTGCTAACTTTTCCAGCGTGGTTGTTAAACCCTTGACCGATTTGACTAAGAAAGGCGCTGATGTGGCTAATTGGTCCTCTGCGGCTGTTTCTGCCTTTCAGGAGCTTAAACGTCGATTTACTTCTGCTCCGGTGTTGCGTCAACCTGATGTTTCTCTTCCGTTTCAGGTTGAGGTTGACGCTTCTGAGATTGGGGCAGGGGCTGTTTTGTCTCAGAGGGATCCGGCTGGTTCCTTGATGAAACCGTGTGCCTTCTTTTCCCGTAAATTTTCGCCTGCTGAACGTAATTATGATGTCGGCAATCGGGAGTTGTTGGCTATGAAGTGGGCTTTTGAGGAGCGGCGACATTGGCTTGAGGGAGCTAAGCACCGTATTGTGGTCTTGACCGATCATAAGAATCTGATTTACCTCGAGTCTGCCAAACGGTTGAATCCCAGACAGGCTCGATGGTCTTTGTTTTTTTCCCGTTTTGATTTTGTGGTCTCGTATCTTCCGGGTTCTAAGAATATTAAGGCTGATGCCCTTTCTAGGAGTTTTTTTCCTGATTCTCCTGAGGTCCTGGAACCGGTTGGCATTCTGAAAGAAGGGGTGGTTCTTTCTGCCATTTCCCCTGATTTACGACGGGTTCTTCAGGAATTTCAGGCTGACAGACCTGACCGCTGTCCAGTGGGGAAATTGTTTGTTCCTGACAGATGAACTAGTAGAGTGATTTCTGAGGTTCATTGTTCGGTGTTGGCTGGTCATCCTGGTATTTTTGGTACCAGAGACTTGCTTGGTAGGTCCTTTTGGTGGCCTTCTTTATCACGTGATGTGCGTTCTTTTGTGCAGTCCTGTGGGACTTGTGCACGGGCCAAGCCTTGTTGTTCCCGTGCTAGTGGGTTGCTTTTGCCGTTGCCTGTCCCTGAGAGGCCTTGGACACATATTTCTATGGATTTTATTTCTGATCTTCCGGTTTCCCAGAAGATGTCTGTTATCTGGGTTGATTGTGACCGGTTCTCTAAAATGGTTCATTTGGTGCCTTTGCCTAAATTGCCATCCTCCTCAGATTTGGTTTCGTTGTTTTTCCAGCATGTGGTTCGTTTGCATGGTATTCCGGAGAATATTGTGTCTGACAGAGGTTCCCAGTTTGTTTCTAGGTTTTTGCGAGCCTTTTGTGCTAGGCTGGGCATTGATTTATCTTTTTCCTCTGCATTTCATCCTCAGACAAAATGGCCAAACTGAGCGAACTAATCAGGCCTTGGAGACTTATTTGAGATGCTTTGTGTCTGCTGATCAGGATGATTGGGTGGCCTTTTTGCCATTGGCCGAGTTTGCCCTTAATAATCGGGCTAGTTCGGCTGCTTTGGTTTCGCCTTTTTTTTGTAATTTTGGTTTTCATCCTCCCTTTTCTTCTGGGCAGGTTGAGCCTTCTGACTGTCCTGGTGTGGATTCTGTGGTTGACAGGTTGCAGCAGATTTGGACTCATGTGGTAGACAATTTGGTGTTGTTTCAGGAGAAGGCTCAGCGCTTTGCTAACCGTCGTCGGGGTGTTGGTTCCCGGCTTCGTGTTGGGGATCTGGTCTGGTTGTCTTCCCGTCCTGTTCCTATGAAGGTTTCTTCTCCTAAGTTTAAGCCTCGGTTTATTGGTCCTTATAGGATTTCTGGGATTATTAATCCGATGTCTTTTCGATTGGTGCTTCCGGCCTCTTTTGCTATCCATAATGTCTTCCATAGATCTTTATTGCGGAAATATGTGGTACCCGTTGTTCCCTCTGTTGATCCTCCAGCCCCTGTGTTGGTTGATGGGGAGTTGGAGTATGTGGTTGAGAAAATATTGGATTCTCGTTTTTCGAGACGGAGTCTTCAGTATCTTGTTAAATGGAAGGGTTATGGCCAGGAGGATAATTCTTGGGTTTTTGCCTCCGATGTCCATGCTGCTGATTTGGTTCATGCTTTTCATCTGGCTCGTCCTGATCGGCCTGGGGGCTCTGGTGAGGGTTCGGTGACCCCTCCTCAAGGGGGGGTACTGTTGTGAATTCTGCTTTTGGGCTCTCTCCGGTGGTTGTAGGTGGTAATGCAGTTGCCCCTGAGTTGCAGTCCTGGGCAGGTGTATCTGCTGATTGCAGTTCTGACTGGGGTATTTAGGCGTGCATGATTCATTAGTCCTTGCCAGTTGTCCATGGTTTTTGGGAGGTTTTGGTCCTGGTTTGGTTCCTTCTGCCTTCTGCCAAATCAGCAAAGATAAGTGTCTGGTTTTTATTGCACACATGCTGTGTGCTTAACAATTTAGTGCTATTCAGTGTTTTTTTGTCCAGCTTAGATTGTATCAGTATTTTCTTAGTCTTGCTGGATTCTCAGGAGTTGCAGATATACATTCCATGTCTTTAGTTAGATTGTGGAACTTTTTGTATTTTCTGCTGTGGATATTTTTAGAGTTTTATTACTGACCGCTTAGTATTCTGTCCTATCTTTCCCTGTTTAGCTAGAGTGGCCTCTTTTGCTGAAATCTGTTTTCTGCCTGTGTGTGTCTTTCTTCTCCTATTCACAGTCAATATTTGTGGGGGACTGCCTATTCTTTGGGGTTCTGCTCTGAGGCAAGATAGTATTCCTATTTCTATCTATAGGGGTATTTAGTCCTCCGGCTGTGTCGAGGTGTCTAGGGTTTTTGTTAGGCACACCCCACGGCTACTTCTAGTTGCGGTGTTAGGTCAGGGTCTGCGGTCGGTATAGATTCCACTTCTCCTGAGAAAGTCTCATTCGGCTCCAAAGCCAACGGATCATAACAGGAACCTTTCACCCCCAAAATCGATGGTGAGGTAAGCTCACCGTCATCAGGGGCTTATCTACAGCATTCTGTAATGCTGTAGATAAGCCACCGATTTTACCTGAAAGAGGAGAAAAAGACGTCAGATTATTCTCACCCAGTGCGCAGGCGCCGGAAAGGTCAGAGAGGCCCAGCGCCTGCGCAATGCAGTACTTTGCTCTGCCCTCATCAGGGCAGACAAAGTACGCCTGCACCGGAGCCGCGGCGTGAAGACCAGAAAAGGACGCCATGGAATGAAGATAGGAGGCGCTGGAGTGTTATGATCCGGTAACTTTGGAGCCGCATGAACTTTCTCTGGAGTAGGTGGAAACTGTACTGACCGCAAAACCTGAACTAACACCGCAACTAGAAGTAGCCATGGGGTGTGCCTAACAAACCCTAGACACCTCGATACAGCCGGAGGACTAAATACCCCTATAGATGGAAATAGGAATATTACCTTGCCTCGGAGCAGAACCCCAAAGGATAGGCAGCCCCCCACGAATATTGACTGTGAGTAGGAGAGGAAAGACACACGCAGGCAGAAAACAGGATTCAGCAAAAGAGGCCACTCTAGCTAAATAGGGAAAGATAGGACAGAATACTAAGCGGTCAGTATTAAAACCCTTCCAAAAATATCCACAGCAGATAATACAAAAAGTTCCACAATCTAACTAAAGATATGGAATGTATATCTGCCACTTCAGAGAATCCAACAAGACTGAGAAAATGCTGACACAATCTAAGCTGGACAAAAAAACAATGAATAGCACAGAATTATTAAGCACACAGCATGTGTGCCACAGAAACGAAACCAGACACTTATCTTTGCTGATTTGGCAGTAAGGCAGAAGGAACCAAACAAGGAACAAAACCTCCCAACAACCATGGATGTTATGGTTACCCCAATGACCAGGGGAATAAAAATACAAAACGGACTAGCTCTCGGGTGATGGAAACTAAGGTCGACCGTGACCTGAACCTGACCCAACACTTACAGTAGCCGGGGGATGTACCTACGATGCCCTAGACACCACGCGCCAGCCGGAGATCTAACTACCCCTATAAGAGGAATATACAGGCCTGCCTTACCTCCAGTGAGGAACCCCAAAAGATGATAGTAGGCCCCCACAGATATTGACGGTGAGTTCAGAGGAAATGACATACGTAGGATGAACAGCAGATTTAGCACAGTGAGGTCCGCTTACTAGATAGCAGAAGGACAGGAAAGAGTTACTTCACGGTCGACCTAAAAATCACTATTCAAAAACACCATCCAGAAATTACCTTAAACTCCAGTGACAACTCATGCCACTGGAGTAGTAATTTTCTGTCCACAAGAGCTTCCAGCACTGAAAGGTCACATTGCAGATAGCTGGACAAAAATAGCAAAACAAGAAACAAAATTCAACTTAGCTGAACTGGGACTTGAAGCAGGTGAATGCAACAGAATGCTACTAGCACATTGTTGGCCGGCATATGACTAACAGCCAAACAGCCTTAAATAGGAAACTCCCCTAGAGGGTGGCGACAGGTAATCAGAGATGGAAGAAGGCACATAAGAGACACTACCATAACAAACCACCGGGGGAGCCCACAAACCGAATTCACAACAGTACCCCCCCCTTAAGGAGGGGGCACCGAACCCTCACCAGAACCACCAGGGCGATCTGGATGAGCACTATGAAATGCACGAACCAAATCGGGAGCATGAACATCGGATGCTGTCACCCAAGAATTATCCTCCTGGCCATAACCTTTCCACTTAACCAGATACTGAAGTTTCCGTCTGGAAACACGGGAGTCCAAGATCTTTTCCACCACATACTCCAATTCACCCTCAACCAACACAGGAGCAGGTGGATCAGCAGAAGGAACAACCGGTACCTCATACCTCCGCAATAATGACCGATGGAAAACATTATGGATATTAAAAGATGCTGGGAGGTCCAAACGAAAGGACACAGGATTAAGAACCTCCAGAATCCTATAAGGGCCGATAAACCGAGGCTTAAACTTAGGAGACGAGACCTTCATAGGAACAAATCGAGAAGACAGCCACACCAGGTCCCCAACACAAAGACGAGGACCAATACGCCGATGACGATTAGTGAACTGTTGAGTCTTCTCCTGGGACAACTTCAGATTGTCCACAACCTGTCCCCAAATCCGATGCATCCTATCAACCACAGCATCCACTCCAGGACAATCCGAAGACTCCAATTGACCGGACGAAAACCGAGGGTGAAACCCTGAATTACAAAAAAATGGAGAAACCAAAGTGGCAGAACTGGCCCGATTGTTAAGGGCAAACTCTGCCAACGGCAAAAAGTCAAGCCAATCATCCTGATCAGCGGACACAAAACACCTCAAGTAAGTCTCCAAGGTCTGATTAGTACGCTCAGTCTGGCCATTAGTCTGAGGATGGAATGCAGACGAAAAAGACAAATCGATACCCATCCTGGCACAGAACGTCCGCCAAAATCTAGACACAAACTGAGTACCCCTGTCAGACACTATATTCTCAGGAATACCATGCAAACGCACCACATTCTGAAAAAATAGAGGAACCAACTCAGAGGAGGAGGGCAATTTGGGTAAAGGTACCAAATGAACCATCTTAGAAAAACGGTCACAAATCACCCAGATGACAGACATCCTACGAGAAACCGGAAGGTCAGAAATAAAGTCCATAGAGATGTGCGTCCAAGGCCTCGTAGGAATAGGCAAGGGCAACAACAACCCACTGGCCCTAGAACAGCAGGGCTTGGCCCGAGCACAAACATCACAAGACTGCACAAACATGCGCACATCTCGAGACAAAGAAGGCCACCAGAAGGACCTAGACACCAAATCCCTGGTGCCAAAAATTCCAGGATGACCTGTCAACGCGGAAGAATGAACCTCCGAGATAACTCTACTGGTCCAATCATCAGGGACAAACAGTCTACCAGGCGGACAGCGATCAGGCCTATCCACCTGAAACTCCTGCAAAGAACGCCGCAGGTCTGGGGAGACAGCTGACAATATCACCCCATCCTTCAGGATGCCGGTAGGTTCGGAATCACCAGGCGAGTCAGGCTCAAAACTCCTAGAGAGGGCATCCGCCTTCACATTCTTGGACCCAGGCAGATATGACACCACAAAGTTAAATCGGGAGAAAAACAACGACCAGCGCGCCTGTCTAGGATTCAGACGCCTGGCCGACTCAAGATAAATTAGATTCTTGTGGTCAGTGAGGACCACCACCTGGTGTCTAGCACCCTCAAGCCAATGACGCCACTCCTCAAACGCCCACTTCATGGCCAGAAGTTCCCGATTTCCCACATCATAATTTCGCTCAGCGGGCGAAAACTTTCGGGAGAAAAACGCACATGGTCTCATTACTGAGCAGTCAGGATCTTTCTGCGACAAAACTGCACCTGCTCCGATCTCCGAAGCATCCACCTCAACCTGGAACGGAAGTAACACATCAGGTTGGCGCAACACAGGAGCGGAAGAAAAGCGGCGCTTAAGCTCTTGAAAGGCCTCCACAGCCGCAGAGGACCAATTAGCAACATCAGCACCCTTTTTGGTCAAATCAGTCAAAGGTTTAGCAATGGCAGAAAAACCCGCTATAAATCGACGATAGAAATTAGCAAAACCCAAGAACTTTTGCAGACTCTTCAAAGAAGTAGGTTGCATCCAATCACAAATAGCCTGGACCTTGACAGGGTCCATCTCCATAGATGAAGGGGAAAAAATATATCCCAAAAAGGAAATTCTCTGAACTCCAAAACTACACTTTGAGCCCTTTACAAAAAGAGAATTAGCTCGCAAAACCTGAAAAACTCTCCTGACCTGTTGAACGTGAGATTCCCAGTCCTCCGAAAAAACAAGAATATCATCCAAATACACAATCATAAACTTATCCAGATATTCACGGAAAATATCGTGCATAAAGGACTGAAAAACGGAAGGGGCATTTGCGAGACCGAAAGGCATTACCAAATACTCAAAATGGCCTTCAGGCGTATTAAATGCGGTCTTCCACTCATCCCCCTGCTTAATCCGCACCAAATTATACGCACCACGTAGATCGATCTTAGTGAACCACTTAGCCCCCTTTATGCGAGCAAACAGATCAGTCAGTAAAGGTAACGGGTACTGGTATTTAACTGTAATCTTATTCAAAAGTCGATAGTCGATACAAGGTCTCAATGAACCATCCTTTTTACCTACAAAGAAAAATCCTGCCCCTAGTGGAGACAACGAGGGGCGAATATGACCCTTTTCCAAGGATTCTCTGATATACTCCCGCATAGCAGTATGTTCGGGCACAGACAAATTAAACAAGCGACCCTTAGGAAACTTACTACCGGGGATCAATTCAATAGCGCAGTCACACTCTCTGTGGGGAGGGAGAGAATCAACTTTAGGCTCTTGAAAGACATCATAAAAATCTGACAGAAATGCTGGGATCTCAGAGGGAGTAGATGAAGAAATAGGAACCAAAGGTGCATCCCCATGAATACCCCGACATCCCCAGCTCAACACAGACATAGATTTCCAGTCCAAGACGGGATTATGAATCTGTAACCATGGTAATCCAAGCACTAAGACATCATGTAGGTTATATAATACAAGGAAACGAATAATCTCCTGATGGTCTGGGGTAAGACGCATAGTCACTTGTGTCCAATATTGTGGTTTATTGCTAGCCAAAGGTGTAGAATCAATACCCTTCAGGGGAATAGAAACTTCCAACGGCTCCAAATCAAACCCACAACGCTTGGCAAAGGACCAATCCATGAGACTCAGAGCGGCGCCAGAATCCACATAAGCATTCACAGTAACAGATGATAAGGTACAAATCAATGTCACGGACAAAAGAAATTTTGACTGCAAGGTACCTGTAGAAAAAGATTTATCAACCTTTTTATCAACCTTATTTATACGTTTAGAGCATGCTGATATAACATGAGCTGGATCACCACAGTAGAAGCACAATCCATTTTTGCGCCTGTAATTTTGACGTTCGCCTCTAGACAAAACACGATCGCATTGCATATGCTCTAATGCCTTTTCAGAGGTCACCGCCAAATGGTGCACAGGTCTTTGCTCAGAAGACACCGCCATATGGTGCACAGGTTTTTGCTCAGAAGATACCGCCATATGGTGCACAGATTTTTCCTCAGAAGACCCCGCCATATGGTGCACAGATTTGCGCTCCCGCAAACGCCGATCAATCTGGATAGCCAATTTCATGGCATCATTCAGACCTGTAGGCACAGGGAACCCCACCATGACATCCTTCACGGCATCAGAGAGACCTTCTCTGAAATTAGCTGCTAAGGCGTACTCATTCCATCTAGTAAGCACCGACCATTTACGGAATTTCTGGCAGTATATCTCAGCTTCATCTTGCCCTTGGGAAAGAGCTATCAAGGCTTTCTCAGCCAAAATCTCCAAATTAGGCTCTTCATAAAGCAACCCCAAAGCCTGAAAAAACGCATCTACATTTAACAACGCAGGATCCCCTGGCGATAATGCAAATGCCCAACTTTGTGGGTCGCCGCGCAGTAGAGAGATAACAATTTTAACTTGTTGAGTATGATCACCAGCAGAGTGAGATCTCAGAGACAAAAACAATTTGCAATTTTCCCTGAAACTCAAAAACCGGGATCTGTCTCCGGTAAAGTATTCAGGCAGAGGAATCTTAGGTTCAGACATTGGAGCACGTATAACAAAATCTTGTAGGTTCTGTACTTTTGTCGCAAGGTTATTCAAACCTGCAACTAAACTCTGTGAATCCATGATTCAAATGGGTGTAACCCAAGCATTCAGAGGTTAAGAGGAGAGGAGAGAAAAAAAAGTCTGAAGACTGCAGTTTAAGCAAGGAATACAAATGAGCAAACTAAGGTGCACTTTCAAACACAGAAAAAAAAAAACCTTTTCTCCTCCTTCCTGCTTTAGTGCATATTTTAACACATAGATTTTTTACAGGCCGGCCAAACTGTTATGGTTACCCCAATGACCAGGGGAATAAAAATACAAAACGGACTAGCTCTCGGGTGATGGAAACTAAGGTCGACCGTGACCTGAACCTGACCCAACACTTACAGTAGCCGGGGGATGTACCTACGATGCCCTAGACACCACGCGCCAGCCGGAGATCTAACTACCCCTATAAGAGGAATATACAGGCCTGCCTTACCTCCAGTGAGGAACCCCAAAAGATGATAGTAGGCCCCCACAGATATTGACGGTGAGTTCAGAGGAAATGACATACGTAGGATGAACAGCAGATTTAGCACAGTGAGGTCCGCTTACTAGATAGCAGAAGGACAGGAAAGAGTTACTTCACGGTCGACCTAAAAATCACTATTCAAAAACACCATCCAGAAATTACCTTAAACTCCAGTGACAACTCATGCCACTGGAGTAGTAATTTTCTGTCCACAAGAGCTTCCAGCACTGAAAGGTCACATTGCAGATAGCTGGACAAAAATAGCAAAACAAGAAACAAAATTCAACTTAGCTGAACTGGGACTTGAAGCAGGTGAATGCAACAGAATGCTACTAGCACATTGTTGGCCGGCATATGACTAACAGCCAAACAGCCTTAAATAGGAAACTCCCCTAGAGGGTGGCGACAGGTAATCAGAGATGGAAGAAGGCACATAAGAGACACTACCATAACAAACCACCGGGGGAGCCCACAAACCGAATTCACAACACATGGACAACTGGCAAGGACTAATGAATCCTGCACGCCTAAATACCCCAGTCAGAACTGCAATCAGCAGATACACCTGACCAGGACTGCAACCCAGGGACAACTGCATTACCACCTACAACCACCGGAGGGAGCCCAAAAGCAGAATTCACAACAATACCCCCCCCCCTTGAGGAGGGGTCACCGAACCCTCACCAGAGCCTCCAGGCCGATCAGGACGAGCCAGATGAAAAGCATGAACCAAATCAGCAGCATGGACATCAGAGGCAAAAACCCAAGAATTATCCTCCTGCCCATAACCCTTCCATTTGACAAGATACTGAAGCCTCCGCCTCGAAAAACGAGAATCCAAAATCTTCTCAACCACATACTCCAACTCCCCATCAACCAACACAGGGGCCGGAGGATCATCAGAGGGAACAACGGGTACCACATATTTCCGCAATAAAGATCTATGGAAGACATTATGGATAGCAAAAGAGGCCGGAAGTGCCAATCGAAAAGACACCGGATTAATAATCCCAGAAATCCTATAAGGACCAATAAACCGAGGCTTAAACTTAGGAGAAGAAACCTTCATAGGAACATGACTTGAAGACAACCAGACCAGATCCCCAACCTGAAGCCGGGAACCAACACACCGACGACGTTGAGCCTCCTCCTGAGACAACACCAAATTGTCCACCGCATGAGCCCAAATCTGCTGCAACCTGTCAACCACAGAATCCACACCAGGACAGTCAGAAGGCTCAACCTGCCTAGAAGAAAAACGAGGATGAAAACCAAAATTACAAAAAAAAGGCGAAACCAAAGTAGCCGAACTAGCCCGATTATTAAGGGCAAACTCGGCCAATGGCAAAAAGGCCACCCAATCATCCTGATCAGCAGACACAAAGCATCTCAAATAAGTCTCCAAGGTCTGATTAGTTCGCTCAGTTTGGCCATTTGTCTGAGGATGAAATGCAGAGGAAAAAGATAAATCAATGCCCAGCCTACCACAAAAGGCTTGCCAAAACCTAGAAACAAACTGGGAACCTCTGTCAGACACAATATTCTCTGGAATACCATGCAAACGAACCACATGCTGGAAAAACAACAAAACCAAATCTGAGGAGGAAGGCAATTTAGGCAAAGGTACCAAATGAACCATTTTAGAGAACCGGTCACAAACAACCCAGATAACCGACATCTTCTGGGAAACCGGAAGATCAGAAATAAAATCCATAGAAATATGCGTCCAAGGCCTCTCAGGGACCGGCAACGGCAAAAGCAACCCACTAGCACGGGAACAACAAGGCTTGGCCCGTGCACAAGTCCCACAGGACTGCACAAAAGAACGCACATCACGTGATAAAGAAGACCACCAAAAGGACCTACCAACCAAGTCTTTGGTACCAAAAATACCAGCATGACCAGCCAACACGGAACAATGAACCTCAGAAATCACTCGACTAGTCCATCTGTCAGGAACAAACAGTTTCCCCACTGGACAGCGGTCAGGTCTGTCAGCCTGAAATTCCTGAAGAACCCGTCGTAAATCAGGGGAAATGGCAGAAAGAACCACCCCTTCTTTCAAAATACCGACCGGTTCTAGGACCTCAGGAGAATCAGGCAAAAAACTCCTAGACAGGGCATCAGCCTTAATATTCTTAGAACTCGGAAGATACGAGACCACAAAATCAAAACGGGAAAAAAACAAAGACCATCGAGCCTGTCTAGGATTCAACCGCTTGACAGACTCGAGGTAAATCAGATTCTTATGATCGGTCAAGACCACAATACGGTGCTTAGCTCCCTTGTCATGAATCCCAATGGCTAGGGATAGCACAGGACAAACAAGGTACAAATATATAACGGACGAGCTCTAGGGTGATGGAACCTGGGCTGACCGCTGCCCTACGCCTGACAAACGCAACTAGAGATAGCCAGGGAGCGTGCCTACGTTGGTTCTTGACGCCACGCACCAGCCTAAGAGCTAACTAGTACTGCAGAGAAAATAAGACCTCACTTGCCTCCAGAGGAACGAACCCCAAAAGGTATAGTTGCCCCCTCACATGTATTGACGGTGAAATGAGAGGAAGGCACACACATAGAGATGATATATATAGGTTTAGCAAATAGAGGCCCGCTGTAAACTAGAAAGCAGAAAGATACAAAAGGGGACTGAGCGGTCAGCAAAAAACCCTAATCAAAAATACCATCCTGAGATTACAAGAACCCATGTGCCAACTCATGGCACATGGGGAGAACCTCGGTCCACTAGAGCTACCAGCTAGCATAGAGACATAATAAGCAAGCTGGACAAAAAACCAAACAACTGAAAATCAGCACTTAGCTTATCCTGAAAGATCTGGGAGCAGGTAGGCAGGAACAAAACAGAGCACATCTGAATACATTGATAGCCGGCAAGGAAATGACAGAAAGGCCAGGTAAAATAGGAAACACCCAGCCTCTGATGGACAGGTGGAAACCAAAGGCCGCAACCCACCAAAGTCACCCAGTACCAGCAGTAACCACCAGAGGGAGCCCACAAACAGAATCCACAACAGTACCCCCCCCTTGAGGAGGGGTCACCGAACCCTCACGAGAACCCCCAGGGCGATCAGGGTGAGCTCTATGGAAGGCGCGGACCAAATCAGTCGCATGAACATCGGAGGCGACCACCCAGGAATTATCCTCCTGACCATAACCCTTCCACTTAACCAAATACTGGAGTTTGCGTCTGGAAACACGAGAATCCAAGATCTTCTCAACAACATACTCCAATTCTCCCTCCACCAGCACCGGAGCAGGAGGCTCAACCGAAGGAACAACGGGCACCTCATACCTCCGCAACAACGACCGATGGAACACATTATGAATAGCAAACGATGCTGGGAGATCCAAACGAAAAGATACAGGGTTAAGAATCTCCGAGATCCTATAAGGACCGATGAACCGAGGCTTGAACTTAGGAGAAGAGACCTTCATAGGGACAAAACGAGAAGACAACCACACCAAATCCCCAACAAGAAGTCGGGGACCCACGCGGCGACGGCGATTAGCAAACTGCTGAGTCTTCTCCTGAGATAACTTCAAATTGTCCACCACCTGAAACTCCTGCAATGCACGTCGCAAGTCTGGGGATACGGCGGACAATATTACCCCATCCCTAAGGATACCAGTAGGCCCAAAATCTCCAGGAGAGTCAGGCACAAAACTCCTGGAAAGAGCATCTGCCTTCACATTCTTTGAACCTGGCAGGTATGAAACCACGAAATTGAAACGAGAAAAAAACAACGACCAACGAGCCTGTCTAGGATTCAAACGCCTGGCAGACTCAAGGTAAATCAGATTCTTGTGATCAGTCAAGACCACCACCTGATGTCTAGCACCCTCAAGCCAATGACGCCACTCCTCAAATGCCCACTTCATGGCCAAAAGCTCCCGATTACCCACATCATAATTGCGCTCGGCGGGCGAGAATTTTCTAGAGAAGAATGCACATGGCTTCATCACCGAGCCATCAGAACTTCTCTGTGACAAAACCGCCCCCGCTCCAATCTCGGAAGCATCAACCTCAACCTGAAAAGGAAGTGAAACATCTGGTTGACACAACACAGGAGCAGAAGAAAACCGGCGCTTAAGTTCCTGAAAGGCCCCCACAGCCGCAGGAGACCAATTAGCAACATCAGCACCCTTTTTAGTCAAATCAGTCAAAGGTTTAACAATACTGGAAAAATTTGCAATGAACCGACGATAAAAATTAGCAAACCCCAAGAACTTCTGTAGGCTCTTAACAGATGTAGGTTGTGTCCAGTCACAAATTGCCTGAACCTTGACGGGATCCATCTCAATAGTAGAAGGAGAAAAAATGTACCCCAAAAAAGAAATCTTCTGGACTCCGAAGAGACACTTTGAGCCCTTCACAAAGAGAGAATTGGCCCGCAGAACCTGAAACACCTTCCTGACCTGTAGAACATGAGACTCCCAGTCATCAGAAAACACCAAAATATCATCCAAATACACAATCATAAACTTATCCAGATATTCACGGAAAATATTGTGCATAAAGGACTGAAAGACTGACGGAGCATTGGAGAGTCCAAAAGGCATTACCAAATACTCAAAATGGCCCTCAGGCGTATTAAATGCGGTTTTCCACTCATCACCTTGTTTTATCCGCACCAGATTATACGCACCGCGAAGATCTATCTTAGTGAACCACCTAGCCCCCTTAATGCGAGCAAACAAGTCAGTCAATAATGGCAATGGATACTGATATTTGACTGTAATCTTATTCAGAAGGCGATAATCTATACAAGGCCTCAGGGAACCATCTTTTTTTGCCACGAAAAAAAAACCTGCTCCCAGAGGGGACGAAGATGGACGAATATGTCCCTTTTCCAAGGACTCCTTAATATAATTCCGCATAGCAGTATGCTCTGGCAGTGACAGATTAAATAAACGACCCTTAGGGAACTTACTGCCAGGAATCAATTCTATAGCACAGTCACAATCTCTATGAGGAGGGAGCGAATTGAGCTTAGGCTCCTCAAAAACATCCCTATAGTCAGACAAAAACTCAGGGATCTCAGAAGGAGTAGATGAAGCGATTGAAATCGGAGGTGCATGATCATGAACCCCCTGACATCCCCAGCTTAACACAGACATTGTTTTCCAGTCCAGGACAGGATTATGAGTTTGTAACCATGGCAGCCCCAGCACTAGTACATCATGTAAATTATACAGTACAAGGAAGCGAATCACCTCCTGATGAACGGGAGTCATGCGCATGGTCACTTGTGTCCAATACTGCGGTTTATTCATAGCCAATGGTGTAGAGTCAATTCCCTTCAGAGGAATAGGAACTTCCAGAGGCTCCAGACTAAAACCGCAGCGTTTAGCAAATGACCAATCCATAAGACTCAGGGCAGCGCCCGAATCCACATAGGCATCAACGGAAATGGAAGACAGTGAAAAAATCAGAGTCACAGACAAAATGAACTTAGGCTGCAGAGTACCAATGGCAAAAGATTTATCAAGCTTTTTTGTGCGTTTAGAGCATGCTGATATAACATGAGCTGAATCACCACAATAAAAACACAATCCATTTTTCCGCCTATAATTTTGCCGTTCACTTCTGGACTGAATTCTATCACATTGCATAGTCTCAGGTGCCTGTTCAGAAGACACCGCCAACTGGTGCACGGGTTTGCGCTCCCGCAAACGCCGATCAATCTGTATGGCCATAGCCATAGACTCATTCAGACCTGTAGGCGTAGGGAACCCCACCATAATATCCTTAATGGCCTCAGAAAGACCATTTCTGAAGTTTGCAGCCAGGGCGCACTCATTCCACTGAGTAAGCACCGACCATTTCCGAAATTTTTGACAATATATTTCCGCTTCATCATGCCCCTGAGAGAGGGCTAACAAAGCCTTTTCAGCCTGAATCTCCAGGTTGGGTTCCTCATAGAGCAATCCCAATGCAAGAAAAAACGCATCCACACTGAGTAATGCAGGATCCCCTGGTGCCAATGCAAATGCCCAATTCTGAGGGTCGCCCCGCAGGAAAGATATTACAATCCTGACCTGTTGAGCAGGGTCTCCAGAGGAGCGAGATTTTAAAGAAAGAAACAATTTACAATTGTTCCTGAAATTCAGGAAGGTAGATCTATCTCCAGAGAAGAACTCTGGAATAGGAATTCTAGGTTCAGACATGGGAGTGTGAACAACAAAATCCTGTATGTTTTGAACTTTTGCCGCAAGATTACTCAGGCTGGAAGCCAAACTCTGGACATCCATGTTAAACAGCTAAGATCAGAGCCATTCAAGGGTTAAGAGGAGGTAAGAAGCAGCTAGACAGCAATTAAGGGCTAGGCAGCAAAACTCTGAAGGGGAAAAAAAAAAAAAAAAAAAAAAATTCCCTTAAACACTTCTTATTCTCCTGCTTCAGCCCAAACAATTAACACTTTGTGGGCCGGCTATACTGTCATGAATCCCAATGGCTAGGGATAGCACAGGACAAACAAGGTACAAATATATAATGGACGAGCTCTAGGGTGATGGAACCTGGGCTGACCGCTGCCATACGCCTGACAAACGCAACTAGAGATAGCCAGGGAGCGTGCCTACGTTGGTTCTAGACGCCACGCACCAGCCTAAGAGCTAACTAGTACTGCAGAGAAAATAAGACCTCACTTGCCTCCAGAGGAACAAACCCCAAAAGGTATAGTAGCCCCCTCACATGTATTGACGGTGAAATGAGAGGAAGGCACACACATAGAGATGATATATATAGGTTTAGCAAATAGAGGCCCGCTGTAAACTAGAAAGCAGAAAGATACAAAAGGGGACTGAGCGGTCAGCAAAAAACCCTAATCAAAAATACCATCCTGAGATTACAAGAACCCATGTGCCAACTCATGGCACATGGGGAGAACCTCAGTCCACTAGAGCTACCAGCTAGCATAGAGACATAATAAGCAAGCTGGACAAAAAACCAAACAACTGAAAATCAGCACTTAGCTTATCCTGAAAGATCTGGGAGCAGGTAGGCAGGAACAAAACAGAGCACATCTGAATACATTGATAGCCGGCAAGGAAATGACAGAAAGGCCAGGTAAAATAGGAAACACCCAGCCTCTGATGGACAGGTGGAAACCAAAGGCCGCAACCCACCAAAGTCACCCAGTACCAGCAGTAACCACCAGAGGGAGCCCACAAACAGAATCCACAACACTCCCTCAAGCCAATGTCGCCACTCTTCAAATGCCCACTTCATAGCCAGCAACTCCCGATTGCCGACATCATAATTGGGTTCAGCAGGCGAAAATTTATGGGAAAAGAAGGCACACGGTTTCATCAAGGAACCAACAGGATCTCTCTGAGACAAAACGGCCCCTGCCCCAATCTCAGAAGCGTCAACCTCAACCTGAAACGGAAGAGAAACATCAGGTTGATGCAACACCGAAGCAGAAGTAAATTGACGTTTAAGCTCCTGAAAGGCAGAAACAGCCGCAGAGGACCAATTAGCCACATCAGCGCCTTTCTTAGTCAAATCGGTCAAGGGTTTAACCACGCTGGAAAAGTTAGCAATGAAACGGCGATAAAAATTTGCAAAACCCAAAAATTTCTGAAGGCTCTTTACGGACGTGGGTTGAATCCAGTCATGAATAACCTGAACCTTAACCGGGTCCATCTCAATAGATGAAGGAGAAAAAATAAAACCCAAGAAAGAAACCTTCTGCACCCCAAAGAGACACTTAGACCCCTTCACAAACAAAGCATTGTCACGAAGGATCTGAAACACCATCCTGACCTGTTCCACATGAGACTTCCAATCATCAGAAAAAATCAAAATATCGTCCAGATATACAATCATGAATTTATCAATATAAGTCCGGAAGATATCATGCATGAAAGATTGAAAAACAGATGGAGCATTAGTGAGCCCGAATGGCATCACAAGGTACTCAAAATGGCCTTCGGGCGTATTGAACGCAGTTTTCCATTCATCACCCTGCTTAATACGAACAAGATTATACGCCCCCGAAGGTCAATCTTTGTAAACCAACTAGCCCCCTTAATCCTGGCAAACAAATCAGAAAGCAAGGGTAAAGGGTATTGAAATTTGACCGTGATCTTATTCAAGAGGCGATAATCAATACAGGGTCTCAAGGAGCCATCCTTCTTAGCAACAAAAAAAAAACCTGCTCCCATCGGTGAAGAAGATGGCCGAATATGCCCTTTCTCCAAAGACTCCTTAACATAACTCCGCATAGCGGTATGTTCAGGCACACACAGGTTGAAAAGTCGGCCCTTAGGAAACTTACAGCCTGGAATCAAATCAATAGCACAATCACAGTCCCTGTGCGGTGGAAGAGAACTGGATTTGGGCTCATCGAATACATCCTGAAAATCCGACAAAAATTCTGAAATTTCGGAAGAGGAAGAAGAGGAGATGGACATTAAAGGAACATCATTATGAACCCCCTGACAACCACAACTAGTCACAGACATAGACTTCCAATCCAACACGGGATTATGTACCTGCAACCACGGAAAACCCAGCACAATAGCATCATGCAAATTATGCAACACCAGAAATCGACAATCTTACTGATGGGCTGGCGCCATGCGCATGGTCACCTGAGTCCAAAACTGGGGCTTATTTTTAGCCAAAGGTTGTAGCATCAATGCCCCTTAAAGGAATAAGATTCTGCAAAGGCTGCAAGGGAAACCTCTGTCAGACACAATATTCTCCGGAATACCATGGAAACGAACCACATGCTGAAAAAACAACGAAACCAAATCTGAAGAGGAAGGCAATTTAGGCAAAGGCACCAAATGAACCATATTAGAGAACCGGTCACAAACAACCCAGATAACCGACATCCTCTGGGAAACCGGAAGATCAGAAATAAAATCCATAGAAATATGCGTCCAGGGCCTCTCAGGGACCGGCAATGGCAAAAGCAACCCACTAGCATGAGAACAACATAGCTTGGCCCGCGCACAAGTCCCACAGGACTGCACAAAAGAACGCACATCACGTGATAAAGAAGGCCACCAAAAGGACCTACCAACCAAGTCTCTGGTACCAAAAATACCAGGATGACCAGCCAACACAGAACAGTGAACCTCAGAAATCACTCTACTAGTCCATCTGTCAGGAACAAACAGTTTCCCCACTGGACAGCGATCAGGTCTGTGAGCCTGAAATTCCTGAAGAACCCGTCGTAAATCAGGGGAAATGGCAGAAAGAACCACCCCTTCTTTCAGAATGCCGACCGGTTCAAGGACCTCAGGAGAATCAGGCAAAAAACTCCTAGAAAGGGCATCAGCCTTAATATTCTTAGAACCCGGAAGATACGAGACCACAAAATCAAAACGGGAAAAAAAACAAGGACCATCGAGCCTGTGTAGGATTCAGCCATTTGGCAGACTCGAGGTAAATCAAATTCTTATGATCAGTCAAGACCACAATACGGTGCTTAGCTCCCTCAAGCCAATGTCGCCACTCCTCAAACGCCCACTTCATAGCCAACAACTCCCGATTGCCGACATCATAATTGCGTTCAGCAGGCGAAAATTTACGGGAAAAGAATGCACACGGTTTCATCAAGGAACCAACAGGATCCCTCTGGGACAAAACAGCCCCTGCCCCAATCTCAGAAGCGTCAATCTCAACGTGAAACGGAAGAGAAACATCCGGTTGGCGCAACACCAGAGCAGAAGTAAATCGACGTTTAAGCTCCTGAAAGGCAGAAACAGCCGCAGAGGACCAATTCGCCACATCAGCGCCTTTCTTCGTCAAATCGGTCAAGGGTTTAACCACGCTGGAAAAGTTAGCAATGAAACGGCGATAAAAATTTGCAAAACCCAAAAATTTCTGAAGGCTCTTTACGGACGTGGGTTGAATCCAATCATGAATGGCCTGAACCTTAACCGGATCCATCTCAATAGATGAAGGAGAAAAAATAAAACCCGAAAAAGAAACCTTCTGCACCCCAAAGAGACACTTAGACCCTATCACAAACAAAGCATTGTTACAAAGGATCTGAAATACCATCCTGACCTGTTCCACATGAGACTCCCAATCATCAGAAGAAATCAAAATATCGTCCAGATATACAATCATGAATTTATCAAAATAAGTCCGGAAGATATCATGCATGAAAGATTGAAAAACAGATGGAGCATTAGTAAGCCCGAACGGCATCACAAGGTATTCAAAATGGCCTTCGGGAGTATTGAACGCAGTTTTCCATTCATCACCCTGCTTAATGCGAACAAGATTATACACCCACCGAAGGTCAATCTTCGTAAACCAACTAGCCCCCTTAATCCTAGCAAACAAATCGCAAAGCAAAGGTAAAGGGTATTGAAACTTGACCGTGATCTTATTCAAGAGGCGATAATTAATACAGGGTCTCAAGGAGCCATCCTTCTTAGCAACAACAAAAAATCCCGCTCCCATCGGTGAAGAAGATGGCCGAATATGCCCTTTCTCCAAAGACTCCTTAACATAACTCCGCATAGCGGTATGTTCAGGCACAGACAGGTTGAAGAGTCGGCCCTTAGGAAACTTACAGCCTGGAATCAAATCAATTGCACAATCACAGTCCCTGTGCGGTGGAAGAGAACTGGACTTGGGCTCATCGAATACATACTGAAAATCAGACAAAAACTCTGGAATTTCGGAAGAGGAACAAGAGGAGATGGACATTAAAGGAACATCATTATAAACCCCCTGACAACCCTAACTAGTCACAGACATAGACTTCCAATCCAACACAGGATTATGTACCTGCAACCGCGGAAAACCCAGCACGATAGCATCATGTAAATTATGCAATACCAGAAATCGACAATCTTCTTGATGGGCTGGCACCATTCGCATGGTCACCTGTGTCCAAAACTGGGGCTTATTTTTAGCCAAAGGTGTAGCATCAATGCCCCTTAAAGGAATATGGTTCTGCAAAGGCTGCAAGGGAAAACCACAATGCCTGGCAAACTCAAGGTCCATTAAGTTCAAAGCGGCGCCTGAATCCACAAACGCCATGACAGAAAATGACGACAATGAGCAAATCAAGGACTCTGATAACAGAAATTTAGGTTGTACAGTACTGATGGTAAATGAACTAGCGATCCTCTTTGTCCACTTAGGGCAGACTGAAATGACATGAGAAGCGTCGCCACAATAATAACACAACCTATTCTGACGTCTGAGTCCTTGTCGTTCTGTTCTAGACAGAATCCTATCATACTGCATTGGCTCAGGACTCTGCTCTGAGGACAATGCCACAGCGCGCACAGTTCTGCACTCCCGCAAGCGCCGATCAATCTGAATGGCCAAAGACATAGAATCACTCAGACCGACAGGCGTGGGAAACCCCACCATAACATCTTTAACGGATTCAGAAAGACCCTTTCTGAAAATTGCAGCCAAAGCATCATCATTCCATTTAGTCAACACAGACCATTTTCTAAATTTCTGACAATACAATTCTGCCGCCTCTTGACCCTGAGATAGGGCCAACAAGGTCTTCTCCGCTTGATCCACAGAATTAGGTTCATCATATAATAGTCCTAAAGCCTGAAAAAAGGAATCTACATTAAGCAAAGCCGGATTCCCAGATTCCAGGGAAAATGCCCAATCCTGTGGATCACCACGCAGCAGGGAAGGAGGATCGAGGTCTCAAAGCAAAAAACAGTTTACAGTTGTTTTTAAAACTCAAAAATTTGGACCTGTCACCAAAAAACAAATCAGGAGTAGGAATCTTCGGCTCTAAAACAGGAGTCTGAACAATATAATCAGAAATTCCCTGTACCCTAGCAGCAAGCTGGTCTACACGAGAAGCTAATTCCTGAACATCCATGCTAACACAAGACTCCTTAGCCACCCAGAGAAAAAGAGGGAAGAAAAGGCAAAGCAAACTGCAGAAAAAAAAATGACTCAACACTTTTCTTCTCTTCTTCTGAGATGCACTTAACTCATAATTGGCCAGTTGTACTGTTATGATCCGGTGACTTTGGAGCCGCATGAATTTTCTCTGGAGTAGGTGGAAACTGTACTGACCGCAAAACCTGAACTAACACCGCAACTAGAAGTAGCTGTGGGGTGTGCCTAACAAACCCTAGACACCTCGACACAGCCGGAGGACTAAATACCCCTATAGATGGAAATAGGAATACTACCTTGCCTCAGAGCAGAACCCCAAAGGATAGGCAGCCCCCCCACGAATATTGACTGTGAGTAGGAGAGGAAAGACACACGCAGGCAGAAAACAGGATTCAGCAAAAGAGGCCACTCTAGCTAAATAGGGAAAGATAGGACAGAATACTAAGCGGTCAGTATTAAAACCCTTCCAAAAATATCCACAGCAGATAATACAAAAGGTTCCACAATCTAACTAAAGACATGGAATGTATATCTGCCACTCCAGAGAATCCAACAAGACTGAGAAAATACTGACACAATCTAAGCTGGACAAAAAAACAATGAATAGCACAGAATTATTAAGCACACAGCATGTGTGCCACAGAAACAAAACCAGACTCTTATCTTTGCTGATTTGGCAGTAAGGCAGAAGGAACCAAACAAGGAACAAAACCTCCCAACAACCATGGACAACTGGCAAGGACTAATGAATCCTGCACGCCTAAATACCCCAGTCAGAACTGCAATCAGCAGATACACCTGACCAGGACTGCAACCCAGGGACAACTGCATTACCACCTACAACCACCGGAGGGAGCCCAAAAGCAGAATTCACAACAGAACACAGTACCAGAGACAGAAAAATTGGAGGTGGAGTTCAGAGTTCAAGCCGAGTCATACACTGTAGGGAAATCACCAAACGTACACTGAGTCAGGGATAGGGAACAGGTCAGACACACACACACCAGAAGTCAGAGGCAGAAGGATCACTAGAGTATACGAATCAGCTGCTCCAGCCAAGGACCAGAACTATCACTGACAAAGGCTTCCAGAAATTCACCAATAAATAGCCACCCAAGAACCAAAGAGAGGCAGGAAAAGTTAACCCCTCCATGACTAGGCAGGGGAAAGAGAAGCAAGAAGCAAACCCTGACCTGGATCATGACAATAATTACAAATGCTGTTTCCACTTGCTTTGCAAGATTCATATTTCATTGGCTAAATCAACTTGAGAATCATCAAGATTCTCAAGAGATTTGTTGTCCTCGTTGCCTCTCTTCCAGTGAGACACAGGATTCCTAGAAGATGCCTCAACATAGTCAGTCAGAGTAGTACCTAGATAATTTGTACTGTTGAACACTGCAAAGCTGGCATTTTGGCTGAAGATATGAAGCAGAGATGTAATTTTCAAATCTAAATTTTGCTCTATTCCTGCCCTATGAGAATATACACTCACCGGCCACTTTATTAGGTACACCATGCTAGTAACGGGTTGGACCCCCTTTTGCCTTCAGAACTGCCTCAATTCTTCGTGGCATAGATTCAACAAGGTGCTGGAAGCATTCCTCAGAGATTTTGGTCCATATTGACATGATGGCATCACACAGTTGCCGCAGATTTGTCGGCTGCACATCCCAAAGATGCTCCATACAAGGCAGGATGGATCCATGCTTTCATGTTGTTTACGCCAAATTCTGACCCTACCATCCGAATGTCGCAGCAGAAATCGAGACTCATCAGAACAAGCAACGTTTTTCCAATCTTCTACTGTCCAATTTCGATGAGCTTGTACAAATTGTAGCCTCAGTTTCCTGTTCTTAGCTGAAAGGAGTGGTACCCGGTGTGGTCTTCTGCTGCTGTAGCCCATCTGCCTCAAAGTTCGACGCACTGTGCGTTCAGAGATGCTCTTAGGCCTACCTTGGTTGTAACGGGTGGCGAATTGAGTCACTGTTGCCTTTCTATCAGCTCGAACCAGTCTGCCCATTCTCCTCTGACCTCTGGCATCAACAAGGCATTTCCGCCCACAGAACTGCCGCTCACTGGATTTTTTTTCTTTTTCGGACCATTCTCTGTAAACCCTAGAGATGGTTGTGCGTGAAAATCCCAGTAGATCAGCAGTTTCTGAAATACTCAGACCAGCCCTTCTGGCACCAACAACCATGCCACGTTCAAAGGCACTCAAATCACCTTTCTTCCCCATACTGATGCTCGGTTTGAACTGCAGGAGATTGTCTTGACCATGTCTACATGCCTAAATGCACTGAGTTGCCGCCATGTGATTGGCTGATTAGAAATTAAGTGTTAACAAGAAGTTGGACAGGTGTACCTAATAAAGTGGCCAGTGAGTGTACAGTGGGTACGGAAAGTATTCATACCCCTTTAAATGTTTCACTCTTTATTTCATTGCAGCCATTTGCTAAATTAAAAAAGTTAATTTTTTTCACATTAATGTATACTCTGCACCCTATCTTGACTGAAAAAAAAACAGAAATGTAGTAATTTTTGCAAATTTAGTAAAAAAGAAAAACTAAAATATCACATGGTCATAAGCATTCAGACCCTTTGCTCAGACACTCATATTTAAGTCAAATGCTGTCCATTTCCTTGTGATCCTCCTTGAGATGGTTCTACTCCTTCGTTGGAGTCCAGCTGTGTTTAATTAAACTGATAGGCTTTGATTTGGAAAGGCACACACCTGTCTATATAAGACCTCACAGCTCACAGTGCATGTCAAACCAAATGAGAATCATGAGGTCAAAGGAACTGGCCAAGGAGCTCAGAGACAGAATTGTGGCAAGGCACAGATCTGGCCAAGGTTACAACAGAATTTCTGCCGTCCTTAAGGTTACTAAGAGCACAGTGGCCTTCATAGTCCTTAAATGGAAGAAGTTTGGGACCACCAGAAGTCTTCCTATGCCTGGCCGTCCAGCCAAACTGAGTAATCATGGGAGAAGAGTCTTAGTGAGTGAGGTAAAGAAGAACCCCAAGATCACTGTGGCTGAGCTCCAGAGATGCAGTAGGAAGATGAAAGAAAGTTCCACAAAGTCAACCATCACTGCAGCCCTCCACCAGTCAGGCCTTTATGTCAGAGTGGCCCTACGAAAGCCTCTCCTCAGTGCAAGACAAATGAAAGCCCGCATAGAGTTTGCTAAAAATCACATGAAGGACTCCCAGACTATGAGAAATAAGATTCTCTGGTCTGATGAGACAAAGATAGACCTTTTTTGGTGATAATTCTAAGCGGTATGTGTGGAGAAATCCAGGCACTGCTCATCACCTGCCCAATACAATCCCAACAGTGAAACAAGTGCAGCACCCCAGAGTCCTGGTCGTTGCAGTAATGTCGCTCTTCCACCAGGGGGAGTGATGTTACGTCTGATGGTACTAAAGGAGTTCACCTTGCCAGGTATCACAGTCACACACTACACTTTACACTCCAGTCCACCAGGGGGAGCAAAGCTTCTATCTACTAGGGCACTCCTCACACACGGGTAAAACTGGTGGGTTTGATAGGACGTTAGAGAGAAGCAGACTGGGCTTCGACCAGATTACATCGAGGAAGAAGCAGCCTGGGTTTGACCCAGAGAGGTCCTGTCAGGGGTGGGATCTTGACAGAGGCCTTGCAAGAGATAGAATGTTACGGAGCTGCGCCTGCACATTATTGCGGCAGCATCCTAAGAAAGGACACGAAGCGAAGTATATTGTGGAGAGTGAGAACCGAAGTCACAGCACAAGGAGATAATACCGGGAGGAGTCCTGCCCTCAGATCGGCAGCCTCCTTCCGAGGCGCGTAGCCAGTGGCCGGAATACCGAAGGAATACTGACTCTACGCATTACTCCAGACAACGGCAGGACAGTCAATTCCAAGTTGGCTGCCCAACCTAAATACCTAAGAAGACACGGAGGCAATTGTGGGAGAGGGGCGTCTCTAGGGTCCCTATAAATTAACTCCAGGCCTACCCCGTCATACGGGTTGTCCTATCCATATCATCTGGGGGACAGAGAGAGAGAACATCAGAAATATCTACAAAGGTTGTGAGGACTTTCCCGTGGTGCTCAGCAGGGAGGTACTACAACACACAGGCACTAGTAGCAAGGCTACTGATTTCCTCTTGGCTAAGGGGTCTCTGGATGTGCCTTCGGACCGGCCGGACTCAGCCAGCCCTGTGATCGGTACTCTGGACTGCGGACACTGAAGTCTTCAGTAAAAGGTAAAGAGACTGCAACCTTTGTGTCCTCGTTATTCATCGCGCCTCACAACGATCACTATCATCATGCACACACTTTGGGAAGCCCTGGGGACATACTTCACCTGTGGGAAGGTATACCATCTGGCTGCCATTCCATCACCCCAGTGGAACCCCAGCAGCGTCGGTCACCCTGACCGAATACCACAGGTGGCGTCACGAACACCAGACAAACTTACACCTTTAATTGGGCGCCCCTCAGCAGGGCCACGGACCGGGTCAGGCCACCGTGACATCCCCAGAACCGAGACCGGGGGACCCGGTGCTGAGTACCCCATTGCACTGTGCCTGGGGCGATCCACATGATATGCGGTGTTTTTTAGCTGAAGGGAGAGGACGACTGGTTTAATTGATGGAAACATGACTGCGGCCTAGTACAGAGATATACTGGATGAAAACCTTTCCAAAGTGCTCTGGACCTCAGATTTGGCTGAAGGTTCACCTTCCAACATGACAATGCCCCTAATCGGACTGTACTCGGAGGACATCCGAGTGCAGTCCGATGTTTTTCACGCACCCATAGATTTGTATGGATATGTGTGGCACCCCAAGAGTTTAGGTACCACAGTGGTATTGCCTTCCTCTCGGGGAGTGTGATGCCATGCCTGGAGATGAGGAGGATCCCTTTGACAGGTAATCTGTACATGCAACACTTTCTGACTCCAGGCCAGAAAGGGGAGCTCTGAACCCGGTTCAGGGGAGCTTCCCTAGGTATATACATTCTGGTCTGGAGGAGGAGTTAGTTAGTCTGGAGCAGATAAGGAACAGTGAAGGAGCACATGAGAAATCAGGAGCTAGAGGAGAGCTGCGAGTAAGCTCCCTCTAAGCTGAATCAAAGAAACTGGGCACCGTGAGCCCAAGGCTGTGTGGAACTACAAGTCCCACAGCAGAACCGGAGGGCAGGAGATTGAAAGTGACTTGCCCAGATACAGCAACATCCAGAGCCCGGAGTCACCGTGAATAGAGACCCCAAGGAAACGGCTCAAGTTGCCTACCATGCAGGGACTGTCCCAGGACAGAGAGAAAGCGAGGATCTTGATAGAAGCCACAGGCAGCAAGGGACTATTATTTAGTGCATAGTGGAAGGCTCTCAATCTGACCTGGCAAAGGGGATTCTACTCGTTTTCAGGCTACCTGGACTCCACTGTCACCTGTTGCTGGTACCCTGGACTGAGGCTGTCTATCACTAGCAAGTAAGGTAAAGAGACTGCAATCCTGTGTCCTCTGTTTATTCCGGCAACACACCATCCTTGCCAAACACACCGGGAGCCCTGGGGACCCAGCTTCACCTGTGGGAGGTGTCACCATCTTTGCTGCAGTACCATCACCCTCAGAGGACCCCTTTAAGCAGCGTCGGTCACCCCTGACCGAGCACCACAGGTGGCATCACAAACTTTTATCACTTTACAAATCCCTTTAAAGACTATCTATTTTACTTGGGCGCCCAGGGCCACGGACCGGGTCACTGCCACCGTGACCACCCCTTTAATAATGACTGGACCCCATACCGAGTGCCCCACGGCCCTGGTGGGCGTTCCATATGCATACTCCAATTATTGCCAAATCGTCATGATCTGCATCATTCCACAGTATAAAACTAGGCCTAGTACAATCCGATAAAACATGTTATACGCTTGTGTGAACGAGCCCTAAGGGCTCCTCACTTGCGAGAAATACGTGCGAGTCTCGCATGTTAAAACCAAGCTCTGGCACCTGCACTCTGGAGCAGAGTGTGCGGCTGCATAGCAGCACATGGAGCTGCACGCTCCGCTCTGGAGTGCAGGCGCCAGAGCTTGGTTTTGACATGCGAGACTCGCACGTATTTCTCGCAAGTGAGAAGAATCCCTAAGAGTTTGCTGCTGACATTGCACACAATGGACAATAGTAGTATGATAGTGAGAGCATAAAGGGTCCCTCTTTCCAGTGCAAGTTAAAGGGAACCTGTCACCCCCAAAATTGAAGGTGAGTTAAGCCCACTGGCATCAGGGGCTTATCTACAGCATTCTGTAATGCTGTAGATAAGCCCCCGATGTATCCTGAAAGATGAGAAAAAGAGGTTAGATTATACTCACCCAGGGGCGGTCCGATCCGATGGGCGTCGCGGTCCAGTCCGGGGCCTCCCATCTTCATACGATGTCATCTTCTTGTCTTCACGCTCCGGCGCAGGCGTACTTTGTCTTCCCTTTTGAGGGCAGAGCAAAGTACTGAAGTGCGCAGGCGCCGGGCCTCTCTGACCTTTCCCGGCGCCTGCGCACTGCAGTACTTTGCTCTGCCCTCAACAGGGCAGACAAAGTATGCCTGCGCCGGAGCTGCATCGTGAAGACAAGAAGAGGACGTCATCGTAAGAATATGGGATGCCCCGGACCGGACCGCGACACCCATCGGACCGGACCGCAGCAGGACCGCCCCTGGGTGAGTATAATCTAACCTCTTTTTCTCATCTTTCAGGATACATAGGGGGCTTATCTACAGCATTACAGAATGCTGTAGATAAGCCCCTGATGCCGGTGGGCTTAGCTCACCTTCGATTTTGGGGGTGACAGGTTCCCTTTAAACACATGCAGACAGGCAGGAGGAAAAGAAAATTGTGAAGCCCATTAGAAAGGCATGTCTTAACTAAATAATAAGTGGGTGTGAGTAGAACTTGCTGTTAAATAGATTGTCTAGGATTACAACAAAATGTATGCTTTCTTTTAGGAGCTTAGCAACTCAGCCCTATTGAAGTGAATGGTGCTGGGTTTCAATACCACACACTACCCATGGTCAGGGGTAGCACTGTTTCTGAAAGTTACTGTATGTCTAGTTATGTCTAGTTATGCTGCTACAGAGCTTTAGAGGGAGCCACTGAGGGGCATGTAAAGATCTTCAACGAGAAATGCTTGCTCTATAATTGCAACTACAGGAGACCAGACCATCTGCATAACAATATCTCCATTATGGAGAGAGAAAGCATTGCTATCACAACAGGGAGCATAGAGGCTCATTCTAGGGAGTAAAAAAGTGCATCCAACAGAGCAAAAATCAGCCACCATAAGGGTATGTGTCCACGTTCAGGAAACGCTGCGTTTTTGACACAGCGTTGAGCAGCATGCATAAAAAACGCATCGTCCAGATGTTACAGCATTGTGGAGGGGATTTCATGAAATCCTGTCTCCACTATTCAGTAAAAGACGCATGCGGCACACCCGAGAAAACTCACATGCGGCGCGTCTTTTAAGAACGCAGCATGTCCTTACATTGCAGAAAAAAACTCAAGAACAACGCAGGTGACCTGCCAGTGACCTCAGTTGCAGATTTGGCCAGGATTTTACCTGCATAAAATCCTGACCAAATCCTGAAGCAATCCTGAACGTGGACACATACCCTAAGGGTATGTGTCCACGTTCAGGATTGCATCAGGATTTGGTCAGGATTTTTCATCAGTTTTTGTAAGCCAAAACCAGGAGTGGAACAATTAGAGGAAAAGTATAACAGAAACATATGCCCCACTTCTGCATTTATCACCCACTCCTGGTTTTGGCTTACAAATACTGATGGAAAATCCTGACCAAATCCTGATGCAATCCTGAACGTGGACACATACCCTAAAGGTACCTTCACACTAAACGATATCGCTAGCGATCCGTGACGTTGCAGCATCCTGGCTAGCGATATCGTTGAGTGTGACAGGCAGCAGCGATCAGGATCCTGCTGTGATATCGCTGGTCGTTGCTGAAAGTCCAGAACTTTATTTGGTCGTCAGATCGCCGTGTATCGTTGTGTTTGACAGCAAAAGCAACGATACCAGCGATGTTTTACAATGGTAACTAGGGTAAATATCGGGTTACTAAGCGCAGGGCCGCGCTTAGTAACCCGATGTTTACCCTGGTTACCAGTGTAAAATGTAAAAAAACAATCAGTACATACTCACCTTCGCGTCCCCCGGCGTCCGCTTCCTGCACTGACTGAGCGCCGGCCATAAAGTGAAAGCACAGCACAGCGGTGACGTCACCGCTCTGCTGTTAGGGCCGGCACTCACAGTCAGTGCAGGAAGCGGACGCCGGGGGATGCGAGGGTGAGTATGTACGGCCCTGCGCTTAGCAACCCGATGTTTACCCTGGTTACCCGGGGACCTCGGCATCGTTGGTCGCTGGAGAGCAGTCTGTGTGACAGCTCTCCAGCGACCACACAGCGACGCTGCAGCGATCGGCATCGTTGTCTGTATCGCTGCAGCGTCGCTTAGTGTGAAGGTACCTTAAGGCTATGTTCATTTGTTGCATTTTTGCAGCATTTTTTGTACAAATTTTAAGCTGCATTTTATAATACCAGCAAAAACTAGGAGATTTCAGAAATCTCATGCACACACATTGGTTTTATTTTCCTGACTGTTTTGGAAAACTGCTGCATTTTTCTATTGTTCTTTCATGTTGATAAAAACAGATATGTTATAGGTGATCCCTATATCCCTGTATACTTCTTCTCTCTTCATCAGTTTTTTTAGGTTAAAAAATAATACCTCACCGCACACCTTTCTGTCCTCCCCTACTGCTAATTAACCCCTTCATGACCCAGCCTATTTTGACCTTAATGACCTGGCCATTTTTTGCAATTCTGACCAGTGTCCCTTTATGAGATAATAACTCAGCAACGCTTTAACGGATTCTAGCGATTCTGAGATTATTTTTTCGTGACATATTGGGCTTCATGATCGTGGTAAATTTAGGTTGATAATTTCTGCGCTTATTTGTGAAAAAAATAGAAATTTGGCAAAAATTTTGAAAATTTTGCAATTTTCACATTTTTTATTTTTATTCTGTTAAACCAGAGAGTTATGTGACACAAAATAGTTAATAAATAACATTTTCCACATGTCTACTTTACATCAGCACAATTTTAGAAACAAAATTTTTTTTTTGCTAGGATGTTATAAGGGTTAAAATTTGACCAGTGATATCTCATTTTTACAACAAAATTTACAAAACCATTTTTTTAGGGACCACCTCACATTTGAAGTCAGTTTCAGGGTTCTATATGGCTGTAAATACCCAAAAGTGACACCATTCTAAAAACTGCACCCCTCAAGGTGCTCAAAACCATATTCAAGAAGTTTATTAACCCTTCAGGAGTTTCACAGCAGCAGAAGCAACATGGAAGGAAAAAATAAACATTTAACTTTTTAGTCACAAAAATGATCTTTTAGCAACAATTTTATAATTGACCCAAGGGTAAAAGGAGAAACTGGACCACGAAAGTTGTTGCCCAATTTGTCCTGAGTACGCTGATACCTCATATGTGGGGGTAAACCACTGATTTGGCGCACGGCAGGGCTCAGAAGGGAAGGAGCGCCATTTGACATTTTGAATGAAAAATTGGCTCCAATCTTTAGCGGACACCATGTCGCATTTGGAGAGCCCCCGTGTGCCTAAACATTGGAGCTCCCCAACAAGTGACCCCATTTTGGAAACTAGATGCCCCAAGGAACTTATCTAGATGAATAGTGAGCACTTTAAGCCCCCAGGTGCTTCACAAATTGATCCGTAAAAATGAAAAAGTACTTTTTTTTCACAAAAAAAATTCTTTTAGACTCAATTTTTTGATTTTCACATGGGCAACAGGATACATTGGATCGTAAAATTTGTTGGGCAATTTCTCCTGACTATACCGATACCTCATATGTGGGGGTAAACCACTGTTTGGGCGCACGGCAAGGCTCGGAAGGAAAAGCGCTCCATTTGACTTTTTGAATGGAAAATTAGCTCCAATCGTTAGCAGACACCATGTCGCGTTTGGAGAGCCCCTGTGTGCCTAAACATTGGAGCTCCCCCAGAAGTGACCACATTTTGGAAACTAGACCCCCCAAGGAACTTATCTAGATGCATAGTGAGCACTTTAAACCCCCAGGTGCTTCACAGAAGTTTATAACGCAGAGCCGTGAAACTAAAAAATAATTCTTCTTTCCTCAAAAATGATTTCTTAGCCCGGAATTTTTTATTTTCCCACGGGTATCAGGAGAAATTGGATGCCAAATGTTGTTGTCCAGTTTGTCCTGAGTATGCTGATACCCCATATGTGGGGGTAAACCACTGTTTGGGCGCACGGCAGGGCTCGGAAGGGAAGGCACGCCATTTGGCTTTTTGAATGGAAAATTAGCTCCAATCGTTAGCGGACACCATGTCGCATTTGGAGAGCCCCCGTGTGCCTAAACATTGGAGCTCCCCAACAAGTGACCCCATTTTGGAAACTAGATGCCCCAAGGAACTTATCTAGATGAATAGTGAGCACTTTAAGCCCCCAGGTGCTTCACAAATTGATCCGTAAAAATGAAAAAGTACTTTTTTTTCACAAAAAAAATTCTTTTAGCCTCAATTTTTTGATTTTCACATGGGCAACAGGATACATTGGATCGTAAAATTTGTTGGGCAATTTCTCCTGACTATACCGATACCTCATATGTGGGGGTAAACCACTGTTTGGGCGCACGGCAAGGCTCGGAAGGGAAGGCGCTCCATTTGACTTTTTGAATGGAAAATTAGCTCCAATCGTTAGCAGACACCATGTCGCGTTTGGAGAGCCCCTGTGTGCCTAAACATTGGAGCTCCCCCAGAAGTGACCCCATTTTGGAAACTAGACCCCCCAAGGAACTTATCTAGATGCATAGTGAGCACTTTAAACCCCCAGGTGCTTCACAGAAGTTTATAACGCAGAGCCGTGAAACTAAAAAATAATTCTTCTTTCCTCAAAAATGATTTCTTAGCCCGGAATTTTTTATTTTCCCACGGGTATCAGGAGAAATTGGATGCCAAATGTTGTTGTCCAGTTTGTCCTGAGTATGCTGATACCCCATATGTGGGGGTAAACCACTGTTTGGGCGCACGGCAGGGCTCGGAAGGGAAGGCACGCCATTTGGCTTTTTGAATGGAAAATTAGCTCCAATCGTTAGCGGACACCATGTCGCGTTTGGAGAGCCCCTGTGTGCCTAAACATTGGAGCTCCCCCACAAGTGACCCCATTTTGGAAACTAGACCCCCCAAGGAACTTATCTAGATGCATAGTGAGCACTTTAAACCCACAGGTGCTTCACAGAAGTTTATAACGCAGAGCCATGAAACTAAAAAATAATTCTTCTTTCCTCAAAAATGATTTCTTAGCCCGGAATTTTTTATTTTCCCACGGGTATCAGGAGAAATTGGATGGCAAATGTTGTTGTCCAGTTTGTCCTGAGTATGCTGATACCCCATATGTGGGGGTAAACCACTGTTTGGGCGCACGGCAGGGCTCGGAAGGGAAGGCACGCCATTTGGCTTTTTGAATGGAAAATTAGCTCCAATCGTTAGCGGACACCATGTCGCGTTTGGAGAGCCCCTGTGTGCCTAAACATTGGAGCTCCCCCACAAGTGACCCCATTTTGGAAACTAGACCCCCCAAGGAACTTATCTAGATGCATAGTGAGCACTTTAAACCCCCAGGTGCTTCACAGAAGTTTATAACGCAGAGCCGTGAAACTAAAAAATAATTCTTCTTTCCTCAAAAATGATTTCTTAGCCCGGAATTTTTTATTTTCCCACGGGTATCAGGAGAAATTGGATGCCAAATGTTGTTGTCCAGTTTGTCCTGAGTATGCTGATACCCCATATGTGGGGGTAAACCACTGTTTGGGCGCACGGCAGGGCTCGGAAGGGAAGGCACGCCATTTGGCTTTTTGAATGGAAAATTAGCTCCAATCGTTAGCGGACACCATGTCGCGTTTGGAGAGCCCCTGTGTGCCTAAACATTGGAGCTCCCCCACAAGTGACCCCATTTTGGAAACTAGACCTCCAAAGGAACTAATCTAGATGTGTGGTGAGCACTTTGAACCCCCAAGTGCTTCACAGAAGTTTATAATGCAGAGCCATGAAAATAAAATTTTTTTTTTCTTTTCTCAAAAATGATTTTTTAGCCCACAATATTTTACTTTCCCAAGCGTAACAGGAGAAATTTGACCCCAAACGTTGTTGTCCAGTTTCTCCTGAGTACGCTGATACCACATATTTAGGGGTAAACCACTGTTTGGGCACACGTCGGTGTTCGGAAGGGAAGTAGTGACTTTTTGAAATGCCAACTTTGATGGAATGCTCTGCGGGCATCACGTTGTGTTTGCAGAGCCCCTGATGTGCCTAAACAGTAGAAACCCCCCACAGGTGACCTTATTTTGGAAACTAGACCCCCAAAGGAGCTTATCTAGATGTGTGGTGAGCACTTTGAACTCCCAAGTGCTTCACAGAAGTTTACAACGCAGAGCCGTGAAAATAAAAAATAATTTTTCTTTCCTCCAAAATAATTTTTTAGCCTGCAATTTTTTATTTTCCCAAGAGTTACAGGAGAAATTGGACCCCAGAAGTTGTTGTCCAGTTTCTACTGAGTACGCTGGTACCCCATATGTGGGGGTAAACCACTGTTTGGGCACACGTCTGGTCACCATTTGACTTTTTCAACACAAGATTGGCTGGAATCAATGGTGGCGCCATGTCGCGTTTGGAGACCCCCTGATGTGCCTAAACAGTGGAAACCCCTCAATTCTAACTCAAACACTAACCCCAAAATACCCCTAACCCTAATCCCAACCCTAACCACAACCCAAACCCCAACACACCCCTAACCCTAGTCTTAACCCTAATTCCAATCCTAACTCTAATTCCAAACCTAACCCTAAAGCTATGTGCCCACGTTGCGGATTTGTGTGCGGATTTTTCGGCACAGTTTTTGAAAAATCTGCAGGTAAAACGCACTGCACTTTACCTACGGATTTACTGCAGAATTCACCTGGGATTCTTATTATGGAGCAGGTGTAAAACGCTGCGGAATCCGCACAAAGAATTGACATGCTGCGGAAAATACAACGCAGCGTTTCCGCACTGTATTTTCCGCACCATGGGCACAGCGGATTTGTTTTTCCATAGGTTTACGTGGTACTGTAAACGTGATGGAAAACAGCTACGAATCCGCAGCGACCAATCCGCTGCGGATCCACAGCCAAATCTGCACCGTGTGCACATAGCCTTATTCTAACCCTAATTCCAACCCTAGCCCTAATTCTAACCCTAATTCTAACCCTAACCCTAATTCTAACCCTAGCCCTAAGTGCAACCCTAGCCCTAAGTGCAATCCTAGCCCTAAGTGCAACCGTAGCCCTAAGTGCAACCCTAAGTGCAACCCTAGCTCTAAGTGCTACCCTAGCCATAAGTGCAACCCTAACCCTAAGTGCAACCCTAAGTGCAACCCTAACCCTAAGTGCAACCCTAAGTGCAACGCTAGCCCTAAGTTCAAACCTATCCCTCAGTGCAACCCTATCCCTCAGTGCAACCCTATCCCTAAGTGCAACCCTATCCCTAAGTGCAACCCTAACCCTACCCCTACCCCTACTAAACATAAAAATATATATTTTCTGTACTTTACTATTGTCCCTACCTATGGGGGTGATAATGGGGGAGTTTATTTACTATTTTTTTTATTTTGATCGCTGTGATAGAACTTATCACAGCGATCAAAATGTACAGGGAACGAATCTGCCTGCCGGCAGACTCGGCGGGCGCACTGCGCATGCGCCCGCCATTTTCCAAGATGGCGGCGCCCATGCCAGAAGACCGAGGACACCGGGAGGGACACTGGGACTAGGTAAGTATGGGGGGTGCGATCGGACAGCGGGGGGGCGGAGGGAAGGACGGGGGAGGGTTGGAGGGGAGAGGAAGGCGCTTAGGACAGGACGGAGGGGTAGGGAACACTGACGGCAGCTGCAGATCGCTGCCGTCAGTCGTGGGGGGGTCAGATCAGGGTCTCCAGCCATGGCCGATGCTGTTGCAGCATCGGCCATGGCTGGATTGTAATATTTCACCAATTTTCATATGTGAAATATTACAGATTGCTCTGATTGGCTGTTTCACTTTCAACAGCCAATCAGAGCGATCGTAGCCACGGGGGGCGAAGCCACCCCCCCTGGGCTGTAGCACCACTCCCCCTGTCCCTGCATGTCGGGTGAAATTGGAGTTAACCCTTTCACCCGGCCTGCAGGGACGCGATCCGACCATGACGCATATGCTGCATCACAGGTTGGATTGGCACTGGTTTTCATGACGCATACGCTGCGTCAAAGGTCGGGAAGGGGTTAACTGCTGTCTGGTCCTCTGCTTCTACTTTCCACTGTTGCAAGCAGCATTTCTGGTGTTTTCACTCTAGGCCATAGCTATCAGCCATGACTACGCCACAGAAGTCAGATCTAAATCCTGGTTGCAGCAAGTAGTGAACACACCAGAGATATGGTGCATGATTGCGGGAAAAAAAGAGGCACAGAGTGTCACACAGTGCCTTGTGTTGAGAATTCTGCTTTTGGGCTCCCTCCGGTAGTTGTAGGAGGTAATGCAGTTGTCCCTGAGTTGCAGTCCTGGGCAGGTGTTTCTGCTAATTGCAGTTCTGACTGGAGTACTTAGGCTTGCAGGATCCATTGGTCCTTGCCAGTTGTCCATTGTTTTTGGAGGTTTTGTCCTTGCCTGGTTCTTTCCTGCCTTGCTGCCAAATCTGCAAAGATAAGTGTCTGGTTTTGTGACACACATGCTGTTTGCTTAACAATTTAGTGCTATTCAGTGTTTTTTTGTCCAGCTTAGATTGTATCTGTGTTTTCTTAATCTTGCTGGATTCTCAGGAGTTGCAGATATACATTCCATGTCTTTAGTTAGATTGTGGAACTTTTTGTATTTTCTGCTGAGAATATTTTTAGAGTTTTATTACTGACCGCTTAGTATTCTGTCCTATCTTTCCCTGTTTAGCTAGAGTGGCCTCCTTTGCTGAAATCTGCTTTCCGCCTATGTGTGTGCTCCTCTCCTATTCACAGTCAATATTTGTGGGGGGCTGCCTATTCTTTGGAGTTCTGCTCTGAGGCAAGATAGTGTTTCTATTTCTATCTATAGGGGTATTTAGTCCTCCGGCTGTGTTGAGATGTCTAGGGCTTGGTTAGGCACACCCCACGGCTACTTCTAGTTGCGGTGTTAGTTCAGGGTCTGCGGTCAGTATAGATTCCACTTCTCCTGAGAAAGTCTCATGCGGCTCCAAAGCCACCGGTTCATAACAGCCTTGGGACTGTGGGCTCTAACCAGGTCCCTAGTACTAGGGGCACTATAGTCTATAACTGTCCTCGGATTTCTCCTGAAAGTGGAGACATGTCTTACTATGCTCCTATATCAACCCTTATCTGTCCCCTCCCCCACCCAGGGAAGTGGGAGCCAAAGCGTATAGGATAACAGTAACAAGACAAACAAGGGAAGATGGACATTGATAAATGAAGATAACTGTAATACAAAATACACTCACCAAACAGGGTGGTACACAGGGGAGTTAAAGGAAGGAGAAACCAAATAGGAGAGGATGAGGATGTGTACACAAACAAAACTTAAAACAACAGTCTCCTGAACAAATCTCTAAATGCCAACTCCAACCACGAACTACACCTCCAACTCCAAACCAGGCAGTAAGAACTAACACTGGGAATTCCTAAGCGCCAAAGGTAAGCATGTATAGTAAAGGGGGTGTCCAAAACTGAACAGCTGAAAACTCCATGTAGGAAAGTTTCAGGAGCTTCAACTGAACAGATTAACCCTTGCCCTGCCAGCAAGGAAAAAACCATCACTGTTTAATTACCGTATATACTCATGTATAAGCCAAGATTTTCAGCACATCTAGTACTGAAAACACCCCCTCGGCTTATACAAGAGTCATTGTCTAGAAAGCCGACTAAGGAGGGGGAGCAGTGGCAGGAGCAGGCGGCTGTGGCACAGTGACAGCTGCAGCTGCTGGCTTCAAGAAGACATCATACTCACCCTCCTCACGCTGTCGCTGCATCTCCATCCCTGCATCGCTGTTCCGGCACTGGCAGCTCTCCCTCTGTGCTGAGCGGTCACGTGGTTCCACTCATTAAGGTAATGAATATGTACGCATCTCCAATCCCATAGGCGTGGAGCTAACATTCATTACATTAATGAGAGATACCACGTGATCACTCAGCACAGGAATAGCTGTCAGTGCTGGGACAACGGAGATGCAGCGACGGTGTGGGGAGGTTGAGTAGAATGGGGGGGTGTGAGCTATGTGGGACCAGGGGGAGCCAAGCCATGCAGGACTGGGGGAGCTGAGCCATGTGGGACCGGGTAAGCCAAGCCATGCGGGACCCGGGAGCCATGCACACAACAGGGGGAGCCATGCACACAACAGGGGGAGCCACACATAGCAGGACAGGATGGGGGGAGCCACACATAGCAGGACAGGATGGGGGGAGCCACACATACCAGGACAGGAAGGGGGGAGCCACGCAGAGCAGGACAGGGATAAGGGGACAATGCATACCCGGCTTATACTTGAGTCAATAAGCTAACCCTTAAGCTTTGTTTTCTTTGGCAAAATTAGGTGTCTCGGCTTATACTCGGGTCGGCATATACCCGAGTATATTCGGTAGATAGTGAAGTACTTCTAACCAGTGCAGGAGATTTTGAAACCAGTTGCAGCATTTTTCTGGCCTCTCTCTGTCATGGTATACATGGTATACCCGTGACACAGAGAACAGGATGGTAGGCAATGTGTAGTGAGGTATTATTATTCTTTTTTATGTTTTACATCATATATTTTTTGCTTTGAGGTCTGTAAACCTCAGAGCATAAAAAGAAACATTCAATTTGCAGAAAATACTGTTACTGCAAATTTAATTCCCTAGAAAAATCGGGCAATTTGGCAAATTCTAATTTTGTTATACCAGTGTCATGTCGGACGCTATTCACACTAGGGCATCCGACAGACAGCGGTAATTCCACATTCGTCCCCTATACGCTCAGTGGGGCCGGCTAGACTTTATCCAGATTGTCCGGGGTTAATCTAGCTGGTAATCGGGTTGGAGGCTGGGTCACCCCCGTGGCCTTTAAATAGTCATTCTGGACTTTGAGCGTCGCCGATTATAGCTTGTGTCTTGTGCCTGGTGATCTCGGTCTGGAGTGGTGGTCTAGGAGAAGAAATATCGTATCTGGTGGTGTATTATCCTTTATCATATTTCTCCTTCCTATATTTGTATTTGTTTTGCCCTGTGCACATTATTGTGTTTTCCTGTATGTCTGCGGCATGGTGCTTTTTAGTTTTCCCTGTCTGTGCTTTCTGTAGGGGTTGGTGAGAGGTCTTATCACTGGGAGGCGGGTGCAGGTTTCAGCATAGGACTGAAACAGGAGTCAGGGTCAGGCCTGGCGGCCCAGACAAGCACACCATCAGTGTAAATTCTGGGAGAGGGACAGTGTTTTCCCTAGTCTGAGGGATATCGCAGGGGCCCGGGTAATCAGCTGTAGTCTACCCAGTACCCGCATGACAACTAGTTGGCACGTGCAAAATTTTTGCACTTTGGTTGTTGGGGGCGCAGGCAATTTCAGGAAAATCAAGCTGGTCAAATGTTAATGTATTTAATGAAATGATGAACACAGAGAGGTATTTATATATGTAGATTGGTATTACAATAAATTGGTTTGATGAGTAGAGGCTAAAAAAGTCTTGACGTTGTGGTGCCCCCTGCAGGTTATTGTTTTTTTCTGCAGGTTTCTGAAAATGAATATTTAAACTGTATTTATTGAACAAATTGTGAATGTGTGGTTTGTTTGTGTCTTTTCTTGCTGAAGGGGGCAAGTTTACCTTTCAATTGGTGTATTATTTGTGTGTGTGGGGCGAAGTAATCACCAAAAAAGCAGTGCATGTTTACAAATGTGTTTGCAAATGTGACTCACCATTTGTGTGTGGGGCGAAGTAATCACTGAAAAAGCAGTGAATGTTTACAAATGTGTTTGCATATGTGACTCACCTGCAGTGAAGTGTGCAATCCTCAAATTTACCTGAAATAGGCTAGGCAAGCTGGAAAGACCCCAAGGCAAATGCCACCTGCAGGTAATTTGACCTTTGAAATGGTGTATCATTTGTGAGTGTTGGTGGAGTATAAACGGAGCAAGTGTGCAACTGAATAGGCAATGCATGTTTACAAATATGTTAGCATATGTGACTCACCTGCAGTGAAGTGTGCAATCCTCCAATGTGCCTGAAATTGGCTGGGCAAGGAGTTCGGCAAGCAGGAAGCCACCAAGGCAAATGTTAGGATTTGTTTCTGATGTCTGTAAGCAGCTTTGTGGTAGTGTGCTTTGGGGTAGTGTGGTGCCACCTGCAGGTAATTTTTCCTTACTGCAAGGTTTATGAAAATGTATGTTTAAACTGTATTTTGTGATCACATCGTGGATGTGTGGTTTGTTTGGCTATTTTCTTGCTGAAGGGGGCTAGTTTACCTTTCAAATGGTGTATCATTTGTGTGTGTGGGTGCAGTATGAACGGAGATACAAAGTAATCACCGAAAAAGAGTGTTTTGAAATAATATACAAGGATTTGCTCCATTCTATTTGCCACATCAGAGATAGCTGGAGACTAATGCCTGTCTACGAGGTACTAAAATGCAGTAAGTAAGCCAGTGGGCCACAAGTGTGCACAGATTTCAAGACTACAGCTACTCCAGGGTATTACTGCCGAGAGGTGAAAAAGAAGAGGGCTGTCAAGCATTTTGAGTGAATGGTTTACTCCACTGCTGGAGACACAGAGACTGCAGTCAGTGAAGCTGAGATGCTGCCAAGGAGATTGTCTGCAGCCACAAATCACAAACACATGGAAATAGTTCCTTGTACAAGTCCAGTGACTCAAGCACAAGTAGAGTGTTGAAAGTGTTACCCATTGCTGTAAACCAACTGTCTAAATGTAATCAAACCTTTTGCATCATGTGAAATTCTGTAACCGTCAAGTGCATTACCTCTTTGAAGATTCTCTAACCATCAAGCTTGCACACTTCATCACTACAAAGTCTTTTTATAAAAGGGTTGCCCCACCTCAGACCAATAGTACCTTTTTGAATCTCCGGTGGTTTCAAGATAAATACATTTCATCACTGGAATTTTAGGATAGTGTAAAGTGTGATGATTATATATTTAATCCAGGAGAACTAGTAGGGAGGGGCATGTGAATAGCAATGATAGTTTTCATAGGAGTAAGGTTTATATAGATGGAATATGAATAAGAAGTTTAGTTTCTAGTTTTCTGTTCTTTGGACTTTTTGCGCATTACATCTTTTTACATTCATCCTACGAGAACCTCAAAACAGTCTTCTGACAATTTAATAATACCTTTTAATCTCAGCAATATCCATTCAATATGTTTTAACTCAGACAATGTTTACAAGATATCAAGAAGAAAAGTTCCATGTAATAATTTGTCCTGACAGCAGTAAATATCCCATGCAACATTTTGTTAATAGTGATGTTTTTAACTACAATCTTAAAGAAAGTATATTCCTACTTTGATTAAAGATTAGGAATGGTCAAAATGCCAGGAAATCAGAGTGATTAGTATTTTGGAGAATCAAAAAAGTGAACTTCGATAGCTATGCTTATCTATAGAAATGGTGTAATCAGTTTGGTAGGTTCAACTACAAATCAGATTGCATTTTTAACCCTTTCACAACCATAACATTTCCACTTTTTGCTCCCTGTCCCAGAGCCATAACCTTTTTATTTTTCAGTCAATATGGCCATATGAGGGCTTGTTTTTTTGCAGAACGAGCTGTACTTTTGAACAACATAATTGGTTTTACCATATCTTGCACTGGAAAACAGGAAAAAAAATGCAAGTTGTGGAAAATTGCAAAAAAAGTGCAATTCGACAATTTATTTATTTTTTTTAACCATGTTCACTAAATGCTAAGGCCACGTTCACACGCTGCGGGTTCCTCTGCGGGTTAATCCCACAGCGGAATTGATAAATCTGCAGGGCAAACCCGCTGCGGTTATCCCTGCAGATTTATCGCGGTTTGTTCCGCGGTTTCCGCTGCGGGATTACTCCTGTACTATTGATGCTGCATATGCAGCAATATGCAGCATCAATAGTAATGTAAAAAATAATAAAAATTGGTTATACTCACCCTCTGACGTCGCGATCTCCCCGGCGCTGCAAGCGGCTGTGCCGACAAGGACCTTCGTGACGTCACGGTCATGTGACCGCGGCGTCATCACGGTCATGTGACCGCGACGTCACCACAGGTCCTGTTCGGCACAGCAACTGAGACCGGACGCCGCGGGCAGCGCTGAGAGGTGAGTATAGCATGATTTTTTATTTTAATTCTTTTTTTTACACCCAAATATGGTTCCCAGGGCCTGGAGGAGAGTCTCCTCTCCTCCACCCCGGGTACCACCCGCACATTATCCGCTTAACTTCCCGCAACGTGGGCACAGCCCCATGCGGGAAGTTAGCGGTTCAATGCATTTCTATGGGTGCAGAATCGCTGCGATTCTGCACCAAGAAGTGACATGGTCCTTCTTTTTTTCTGCAGAAAATCCGCGCGGATTTTCCACAGAAAAAAAGGATCGTCGGCACAGCGGGTTTTGTTTTCCATTAGGTTACATTGTACTGTAACCTACATGGAAAAAGGATGCGGACCCGCAGCTGCAAAACAGCTGCGGGTCCGCAGCAAAACCCGCAGCGTGTGAACATAGCCTAAAACTGAGTTCACCGATACTAAACATGTACAGTGGGGGAAATAAGTATTTGATCCCTTGCTGATTTTGTATGTTTGCCCACTGACAAAGACATGAACAGTCTATAATTTTAAGGGTAGGTTAATTTCAACATTGAGAGATAGAATATCAAAAATAAAATCCAGAAAATCACATTGCATAAATTATATAAATTTATTTGCATTTTACAGTAAGAAATAAGTATTTGATCCCTCTGGCAATCAAGACTTAAAGGGAACCTGTCACTCCCATAATGGAAGATGAGCTAAGCCCACCGGCATCAGGGGCTTATCTACAGCATTCTGGAATGCTGTAGATAAACCCCGATGTATCCTGAAAGATAAGAAAAAGAGGTTAGATTATACTCACCTGGGCGGGCGGTCCGATCCGATGGGCGTCGCAGTCCGGTCGGGGGCCTCCCATCTTCATAGGATGACGTCCTCTTGTCATCACCATACAGCTCTGGCGCAGGCGTACTTTGTCTGCCCTGTTGAGAGCAGAGCCAAGTACTGCAGTGCGCAGGCGCCGGGCCTCTCTGACCTTTCCCGGCATCTGCGCACTGCAGTACTTTGCTCTGCCCTCAACAGGGCAGACAAAGTATGCCTGCGCTGGAGATGCAGCATGAAGACAAGAAGACGTCATCGTAAGAAGATGGGAGGCCCCGGACTGGACCGCGACGCCCATTGGACCGGACCGCACCGGGACCGCCCCTGGGTGAGTATAATCTAACCTCTTTTTCTCATCTTTCATGATACATCAGGGGCTTATCTACAGCATTCCAGAATGCTGTAGATAAGCCCCTGATGCCGGTGGGCTTAGCTCATCTTCCATTTTGGGGGTGACAGGTTCCCTTTAATACTTGGTGGCAAAACCCTTGTTGGCAAGCACAGCAGTTTTTATAGTTGATGATGAGGTTTGTGAACATGTCAGGAGGAATTTTGGTCCACTCCTCTTCGCAGATCATCTCTAAATCATTAAGATTTTGAGGCTGTCGCTTGGCAGCTCGGAGCTCAAACTCCCTCCATAAATTTTGTATGGGATTAAGGTCTGGAGACTGGCTAGGTCACTCCATAACCTTAATGTGCTTCTTTTTGGGCCACTCCTTTGTTGCCTTGGCTGTATGTTTTGAGTAATTGTCTTGCTGGAAGACCCAGCCATGACCCATTTTTAATGTCCTGGCAGAGGGAAGGAGGTTGTCACTTAGGATTTTATGGTACATGGCTCCATCCATTCTCCCATTGATGCAGTGAAGTAATCCTGTGTCCTTAGCAGAGAAACACCCCTAAAGCATAATGTTTCCACCTTCATGCTTGACAGTGGGGACGATGTTCTTTGAGTCATAGGCAGCATTTCTCTACCTCCAAACACGGCAAGTTAAGTTAATGCCAAAGACTTCAGTTTTTGACTCATCTGACCACAGCACCTTCTCCCAATCACTCACAGAATCATCCAGGTGTTCATTGGCAAACTTTAGACGGGCCTACACATGTGCCTTCTTGAGCAGGGGACCTTGTGGGAACTGCAGAATTTTAATCCCTTTCTCACATTGGACGTAATATTCTGTCCATGTGACCTGGGCCCATTTGATCATGAATGGAATATTACACCATCGTGATAGCCTGCGCTCATGAGGGTGCACGGGCGATTGCCGCTAGGTGTCAGCTGATTCTATCAGCTAACACCCTTCACTAGTTGCCAGGAATGGTCACAGACTGCTCCCAGTAGTTTAACCCCCGAAATACTGTGATGGAACACAATCACAGTATTCCGGAAGCTGACAGAGGGCTTACAGCTTCTCTGCCTTTGGATTGGAGACCCAGCATCATGACGATCGTTGCCATGGTAACCTGATGTCGTCATGATGAAATCTGGGTAACCAGAGCTAAGAAACTTGCCTACTCCACCGAAGCCCTCGTTCTCCTGTAATTAAAAAAAGAACAAAAAAACCCCAATATCCCTCACCTGTCGGTCATTCTGTCCCACGCCGTAATCTATGTCTGGGGCATAGTTAGTTTTCAACTTGGACGCTGCCAAGATGCGACCGAACAGGCTGAGAACCACTGGTGAATGAGCTGCTGGGAACAAAGCGTCAGAGACTGGGGTGACGTCATAGAGGTTACCTCTGGTCACTAAGGCTCGGTTCCTAGCCGGACTGCAGTAATTTCAGGTAGATTTCCACTAACACTGTGAGCCATGAGTGCTCACGGTGCTATTGGGGATCTCACCGGATCTCACCGTAGCTCAGCCCGGATTTAAAAAAAAGTAATACTACGTTTTGTTTTATTTCTAATAAAATACTTTATTCTGTCTGGGAGGAAGAAATAGTTCTACCAGCCCCCGTCTGCTGTCTCTATTATTACTTAAATGTAACTCTCATCATTCTCCCCTGCTCGCGCGGATTGCTTGCAGAGCAGGGGAGAATGATGAGAGCCGTGTTCAGCACCCGGCGCCGGGGAACAGAGCTTACTATTACGATTCTTCTCCGGCGCTGATGTGTGTCACATGAATGATATCCATGTGTGTTATGTGTATGCACGTGTGCGGGACGTTTTGTGGCCTGTGCTGACAATAAAAAACGGACATGACAGCGTATTTTGCCCACGGACACATTGTCTGTGGAAACACACTGACATGTGCACAAACCCATTTACTTGAATAGTAAAATAGCTCTCTGTTCCTTCTGAGTCTCTCCGTATGGCTAAGTAGTACTGTACAAATACATATGGGGTATTGTCACGCTCAGTATGAAAATGTGAAATCTTAGGCTAAAACAAAATTTTGGTGGTAAAAATGTAGTTATTTGGTCTTAACTGCCCAATGGTATAAAATTCTGTGACACACCCATGGTGTCAATATGATCACTGCACGCCTAGATGAATTCATTGAGAGTTGTAGTTCATAAAATGGGGTCAATTATGGGGGGTTCTGCTGTTCTGGCACTTCATGGGCTTTCCGAGTGGGTCATGGCACCAGCAAATAGTAAAATCTGGCGCTCCTTGCCTTCTGTGCTTTGCACTGTGCCTGAAAAATATTTCCTGATTACATGTAGGGTATTGGCACACTCAGGAAAAAAATGGACCTCAGTTTGTTGTAAAAAATTTTTTCCTATTAGCTCTTAGAAAAAATAAAAACTTGGGGCTAAAACAACATTTTAGTGGTAACAATGTAATTTATTCTTTCTTCACTGCTCAGTGGTATAAAATTCTGTGAGGCACATGTGGTGTTAATATGATCATTGCACCCCTAGATGAATTCATTGGGAAGTGCATTTTGTAAAATGAGTTCACAGATAGGGGGTTTCTGTTGTTCTGGCACCTCAGGGGCTCTGCCAATGTGACATAACACCCTCAAACCATTCCAGCAAAATCTGAACTCCAATATGGCACCTCTTCCCTTCTGAGCTTTGCACTGTGCCTCACATATGGGGTATTGGTGTACTGTAGAGAAATTGCACAACAACTTTTGGGGTCCAATTTCCATTTGTTACTCTTGGTAAACTAAAAAATTGGGGGCGAAAAGATCATATTTGTGGAAAAAATATGATTTTTTATTTTTACGGCTCTACCTTATAAGCTTCAGTAAAGCACTTGGGGGTTCAAAGTGCTCACCACACATCTATATAAGTTCCTTGGGGGGTCTAGTTTCCAAAATAGTGACAATTGTAGGTGGTTTCCACTGTTTAGGAACATCAGGGGCTCTCCAAACGCGACATGGTGTCCAATATCAATTCCTGCCAGTTCTGCATTGAAAAAGTCAAACAGTGCTCCTTCTCTTCCAAGCTCTGCCATGCTCCCAAACAGTGGTTTGCCCCCACATATGGGGTACTAGCGTACTCAGGACAAATTGGACAACAACTTTTGGGGTCAAATTTCTCCTGTTACCCTTGGTAAAATAAAAAAAAATTGTATCTGAAGTATTTTTTTTGTAAAAAAAAGGTAAATGTTAATTTTTTTTTAAACATTCCCAAAATTCCTGTGAAGCACCTGAAGGGTTAATACAATTCTTGAATGTGGTTTTGAGCATCTTGAGCGGTGCAGTTTTTGCAAATAGCATCACTTTTGGGTATTTTCTTTCATATAGACCCCTCAAAGTGCCTTCAAATGTGATGTTGTCCCTAAAAAAAAATCGTGTTGAAAAAATGACAAATCGCTGTTCAACTTTTAACAACTAACCTTATAACTTTTGTCTCCAAAATTGTGCTGATGTAAAGCAGACTTGTGAGAAATGTTACTTATTAAGTATTTTGTGTGACATACAGTACAGAGCAAAAGTTTGGACACACCTTCTCATTTAAAGATTTTTCTGTATTTTCATGACTATGAAAATTGTAAATTCACACTGAAGGCATCAAAACTATGAATTAACACATGTGGAATTATATACTTAACAAAAAAGTGTGAAACAACTGAAATTATGTCTTATATTCTAGGTTCTTCAAAGTAGCCACCTTTTGCTTTGATGACTGCTTGGCACACTCTTGGCATTCTCTTGATGAGCTTCGAGAGGTAATCACCGGGAATGGTTTTCTCTTCACAGGTGTGCCCTGTCAGGTTTAATAAGTGGGATTTCTTGCCTTATAAATGGGGTTGGGACTATCACGGCTCGAGAAGTGGACCCTCTGGGTCACGGCTTCAGAGCCCCCGAGGGCGAGCGGACCAGATGGGACCACCCCCTATACAGGGAGTGTTTGGGACAGGCCCAAGGGGGGTGAGGCCGCGACAGCCGGAACCAAAGGGACGACTAGTACGGGAGCCAGAGGTGGGACTGAGAATACAAGAGAGGTGGTGTCCCCGAGGCGCACAGATAGAGCCTAGCCTAGAATGTTAGGTACTAACCGGTGTGAAGGAGATTCACGGTAGATAGGGAGCGATGGAAACACAGGACTGACACGGAGACTGGAACTCAGGACTGGTACGGAGGCTGGAACACAGGACAGGTACGGAGGCTGGAACACAGGACTGGTACGGAGGCTGGAACACAGGACTGGTACGGAGGCTGGAACACAGGACTGGTACGGAGGCTGGAACACAGGACTGGTACGGAGGCTGGAACACAGGACTGGTACGGAGGCTGGAACACAGGACTGGTACGGAGGCTGGAGGACAGGACTGGTACGGAGGCTGGAACACAGGACTGGTACGGAGGCTGGAACACAGGACTGGTACGGAGGCTGGAACACAGGACTGGTACGGAGGCTGGAACACAGGACTGGTACGGAGGCTGGAACACAGGACTGGTACGGAGGCTGGAACACAGGACTGGTACGGAGGCTGGAACACAGGACTGGTACGGAGGCTGGAAGACAGGACTGGTACGGAGACTGGAACACGGGGATAACACGGAGGCTGGAACACAGGAATAACACGGAGGCTGGAGACAATGAGACAGAGTAGGGCACAAGGTAAACGCTGGTGGAGCCTAAGAGACCAAGGGGTTGTCGGCAAGGAACCGACGAACACGATAGACGCAAAGGCGTCTAACCTGGGCAAATGCAGGAGTGAAATACCCGATGGGCGCCGCCATATTGGGGGCGGAGCCATCGGGTCACGAACTCCCAGAAGCCCGTGCGGTGAGAGAAGCCCGTCTGCGCATGCGCGGACCGGCAAAGGGACGAGCACCCAGGAAAGCAGGGACAGAGGAGCGAGGAGGAGCGTCGGGAGCGCGCCGGCCGGAACGGTAAGTATGGGAAGGCGTAACAGGGACCATCAGTTGTGTTGAGCAGAAGTCTGGTGGATACACAGCTGATAGTCCTACTGAATAGACTGTTAGAATTTGTATTATGGCAAGAAAAAAGCAGCTAAGTAAAGAAAAACAAGTGGCCATCATTACTTTAAGAAATGAAGGTCAGTCAGTCCGAAAAATTGGGAAAACTTTCAAAGTGTCCCCAAGTGCAATCTGTCCTATACCTGCCACTAGATCACCAGGGTGAACGTGCTCTGTACGGTGCATGTTGGCCAAGGGGTCTGTGATGGCACACTTTTCTTTAAAAAAAAAAAAAGGATTTTACATTGCGGAATTGGGCATGACATTATATTGGGCCGACTTCTTAACTCTGTCTCCTGCAATGTGTCCTTTAACTGTCACTAGATGACCAGGGTGTACGTGCTCAGTACTGTTATAGGCCGGTGATTTTTGGGCACGGGGGCTGTGATGGCACTATATTTGTAAGTCCAAAAAGGACAACACATTGGGGAATTGGGCATGACATTTCTTTGAGCCTACTTCTTAACTCGGTCTCCTGCAATCTGTCCTGTACTTACCACTAGATCACCAGGGTGAACGTGCTCTGTACGGTGCATTTTGGCCAAGGGGCTGTAATGGCACTCTTTTAATCAGTCCAAGACGGACACCACATTGGGGAATTGGGCATGGCATTCCATTGTGTCTATTTTTTAACTGTGTCTCCTGCAATCTGTCCTGTACCTGCCACTAGATCACCAGGGTGAACGTGCTCTGTACGGTTCATTTTGGCCAAATGGGCTGTAATGGCACTACTTTAATCATTCCAAAAAGGACACCCACATTGGGGAATTGGGCATTGCCTTCCATTGGGCCTATTTCTTAACTTAGTCTCCCGCAATCTGTCCTGTACCTGCCACTAGATCACCAGGGTCAACGGTCTCTGTACGGTCCATGTTGGCCAAGGGGTCTGTGATGGCACTCTTTTATTTAAAAAAAAAAGGATTTTACATTGGGGAATTGGGCATGACATTACATTGGGCAGACTTCTTAACTCTGTCTCCTGAAATCTGTCCTGTACCTGCCAGTAGATTACCAGGGTGAACGTGGTCTGTACGAGGCATTTAGGGCTAGGGGGCTGTGATGGCACTATTTTAATCAGTCCAAAAAGGACCCCACATTGGGAAATTGGGCATGGCATTCCATTGGGCCTACTTCTTAACTCTGTCTCCTGCAATGTATCTTGTTTAACTGCCACTAGATCAACAGGGTGAAAGTCTGTTTCTAACCATTTGTGCAGACACATGCACATTTGTGGCCTGCTGGAGGTCATTTTGCAGGGCTCTGGCAGTGCTCCTCCTGTTCCTCCTTGCACAAAGGCTGAGGTAGCGGCCCCTTCCACGTCTCCTGGTGTACTGGCCTGTTTCCTGTTAGCGCTTCAAGCTCTGGACACTACGCTGACAGACACAGCAAACCTTCTTGCCACAGCTCGCATTGATGTGCCATTGTGGATGAGTTGCACTACCTGAGCCACTTGTGTGGGTTGTAGAGTTTTTTTCATGCTACAATGAGTGTGAAAGCACAACCAACATTCAAAAGTGACCAAAACATCAGCCAGAAAGCATTGGTACTGAGATGTGGTCTGTGGCCCCCACCTGTAGAACCACTCCTTTATTGAGTGTGTCTTGATAATTGCCAATAATTTCCATCTGTTGTCTATTCCATTTGCACAACTGCATGTGAAATTGATTGTCAAACAGTGTTGCTTCCTAAGTGGACAGTTTGATGTCACAGAAGTTTGATGTACTTGGGGTTATACTCTGTTGTCTGAGTGTTCCCTTTATCTTTTTGAGCAGTGTGTGTGTGTGTGTGTATATATATATGTATATATATATATATACACTCACCGGCCACTTTATTAGGTACACCATGCTAGTAACGGGTTGGACCCCCTTTTGCCTTCCGAACTGCCTCAATTCTTCATGGCATAGATTCAACAAGGTGCTGGAAGCATTCCTCAGAGATTTTGGTCCATATTGACATGATGGCATCACACAGTTGCCGCAGATTTGTCGGCTGCACATCCCAAAGATGCTCCATACAAGGCAGGATGGATCCATGCTTTCATGTTGTTTACGCCAAATTCTGACCCTACCATCCGAATGTCGCAGCAGAAATCGAGACTCATCAGACCAAGCAACGTTTTTCCAATCTTCTACTGTCCAATTTCGATGAGCTTGTACAAATTGTAGCCTCAGTTTCCTGTTCTTAGCTGAAAGGAGTGGTACCCGGTGTGGTCTTCTGCTGCTGTAGCCCATCTGCCTCAAAGTTCGACGCACTGTGCGTTCAGAGATGCTCTTAGGCCTACCTTGGTTGTAACGGGTGGCGATTTGAGTCACTGTTGCCTTTCTATCAGCTCGAACCAGTCTGCCCATTCTCCTCTGACCTCTGGCATCAACAAGGCATTTCCGCCCACAGAACTGCCGCTCACTGGATTTTTTTTCTTTTTCGGACCATTCTCTGTAAACCCTAGAGATGGTTGTGCGTGAAAATCCCAGTAGATCAGCAGTTTCTGAAATACTCAGACCAGCCCTTCTGGCACCAACAACCATGCCACGTTCAAAGGCGCTCAAATCACCTTTCTTCCCCATACTGATGCTCGGTTTGAACTGCAGGAGATTGTCTTGACCATGTCTACATGCCTAAATGCACTGCGTTGCCGCCATGTGATTGGCTGATTAGAAATTAAGTGTTAACAAGAAGTTGGACAGGTGTACCTAATAAAGTGGCCGGTGAGTGTATATATATATATATATATATATATATATATATATATATATATAATATCAAAAAAAGAGGCAGCACTCCATTATCCAAAGTGAAAAAATGTGCAGGATTTAATCACATCTTAAGGCGACGTTTCAGCTCGCAATGAGCTTTTCTCAAGCAGTGAATATGTCCATGTGCTCCATCTTTATACATATCTTAACAATCCTCAATTACTATAAGGTGCTATTCATTATAAATTAAGGTGCTGTTGTGCATGTGTTACATTCATATAGTGCTAATTAAAAACATATTGCTATCACCCTTTTAAGTTTATACAGTTCTTATTAGGTATAGCGCTTCTACTTTACCCTTGTGGAGGCATGTTCGGTATGGAGGACGCCATTCCGTTTACTCGGCGTCCAGCTGAACCTACTGCGCATGTCAGATGCGTCACCGCTGTGAGCTGACTAGCCGGCCAATCAGCCGTATCGTGTGGCCTCTACTGACTGCGCGTGCGGGCGTCGTATCCAAAGCACCATATTTGTTGTGGCAATCCATCATGACCTTCATTACTTTACTAGCAGACATGCTAATCATTTTGCATATATTCTACGCATCACCATATGGACCTATTTTAGGTGTAATTTCCCACCCTGACGCTCCGGACGGCACCTTACTCAGGCTGTCTCCGGGAGTCATGTAGTAATTTGCATACGGCAATTAACCTGTTCAGGTCCATATACCGCAGCAACACTACACAAGGTTGTAACACCCTAGTCCTGGTTATATTTTACTTCAATGTATTATATCTGATCATGTCGCTATCAGCTCACATGCGGTATATTGAATAGTAATTGATAAATGACAGACTCATAGATTTCTTTCTACTATACATTATTTTATTAAAGAAAAAATATTTTTTTTATTTTAATTTAATCTATATTGTATTCATCCTCCACACCGATATGCTCCACCTGGTACAAGTTTTCAAAAGTTGATACATCTAAAGAATAAGAATAAAACATACAAAAAAGTTCTTTTTTCTCTCTTCTCATAAGAACTTATGTGGATCTATGAGTTGAACACCCTAAAACCAAAGGGGTTGAATGTGGATTTTAATATAAATGCTATTACCTAGGATAAATATGTGTTCTTTATTGATCAGTTAGTAGTGGAGATTCATTGGTATTGTATTAGAGATATTACCTGTTATGGAGTATATCTTTAATTTTTTGTATGTTTTATTCTTATTTTTTAGATGTATCAACTTTTGAAAACTTGTACCAGGTGGAGCATATCGGTGTGGAGGATGAATACAATATAGATTAAATTAAAATCAAAAAAATATTTTTTCTTTAATAAAATAATGTATAGTAGAAAGAAATCTATGAGTCTGTCATTTATCAATTACTATTCAATATACCGCATGTGAGCTGATAGCGACATGATCAGATATAATACATTGAAGTAAAATATAACCAGGACTAGGGTGTTACTACCTTGTGTAGTGTTGCTGCGGTATATGGACCTGAAGAGGTTAATTGCCATATGCAAATTACTACATGACTCCCGGAGACAGCCTGAGTAAGGTGCCGTCCGGAGCGTCAGGGTGGGAAATTACACCTAAAATAGGTCCATATGGTGATGCGTAGAATATATGCAAAATGATTAGCATGTCTGCTAGTAAAGTAATGAAGGTCATGATGGATTGCCACAACAAATATGGTGCTTTGGATACGACGCGCGCACGCGCAGTCAGTAGAGGTCACACGATACGGCTGATTGGCCGGCTAGTCAGCTCACAGCGGTGACGCATCTGACATGCGCAGTAGGTTCAGCTGGACGCCGAGTAAACGGAATGGCGTCCTCCATACCGAACATGCCTCCACAAGGGTAAAGTAGAAGCGCTATACCTAATAAGAACTGTATAAACTTAAAAGGGTGATAGCAATATGTTTTTAATTAGCACTTTATGAATGGGCACCTTATAGTAATTGAGGATTGTTAAGATATGTATAAAGATGGAGCACATGGACGTATTCACTGCTTGAGAAAAGCTCATTGCGAGCTGAAACGTCACCTTAAGATGTGATTAAATCCTGCACATTTTTTCACTTTGGATAATGGAGTGCTGCCTCTTTTTTTGATATTATATGAACTTGGATGATCGGTGGATTGGTTATCTGGGGGCCTTGCACCCAAAGATAAGTATACCTGTGCTGTTCCTTTTTTCTTAACTATATATATATATATATACATACATATACACACACACATATATATATATATATATATATATATATTTTGTAGGGATTCACTCGCTCAGGTGCGTTGGAGGAAACAGGAGGCACGTTCTCTTTAAAAGTTCACAGGTTTATTTGCTCTATAAACCAGCAAGGCAGCAAAAAAAGGATAACAGTCCGTACATCAGGCCAACATAACATAAAAGTCCATAGAAGATCTCTGCTCTTCTCAGGCCTGACGGCACTCGGGCTCTGTCTGAAGCCACAGACAGAGAAAGGCTTCTCCGTCTCTTTACACAGACTCCTGTCTGTAGTGTCCAGCTTAGACACACGGAAATCTGTCCACCATGACAGATTCCAACACTCACTCCATGTGCCAAACACACCTCCATTATGTAGCCTGAAACCACACCCAGGAACCCATCACATGATTAGACATGTGGTTCTGACATCACCACAGGTCCTGAAGAAAACATAGACAGGCATGGTTATGCCCCTTACCCAGGGGTGAGGTATATGGGTAGACAGACCCTCCCATCTCTCATAGCTACCCGTAACCCGGACCCAAATATACTAAGCAACTCCTTATTGCTTTATGTGCAAACAGAAAACACTCCGGGTTACATCACAGCGACAAGCCTTCTCTGTGATACATACCTCCCGTCGATTAGACACCCTTTAGCCATGCTACATACTTCCCCCCTCTGCCTAAAGCCGTGGGGCTTGGCACTTGACCCAAACCGACTAGAGACCGCTCTCAGTCGTCCCTGACAGTCAAACCGTCTGTCTAAGTCAGGGCCTGCCACTGAACCCTTACGTCGGTATTCATCATCCCTTTCCGTCACATACTTTGTTAACGATGACCCCTTGTCATCTTGTCTGCTACAGGATCTCCCGCTTAAGTCACTGAGCCCTGAGCTAGCTGAGGAGCCACTATTTCTAGCTCTTCCATCTGACCACCTTCGGTTCTCTCTCGGTCGTTGATCTCTCCTATTGTCTTCCTTCGGAGAGCAGCTCTTCTCTTTACGTCTATATCCTCTGTTAACTTCAGCTTGAGGACTTCCAGGCTTTAGAGCACCTCTTCGCCTCTCTGGCAGCTGTTTATTAACTTGCCGTCTCTCACGTCTCAGCTGCTCTACCTCCCTTAGGTATGCCATACGATATTCCAGAAGCATGCGGATATTCCTAATACTCTCTCTGGATCCAACAACCAGGAACGGAACCATCTCATCTTCATCCATGACCTGGACCTCTTCATCAGCCGGTATCCTCAGTCTCTTCAGACCGGATTTATCCACCATCTCCTGCATCACTCTCCCAAGTTTCCCAATGACTTTCGCCACCAGAGCTTTGGGTACTTGGACTGTGTCTTTCACTAAGCCCAGCCGACTAAGAGCCTTCCTTTCACGCTCTAAACGTCGAACGGCTTCAACTTTCTTCAAAATGATCTTCTGCTTTGTATGGATGCAGTGTAGGTGCATATCCCTCAGGACAGCCACCCGCTTCACTGTGACTTCCCTATTAGACAGTATCACCAACTGTTTAGTCTCTGGTGCCCAGTGCACACTACAGGCTTCCACTGCTTTTCTGAAGGCATCATGCACACCTTCACCGAAACAGGCTTCTTGCACCTCTTCAGGTACATCAATCACGGTCTTGAAGAGCAGGGTCTCACTCTCTTCAAAGACAGATGGCTCCCTTTTTGCCTCTGACCTTTCCACCAAGACGTCTGTCACGACCGGGTGACTCTCTTGTTCCGCTTTTAGCACGAACTCTTCCTCAGTCTTTTCTTCCGCTTGAGCCTTCGTCAAAATGGGCATTGGCAACTCCTCTGCCAGGCAGCGATGTTCCTCCTCTCTCTGGAGAAGCTCCTGCTGATGCTTTTCTTGAGCCATTCTGAGCACGTCCATATCTCTCACTATGGGCCTATTCATGGCCTGACACGCTGATAGGTGACCTCTGAGTTCAACGACCTCCTTCTCTATGTCACCCACTTTGTGTTCAATTGCTTGCCTCAGGACCCTTTCTCGTTCGACTGTTTCCCTAAACAGCTCTATGTTATGGTCCTGCTCTCTTTTGGCCAGCACATGTAGATTTTCAGAAGAACTCTCTCTTGCCCACCCAGACTCTGCCTCTTCAGAGTTCCAGCTGTTTCTGCATCCAGCTCTATGGTCTCTCCTGGGCTCTCTGTCTGTTTACTCTTTGGTACCTCTGGACTCTTGGTAACCTCAGAGTTCTCCATCTCTTCAGCATCAGGTACGTCATCATACTGAGCCAATTCACTCTTTCCAGGCATTGTAGATGTGGGTCTACTACAGGTCTGTTCTAACCCCAGCCCGTCACTAACTATCTCAGTGTTAGGGTTTGTCAGAGATAAAGTGACCTCCTCATCAAGGACAGTAACCTGATCTGTACCTGACCCTGTCTCTTCCTCATCATCTCTCTTCTCAGAGGGTGTAGCCTGTCCCGCCTTTTTGCGTCCCCCGCGACGAGATGAAGATTTGTGACTTTTACTCTGCTCCTCCTTATTGTACTCTTTTCCCTTTGCGCTTGAATCACAGTCTGAACAGGAGTCACCCCCTCTCACTCTGTCATCCTGGAACAGCAAGTCCCCACTTAAACAGGTGTCAGACCCACACTTTCTTCCAGTCACCCGGAACTCTGGACTGTCGACCTTAGGTGTCGCTATCTCCTTTTCATTCATTACACCACTCAGAATCTCTACAGCCGCCTCTTGTAGTGGGGCTCCCTTAGGGTCATTCTGTCTCTGTTCCAAGCAATCAGACACTCCCCTTTCCTCCCACAAGTCCCAAAACCTTTCAAAGTCCTGGCCAATTACAACAGGGAATGGCAAGTCTGAGACTACAGGTACATCATGGCTGGCAATAACAGTGGGCGTCTCAATGATTACCCTGGACACCGGATAATCCCTAGCGACCCCATGAACGCAGTGGACTTCCATCTTCCTTCCGGGAATCAGATAGACAGGGAGTGTGGCGCTCACCAGCGTCACCAGGCTCCCTGAGTCCAGAAGCCCAGTCACGCACACTCCATTGACTTCTATAGAACAGCTCTGTGTCATTTTGTCAGATGAAAAGTCAGTACAACATTCTGAACATGCGCTGTTCAAATACTGAACTCAGCAACAGTCCATCAGCGCATTCACCGCCACCCCTTTTTTGGACTCCACCCCCTTTTGGGTTACCGCCCCCTTGTGGACCATTTTCTCCTTTAGGGCCACCACCCCTTTTAGGGACTCCACCCCCTTTTGGGCAACTACCCCCTTTTGGGATGCCGCCCCTTTTTTGGGATGCCCGGCCCCTTTTTGGCCAACCATAATTATTTGGGGTCACCGCTCCGTTTTGGGACTCCACCCCACTTTTAGGGACACCACCCCACTCTGGGGTACACCCCGTGGACTTCCCACAGAACTCTCAGGCCCCTGTTCGCCCAGCACACCAATGTGACTCTGGCCCTTTAAGAGTCTGCACTGTCATGATTCCCAATGGCAGGGACATGGGCAAAAACGGACTAGCTCTAGGAAGATGGTATCTCAGGTAACCGCGATGCTCAACCTAACACGCAAATAAAAGTAGCCAGGGGGTGTGCCTACGTTGTATCCCTAGACACCTCGCGCCAGCTGGAGAGCTAACTACCCCTAGAAGAGGAATACACAGACCTGGCTTGCCTCCAGGGAAACCCCAAAAGTTATAGTAGCCCCCCACATGTAATAACGGTTAGGTAAGAGGAAAACACGTACGCAGCATGAATATAGATTCAGCAAAGAGAGGCCCTCTGACTAGATAGATGAAAATACAGAAGAGGACTTCGCGGTTACCTCAAAACCCTAAGCAGCCATCCTGAAACTACCTTAACTCCGTTATCAACTCATGACACCGGAGTAGTAATTTCAGATCACTAGAGCTTCCAGCAGCACGAGAAATATAAATGCATGCTGGACAAAACAAACACAAAAAAGCCAAAGATTTCAACTTAGCTGAATTGCAGACTTGGAGCAGGTAGCAAGCAACAGAGATGCTCTGGTAACATTGATTGCCGGCACTAGAGTGACTGAGAAGCCAGACTAAATAGGAAACTCCCAATTTCCTGATGAAAACAGGTGCACTGGAAACACAAGACCAAAGTCAACCAGTACCACCAGTAGCCACCAGAGGGAGCCAAAAACAGAATTCACAACAGTACCCCCCCCTTAAGGAGGGGGCACCGAACCCTCATGAGAACCACCAGGGCGATCTGGATGCGCCCTATGAAAGGCGCGAACCAAATCAGAGGCATGAACATCAGAGGCAGTCACCCAAGAATTATCCTCCTGACCGTATCCCTTCCATTTAACCAGATATTGAAGTCTCCGTCTGGAAATACGAGAGTCCAAAATCTTCTCCACAACATACTCCAATTCACCCTCCACCAGCACAGGAGCAGGAGGCTCAACAGAAGGAACAACCGGTACCTCGTACCTCCGCAACAACGACCTATGGAAGACATTATGAATGGTGAAAGATGCTGGAAGGTCCAAACGAAAAGATACAGGATTAAGAATCTCCAAAATCTTATAAGGACCTATGAACCGAGGTTTGAACATAGGAGAAGAGACCTTCATAGGGACAAAACGAGAAGACAACCACACCAAGTCTCCAACACGGAGATGATGACCCACACGACGATGACGATTAGCAAACTGCTGAGTCTTCTCCTGAGACAACTTCAAATTGTCCACCACATGACTCCAAATCCGGTGCAGTCTATCCACCACAGAATCCACTCCAGGACAATCCAAAGACTCCACCTGACCAGACGAAAAACGAGGGTGAAACCCTGAATTGCAAAAGAAAGGAGAAACCAGAGTAGCAGAACTGGCCCGATTATTGAGGGCAAACTCTGCCAACGGCAAAAAGGCGACCCAATCATCCTGATCAGCAGACACAAAACACCTCAAATACGTCTCCAAGGTCTGATTAGTTCGCTCCGTCTGGCCATTAGTCTGAGGATGGAACGCAGACGAAAAAGACAAATCAATGCCCATCCTGGCACAGAACGCTCGCCAGAACCTAGACACAAATTGAGATCCTCTGTCAGACACGATGTTTTCCTGGATACCATGTAAGCGAACCACATTCTGAAAAAATAAAGGAACCAACTTCGATGAAGAAGGCAATTTGGGCAAGGGTACCAAATGAAGCATCTTAGAAAAACGGTCACACACCACCCAAATGACGGACATTTTCTGAGAAACCGGGAGATCCGAGATAAAGTCCATAGAGATGTGCGTCCACGGCCTCTTCGGAATAGGCAAGGACAACAACAATCCACTAGCCCGAGAACAGCAAGGCTTGGCTCGAGCACAAACATCACAAGACTGTACAAAGGTACGCACATCCCGAGACAGGGAAGGCCACCAGAAGGACCTGGCCACCAAATCTCTGGTACCAAAAATTCCAGGGTGGCCCGCCAACACAGAAGAATGAACCTCTGAGATGACTCTACTGGTCCACTCATCTGGAACAAACAATCTCCCAGACGGACAACGATCAGGCCTATCAGTCTGAAACTCCTGCAAAGCACGTCGCAAGTCTGGGGAGACAGCAGACAAAATCACTCCATCCTTAAGGATACCCGTAGGCTCAGAATCACCAGAGGAGTCAGGCTCAAAACTCCTAGAAAGAGCATCTGCCTTCACATTTTTCGAGCCCGGCAAGTATGAAACCACAAAATTAAACCGAGAGAAAAACAATGACCAGCGCGCCTGTCTAGGATTCAGACGCCTGGCGGACTCAAGGTAAATCAGATTCTTGTGATCAGTCAAGACCACCACCTGATGTCTAGCACCCTCAAGCCAATGACGCCACTCCTCAAATGCCCACTTCATAGCCAAGAGCTCCCGATTACCTACATCATAATTTCGCTCGGCGGGCGAAAACTTTCGAGAGAAGAATGCACATGGTCTCATCACTGAGCAATCGGGACTTTTCTGCGACAAAACCGCCCCCGCTCCAATCTCGGAAGCATCAACCTCAACCTGAAAAGGGAGCGAAACATCAGGCTGGCGCAACACAGGGGCAGAAGAAAAGCGGCGCTTAAGCTCCCGAAAGGCCTCCACAGCCGCAGAGGACCAATTGGCAACATCAGCACCCTTCTTAGTCAAATCAGTCAGAGGTTTAGCAACACTTGAAAACCCAGTTATAAATCGACGATAGAAATTAGCAAAGCCCAAGAACTTCTGAAGACTCTTCAGGGAAGTAGGCTGCGTCCAATCACAAATAGCCCGAACCTTGACAGGATCCATCTCAACAGAAGAAGGGGAAAAAATATACCCCAAAAAGGAGATCTTCTGAACCCCAAAGATACACTTTGAACCCTTTACAAACAGAGAATTGGACCGCAAAACCTGAAAAACCTTCCTAACCTGTTGAACATGCGACTCCCAGTCATCCGAAAAAATCAAAATATCATCCAAATACACAATCATAAACTTATCCAGGTATTTACGGAAAATATCGTGCATAAAGGACTGAAAGACTGAAGGAGCATTAGAAAGACCAAAAGGCATTACCAAATACTCAAAATGGCCCTCGGGCGTATTAAATGCAGTTTTCCACTCATCTCCCTGCCTGATCCGCACCAAATTATACGCACCCCGAAGATCAACCTTAGAGAACCACTTTGCCCCTTTAATACGAGCAAATAAATCAGTCAATAGTGGCAAAGGATACTGGTATTTGACTGTAATCTTATTCAACAGGCGATAATCAATACAGGGCCTCAGGGAGCCATCTTTTTTACCCACGAAAAAAAAACCTGCTCCTAAAGGGGATGAGGATGGACGGATATTTCCCTTTTCCAAGGACTCCTTAATATACTCTCGCATAGCAGCATGCTCAGGCACAGATAGATTGAACAAACGACCCTTGGGAAACTTGCTGCCCGGAATCAAGTCTATAGCACAATCGCAATCCCGGTGAGGGGGGAGAGAACTAAGTTTAGGCTCCTCAAAAACATCACCATAATCAGACAAAAATGCCGGAATTTCAGAGGGAGTAGATGAAGCAATGGAAACCAAAGGTACTTCCCCATGAGCCCCCTGACATCCCCAGCTTAACACAGACATTGTTTTCCAGTCAAGGACTGGATTATGAGTTTGCAACCATGGCAATCCAAGCACTAAGACATCATGCAAGTTATGCAACACAAGGAAGCGAATCACCTCCCGATGGTCAGGAGTCATACACATAGTCACTTGTGTCCAGAACTGTGGTTTATTCCTAGCCAAAGGTGTGGAGTCGATACCCTTCAGAGGGATAGGAACTTCCAAAGGCTCTAGGCTAAACCCACAACGTCTGGCAAAGGACCAATCCATAAGACTCAAGGAAGCGCCAGAATCCACATAGGCATCCACAGTAATAGTTGATAATGAACAGATCAAAGTTACAGACAAAATAAACTTAGACTGTAAGGTGCCAATTGCAAAAGACTTATCAACCTTTTTTGTGCGTTTAGAGCATGCTGATATAACATGAGCAGAATCACCACAGTAGAAGCACAACCCATTTTTCCGCCTATAATTCTGCCGTTCACTTCTGGACAGAATTCTATCACATTGCATAATCTCCGGTGCCTGCTCAGAAGACACCGCCAAATGGTGCACAGGTTTGCGCTCCCGTAAACGCCGATCAATCTGAATAGCCATAGTCATGGATTCATTCAGACATGTGGGCGTAGGAAACCCCACCATGACATCTTTAACGGCGTCAGAGAGACCTTCTCTGAAATTCGCCGCCAGGGCGCACTCATTCCACTGAGTAAGCACAGACCATTTTCGAAATTTTTGACAATATACTTCAGCTTCATCATGCCCTTGAGAGAGGGCTAGCAAGGCCTTTTCAGCCTGAATCTCCAAATTAGGTTCCTCATAGAGCAACCCCAGTGCCAGAAAAAACGCATCCACATTGAGCAGCGCAGGATCCCCTGGTGCCAATGCAAATGCCCAATTCTGGGGGTCACCCCGCAACAAGAAAATAACAATTTTAACCTGCTGAGCGGGGTCTCCAGCGGAACGAGATCTCAGAGAAAGATACAATTTACAATTGTGCTTAAAATTCAAAAAGCGAGATCTATCTCCATAAAAGAACTCAGGTATAGGGATCTTGGGTTCAGACATAGGAGCATGTATAACATAGTCTTGGATATTTTGAACCTTAGAGGCAAGAGTATTAAGATTAGAAGCTAAACTCTGGATATCCATTTCTCAACAGCAGAGATCTGAGCCATTCAGGGGTTAAGAGGAGAGAAAAAAAAAACAAAAACAAAAAAAACAGCAGATTGCAATTATGGCTAGACAGAACCTCTGAGTAAAAAAAAAAAGTGTCAGAAACTTCTTTTTCCTCTCCTTCTTTAGCCAATACCTTTAATACATTCGGGCCGGCAATACTGTCATGATTCCCAATGGCAGGGACATGGGCAAAAACGGACTAGCTCTAGGAAGATGGTATCTCAGGTAACCGCGATGCTCAACCTAACACGCAAATAAAAGTAGCCAGGGGGTGTGCCTACGTTGTATCCCTAGACACCTCGCGCCAGCCGGAGAGCTAACTACCCCTAGAAGAGGAATACACAGACCTGGCTTGCCTCCAGGGAAACCCCAAAAGTTATAGTAGCCCCCCACATGTAATAACGGTTAGGTAAGAGGAAAACACGTACGCAGCATGAATATAGATTCAGCAAAGAGAGGCCCTCTGACTAGATAGATGAAAATACAAAAGAGGACTTCGCGGTTACCTCAAAACCCTAAGCAGCCATCCTGAAACTACCTTAACTCCGTCATCAACTCATGACACCGGAGTAGTAATTTCAGATCACTAGAGCTTCCAGCAGCACGAGAAATATAAATGCATGCTGGACAAAACAAACACAAAAAAGCCAAAGATTTCAACTTAGCTGAATTGCAGACTTGGAGCAGGTAGCAAGCAACAGAGATGCTCTGGTAACATTTATTGCCGGCACTAGAGTGACTGAGAAGCCAGACTAAATAGGAAACTCCCAATTTCCTGATGAAAACAGGTGCACTGGAAACACAAGACCAAAGTCAACCAGTACCACCAGTAGCCACCAGAGGGAGCCAAAAACAGAATTCACAACACTGCACACATTAAACCAGCAATGTCTCTTTTTTTTTTTTCTTTTGCTGCAGCTGCAGCTCCGACTGCTGCAGAACCTCTTGCTGCAACTGCACTGCACGTAACCACCGCAGACTTCGTGGACCCGCCGATCCACAGCAACCTTCGTAACCCCGCCGAGTTACAGCAAGATGCCTTCAGTCTTCGTGGCCCCGCCGATCCACAGCAAACACCTGCACATGTGCTTTATAGAAAAGCGGTCAGAACTCTGGTCTGTTACGCACCCAGCTTTACACACAGCCCAAACATAGCTTTTCCACTGACCCCGGTCAGTACAATGCACGGTTTTCAGACCGTCACCCGTTGGCAACTTCACGGGTTCCTGGACACCCCTCGGCCTCAGAGATGCCCAGACACACTGTCTCTGTTTTCTTCCACTCTGACCCCAGTCAGTATACACGGACACCTGTCCGTTACCTGTTGGTGCCGGCCACACAGGTTCCCGGATCCCTCTTCTTCTCCTCAGAGGTATCCCAAAACAGTAGTTTCTCACTGACCCCGATCAGTTTTTACTCACGGTTGTCAATACCGTCCAATCTTCTGGCTCAGACCAGCCAGCGCTGCAAGACGTACTCCTTGGATCTTTTGCCCGCATCCAAAACACCAATTGTAGGGATTCACTCGCTCAGGTGCGTTGGAGGAAACAGGAGGCACGTTCTCTTTAAAAGTTCACAGGTTTATTTGCTCTATAAACCAGCAAGGCAGCAAAAAAAGGATAACAGTCCGTACATCAGGCCAACATAACATAAAAGTCCATAGAAGATCTCTGCTCTTCTCAGGCCTGACGGCACTCGGGCTCTGTCTGAAGCCACAGACAGAGAAAGGCTTCTCCGTCTCTTTACACAGACTCCTGTCTGTAGTGTCTAGCTTAGACACACGGAAATCTGTCCACCATGACAGATTCCAACACTTACTCCATGTGCCAAACACACCTCCATTATGTAGCCTGAAACCACACCCAGGAACCCATCACATGATTAGACATGTGGTTCTGACATCACCACAGGTCCTGAAGAAAACATAGACAGGCATGGTTATGCCCCTTACCCAGGGGTGAGGTATATGGGTAGCCAGACCCTCCCATCTCTCATAGCTACCCGTAACCCGGACCCAAATATACTAAGCAACTCCTTATTGCTTTATGTGCAAACAGAAAACACTCCGGGTTACATCACAGCGACAAGCCTTCTCTGTGATACATACCTCCCGTCGATTAGACACCCTTTAGCCATGCTACAATATATATATATATATATTACATACACAGAGGGAAGAGTGCCAGGGAGGCTAGTCCTGATCTGGCTCACCCCAATAAGTTTGCTAAGTTGGCAGATGAGGGGAGTGCCAGTACAGGGGTAGCACTGCTGCAGCCAGGCATGTCCTCTGAAAGCCGGAGGAGTGACTGCTCCAGTAAGGAGGGAAATAGGAGAGCAGGGCAGGTCAGACAGGTGCTGGTAGTGGGGGACTCAATTATTAGGGGAACAGATAGGGCAATCTGTCACAAAGACAGGGATCGTCGAACGGTGTGCTGCCTACCTGGCGCTCGAGTCCGACACATCGCTGATCGGGTGGACAGATTACTGGGAGGGGCTGGTGAGGACCCAGCGGTCATGGTGCACATTGGCACAAATGACAAAGTTAGAGGTAGGTGGAAGGTCCTTAAAGATGATTTCAGGGAATTAGGCTGCAAGCTGAAAGCAAGGACCTCCAACGTGGTATTTTCTGAAATACTGCCTGTACCACGTGCCACGCCAGAGAGGCAACGGGAGATTAGGGAGGTTAATAAGTGGCTCAAGAATTGGTGTAGGAAGGAGGGGTTTGGGTTCCTGCAGAACTGGGCCGACTTCTCAGTTGGCTACAGGCTCTACGCTAGGGATGGGCTGCACCTCAATGGGGAAGGTGCAGCTGTGCTGGGGGAGAAAATGGCTAGAAGGTTGGAGGAGTGTTTAAACTAGGGAATGGGGGGGAGGGTATTCAATTTATAGGAGGGGAAGATAGGGCAGATAGAGACCTGGGCACAAATAAGGAAGTTGGGGGTGGCGGTGGCATGGGGGGTGGGGTTAGAACAGTTAGTAATTTAAGAAAGAATAAAGGTACAGAGAGGAACATCAAGTGCATGTATACTAATGCCAGAAGCCTCGCCAACAAAATGGACGAATTAGAACTAATGTTGTTGGAACATAATTATGACATGGTGGGGATATCTGAGACATGGCTGGATGAGAGCCATGACTGGGCTGTTAACTTGCAGGGCTATAGCCTTTTCAGAAATGACCGTACAGATAAGCGAGGGGGTGGGGTGTGTCTGTTTGTAAAATCGACCTTAAAACCCATCCTGCGTGATAATATAGGTGAATCTAATGAAAATGTAGAGTCCCTGTGGGTGGAGATAAGGGGAGGGGGAAAAAAAAAAATTACTGATAGGGGTTTGTTATAAATCTCCAAAAATAATGGAAGCAATGGTGTTATGACCCCAATGGCAGAGGGTCTCAGAAATAATTTCTAAGTCTGCAAACACAAAAAACCAGCTCATAGGGCAGTGGTAACTGGGCTGACCATATATCTAATCCTAGCACCACAAATAACAGCAGCCGGGGAACGTTCCTACGTTGGTTCTAGACGTCTCGCGCCAGCCGGAGAACTAGCTAACCCTAGAAGGGAAAAGAAAGACCTTTCTTGCCTCCAGAGAATAGACCCCAAAAGTTGGATACAAGCCCCCAACAAATAATAACGGTGAGGTAAGAGGAAAAGACAAACATAAGAATGAGCTAGGTATTTAGCAAAGAGAGGCCCACTAGCTAATAGCAGAATATAGAAAGATAACTTATATGGTCAGCAAAAACCCTATCAAAAATATCCACACTGGAAATTCAAGAACCCCCGAACCATCTAACGGCCCGGGGGGAGAACACCAGCCCCCTAGAGCTTCCAGCAAGATCAGGAATCACATTTAGTACAAGCTGGACAAAAATGAGAGCAAGCAAATAACCCAAAAAACAAAGAAGCAGGACTTAGCTTAATTTTGCACGAACCAGGACCAGCAGATAGGAGCAAACAGAATGTGTCTGATTACAACGATGCCAGGCACTGGACTAAGGTTCCAGGAGGTTTATATAGCAACACCCCTGAAGTAACGACCCAGCTGGGTGCAAACTGAGGGAAGAAAATCCCAGAGTCATATCACTAGTAACCACAAGAGGGAGCCAAAAAGTCTAATTCACAACACAATGGAGAATATCCTCGTAAAGCAAATAGATGAAGCTGCGACTCAAGGAGAAGTCATTATTATGGGGGACTTCAACTACCCTGAAATAGATTGGGGAACAGAAACCTGCAGTTCCAGTAAAGGTAATCGGTTTTTGACAACTATGAGAGACAATTACCTTTCACAGCTGGTTCAGGGCCCAACAAGAAGGGGGGCACTGCTAGACCTAATATTAACCAACAGGCCAGACCGCATATCAAATATAAGGGTTGGGGGCCACTTGGGGAATAGTGATCACAAAATAATAAGTTTTCATGTCTCCTTTAATAAGATGTGTAGTAGAGGGGTGACAAGGACACTAAACTTCAAGAGGGCAAATTTCCAACGGATGAGAGAGGATCTTGGTGCAATTAACTGGGACGATATCCTGAGACATAAAAGTACACAAAGTAAATGGGAGACATTTATTAGCATCCTGGATAGGACCTGTGCACAGTATATACCGTATGGGAATAAACATACTAGAAATAGGAGGAAACCAATATGGCTAAATAGAGCTGTAAGGGGCGCAATAAGGGACAAAAAGAAAGCATTTAGAGAATTAAAGGAAATAGGTAGTGAGGAGGCATTAAATAAATACAAAAAATTAAATAAATTATGTAAAAAGCAAATCAAGGCAGCAAAGATTGAGACAGAGAGACTCATTGCCAGAGAGAGCAAAAATAACCCCAAAATATTCTTTAACTACATAAATAGTAAGAAACTAAAAAATGATAGTGTTGGCCCCCTTAAAAATAGTCTGGGTGAAATGGTGGATGAGGATGAGGAAAAAGCCAATATGCTAAATGACTTTTTTTCATCAGTATTTACAAAAGAAAATCCCATGGCAGCCAATATGACTAGTGATAATAATTCCCAATTTAATGTTACCTGCTTAACCCAGCAGGAAGTACGGCGGCGTCTAAAAATCACAAAAATTGACAAATCTCCGGGCCCGGATGGGATACACCCCCGAGTACTGCAGGAATTAAGTACAGTCATTGATAGACGATTATTTTTAATCTTTAAAGAGTCCATAATAACAGGGTCTGTACCACAGGACTGGCGTATAGCAAATGTGGTGCCAATATTCAAAAAGGGGACAAAAACTGAACTCGGAAATTATAGGCCTGTAAGTTTAACCTCTACTGTGGGTAAAATCCTGGAGGGCATTCTAAGGGATGCTATACTGGAGTATCTGAAGAGGAATAACCTCATGACCCAGTATCAGCACGGGTTTACTAGGGACCGATCATGTCAGACTAATTTGATCAGCTTCTATGAAGAGGTAAGTTCCGGTCTGGACCAAGGGAACCCAGTAGATGTAGTGTATATGGACTTTTCAAAAGCTTTTGATACGGTGCCACACAAAAGGTTGATACATAAAATGAGAATAATGGGGAAAGGGGAAAGTATGTGCAAGTGGGTTGAGAGTTGGCTCAGGGATAGGAAACAAAGGGTGGTTATTAATGGAGCACACTCGGACTGGGTCGCGGTTAGTAGTGGGGTACCACAGGGGTCAGTATTGGGCCCTCTTCTTTTTAACATATTTATTAATGACCTTGTAGGGGGCATTCAGAGTAGAATTTCAATATTTGCAGATGACACTAAACTCTGCAGGGTAATCAATACAGGGGAGGACAATTTTATATTACAAGATGATTTATGTAAACTAGAAGCTTGGGCTGATAAATGGCAAATGAGCTTTAATGGGGATAAATGTAAGGTCATGCACTTGGGTAGAAGTAATAAGATGTATAACTATGTGCTTAATTCTAAAACTCTGGGCAAAACCGTCAATGAAAAAGACCTGGGTGTATGGGTGGATGACAAACTCATATTCAGTGGCCAGTGTCAGGCAGCTGCTACAAAGGCAAATAAAATAATGGGATGTATTAAAAGAGGCATAGATGCTCATGAGGAGAACATAATTTTACCTCTATACAAGTCACTAGTGCGACCACACTTAGAATACTGTGCACAGTTCTGGTCTCCGGTGTATAAGAAAGACATAGCTGAACTGGAGCGGGTGCAGAGAAGAGCGACCAAGGTTATTAGAGGACTGGGGGATTTGCCATACCAAGATAGGTTATTACACTTGGGGCTATTTAGTTTGGAAAAACGAAGACTAAGGGGTGATCTTATGTTAATGTATAAATATATGAGGGACAGTACAAAGACCCTTCTGCTGATCTTTTTAATCATAGACCGGTGACAGGGACAAGGGGGCATCCTCTACGTCTGGAGGAAAAGAGGTTTAAGCATAATAACAGACGCGGATTCTTTACTGTAAGAGCAGTGAGACTATGGAACTCTCTGCCGTATGATGTTGTAATGAGTGACTCATTGCTTAAATTTAAGAGGGGACTGGATGCCTTTCTGGAAAAGTATAATGTTACAGGGTATATATATATTAGATTCCTTGATAAGGCGTTGATCCAGGGAACTAGTCTGATTGCCGTATGTGGGGTCGGGAAGGAATTTTTTTCCCCATGATGGAGCTTACTCTTACCACATGGGTTTTTTTTGCCTTCCCCTGGATCAACATGTTAGGGCATGCTAGGCTATGGGTTGAACTAGATGGACTTAAAGTCTTCCTTCAACCTTAATAACTATGTAACTATGTAACTATGTAAAAATTAAAAGACCACTGCAAAATGTTCAGTTTGTCTGATTTTTCTCTTTATAGGTATATTTTTGAGTAAAATGTAAATTGTTCATTTATTCAAGAAACTTCTGACAACATGTCTTCGAATTTCCAAGCAATACATTTTTTAAGTTTTTTCTGAAAAAGAAAAATGGTCAAAATTAACCCCTTCACCCCCGGAGCTTTTTCCGTTTTTTCGTTTTCGTTTTTCGCTCCCCACCTTCCCAGAGCCATAACTTTTTTATTTTTCCGTCAATTTGGCCATGTGAGGGCTTATTTTTTGTGGGACGAGTTGTACTTTTGAATGACATCATTGGTTTTACCATGTCGTGTACTAGAAAATGGGAAAAAAATTCCAAGTGCGGTGAAATTGCAAAAAAAGTGCAATCCCACACTTGTTTTTTGCTTGGCTTTTTTGCTAGGTTCACTAAATGCTAAAACTGACCTGCCATTATGATTCTCCAGGTCACTACGAGTTCAGAGACACCTAAATTGCGCCATTTTCCGATACTCGTAGCGTCTCCATTTTTCATGATCTGGGGTCGGTTGAGGGCTTATTTTTTGCATGCCAAGACGGCGTTTTTAATTATACCATTTCGGTGCAGATATGTTCTTTTGATCGCCCGTTATTGCATTTTAATGCAATGTCGCGGCGACCAAAAAAACTTAATTCTGGCGTTTCGATTTTTTTTCTCGTTACGCCGTTTAGCAATCAGGTTAATGCTTTTTTTATTGATAGATCGGGCGATTCTGAACGCGGCGATACCAAATATGTGTAGATTTGATTTTTTTTTATTGATTTATTTTGATTGAGGCGAAAGGGGGGTGATTTAAACTTTTATGTTTTTTTTATTTTTTTCACATTTTTTTAAACTTTTTTTTTTTACTTTTGCCATGCTTCAATAGCCTCCATGGGAGGCTAGAAGCAGGCACAACGCGATCGGCTCTGCTATGTAGCAGCGATCATCAGATCGCTGCTACACAGCAGAATTGCAGGTGTGCTGTGAGCGCTGACAACAGGGGGTAGCTCACAGCAGGCCGGCATCAGTAACCATAGAGGTCTCAAGGACCTCTATGGTTACCTTCCTGATGCATCGCCGACCCCCGATCATGTGACGGGGTCGGCGATGACGTCATTTCCGGCCGCCCGGCCGGATGCGGTAGTTAAATGCCGCTGTCTGCGTTTGACAGCGGCATTTAACTAGTTAATAGGTGCGGGCAGATCGCGATTCTGCCCGCGCCTATTGCGGGCACATGTCAGCTGTTCAAAACAGCTGACATGTCCTGGCTTTGATGCGGGCTCACCGCGGAGCCCTGCATCAAAGCAGGGGAGCCGACATCGGACGGAATAGTGCGTCCGATGTCGGTAAGGGGTTAAAATAAAAACCCTTGTGCTCTCAGATCTCAAATAATGCAAAGAAAACAAGTTCATAATCATTTACCAATGACAATACTAATATTTTAACTCTGGAAGAGTTCAGAAATCAATATTTTGTGGAATAACCATGATTTTTAACCACAGCTTTCATGCGTATTGGCATGCTTGCCACCAGTCTTTCACACTGCTTCTGGCCCCAAAATGTAAGCAGTTCTTCTTTGTTTGATGGCTTGTGACTATCCATCATCCTCCTGATTACATTCCAGGGGTTCAGGTCTGGAGATTGGGCTGCCCATGACAGGGATTTGATGTGGTGGTCTATTAATTTTTGCCAGAGGGGGAGTAGAGCTATTAGGCTACTCTCACACTTCCGTCGTTTGACCAACGTCGTAATGCGCCGTTTTGGAGAAAATGACGCATCCTGCAAAGTTGCCCGCAGGATGCTTTTTTTCTTCATAGACTTGCATTAGTGTCGCATTGTGACGTATGGCCATACGTTGCATGCGTCATCCACTGGATGCGTCGGGTTTTGGCGGACCGTCGTCTCGGAAAAACGTTCAAGGGAACGTTTTTCCGTACGTTGCATCCAGTGTTTCACACTGCGCATGCCCAGCAGGAAATATCATAGTTATTAAGGTTGAAGGAAGACTGTAAGTCCATCTAGTTCAACCCATAGCCTAACCTAACATGCCCTAACATATCGCTCTCATGATCTTTCCTGCTCGTCAACGCAGACGGAAATGTGAAAGCAAACACTTCCGTCGGTACATCGCGCCGACGCTTCGTGACGGCCCCGTACCGACGGAAGTGTGAAAGAAGCCTAAGTAGTCCTGAGTAGGGTTGAGCGACTTTCATTTTTTTAAGATCGAGTGTCCAAAGTCGAGTCGAGTGAAGTCGATGCAAGTCAATGGGGAAGCATAGTCGGCAGTGAGTGGAGGCCAGGAAAACAACTACAGTGCCCATTTTAATGCCAAAAACATCCATTCTTGTTTCTGAAGCTTGTCAATCTTAATTAACTTTATAATAATAGTTGGGCATTGGAAATTGGGGGTCATTTGGCAAAAGTTGTGGGGGGTAGGGCTGGTTCAAGGTTTTAGTGGGCCCAGGAAACGTGGACTACGTCACGGCGGTGGAGCAGTGTGAGGTAAGTATTTCAACTTTGCAAGTGCTGTGATCCTGAGCAAGCAGGGAGGCCCACTCGTTCGCATCGGCACTGGCACAGGGCCCCTCAAAGTACGGCGGTGTGTTTGCACGGCGGGGGCGCCTCCCACCTGCAGCGACACTTTTGCGTACTCTGAGGGGCCCTGTGCCTGTGACGTCGCCAACGAGTATGCCCCCCTACCTGTTGAAGAAACCTGCACTTTCATCTGCACCTTCCTCTTTGTCCCTGTGTAAGGTGGTATAGTATGCGGGAAGGGGAACCTGACTTTCAGCAGGGTCAGATTGTGGCTGTGTAGCGTGCAAGGGGAATGTAGTGGTCTGGGTCAAAGTACCACAAGACTCATCTAGCACCGGCTGGGCAATGGGCAGGATGAGGAGGAAACACCCAAATAATAAAGTGGGTAAAATGCAATTCAAAATTGGTAACAGGACTAACCAGGTGGCATTGCTTAGTTCAGTGGAGTAGAAAACCCAGGTGCGGCACACACTGTTACTAGGCCCAACCAAAGTAGTAGGCCAACTGCAGTTTATTTATTTAAAATGTAAGCCGAAAGCCTGAACATTGAAGGTCAGGACAACAAAACAGGAGAAAACCTAGTAGCGTCAGACACCGTTTTAAGGGCCCCAACCACAAATTTTAAAAACAACTACTTAACGAGAGCCTTAAGATTGAAGCTCAGCTTTATACAGTGGAGGACAACACCAGGGAGCGTCAGACACCGTTAGTAGGCCCCAACCACCAATTTTTAAAAACAACTACTTAATGAGAGCCTGAAGGTTGAAGCTCAGACAAGGAAACCTGGAGGAGAACACCCAGGAGGAGGAGAACACCCAGGAGGAGGAGAACACCCAGGAGCGTCAGACACCGTTAGTAGGCCCCAACCACCAATTTTTAAAAACAACTACTTAATGAGAGCCTGAAGGTTAAAGCTCAGATTTATACAGTGGAGGACAACACCAAGGAGCGGCACACACCGTTAGTAGGCCCCAACCACCAATTTTTAAAAACAACTACTTAATGAGAGCCTGAAGGTTAAAGCTCAGATTTATACAGTGGAGGACAACACCAGGGAGCGTCAGACACCGTTAGTAGGCCCCAACCACCAATTTTTAAAAAGAACTACTTAATGAGAGCCTGAAGGTTGAAGCTCAGATTTATACAGTGGAGGACAACACCAGGGAGCGGCACACACCGTTAGTAGGCCCCAACCACCAATTTTTAAAAACAACTACTTAATGAGAGTCTGAAGGTTGAAGCTCAGATTTATACAGTGGAGGACAACACCAGGGAGCGTCAGACACCGTTAGTAGGCCCCAACCACCAATTTTTAAAAACAACTACTTAATGAGAGTCTGAAGGTTGAAGCTCAGATTTATACAGTGGAGGACAACACCAGGGAGCATCAGACACCGTTAGTAGGCCCCAACCACCAATTTTTAAAAACAACTACTTAATGAGAGCCTGAAGGTTGAAGCTCAGATTTATACAGTGGAGAACAACACCAGGGAGCGTCAGACACCGTTAGTAGGCCCCAACCACCAATTTTTAAAAACAACTACTTAATGAGAGTCTGAAGGTTGAAGCTCAGATTTATACAGTGGAGGACAACACCAGGGAGCGGCACACACCGTTAGTAGGCCCCAACCACCAATTTTTAAAAACAACTACTTAATGAGAGTCTGAAGGTTGAAGCTCAGATTTATACAGTGGAGGACAACACCAGGGAGCGTCAGACACCGTTAGTAGGCCCCAACCACCAATTTTTAAAAAGAACTACTTAATGAGAGCCTGAAGGTTGAAGCTCAGATTTATACAGTGTAGGACAACACCAGGGAGCGGCACACACCGTTAGTAGGCCCCAACCACCAATTTTTAGAAACAACTACTTAATGAGAGTCTGAAGGTTGAAGCTCAGATTTATACAGTGGAGGACAACACCAGGGAGCATCAGACACCGTTAGTAGGCCCCAACCACCAATTTTTAAAAAGAACTACTTAATGAGAGCCTGAAGGTTGAAGCTCAGATTTATACAGTGGAGGACAATTTGAATTAGGGACTGCAGACAGACTTAGTAGGCTATCCCCTGTGGACCATGCATCCACCACATTAACTCATTGCGCCGTAATGGACACGTAACCTTCCGTGGCCATGCCTACAGGTCCATGCGTCTGTTGTCAGGTGCACCTTTGTACTCACAGATTGCCAGAGTGCATGGACAATGCGGTCTTTTACATGCTGGTGGAGAGCTGGGATGGCTTTTCTCGCAAAAGAAGTGTCGACTGGGTAGCTCGTAGCGTGGTACAGCGTAGTCCATCATGGCTTTATTAATATTAAATAAAATAAATAAATAGGCTCTATGAACTTTAAAATAGGTTCCAGGGGTACACGGGCAGCATTGGTGTGGTCAGTGGAGGACTATTGGGAGGAGGGACCGCAGACAGGCTTACTAGGCCTAAAATAAATAAAAATAGGCTCAAGGCACTTAGAGTTATCTCGCAGGGGTACACAGGCAGCATTGGTGTGGACAGTGGAGGAGGATTGCAAGGAGGGACCGCAGACAGGCTTACTAGGCCTAAAATAAATAAAAATAGGCTCAAGGCACTTAGAGTTATCTCGCAGGGGTACACGGGCAGCATTGGTGTGGTCAGTGGAGGACTATTGGAAGGAGGGACTGCAGACAGGCTTACTAGGCCTAAAATAAATAAAAATAGGCTCAAGGCACTTAGAGTTATCTCGCAGGGGTACACAGGCAGCATTGGTGTGGTCAGTGGAGGAGGATTGCAAGGAGGGACCGCAGACAGGCTTACTAGGCCTAAAATAAATAAAAATAGGCTCAAGGCACGTAGAGTTATCTTGCAGGGGTACACAGGCAGCATTGGTGTGGACAGTGGAGGAGGATTGCAAGGAGGGACCGCAGACAGGCTTACTAGGCCTAAAATAAATAAAAATAGGCTCAAGGCACTTAGAGTTATCTCGCAGGGGTACACAGGCAGCATTGGTGTGGTCAGTGGAGGAGGATTGCAAGGAGGGACGGCAGACAGGCTTACTAGGCCTAAAATAAATTAAAATAGGCTCAAGGCACTTAGAGTTATCTCGCAGGGGTACACAGGCAGCATTGGTGTGGTCAGTGGAGGAGGATTGCAAGGAGGGACCGCAGACAGGCTTACTAGGCCTAAAATAAATAAAAATAGGCTCAAGGCACTTAGAGTTATCTCGCAGGGGTACACAGGCAGCATTGGTGTGGTCAGTGGAGAAGGATTGCAAGGAGGGACCGCAGACAGGCTTAGTAGGCCTAAAATAATTAAAAATAGGCTCAAGGCACTTAGAGTTATCTCGCAGGGGTACACAGGCAGCATTGGTGTGGTCAGAGGAAAACGATTGCAAGGAGGGTCTGACACAGTTAGTACTCCCAAAAAATAAATAGATGTTAATGTCTCGCAAAACAACAAAACAAAAAAAAAAGAAGGGTGGCATACTTAGGTACAGGGGTGGGCTCCTCTGCTGAGTTTCAAACATAGTAATTTGGCACTACGTATTTACTGGTGTCAATATAGGACACTGACCCTGACAATTTTAACTAGCATCATACATGTCAACAAATTGGTATTGTCAGTGCCAGGCATTGAAGGATGTCAGCGCATAGACTAAACATTGTTGGAGCTGTGAGAGATAATTTTGCATGTGGTAGAGCACAGTTTGAGCTGGGGGGGGGCGGTGAACTCTCTTGTGGCCAGCGGTACAGGCCCAGGGCCCCTCATGTTACAACGGTGTGTCTGACGTTGGTTGCGCGCCACCACCGCCAGAGACACTTTATTGTACTATGAGGGATCCATTGGCAGTGCCGTCGACCAAAAGCGGGCACAGCCACCTCTTCAGACAAACGGCACTCTAACGGGTGCTTGCGCAAAGTGGCGAGACCACGGCCCCGTGGGGGGGGTTTCCCATTTAGGGAGGTGTAAACATGTCGTATGCTGGACAAACAGCTGCTGCAAATTAGGAGATTGGAACACTCAGTAAGACCAGTCCACAAGCAAGACCTTTTTATAGGAAAGCTAGGTGTCAGCCGGGAAAGGTGGGGCAAAATAATTTGAAATCCAGGAGTGGTTCATTTTAATGAAGGTTAGATCATCAACATTTTGGGTAGCCAGACGAGTCCTTTTTTCGGTTAATATTGAACCAGCAGCACTGAATACTCTTTCTGATAGCACACTAGCTGCTGGGCAAGCAAGCTCCTGCAATGCATATTCTGCCAATTCAGACCAGGTGTCTAATTTGGATGCCCAGTAATCAAATGGGAATGACGGTTGAGGGAGAACGTCGATAAGGGCTGAAAAATAGTTAGTAACCATACTGGACAAATGTTGTCTCCTGTCACTTTGAATAGATGCTGAAGTACCTGTCCTGTCTGCGGTCATTGCGAAATCACTCCACAACCTGGTCAGAGAACCCCTCTGTCCAACGCCACTTCTGATTTGTGCACCTCTAATACCTCTGCCCTGTAACCCCCTGCAGCTCGTGTGAGAACCATTACTGGCGCTGTGTGCTGGGAATGCCTGAATCAAACGGTCTACAAGAGTTGCTTGTTTGGTTGCTAATATTTGTTCGAGGTTCTCATGTGGCATAATATTTTGCAATTTGCCTTTATAGCGAGGATCAAAGAGGCAGGCCAACCAGTAATCGTCATCGCTCATCATTTTAAGAATGCGTGGGTCCCTTTTGAGGATACATAAGGCATAATCCGCCATGTGGGCCAAAGTTCCAGTAGTCAAATCTGCGGTTGTGCAGGTTTGAGGGGTAGTTACAGGCAAATCTACATCACTTGTCTCCCTAAAAAAACCTGAACCCGGCCTTGCCACACCAGCAATTTCCATTGGACCCGGAGAAGCTTCCTCATTTAAAAAATACTCATCCCCATCATCCTCCTCGTCCTCCTCCTCTTCGCCCGCTACCTCATCCTGTAGACTGCCCTGACCAGACAATGGCTGACTGTCATCAAGGCTTTCCTCTTCCTCGGCTGCAGACGCCTGCTCCTTTATGTGCGTCAAACTTTGCATCAGCAGACGCATTAGGGGGATGCTCATGCTTATTATGGCGTTGTCTGCACTAACCAGCCGTGTGCATTCCTCAAAACACTGAAGGACTTGACAGAGGTCTTGGAGCTTCGACCAATGCACAGCAGACAACTCCATGTCTGCCATCCAACTGCCTGCCCGTGTATGTGTATCCTCCCACAAATACATAACAGCACGCCTCTGTTCGCACAGTCTCTGAAGCATGTGCAGTGTTGAGTTCCACCTTGTTGCAACATCGATGATTAAGCGATGCTGGGGAAGCTTCAAAGACCGCTGATAGTTCTGCATACGGCTAGAGTGTACGGGCGAACGGCGGATATGAGAGCAAAGTCTGCGCACTTTGAGGAGCAGGTCGGGTAACCCCGGATAACTTTTCAGGAAGCACTGCACCACCAGGTTTAAGGTGTGAGCCAGGCAAGGAATGTGTTTCAGTTGGGAAAGGGCTATGGCAGCCATGAAATTCCTTCCGTTATCACTCACTACCTTGCCTGCCTCAAGATGTACAGTGCCCAGCCATGACTGGGTTTCATTCTGCAAGAACTCGGACAGAACTTTCGCGGTGTGTCTGTTGTCGCCCAAACACTTCATTGCCAATACAGCCTGCTGACGCTTGCCACTAGCTGTCCCATAATGGCACACCTGGTGTGCAACAGTGGCAGCTGCGGATGGAGTGGATGTGCGACTCCGGTCTGTGGACGAGCTCTCGCTTCTGCAGGAGGACGAGGAGGAGGATGAGGGGGGGCGAACACCTACAGCCAACTGTTTCCTAGACCGTGGGCTAGGCAGAACTGTCCCAATATTGCTGTCCCCTGTGGACCCTGCATCCACCACATTCACCCAGTGTGCCGTGATGGACACGTAATGTCCCTGGCCATGCCTACTGGTCCATGCATCTGTTGTCAGGTGCACCTTTGTAGTCACAGATTGCCTGAGTGCATGGACGATGCGCTCTTTAACATGGTGGTAGAGGGCTGGGATGGCTTTTCTCGAAAAGAAGTGTCGACTGGGTAGCTCGTAGCGTGGTACAGCGTAGTCCATCAGCACTTTGAAAGCTTCGCTTTCAACTAACCGGTAGGGCATCATCTTTAATGAGATTAGTCTAGCAATGTGGGCGTTCAAACCCTGTGTACGCGGATGCGAGGATGAGTACTTCCTTTTCCTAACGAGAGTCTCATGAAGGGTGAGCTGGACTGGAGAGCTGCATACGGTGGAACTAGCGGGGGTGCCGGTGCACATGGGTGACTGAGAGAGGGTTGGAGATGGTATTCTTGCCGGTGCCCTACATGCAGTGTTTCCTACTACTAACCTCGTAATTCCCTGACTGCTTTAGCCTGGCGACGAAAGCTGCACAGATACTGCAGGTGGTGCAGGAAATGGTGGGCTTACAGGGAGGGAAGGGATGTAGCGTTGCTGACTAGCTTCATTGGCCGAGGGTGCTACAACCTTTAGGGACGTTTGGTAGTTAGTCCAGGCTTGCAAATGCATGGTGGTTAAATGTCTATGCATGCAACTTGTATTTAGACTTTTAAGATTCTGACCTCTGCTTAAGGTAGTTGAACATTTTTGACAGATGACTTTGCGCTGATCATTTGGATGTTGTTTAAAAAAATGCCAGACTGCACTCTTTCTACTATCGGATACCTTTTCAGGCATTGCAGACTGAGCTTCTTTAACCGGATGGCCACGCTGTCCTCCAACTGGTTTTGGTTTTGCCACGCGTTTTTGGCCAGATACGGGCCCGGCAGATGGAACCTGTTGTGATGTTGATGCCTGCTGCGGCTCCTCCTCCTCCGCTTCAGAACTACTGCCGCCTGCACCCTGTTCCCCCAATGGCTGCCAATCGGGGTCAACAACTGGGTCATCTTTGACCTCCTCTTCTATCTCATGTGCAACTTCGTCTGTGTCACCGTGTAAGCCGGTGGTATAGCGGTCGTGACGGGGCACCATAGTCTCAGCTGGGTTTGATTCTGGCTCAGTACACGGCGAGGGCAATGTTCTGGTGTGAGTCAAAGGAACAGCATAGTAATCTGGCTGTGGCTGTGCATCTGTGCACTCCATGTCCGATTCAACTTCTAATGGGCATGGCCTGTTAACTGTTTCACTGTCTAACCCAGGAACGGTATGTGTAAAGAGCTCCATGGAGTAACCCGTTGTGTCGCCTGATGCATCCTTCTCTCTTGTTCTGGGTGAAGAAGACAAGGAAGCGACTTGTCCCTGACCGTGAACATCCACTAACGACGCGCTGCTTTTACATTTAGCACTTTCAGAAGAGGAGGCAAAAGAGCTAGAGGCTGAGTCAGCAAGTAAAGCCAAAACTTGTTCTTGCTGCTCCGGCTTTAAAAGCGGTTTTCCTACTCCCAGAAAAGGGAGCGTTCGAGGCCTTGTGTAGCCAGACGACGAACCTGGCTCAACAACTCGAGACTTAGGTGCTGTATTGCTTTTACCACGACCACCTGATGCTCCACCACCACTACCATCATTACCAGCTGACAATGACCGCCCACGGCCACGACCTCTTCCACCAGACTTCCTCATTGTTTGCAAAACGTAACCAAAGTAACGGTATCTGTTACTGTGAAACAACTTATAAGGTGTACTCAAACTTCTGTAGGATTTATATATACCTTTATAGGTGGCTGACAATGAAAGGAAAATCAGGCCCAATGTTACACACTAGGTTTTATGTGCCCCAATAATTTGAGACAGATGGCACACACAGGACCGGCACTCAAGCACAAATGCCAATCTTAATCTCCCACTATGTTTTTTTTGTCAGGGAGAGTTAAAAAAAAAAAATCCCAGTATGACACACTAGGTTTTATGTGCCCCAATAATTTGAGACAGATGGCACACACAGGACCGGCACTCAAGCACAAATGCCAATCTTAATCTCCCACTATGTTTTTTTTGTCAGGGAGAATTTAAAAACAAACAAAAAAAATTTCCCAGTATGACACACTAGGTTTTATGTGCCCCAATTATTATGATCCCAATGGAAGAGGATCTCAGGGTTTTCAGCAAAGTCTGCAAACATAAAAAACCAGCTCATAGGGAGGTGGTAACTGAGCTGACCGCATACCTGATCCTAACCCACAACTAATAGCAGCCGGGGAACGTACCTACGTTGGTTCTAGACGTCTCTCGCCAGCCGGAGAACTAACTAACCCTTTCAGAGAAAATCAGACCTCACTTGCCTCAAGAGAAAGGTACCCCAAAGTAAAGACACGCCCCCAACAAATAATAACGGTGAGGTAAGAAGAAAGGACAAACGTAAGTATGAACTAGATTCAGCAAAGAGAGGCCCACTATATAATAGCAGAAATATAGAAAGCGAACTTATGCGGTCAGCGAAAAACCCTACAAAAATATCCACGCTGAATATCCAAGAACCCCCGCACCGACTAACGGTGTGGGGGGAGAATATCAGCCCCCTTAGAGCTTCCAGCAAAATCAGGAATCACATTATGAACAAGCTGGACAAAAAACAAAACAATACAAATGATCAAAAGTAAGAAAGCAGGACTTAGCTTATCTTGCAAAAATCAGGACCAGAAGACAGGAGCAACCAGACAAGGACTGATTACATAGATGCCAGGCAATGGACTAAGAATCCAGGAAGTTTAAATAGGAACACCCAGGGTCTAACGAACCAGGTGACTACCAACCTGGGGAAAGACAATCCAAGGACATACCGCTAGTGACCACAAGAGGGAGCCAAAAAGTATAGTTCACAACACCCAATAATTTGAGACAGATGGCACACACAGGACCGGCACTCAAGCACAAATGCCAATCTTAATCTCCCACTATGTTTTTTTTGTCAGGGAGAGTTAAAAAAAAAAAAATCCCAGTATGACACACTAGGTTTTATGTGCCCCAATAATTTGAGACAGATGGCACACACAGGACCGGCACTCAAGCACAAATGCCAATCTTAATCTCCCACTATGTTTTTTTTGTCAGGGAGAATTTAAAAACAAACAAACAAAAATTCCCAGTATGGCACACTAGGTTTTATGTGCCCCAATAATTTGAGACAGATGGCACACACAGGACTGGCACTCAATCACAAATGCCAATCTTAATCTCCCACTATGTTTTTTTTGTCAGGGAGAATTAAAAAAAAAAAATTCCCAGTATGACACACTAGGTTTTATGTGCCCCAATAATTTGAGACAGATGGCACACACAGGACCGGCACTCAAGCACAAATGCCAATCTTAATCTCCCACTATTTTTTTTTTCAGGGAGAATTAAAAAAAAAATAAAAAATTCCCAGTATGACACACTGGGTTTTATGTGCCCCAATAATTTGAGACAGATGGCACACACAGGACCAGCACTCAAGCACAAATGCCAATCTTAATCTCCCACTATTTTTTTTTTTTTTTTCAGGGAGATTTAAAAAAAAAAAAAAAAAAAAAAAAAAAAAAAGGGACTGTCCTACAATTACTATCTCCCTGCAGTAATCTCAGCAAGGTATGGCATGCAGCAATAACAAGGAGTGGACAGCTGCACAACAAAAAAAAACAAAAGTGTGGACAAACAAACAAGATAGCTGTGCAGAAAGGAAGGAGCAACAGGATTTGTGCTTTGAAAAAAGCAGTTAGTTTGCACAGCGGCGTACAAAGAGCAATGCAGCTATCAGGGAGCCTTCTAGGGCAGCCCAATGAGCTACAGCGCTGAGGAAAAAAAAAAAAAAGTAGCCTCCACTGTCCCTGCAAACAAAAGGTGGTGTTGGACAGTGGAAATCGCTACAGCACAAGCGGTTTGTAGCTTTATGTACCCTGCCTAACACTATCCCTGCTTCTGAAGAAGCGGCAGCAACCTCTCCCTACGCTCAGATCAGCAGCAGTAAGATGGCGGTCGGCGGGAACGCCCCTTTATAGCCCCTGTGACGCCGCAGACAGCAAGCCAATCACTGCAATGCCCTTTTCTAAGATGGTGGGGACTGAGATCTATGCCCACACTCTGCGTCCACCTTCATTGGCTGAGAAATGGCGCTTTAAGGGTACGTTCACACAGGACTTTTTTGCTGCGTATTTTTGCTGCGTTTTTTTATGCTAATTTTCAGCTGCTTTTTACAGTGGTAGACAAAAAGGTTGATTCCAGCTCCAAAAGATGTCTTGAATAAAATTAAATCCTTTATTGGTGCATATTTAAAAAGACACAGGCTGCAATGCTCTCCATAATAAAGACAGGAAACGAGCTACGCATTTCGATCTATTACAGATCTTTGTCAGAGCTACATAGACACAGACATACCAACATTTTAAAACTACCACCGACCAATCAGCATAGAGTGCAAAAACATGTGACTTAAGGTCCTTCTAATGCGATACAAAATTATTCTAAAAACAACATTTCTATACGAAATATATCATAATATAAATATATATAAAAATAAAAAAGATAGAGAAAAGAAGAATGAACAGCTCATAAATATGATGTTAATAATGGTACATTAACTCGTTGCGTTTATTAAGACCGGCTGGAAACCGGGTATTCAAGTAATAAATCCAAAAGGCTTCACGTGTGAGAAGACAGCGTTTGAAATTCCCACCTCGCTGGGGTTTATTAACACGTTCAATACCGTATGCCAAAAAATATTTAGTGCTGCAAGCATGTTGAGTAATAAAATGTTTGGATGCAGCTGAAACTGATCGGGAAGAATCACCCCCATTTTCAATGTCATATAAGTGTTCATTGATCCGTACTTTCAACTTGCGTGAAGTACAGCCAACATATGACAATTGACACATAGTGCAGTCAATTTTATATACCACGAAAGCAGTATTGCAATTAATATATTGTTTAATAATAAAGTTTTTTGATTTGTCTGAATTTGTGAATGACTTATTGATTGACGTGTGAGCACACATCTTGCATCTATTACTGCCGCATTTATAAAACCCGTTATAGTTCAGCCATGTTTTATTCATGTTTTTATCTGAACGGAACATACTTGGAGAAATTTTGTTACCTATAGTGGCAGCCCGTCTAGATATTACATTAATTCCTGTGTCAAGAATTCTCGCCAGACTTGGATCCTCATAAAGGATAGGTAGGAATTTATTAATAAGATTTTTAATTTTGCTGAATTGAGGGCTGAATTGGAAGCAAATAAAAGGTTTTTTATTTCTGGTTCTATTTGTTGGATTTAAGACAGGTTCATTTGTAATGATCGGTGTAATTAAATCGTTGCGATCTCTATGATCAACAATTTTACGTGCCCTATTTAACATCCAATACGGATAGCTGCGGCGTTTTAATTTGTTAGATGCCATATCAATTTCATTTTTTAAAACTATATTGTTACTGCAATTTCTCTTGACTCTAACGAACTCGCCAACTGGTATAGATTGAATAGTGTGCATGGGGTGTCCACTATGCGCATGTAAAATAGAATTGCCGCTGAGAGATTTATAATGAGTTTTTGTTTCAATAACCTGGTCAGCAACACCAATCAAATTCAGATCCAAAAAATTAATTTCTTTTCGATTAAATTTGTGGGTAAAACGTAAATTGTAGTCATTCAAATTCAAAGAATTAATGAAATCTGGTATGGCAGATACATCGGCAGACCAAATGATAAGTAGATCGTCGATGTATCTGCCGTGATACCATTGTATACAAGATAAAAAAGGATTGGAAGCAGAAAAGATGTAATTGTACTCCCAAAATGCCATAACAAGGTTGGCTAAAGAGGGTGAAAATTTCGCACCCATGGCCACACCTGTTTTCTGTAAATAATAACGAGAATCAAATGTGAAAAAATTATGAGTCATTATGAAAAAAAGTGACCTGTAAAATATACTGTTTTAAATCCAAAGAATAATTACTGAAACTGTCCAGATGGAACTGGAGAGCCTGCATGGCTAGATGGTGTGGAATGCATGAATATAGTGAAACTACATCGCAGCAAAGCCAAGTAAATTTTACTGACCATTTTTTATTAGAAAAAAACCCCAGAATTTCCCTTGAGTCCTTGATGTAACCAGGGATCTTACTCACAAGGGGCTGTAATAAGGAATCAACCCATTCACAAAGATGCTCATTGGCTGAGCCAATACCAGATACTATTGGTCTTAAGGGGGGGACAACATCACTTTTGTGTACTTTTGGCAAACCATGTATGATGGGGCATACAGGATCTTGTACAATTAAATAATCAGATTGTTTTTTGGTTAGGACCCCTAAACTAACACCCTCTTCAATTATTTTAATTGTCTCATTTTTAAATTCCATAGATGGATTTCCTTTTAATTCAATATAAGTGGATGAATCAGATAACAATTCCATTAATTTGAAATGATAGTCAGCTATATTAAGGACAACCACCAACCCACCCTTGTCGGACATTTTGACTATTATGTCTTTCATATCCTGTAACTGATGTAAGGCCTGCCATTGCTTCCGTGAAAAATTATTATTAAATTCAGACCCATTAAGGGTTACATTTTCATCCAAGTTCCGCAATTCTCGCTCCATCACCTCCTGAAATCTGTCCATACATTCAGATCTGGACTGGATGGGATAAAAATTGGGGTTTTTAGTTGTGAAATTATGAGACTGATCAATTGTCATTACATTAACTTGATTTTCATTATGTAGAGATTGTAAAACAACTAAAGAAACCTGATCCGTAAAGTCCATTCCATGAAACTCATTAATGTGAATAGAAGTCTCCTGTTGTTGTTGTTCACCATCCGCTGAATTATCCACATTAATCAAAAAGTGTTTTTTAACTGTTAGGTTACGGATAAACTTGTTAATGTCCAGAAGAGTGGAAAATAAATCAATTCTTTGGCTGGGGACAAAATTTAAACCAAGGGATAAAACCGCAAGTTGATCATCAGTTAGAACTCTAGATGATAAATTCAAGACATTGTCATTGTTGTTCACTTGAATAGACGTCTCCTGTTGCGCGTTATGACACCTTGATTTTCCACGATGTTTTCTACCCCCACGCCTTTGGCGTTTTTTGAATGTCGAAAAAACTTTTTCCTTCCAGCAACTCCTACATCATTAACAGACACATCTGACATGCTGCGATTATTGTCCGAAGAATCCGGATCGGAGGAGGTAAAATTCACGTGCATTTTTGCTGCCGTTTGTCTGAAATGAGACTGATTTCTTTTCAAAATAGATTTAGGAGTTCTATTTATGTTCTCCCACTGCCCCCATTCATAGACTTTATTAGTAGCATAGTCATTCGTGTCTCTAGTAAATTTTCTTTTCTTTCTCTCCATGATATCATCCTCTAATGCAGAGATATTTTCATGCATTTTCTTTATGAGAGAATCAAACTGAGACAAATTCTTATATTGTACTAATAATGAATTAACATCCTCCATTTGTTTCTGTATTTCATTCAATTTAATGTCTTCATATTTGACAATAAGTCTCATTAAATTCAAAGAGCAATTGCTCAAAACATTGTTCCACTCTTCCTGAAACTCAGACGAAAAAATGGTGGTAGGTATCTTCTTAATGCGTAATCCACGGGGGACCATATCTTTAGCCAAATAATTATTCATGGTAGTCTGATCCCACCAGACTTTAGTCTCCTGTGATAGGAGTTTCTCCAAGCTATTCACATTATCCTGTAAATCAGGTACAATTTTGGGGTCTACCCCGTCTTGTGAAAACACATGTGCTGCCTTCTGAGATCTATCACGAGATAGGATGGTAGCCATGAGAAAATATTTAATCCAAATGCGGTGCAAACAGTCCCGTAAATATTTTCAAATATACGTAGAATTTACTTATGAATTTAAAATATGGGAGCAGTGTTCAGGAGCAGCGGCAAACGGTAATGTAGACACAAACGAAAAGCAGAAAGCCAGCTCACCAGACAGCCATTGGTAGGTGCACGGAACCTCCACGCCGATCCACGTGGTAACGTATAATGGTAGACAAAAAGGTTGATTCCAGCTCCAAAAGATGACTTGAATAAAATTAAATCCTTTATTGGTGCATATTTAAAAAGACACAGGCTGCAATGCTCTCCATAATAAAGACGGGAAACGAGCTACGCGTTTCGATCTATTACAGATCTTTGTCAGAGCTACATAGACACAGACATACCAACATTTTAAAACTACCACCGACCAATCAGCATAGAGTGCAAAAACATGTGACTTAAGGTCCTTCTAATGCGATACAAAATTATTCTAATAATAATGTTAATAAACCCCAGCGAGGTGGGAATTTCAAACGCTGTCTTCTCACACGTGAAGCCTTTTGGATTTATTACTTGAATACCCGGTTTCCAGCCGGTCTTAATAAACGCAACGAGTTAATGTACCATTATTAACATCATATTTATGAGCTGTTCATTCTTCTTTTCTCTATCTTTTTTATTTTTATATATATTTATATTTTGATATATTTCGTATAGAAATGTTGTTTTTAGAATAATTTTGTATCGCATTAGAAGGACCTTAAGTCACATGTTTTTGCACTCTATGCTGATTGGTCGGTGGTAGTTTTAAAATGTTGGTATGTCTGTGTCTATGTAGCTCTGACAAAGATCTGTAATAGATCGAGCATTGCAGCCTGTGTCTTTTTAAATATGCACCAATAAAGGATTTAATTTTATTCAAGACATCTTTTGGAGCTGGAATCAACCTTTTTGTCTACCATTATACGTTACCACGTGGATCGGCGTGGAGGTTCCGTGCACCTACCAATGGCTGTCTGGTGAGCTGGCTTTCTGCTTTTCGTTTGTGCTTTTTACAGTACCAGCAAAGCCTATGAGATTTCAGAAATCTCATGCACACACATTGGGTTTTTGTTTGATCAGTATTTTCTGCTTTGCTGCGTTTTTTGGACATAGGGCATGTCACTTCTTTCAGCGTTTTTGCAGCGTTTTTTCACCCATTGACTTGAATGGGTGATGGAAAAAACGCTGCAAAAACGCTGCAAAAATGTAGCATTATTTGCCGAGTTTTTTGTGCAGAAAAATCATGGCCAGCAGGAAGTGATCTCACAGCCAAGAGCTTAGGGGTGTGGTTGGTGAGGTGTGAAGAGCCATTGTGAGCCATTGTGAGGTGTCAAAAGCCATTGTGAGGTGTCCTGATTGTGATCTATTGTGAGGGAGTTTCTGGTAGTGAGGTGTTAGCCATGTCTTGGTATAGGAGGATGAGCATTAGGCACATGCGTGTTTTACGTACGTAAGAGCACAGAAACTACGTACGTAAAACTCGCATAACATACGGCACAATTATTCTCAATGGGGCTGCTCCTATCAGCCGTATATTACGGATCCGTAATATACAGCTTTCTACGGCCGTACAAAATCGCAGCATGCTGCGTTTGTCAGCGTATTGCGCAAAAAAATCGTCAATGAAAGTCTATGGGGGCGAGAAAAATACGGATTCCACACGGACCAGCAGTGTGACTTGCGAGAAATACGCAGCGGTGTTAGTGAAAAGTCGGTAATTCAATTGCCGGCTTTTCATTTCTCCTGCACAAACCCGACAGGATATGAGACATGGTTTACATACAGTAAACCATCTCATATCCCCATTTTTTTTGCATATTCCACACTACTAATGTTAGTAGTGTGTGTATGCAAAATTTGGGCGCTGTAGCTGCTAAAATAAAGGGTTAAATGGCGGAAAAAATTGGCGTGGGCTCCCGCGCAATTTTCTCCGCCAGAGTGGTAAAGCCAGTGACTGAGGGCAGATATTAATAGCCAGGAGAGGGTCCATGGTTATTGGCCCCCCGTGGCTACAAACATCTGCCCCCAGCCACCCCAGAAAAGGCACATCTGGAAGATGCGCCTATTCTGGCACTTGGCCACTCTCTTCCCACTCCCTGTAGCGGTGGGATATGGGGTAATGAAGGGTTAATGCCACCTTGCTATTGTAAGGTGACATTAAGCCAGATTAATAATGGAGAGGGGTCAATTATGACACCTATCCATTATTAATCCAATTGTTTGAAAGGGTTAAAAAACACACACACACATGATTTAAAAGTATTTTAATGAAATAAACACAGCGGTTGTTGTAATAATTTATTGCTCTCTCAATCCATTTCCAGGCCCTCGCTTGGCAAAATAATAAACGCATATCCGCGTATCGGATACCGGAATCGGAAGTTCCCAGATTCAAAATGCACAAATTCAGCCAATGAGAATGATTTCAAGTGTGGGCACATCCTGTTCAGCATGGAGGGCATGAAACTACTGGCATGGCTGTGATTGGCTGCTGAAATGATGTCATGATGCAGTTTAAAAGTCGCTGGCGCCATTTTGCGATCACTCTGCTGTGAATTCAGTTAGTGACAGGATGCTGTTTGCTGACTGAGGGCCAGTTTAGAGATAGCGATTTGCTTCTTTGTGCTTTCCAAAGGCTAATTTAGCAACCGCTGTGTTCACCTACTATTCACCTTGCTTTTGCCTTGTAGCGCTGTTTTCACAGCGATCTGAAAGGTCTGTGTGTGTGTGTGTGTGTATGAGTGCAGCCCACTCTCTAGTCTGAGTGCAGCCACATAGGCCATCCATTGCTGGTTGTATTCAGTTCAGGGAGGGTGGTTCATTGCCTCATACTGTTCTTTTTTTTTTTTTTTTTCCAAGTAGTGTAGTCTGCTGCTAAGTCTTAACAAAAAATCCTATTAGTGTCTTTCCACCCGTCTCCAGCTAATTTGTGGAAAAACACTACATAGGATAACGTAGAGGAGGGTTTTTGGGCCTTGCAGCGCCGTTTACGGCTGTCTGCACGGTCTCCGTGTGACTGCAGCTCGCCCTGTAGTCTGTGAGCAGCCATAGCCTGGTTGTCTCCAGCTCAGGGTTGTTCACTGCGTCATACCGCAAAATCAATTTTCATTTTGTTTTAAGTAGTGCAGGCTGCTGCACATTTTTTCAAAAAATTCCTATTAGTGTCTTTCCACCCGTCTCCAGCTAACTTGTGGAAAAACACTACATAGGATAACGTAGAGGAGGGTTTTTGGGCCTTGCAGCGCCGTTTACGGCTGTCTGCACGGTCTCCGTGTGACTGCAGCTCTCTCTGTTGTCAGTTCAGCCCCCAAAAAATAAATAAATAATAAAGTTCACCAAACACACCAGTGACACCACTTTACATTTCTGTAGGCCACATTAGCTCATATTAAAGTCTAGTCCACACTTTAGAAAATTAGTGTTTCTTATACCTGTTAGGAGGAGTTGTTCAGGAATAAGCACACAAAGCCGTTAGTACTTTTCTGCTTATCTTTATCAGTCACCCAAGATGAAGAAGGCAGTGAGTAAGGCACGTGGGCGTGGGCGCGGAGCAGGGAGGGGACGTGGGGATTCTGTGCCCGCTGCGGGCACCGGTGACTCATCAGCACCCACTTTCACAAGGGAACAGTCATTCATGCGCAGCTTTGTCGCAGAGCGCCGTACACCGCTGCTGCGTGAAGACCAAATTGAAGCCGTTGTCGGATGGATGGCAGCTAATGCATCAACTTCAATTAGTGCCACATCCTCTCAGACACAGAGCACTGGAGAGCAGCCATCTGTCTCTTCACCACCTGCCAAATTGCCCAGGCAGACAGAGAGCCCAGGACAGGAGCCGTCTCTACTTCTGTTCTCTGAATCTCTTGGCTCGGAAACAGGGGGCCAGCCAAGCAGCATTGGAGAAATGGAAGAAGAGGCAGGGTGCAGTGATGCCCAACAGCTTTTTCTCTCTTCCTCTGAAGAGGCGGGTGGGCCAGTGGCTCCGGTCACCACATCGCAGGCCGCATCCGCTGATGATGACACTCAGGTGCCACTTACTGGTGCGTGCTCTGCTGCTGAGACTACCCAGGAGGAGCAGTTGGGGGCAGAGGGTAGTGTAGATGATGAGGTCCTTGACCCATCTTGGCGTGAGGGACAGGAAGGTGGTGGGAGCAGCTCTGAGGAAGAGATTCCCCGTACGGCCCAAAGAGGGAGAGGGAGGGGGAAGACTGCGGATCCTGCAGCCTCCGCTTTGGCACCCGTTAGGAGCATGTCTCTTCCAAAAGCCAAAAAGGGCGCTCCCAAGACTTGCAGTGCCTGGGCCTTTTTTGACACAGTTGCAGATGACATTTGCTATGTCAAATGCAAGGTGTGTCATCAGAAAGTCAAAAGAGGTCGAAATGTCAGCAGCCTCAATACCTCCAACATGTGGAAACATGTGCGCAACAGGCACGCGGCGTTGTTAGAAAAACACACTGAAGAGCTAGGCCAACCAACAGCGGCAGCTACCACCTCTTCAGCTCGTGTTGCCTCTTCCTCCAGCTCACACGCAGCTGGTTCGGCTTCCTCCCAGGATCGCCGTGGAAGAACCTCTGGCCCTGTTGTCCAGAGACCCGCTGTAATTCCACCCGCAGCACCACTTTCCCAGTCATCCACACACTCCCAGCCCAGTCTACAGCCATCGGTAGTACAGGCATGGGAGAAAAGGCGGCCTTTCTCGTCAAACCACCCACGAGCACAGGCTCTGACTGCAGGCATTGCCAAACTTCTGTCACTGGAAATGCTGTCATTCAGGCTGGTGGAGACTGACAGCTTCCGTGACTTGATGTCATTGGCAGTCCCCCAGTACAATGTGCCCAGCCGCTTTTACTTCAGCAGGCAAGCCGTCCCTGCCCTGCACAAGCATGTGGAGGGACACATAAAACACGCGCTACTGAACGCCGTCAGTAGCAAGGTCCACCTCACCACCGATGCGTGGACCAGTCACCATGGACAGGGGCGATACCTTTCCCTCACTGCCCATTGGGTTAATGTCGTTGAGCCGGGTACAGACCGTGCGAGTGGCGCAGGACGTGTCCTGCCCACTCCAAGGATTGCAGGAATCCATTCTGTACGCATTGACTCCTCCTCCTACACCAGTTCCTCAGAATCATCGCTGCAGGAGCCGTCACAGTCCACCTCCACATGGACCCGTGATGAACGTGTACCTGTTACGACCGACATGAGCACAGCCGTGGCCAAACGTCAACAGGCCGTCTTGAAATTAATTTCTTTGGGGAATCGAAGCCACACAGCGCAGGAGCTCTGGAATGCCATCAAGCAGGAGAGCGATGTGTGGTTTGTGCCAGCGAATCTCCAGCCAGGCATGGTAGTGTGTGATAATGGCCGAAATCTGGTGGCAGCTCTGGGCCTCGGCAACCTCACTCACATCCCATGTCTGGCACATGTGCTCAATTTGGTCGTGCAGAGTTTTCTGAGGGACTATCCGGATCTTGATGCACTGCTGCACAAGGTCCGCCTAGAGTGTGCTCACTTGCGGCGTTCCAGCACGGCAAAAGCGCGCATTGCGGCTCTGCAGCGCCGACACCGCCTGCCGGAACATCGCATCATATGTGACCTACCTACCAGGTGGAATTCCACGTTACATATGTTGGAGCGGTTGTGTGAGCAGCAGCAAGCTGTAATGGAGTACCAGCTGCTTCAGGCGCAAAGAAGTCGCACTCAGCGCCGTACAGACTTCACAACCACAGAGTGGGCCACTATGAATGACGTCTGCCAGGTTTTGCGTCCCTTTGATTATTCCACGCGGATGGCGAGTGCAGATGATGCACTAGTCAGCATGACTGTCCCCCTTATCTGCCTGCTTGAAAAATCACTGCAAGCGCTAAGGGATGATGTTGTGGAAGAGGTGGAGGATGAGGATTCAGCATTTCCATCATCTTCTGGACAGTCAGCGCCACGTGGTTCCTCACAAACGCGTAGGCAGGGGACAGTTTGTGAGGAGGATGAGGTGGAGTCAATGGAGGAGGAAGACATCCGTCCAGAGGAGGGAGTTACACAATTGTCCAGTAGTCAGTGTGTACAGCGAGGGTGGGGTGATGACGAGCGGGCAGAGATCACGCCTCCAGCAGGGGACAGCGTTTCTTGGGCAGTTGGCAGTCTGCAGCACATGGTGGATTACATGCTGCAGTGCCTGAGAAACGACCGCCGCATCGCCCACATTCTCAACATGTCTGATTATTGGGTGTTCACCCTCCTCGATCCTCGCTACCGGAACAACGTAGAAAGCCTCATCACACCGTTGAACCGGGAGCGAAAAATGCGGGAGTACCAAGACACACTGGTGAATTCCATCATCTTCTCCATTCCAAGTGAGAGAAGTGCTGCTAGTGCATTCCAAAGCAGCTCAGTGCGTCCAGGCAGTGGTGGAGGCTCTGCACAAAGAGGGAGCAGAAGCAGTGCCTCTGCCCAAGGCAAGACCAGTATGGCCCAACTGTGGCACAGTTTTCTGTGCCCGCCACAAAAGTCTACACCATCACAGACGGCTCCAGTCAGCAGGAGGCAACGGTTCCGTCAGATGGTGACAGACTACATGTCTTGCCCTCTTGCTGTACTCCCAGACGGCTCTTCCCCTTTCAAGTTTTGGGTCTCAAAGCTGGATACATGGCCAGAGCTAAGCCAGTATGCATTGGAGGTGCTGTCTTGCCCTGCGGCCAGTGTATTATCGGAACGTGTCTTTAGTGCTGCAGGTGGTGTACTAACTGACCGTCGCATGCGACTATCCTCCGATAACGTTGACCGGCTTACGTTCCTGAAAATGAACAAGGCCTGGATCTCGCAGGAATTTGCCCCTCCTCTTCCTGATTAAATAATTAGGTGACTGTCTACAGTATCCAGGTCTCCTGTTGTGTTCATCTTTCTACCACCCGAACTTAAATTCCTGGGCTCCAACACCGCCAGTTGAGGCTCAGAAGTGCCGTCTGCACAGTCAAAACATACGACCCAGTGTTATTGGGTTTCAGTAACGTCAGCTGATCCCCAGCTGTGTAGCCGGCAATGTGTCCTGCGACCGCCACGCTGACACAACAACTGAAATGTAAGGGAACCTGTCCCCCCCCCCCCAAGGCGTTTGTTACTGAAAGAGCCACCTTGTACAGCAGTAATGCTGCACAAGGAAAAGGTAGCTATTTTTGTTTAGCTCCTTGCACACGCAGAACTTAACACTTATAAAATGTGTCCCCTGATACCGTGTGACCGTCCCGGAGGTGGGACTTTCCTTCGTAATATGACGCAGCACAGCCGTCATTCCTACCCCCTTGGCGCCGTGCCCCGGCTCTTCAGCGTTGTTTGATTCCGTCCCGGAGCCTGCACTGTTATGTTATCCCTTGGCCAGGCACACTTAGCGCTGCCCGTCTTCTGACATCATTTGGTGTCAGGATGGCTGCGCCTGTGCGGCCGCGCTGGCCGAGAGCCCGCCTCGCAGTGTCTTCTGATTTCATCCCACTGGGGGCCTGAGATCCATGGACATGCGCAGTGCATATCTGAACCTCCACCTCTCACTCATCTCCCTACGGCTTCTTCAGACTGTGCGGTGTCAGCTGGTCCCTAATAGCATGCCACGGCCGTGACACCGCACAGTCTTAGGAAGCCGTAGGGAGGGGAGTGAGAGGCGAGGATATGCACTGCGCATGGTCACGGATCCCAGGCCCGCGGTGGGATTACATTAGACGACACTGCGAGGCGGGCTCTCGGCCAGCGCGGCCGCACAGGCGCAGCCAGCCTGACACCAAATGATGTCAGAAGATGGGCAGCGCTAAGTGTGCCTGGCCAAGGGATAACATAACAGCGCAGGCTCCGGGACGGAATCAAACAACGCTGAGGAGCCGGGGCACGGCGCCAAGGGGGTAGGAATGACGGCTGTGCTGTGTCATATTACGAAGGAAAGTCCCACCTCCGGGACGGTCACACGGTATCAGGGGACACATTTTATAAGTGTTTAGTTCTGTGTTTGCAAGGAGCATCATGAAAAGAGCCACCTTTTCCTTTTGCATCTTTTTTGCTGGCTCTTTCAGCTACAAACGCCTTGGGGGGGGGGGTTAAAGGTTCCCTTTCGACTTTCTCCAATCAGGCTTCGGCCTACATTGTGTTCCTCTGCTTCTCCTCCTGTCCCTGGGCTCCAACACCGCTAGTTGTTGCCTGGTAGTGCTGTACGCACAGTCAACAGTCCCTCCTCTGTTATTGGGGTTCAGTAACGTCAGCTGTTCCCCTGCTGTGTGTGTGGCAATCCCTCCTACCTCCTCCACCTCCTCCTCCTCCACCTGTCCCTGGGCTCCAACACCGCTAGTTGTTGCCTGGTAGTGCTGTACGCGCAGTCCCGACAGTCCCTCCTCTGTTATTGGGGTTCAGTAACGTCAGCTGTTCCCCTGCTGTGTGTGTGGCAATCCCTCCTACCTCCTCCACCTCCTCCTCCTCCACCTGTCCCTGGGCTCCAACACCGCTAGTTGTTGCCTGGTAGTGCTGTACGCGCAGTCCCGACAGTCCCTCCTCTGTTATTGGGGTTCAGTAACGTCAGCTGTTCCCCTTCTGTATGTGTGGCAATCCCTCCTACCTCCTTCACCTCCTCCTCCTCCACCTGTCCCTGGGCTCCAACACCGCTAGTTGTTGCCTGGTAGTGCTGTACGCGCAGTCCCGACAGTCCCTCCTCTGTTATTGGGGTTCAGTAACGTCAGCTGTTCCCCTGCTGTGTGTGTGGCAATCCCTCCTACCTCCTCCACCTCCTCCTCCTCCACCTGTCCCTGGGCTCCAACACCGCTAGTTGTTGCCTGGTAGTGCTGTACGCGCAGTCCCGACAGTCCCTCCTCTGTTATTGGGGTTCAGTAACGTCAGCTGTTCCCCTGCTGTGTGTGTGGCAATCCCTCCTACCTCCTCCACCTCCTCCTCCTCCACCTGTCCCTGGGCTCCAACACCGCTAGTTGTTGCCTGGTAGTGCTGTACGCGCAGTCCCGACAGTCCCTCCTCTGTTATTGGGGTTCAGTAACGTCAGCTGTTCCCCTGCTGTGTGTGTGGCAATCCCTCCTACCTCCTCCACCTCCTCCTCCTCCACCTGTCCCTGGGCTCCAACACCGCTAGTTGTTGCCTGGTAGTGCTGTATGCGCAGTCCCGACAGTCCCTCCTCTGTTATTGGGGTTCAGTAACGTCAGCTGTTCCCCTGCTGTGTGTGTGGCAATCCCTCCTACCTCCTCCACCTCCTCCTCCTCCACCTGTCCCTGGGCTCCAACACCGCTAGTTGTTGCCTGGTAGTGCTGTACGCGCAGTCCCGACAGTCCCTCCTCTGTTATTGGGGTTCAGTAACGTCAGCTGTTCCCCTGCTGTGTGTGTGGCAATCCCTCCTACCTCCTCCACCTCCTCCTCCTCCACCTGTCCCTGGGCTCCAACACCGCTAGTTGCCGTCCAGAAGTGCTGTCCGCACAGAGCCAAACACCTCGCCAATGTGTTAGTGGGGTTCAGTAACGTCAGCTGTTCCCCTGCTGTGTATACGGCAACGTGTACTGCGACCGCCACGCAGGCACAACAAGTTAAATTTAAGGGAACCTGTCCCCCCCCCAGGCGTTTGTTACTGAAGGAGCCACCTTGTGCAGCAGTAATGATGCAAAGGGAAAAAGTGCCTCTTTTCGTGGTGCTCCTTGCACATGCTGAACCTAACACTTATGAAAAGTGTCCCCGCCGACCGTGATACCGTCCGGTAGGTGGAACTTTCCTTTGTGATGTGACGCAGCACAGCCGTCATTCTTACCCCCTTGGCGCCGTGCGCCGCCTCCTCAGCGTTGTTTGAATCAGTCCCGGAGCCTGCGCTGTTAGGTTAGCCCTTGGCCATGCACACATTTTGCGCTGCCCGTCTTCTGACATCATTTGGTGTCAGGCTGGCTGCGCCTGTGCGGCCGCGCTGGCCGAGATCCCGCCTCGTACTGTCTTCTGATTTCATCCCACTGGGGGCCTGAGATCCATGGACATGCGCAGTGCATATCTGAACCTCCACCTCTCACTCATCTCCCTACGGCTTCTTCAAACTGTGCGGTGTCAGCTGGTCCCTAATAGCATGCCACGGCCGTGACACCGCACAGTCTTAAGAAGCCGTAGGGAGGGGAGTGAGAGGCGAGGATATGCACTGCGCATGGCCACGGATCTCAGGGCCCCAGTGGGATTAAATCAGAAGACAGTACGAGGCGGGATCTCGGCCAGCGCGGCTGCACAGGCGCAGCCAGCCTGACACCAAATGATGTCAGAAGACGGGCAGCGTAAAATGTGTGCATGGCCAAGGGCTAACCTAACAGCGCAGGCTCCGGGACTGATTCAAACAACGCTGAGGAGGCGGCGCACGGCGCCAAGGGGGTAAGAATGACGGCTGTGCTGCGTCACATCACAAAGGAAAGTTCCACCTACCGGACGGTATCACGGTAGGAGGGGACACTTTTCATAAGTGTTAGGTTCAGCATGTGCAAGGACCATAATTAAGAGAGCTAAGTTTACCTTTTCCAGCATTAGTGCTGTACACGATGGCTCTTTCAGCTACAAACGCCTGGGGGGGGGGGTTAAAGTTTCCCTTTCAACTTGCTCCAGTGCAGGCTTCGGCCTACACTCTGCTCCCTCTCCTCCTCCTGCTGACCCTGGGCTCCAACACCGCCAGTTGGGGCCCGGTACTGCTAGCTGCACAGAGAAAAACACCAGCCAATGTGTCAGTGGGGTTCAGCACCGCCAGCTGTTCCCCTGCTGTGCAGCCGGCAACGTGTCCTGCGACCGCCACGCAGACACAACAGACCCAAAGCTGCCGCCAGTGCAGGCTTCGGCCTACACTCTGCTCCATCTCCTCCTCCTGCTGACCCTGGGCTCTAACACCGCCAGTTGGGGCCCGGTACTGCTAGCTGCACAGAGAAAAACACCAGCCAATGTGTCAGTGGGGTCCAGCACCGCCAGCTGTTCCCCTGCTGTGTAGCCGGCATCGTGTCCTGCAAAAGCCACGCAGACACAAGAACTGAAATTGAAGGGAACCTGTCCCCCCTCCCCCAGGTGTTTCTATGTTTTACAGCCACCTTGTACAGCAGTAATACTGCATGTGTGCAAGGTGGCTCGGAAACTTATTCTCCTTGCCCATGGGGAACTGAACACGTCTAAAATGAGTCCTCTGAGACCATTAAAACGTCCCTCAGGTGTGATTTTCCTTTGTATTGACACGCAACAAGCTCCTTGGTAGCGCTGCCCGTCTTCTGGCCTCATTGTTTGGCTGGCTGCTCCTCTGCCGCCGCCTTGCCCCACACAACGCCCCTCGGTGTCTTATTTATTGGGACTGCGAGGGTGTGATTGATGGGCTTGATCGGTGCATTTCTTCGCCTGTCCCTCATCTCCTTCCGCCTTCTTCGGACTCTGCGGCTTCATGGCCGTGGCATGCGATAAGGGATCAGCTGACGCCGCATAGTCTGAAGCAGGTGTAAGAACCCAAGCGAGAGGCGAACATATGTACTGCACCAGGCCATGAATCCCAGCCCCGCAGTGTTTTAACAATGTTAAGACACTGCGGGGCTGGGATTCATGGTCATCGCAAACCGCAACGGCCGACATTACATGATGTCAGAGGATGGGCAGCGCTAACAGCACAAGGCCAAGGGATAACACGACAGCGCAGACTCCTGTGCAGCAAATAAAGATGCTCAGGAGGCCGCGCCAAGCACCAAGGTGGCATTTTTGCCAGCTGTACTGCGTCTCTTTACGAAGGGAACTCACGCCTCAAAATCAGTTTGACTGTGTAAGGGCCTAAATGTTATACGTGTTCCTTTCAGCGTGTGCAAGGAGCAAAATTAATAGAGCAACCTTTGACTTGTGCAGCATTACTGCTGCATAAGCTGTGGCTCTTCTACTTTGTAACACCTGAGGGGGGGTTAAAGGTTACCTTTGAAATTGGTTCAATTAGGCTTCGGCCTACACTCTGCTCCCCCAGCTGACCCTGGGCTCCAACACCGCCAGTTGGGGCCCGGTACTGCTAGCTGCACAGAGAAAAACACCAGCCAATGTGTCAGTGGGGTTCAGCACCGCCAGCTGTTCCCCTGCTGTGCAGCCGGCAACGTGTCCTGCGACCGCCACGCAGGCACAACAGACCCAAAGCTGCCGCCAGTGCAGGCTTCGGCCTACACTCTGCTCCATCTCCTCCTCCTGCTGACCCTGGGCTCTAACACCGCCAGTTGGGGCCCGGTACTGCTAGCTGCACAGAGAAAAACACCAGCCAATGTGTCAGTGGGGTCCAGCACCGCCAGCTGTTCCCCTGCTGTGTAGCCGGCATCGTGTCCTGCAAAAGCCACGCAGACACAAGAACTGAAATTGAAGGGAACCTGTCCCCCCTCCCCCAGGCGTTTGTACGTTTTACAGCCACCTCGTACAGCGGTAATGCTGCATGTGTGCAAGGTGGCTCATAAACGTATTCTCCTCGCACATGTGGAACTGAAAACACGTCTGAAATGTGTCCTCTGTGTGACCATTTAACCGTCCCGGTGGTGTGACTTTCCTTTGTAATGACACGCTGCAACCCCCTCGGTAGCGCTGCCCGTCTTCTGGCCTCATTGTTTGGCTGCCTGCGCCTCTGCGGCCGCCCTGACCCACACAACGCCCCTCGGTGTCTTATTTATTGGGACTGCGAGGGTGTGATTGATGGGCATGAGCAGTGCATATCTTCGCCTGTTGTCACTCATCTCCTTCCGCCTTCTTCAGACTGTGCGGCTTCATGGCCGTGGCATGCGATAAGGGATCAGCTGACGCCGCACAGTCTGAAGCGGGTGTAAGGACCCGAGTGTGAGAGGCGAACATATGTGCTGTGCCAGGCCATGAATCCCAGACCCGCAGTGTTTTAACAATGTTAAGACACTGCGGGGCTGGGATTCATGGTCATCGCGAACCGCAACGGCCGACATTACATGATGTCAGAAGATGGGCAGCGCTAACAGCGCTAGGCCAGGGGATAACACGACAGCGCAGACTCCTGTACAGCAAATAACAACGCTCAGGAGGCTGCACCCAGCACCAAGGTGGGATTCTTGACATCTGTGCTGCGTCTCATTACGAAGGGAACTCGCGCCTCCAACACAGTTTGACTGTATAAAGGGCTAAATGTTATACGTGTTTCATTCAGCGTGTGCAAGGAGAAAAATTAAAAGAGCAACCTTTGACTTGTGCGGCACTACTGCTGCATAAGCTGTGGCTCTTCTAGTTTGTAACCCCTGAGGGGGGGTTAAAGGTTTACTTTAAAATTGGTTCAATTAGGCTTCGGCCTACACTCTGCTCCCCCTGCAGAGCCCGGGCTCCAACACTGCCAGTTGGGGCCCGGTACTGCTAGCTGCACAGAGAAAAACACCAGCCAAAGTGTCAGTGGGGTTCAGCACCGCCAGCTGTTCCCCTGCTGTGTAGCCGGCAACGTGTCCTGCGACCGCCACGCAGGCACAACAGACCCAAAGCTGCCGCCAGTGCAGGCTTCGGCCTACACTCCCCTCCCCCTGCTCCTCCTCCTGCTCCTCCTCCTGCTGACCCTGGGCTCTAACACCGCCAGTTGGGGCCTGGTACTGCTAGCTGCACAGAGAAAAACACCAGCCAATGTGTCAGTGGGGTCCAGCACCGCCAGCTGTTCCCCTGCTGTGTAGCCGGCAACGTGTCCTGCAAAAGCCACGCAGACACAAGAACTGAAATTGAAGGGAACCTGTCCCCCCTCCCCCAGGTGTTTCTATGTTTTACAGCCACCTTGTACAGCAGTAATACTGCATGTGTGCAAGGTGGCTCGGAAACTTATTCTCCTTGCCCATGGGGAACTGAACACGTCTAAAAAGAGTCCTCTGAGACCATTAAAACGTCCCTCAGGTGTGATTTTCCTTTGTATTGACACGCAACAAGCTCCTTGGTAGCGCTGCCCGTCTTCTGGCCTCATTGTTTGGCTGGCTGCGCCTCTGCCGCCGCCTTGCCCCACACAACGCCCCTCGGTGTCTTATTTATCCCCTCTATAAGTTGTAAAGCGCTGCGGAATATGTTGGCGCTATATAAATAAAATTATTATTATTATTATTATTATTTATTGGGACTGCGAGGGTGTGATTGATGGGCTTGATCGGTGCATTTCTTCGCCTGTCCCTCATCTCCTTCCGCCTTCTTCGGACTGTGCGGCTTCATGGCCGTGGCATGCGATAAGGGATCAGCTGACGCCGCATAGTCTGAAGCAGGTGTAAGAACCCAAGCGAGAGGCGAACATATGTACTGCACCAGGCCATGAATCCCAGCCCCGCAGTGTTTTAACAATGTTAAGACACTGCGGGGCTGGGATTCATGGTCATCGCAAACCGCAACGGCCGACATTACATGATGTCAGAGGATGGGCAGCGCTAACAGCGCAAGGCCAAGGGATAACACGACAGCGCAGACTCCTGTGCAGCAAATAAAGATGCTCAGGAGGCCGCGCCAAGCACCAAGGTGGCATTTTTGCCAGCTGTACTGCGTCTCTTTACGAAGGGAACTCACGCCTCAAAATCAGTTTGACTGTGTAAGGGCCTAAATGTTATACGTGTTCCTTTCAGCGTGTGCAAGGAGCAAAATTAATAGAGCAACCTTTGACTTGTGCAGCATTACTGCTGCATAAGCTGTGGCTCTTCTACTTTGTAACACCTGAGGGGGGGTTAAAGGTTACCTTTGAAATTGGTTCAATTAGGCTTCGGCCTACACTCTACTCCCCCTGCAGAGCCCGGGCTCCAACACCGCCAGTTGGGGCCCGGTACTGCTAGCTGCACAGAGAAAAACACCAGCCAATGTGTCAGTGGGGTTCAGCACCGCCAGCTGTTCCCCTGCTGTGTAGCCGGCAACGTGTCCTGCGACCGCCACGCAGGCACAACAGACCCAAAGCTGCCGCCAGTGCAGGCTTCGGCCTACACTCCCCTCCCCCTGCTCCTCCTCCTGCTCCTCCTCCTGCTGACCCTGGGCTCTAACACCACCAGTTGGGGCCCGGTACTGCTAGCTGCACAGAGAAAAACACCAGCCAATGTGTCAGTGGGGTCCAGCACCGCCAGCTGTTCCCCTGCTGTGTAGCCGGCAACGTGTCCTGCAAAAGCCACGCAGACACAAGAACTGAAATTGAAGGGAACCTGTCCCCCCTCCCCCAGGCGTTTGTACGTTTTACAGCCACCTCGTACAGCGGTAATGCTGCATGTGTGCAAGGTGGCTCATAAACGTATTCTCCTCGCACATGTGGAACTGAAAACACGTCTGAAATGTGTCCTCTGTGTGACCATTTAACCGTCCCGGTGGTGTGACTTTCCTTTGTAATGACACGCTGCAACCCCCTTGGTAGCGCTGCCCGTCTTCTGGCATCATTGTTTGGCTGCCTGCGCCTCTGCGGCCGCCCTGACCCACACAACGCCCCTCGGGGTCTTATTTATTTGGACTGCGAGGGTGTGATTGATGGGCTTGATCGGTGCATTTCTTCGCCTGTCCCTCATCTCCTTCCGCCTTCTTCTGACTGTGCGGCTTCATGTCCGTGGCATGCGATAAGGGATCAGCTGACGCCGCACAGTCTGAAGCGGGTGTAAGGACCCGAGTGCGAGAGACGAACATATGTACTGCGCCAGGCCATGAATCCCAGCCCCACAGTGTTTTAACAATGTTAAGACACTGCGGGGCTGGGATTCATGGTCATCGCAAACCGCAACGGCCGACATTAAATGATGTCAGAAGATGGGCAGCGCTAACAGCGCAAGGCCAAGGGATAACACGACAGCGCAGACTCCTGTACAGCAAATAACAACGCTCAGGAGGCTGCACCCAGCACCAAGGTGGGATTCTTGACATCTGTGCTGCGTCTCATTACGAAGGGAACTCGCGCCTCCAACACAGTTTGACTGTATAAAGGGCTAAATGTTATACGTGTTTCATTCGGCGTGTGCAAGGAGAAAAATTAAAACCCTTTGACTTGTGCGGCACTACTGCTGCATAAGCTGTGGCTCTTCTAGTTTGTAACCCCTGAGGGGGGGTTAAAGGTTACCTTTGAAATCGGTTCAATTAGGCTTCGGCCTACACTCTGCTCCACCGGCAGAGCCCGGGCTCCAACAACGCTAGTTGCTGTCCGGAAGTGCTGGCTGCACAGAGCCAAACACCTCGCCAATGTGTCAGTGGGGTTCAGCACCGCCAGCTGTTCCCCTGCTGTGTAGCCGGCAACGTGTCCTGCGACCGCCACGCAGGCACAACAGACCCAAAGCTGCCGCCAGTGCAGGCTTCGGCCTACACTCCCCTCCCCCTGCTCCTCCTTCTGCTGACCCTGGGCTCTAACACCGCCAGTTGGGGCTCTAGGAAGACAAGCTTGAATAGGTCCCCATCCTGGTTCCAGTACCGTCAGCTGGTTCCGGGCAGAGCCTTTGGCTTAGGTGCCTCCCTCTGGGTATCCGAGTTCCACCAACGTCAGGTGGTCCTTGGTAGTGCTTTCAGGCACGGGTACCTCCTGCTTAGTAACCGGGTTCCAGTAACGTCAGCTGGTCCTCGGTAGTTCCATTGGCTCTTGGACCTTCGGCTACCCATCCGGGTTCCAGTACCGTCAGCTGGTTCTCGGCAGTGTCTTTTGCTCTTGTACCTTCTGCTCCCCATCCTGGTTCCAGTACCGTCAGCTGGTTCCGGGCAGAGCCTTTGGCTTAGGTGCCTCCCTCTGGGTATCCGAGTTCCACCAACGTCAGGTGGTCCTTGGTAGTGCTTTCAGGCACGGGTACCTCCTGCTTAGTAACCGGGTTCCAGTAACGTCAGCTGGTCCTCGGTAGTTCCATTGGCTCTTGGACCTTCGGCTACCCATCCGGGTTCCAGTACCGTCAGCTGGTTCTCGGCAGTGTCTTTTGCTCTTGTACCTTCTGCTCCCCATCCTGGTTCCAGTACCGTCAGCTGGTTCCGGGCAGAGCCTTTGGCTTAGGTGCCTCCCTCTGGGTATCCGAGTTCCACCAACGTCAGGTGGTCCTTGGTAGTGCTTTCAGGCACGGGTACCTCCTGCTTAGTAACCGGGTTCCAGTAACGTCAGCTGGTCCACGGTAGTTCCATTGGCTCTTGGACCTTCGGGTAGCCATCCGAGTTCCAGATCCATCAGCTGTTTCTCGGCATTTTCTCAGCCTTCTTGTACCTTCTGCTACATTTCCAAGTTCAAGACCCTAAAGACGATGACCCGGAAGACCACCCCTAAGATGATGACGACACCAGAGACGACAACCACCGAGATGACGACGACCCTGGAGACGATGACCCTGAAGACGACCCCGATGACGACGACCCCGATGACGACGACCCCGGAGACGACGACCCTGGAGACGACGACGACATGGGAGACCGAGAAGCAGAAGAACAAGAGGCTGCAGAACAAAGAGCAGAAGAACATTAAGCATAAGACTAAATATCAGAGCAAAAGATATTATCTAAATTATAAGCAGAAGAAGACTAAGCAGTGTATGGGGGTGAGTCCGTTCCTCCTCGTGGTGCCCCTGGATAAAGCCTGATGCTGCAGGCCAAACTGAACGCGGACAAATGTAACTCTTTTGTGACAGGCAGAACGGAAGGTGTAATCTTCAAACTTTTATAGATAACAACTACGGGAATGCCTGTCACAAATAAGAATATGATGAAGAAGTTGAATATGAAAAAGATAATAGTAAAAATAAAAATAATATGAACAATGTAAAAAAAAAAAATTAGAGGTAGAAGAAGATGAATAAGGTGAAGATAGTTGATGTCAAAGAAGCTGATGATGAGGATAATGAAGAAGAAAGTGTGGGAGAAGTAAAAAAGAAGGTGAAGGACGTGGAAGTAGTGAAACATCAATATCTGACAAAATAAAAAATAAAAAATAGTCAAAATCTTTCTAACGCCGACCGTCATAAAAAAAAACAAAAAAACCTGCTATTCTATTTGTTTGGGCTAAACCTCTGTGCCTTTAATGTCTCCGCCACCTCCCCCAATACATCCTACATTATTCTTAGTTGTTTTCCTTCATGTAGAATGAACCTACAAGGAAAGAAAGGGTTTATTTTAATTCCGATATTTTCGTCCCATTGACTTGCATTGGGATCGGGTATCGGTATCGGATTAGATCCGATACTTTGACGGTATCGGCCGTTACTTTCCGATACCGATACTTTCCGATATCGGAAGGTATCGCTCAACACTACTCATATCCTGTCGGGTTTGTGCAGGAGAAATGAAAAGCCGGCAATTGAATTACCGGCTTTTCACAGATATCGCGCTGAATGAAATCTAAATACAGAATATATATATATGTGTCTCAATGACACATATATATATATATATATATACTGTATATATGTTTTCCCTAACATTTGAGCACATAAATCCATTAGATATCGGTGCGCAAAATACGCTGAAACACCCTGAGTACGGATCAATATTTTGGGAACATTTCTCCGTATTACGGCCGTAGTACGGACGTATAATACGTGGCGTATTGTCCTACGCCAAGTGTGACGCCGGCCTTAATGTTTCCCAACTAATCATGGAGGTAATATTTTTTTTAATTTGTGATATATCTATCTATCCGATTGTTTGCAATGGTACACTTTGCGATGCTCATGTGCTGTTATGTACATGTTCATGTGTTCTGCATGTGTATGTTTGTATCTTCCTTGTCATGAATGTTGGCTTCATTTCATCTTGCATTTGGTAATTACTTTTTCATTTATTTTTCCAAGGTGGAAGTAATGTCTGTAATTTGGGATGTAGCTTGCCCAAACTACAGTGATCGTCAAAAAAAGGGCGATGCATGGCATGTAATTCGCCGTAAATTGTTCCCCCGCTGGGATGAAGGTGATGCTAAGCTCCACTGGGGTCACTCAACTTTATTATCATGCACAAATAGACAAAAAAATCGCACCAAAACCGCACAAAAAACGCATCTATAAGCAGCTGAAAATTGGCATAAAAACGCAGCAAAAATACGCAGCAAAAATACGCAGCAAAAAAGTCCTGTGTGAACTTACCCAAAAAACGCACCAAATACGCACCAAAAAAACGCACCTAAATTAGCATAAAAAAACGCAGCAAAAATACGCAGCAAAAAAGTCCTGTGTGAACTTACCCTTAGCGTCATTGAAACGCGACTTTGGCGTGAAAGTCGCGTACCGCGTGGCCGACCCCATACAGGGATCGGGACGGGTTTCATGAAACCCGACTTTGCCAAAAGTCGGCGACTTATGAAAATGCCCGATCTGTTTCGCTCAACCCTAGTCCTGAGGCTTCTGTGGTCTGGATAAAGTCTCTCTGAAAGAGTGGTGGATTATAATGTACCAACATAATGTGGAAGATTTAGAGAAGGAATTGTATGTCTTGCCTCATGGGAGTATATGGAAAGGTACCTTATTTTCCAGCATATAAGATGACTTAACCCCTGAAAATCTTCTCAAAAGTCAGTGGTCGCCTTATACGCCGGGTGTCCTCTTATACGGCGTGTGTGGAGCTCTGAAGTCACCGCATATGGTGCAGGGAGCGGTCCCGGATGGTTCCCAGGATCTGGAGGAGAGGAGACTCTCCTTCAGGCCCTGGGATCCATATTCATGTAAAAAAAAAGAATTAAAATAAAAAATAGGGATATACTCACCTTCAGACCCTAGGAATCATCCGGGACCGCTCCCTGCACCATATGCGGTGACCTCAGAGCTCCGCACATGCCATATAAGGGCTGTCCCACACGTCCAGATAATTCCGGTACCGGAAACAATCGGTACCGGAATTATCCGTGTCTGTGTGCCCCTACGTTTCTTGTGTACATCAGTGTGGCACACTTGCGGCACACGTGTGCCGCCCGTGTGCCCACTGGGTACCACACGCACCGTGCTGGGTACCACACGTACCAGCATCTGGTGCTGAAGCTGCGATTCATATCCTCTCTGCAGCAGCGTTTGCTGCAGAGAAGATATGAATAATAGTGTTTAAAATAAAGATCTATGTGTCCGCCGCCCTCCCACCCCCTGTGCGCCCCCCCGCTGTTCAGAAAATACTTACCCGCCTCCCTCGCTGCTTCCTGGTCTGGCCGCAGCTTCTAGTGTATGCGGTCACATGGGGCTGCTCATTTACACTCATGAATAGGCAGCTCCACCCCTATTGGAGGTGGAGCCACATATTCATGAGTGTAATCGGCGGCCCCACGTGACCGCATACAGTAGAGAAGCCGCGGCCAGACCAGGAAGCACCGACAGCCAACGAGGGAGCGGGTGAGTACTTTCAGGACAGCGGGGGGGGGGCACAGGGGGTGGGAGGGCAGCGGACACATAGATCTGTCTTTTAAGCACTATTATTCATATCTTCTCTGCAGCAAAGGCTGCTGCAGGGAACATATGAATCGCGGATTCAGCACCATGTGGGGGGGACAGCGCTTACTGTAGCGCTGTCTCCTGCACGCACACGGACTGCAAACGGAGAATGTCCGTGTGAGGTGCGTGTTTTACACGGACCCATTGACTTTAATGGGTCCGTGTAATACGTGCGCTCCCACGAACACTGACATGTCTCCGTGTTTGGCACACGGAGATACACGGTCCACAAAAAATCAATGACATCTGAACAGATGCATTGATTTTTACGGGTCTACGTGTGTCAGTGTCTCCGGTACGTGAGGAAACTGTCACCTCACGTACCAGAGCCACTGACGTGTGAAACCGGCCTAAGAGGACACCCGGCATATAAGATGACCCCCATCTTATACGGCGAGTATATCCCAATTTCTATATTTTAAATGGAAAAGTTGAGGGTCGTCTTATATGCCCAGTTGTCTTATACGCCGGAAAATACGGTAGCTGCTGTAGACGGTGTACAGTAAATAGTAAAGATGAATTATGCTAAAATGGACTTCTATGATTGTGAGATCCTAATAAAGAAGAAATGCAAAACGATTCAGTGCAATATGAAAACTCTATCAATGCCAGTAAAAGACTTCCTTGCTCTTTCCACTCCACTACATCGCAGGCCATTGGCACCCGCCTCCAAGGAAGCAGTACCAATAATGTGAGGGAAGATATTGTCACTACATCATGTGTGTTTCTGGTGTTAAAGATTTTTAAATTACACTCAAACGAAACTGTACACTGTTCACACCGGATGATTTGCTACCAAGCTTAAAAATCATATCAAACGAGTGGTGTGCTCTTTCTTTGAGTGACTGGCAGTCTGTTTACACTGCCTGATTATGGGGACACAGGCATCCTAGGATCGATCATTCACAATATTGTAAATGCACATTTAGGTTTTAATTTACCCTTATTCTTGATCAAATTGTAGATGAAACTAAATTCAAATGTATCCACAAGAGGGCAGCAGAGGTCAAAGGATCACCATAAGTTTGGTAACATTATGTTTTTTTCTCTGAAGGTCTTGTCTCCACATGTGAAACTGTCAGCTGCTTTACACTGAGCCTGAACCTAACTTCAAGACAACAGCGACAGGTTTCCTGTTAACAAACAAACTATTCTTTATCCTTGCGGCTGCAGGTCCTCTCAGCAGAGGCTTAAAGTAAAGCAGGATGCAATGTAAAGTCTATAACAGGGACCCAACTTTCAGTTATCTGTAAAAGTAAGTTTTCTCATATGGGCCAAAGAAAGCTCTTCTGCCTCCCCAAGGCACCAGGGACCAGCCGCAACTTCAACCTCTGCACCCACTATAATTACACCCCCACCAGTTTACAGTTTGACTTCTATCCATAGGCTAAGCTTTATTAAAAGGTTCTCCAGTATAGGGAGAGATTAGACAAATAAGCTTATTAATGGCAATCACAATTGAATGGCAATCACATTGATCAGCTGTGATCTGTGAGCAAAGCCACATAATGTTTTTCCAGCATGGAAAATCAAGTTTTTGCCTTGAAGAGAACTTGTCAGCAGGATTGTGCTGAGTAACCTACAGACAGTGTCAGGTCGGCGCCGTTATATTGACTGCATTGATACCTTGGTTAATGAAATCCTTCTTGTGGTTGTTGTTTAATCTTTATTTTCAGTTAATGCCCGTACTCTATGGCGGCCTGCACGTGCTGCTCTGCTTAGGTATTCATAATGCAGACTGCTGACAGGTCACTGATCCCTCACTGACCTGCCCCCTATTTTACATAATGAATCTATATATATAATTGTCTAAGGGTTTTTCCGTCTGTCTGTCTGTCTGTCTGTCCTGGAAATCCCGCGTCTCTGATCAGCGACGGGCACAGCATGGCGACGATGATGTCATAATGGGAATCCCGCGTCTCTGATTGGTTGAGGCCGCCAGGCCTCGACCAATCAGGGACGGGCACAGTATCGACGTAGATGTCATAATGGTTGCCATGGCGACGATGATGTCACAAAGGTTGCCTCGACCAATCAGCGACGGGCACAGTTTGCCGCGAATCACATACTACGGGGACATGCATATTCTAGAATACCCGATGTTTTAGAATCGAGCCACAGTCTAGTATTTTATATATATATATATATATATATATATATATATTTTAAAAAAAAATCCCCGTCTGCAGGCAGACGCCAGCCGTAGCACCTGTGCTGCAGAATGATCGCACATGTAATGGGTATATAATTAATTTCTTTCATGTTAGCCTTAAATTCATAAAAAAGCACATCAGTTTGAAAATGATGCCGGCCGTGCCTGTGCAGTAGCAGCTATCGGTGATCCAATAGCTGCTACTGCGCATGTGCCGGCCGTGACATCTTGCTGCAGAAAAAAAAAATCCTCCAAGAAAGCAATCGTGGATAGCTCTTACTGCGCAGGCGATGGCGGCACCATCTTGGAGGAGGACTTTTTTTTTTCCTCTATCAAGATGGTGCTGCCAGTGCCTGCGCAATAGCAGCTATTGGACCACCAATAGCTGCTACTGCGTGGTCGGCGCCATTTTCACACTGATTTTTTAAAAAAATGAATTTAAGAATAACATGAAAGAAATTAATTACATTCACATTACATGTGCGATCATTCTGCAGCACATGCGCCTGCCTGCAGAAGGGGATTTTTTTTCCCCAAGATATACAGTGGGGAAATAAGTATTCGATCCCTTGCTGGTTTTGTAAATTTGCCCACTGACAAAGACATGAAGAGTCTATAATTTTAAGGGTAAGTTAATTTTAACATTGAGAGATAGAATATCAAAAATAACCTTCAGAAAATCGCAATGTATAAATTATATAAATTTATTTGCATTTTGCAGTGAGAAATAAGTATTTGATCCCACTGGCAAACAAGACTTAATACTTGGTGGCAAAACCCTTGTTGGCAAGCACAGCAGTCAGACTTTTTGGTAGTTCATGATGAGGTTTGTGTACATGTCAGGAGGAATTTTGGTCCACTCCTCTTTGCAGATCATCTCTAAATCATTAAGATTTTGAGGCTGTCGCTTGGCGACTTGGAGCTTCATCTGCCTCCGTAAGTTTTCTATGGGATTAAGGTCTGGAGACTGGCTAGGCCACTCCATGACCTTAATGTGCTTCATTTTGAACCACTCCTTTGTTGCCTTACCTGTATGTTTTGGGTCATTGTCTTTCTGGAAGACCCAGCCATGACCCATTTTTAAAGGGAACCTGTCACCCCGTTTTTTGAAGATGAGCTAAAAATAGCGTTAAATAGGGGCAGAGCTGTGCGTTATATTAGTGCCTTTGTGTGCCTTTATTACCCACCTATGCTGCCGAAATACCTTTGTAAAGTCGCCGTTTTCTGCTGTCACTCACGCTGGTCTGGTCCTATGGGCGGGGTGACAGCGCTGTTTCTCCCCCAGAATCCTGCTCATCATTACGTTGGTGGCTTCAGGAAAATGGCCGCGGGATTCCGTGCGTGCGCAGATGGAGATCGGTGCGGCCATTTTCCTGAAGCCCCGGGCAGCAGAGCGCTCCATCTGCGCACGTGCGGCCACAGGAAAGATGGCCGCGCCCACCAGTAAACGGCTGAATAGCGCAGATCACGCTATTTTTCATCACCTGGGCAGTGGATTTGCATTTTGGACTTTCGCACACCACTACGCCACCAACATAATGATGAGCAGGATTCTGGGGGAGAAACAGCGCTGTCAGGGACCCCCTGAATCTTCCCCTGCAACACCCTCTGCCACAGGATGTTGCCTGGTTCCAACCCAGTCAGATTCTGTCTAACTTTCTATCCAACCCCCAGTTTTACCAGATTGTGAGGAGTGGCCTAATACATAGCACCCTTAGCTCACCCTGGAGGCCAGACTATGAAGTGTATTGGTGTCTGTGATACCTGGTCAGGTGAACTCCTTTAGTGCCATCAGATGTACCATCACTCCCCTCAATGGCAGAGCAATGTCACTGCAATGACCAGGTCTCTGGGGTGCTGCACTCCCCCCCGGTTAAATCCAGTACTCCTGGACTAGGAAGAAAACAACAATACATGTCAGCAAAAAGACATACACGTTTTGAAATGCATGAAACAAGTAAACTTGAACAGAGCTTCCCTTTATGGGAGGTGAGGACACTTGAACGTTACAAACAGAAACATGGTTAAATATTTTAAATAACATTCTATAAATAACTTTGCTTACCCAGCCGGGTATTCTACTTAAGTGCAAATTCTCAACAATAATTTAACTTTGCCTCTAAGGACGTATAAGCTGGATCCACTAAAGTCTTACTATAAAACTCTCTAAATATAAATTAACTTTTCTTCATTTTTCTCTTCTAAGTGCAATATTTTCTTCTTACTCTCTGATTTGTCTTATGCAGGACCGCCTGTCTATCTGCCCAGGCCTACTGCCTCTTTTCTTAGTACAGGATCTCTGAGCCATCTCTCTATGGCTCCTAGGAGGACTCACCCACTAACCCCTACGGGTTCACTTCCTGTCCTCAATCTTCTAGCAACATTATCAAACATTTTCTATAACTAACTAGCTGGCTACATATAACTTACTATGTAAAACAATATTACTGTTCACTCTCTTTTAAGAGCAACATTGTACATTAAGTGCAAATGGTGAACATTCCCTTTAAGAGGGAACCAAGTCTCTTTGAGGTAGTGCAACTGCTCAAGTTGCAAGTCCGTGTAGGGCAGGAACTCTGGTACTGTTTCCAGGAACAGTGTCTTCGCAAAGAGTTCTTTTTCTTGTAAAACCAGTAGGGGGCACCCTTAATAGGGTGCAAACTATTTACATCACAGTTTGTGAACCATTCACAGTTCATGATTCGGCAGTCTTTTCAAAATAGGGGGTATAAAGGAGCAAAAAGGAAAACCAAAAGCAAAAATAAAAAGCAATAGGGATCCCGGGTAAACAAAGGGATCCCTTTAAGAACAACCCTGGTCGGGTACTAGCAGCAAGAGCAGAGGAAACAAACAAGTAACTATTTACAGTTGCAGAGCATTAGTAGCTTACTCTGGTTCTGGCGGCCTCCACCGGGTATTTACCTGGCAGGTGGCCCTCTGCGGCCCAGGCAGGCTGGACTCCAAGTCCACTCCCGACACCAGGTGTACCCCGTGGTTTTGGGTCTTCTGCACAACCAGGTCGTGCGCCGCGATGGGTGTCTGCGTGAGTCGATGGATGAGGCTGGCGGCGGCAGAGGCTGCAGCAGCTGCTTCAGCGGCGAGCTCCTCCCCCTCGGTTCGGGATACCGCCAGGACGGCCGTACAGCGCTGCATTTCCCGGGCCCACCAGCTGCTTCCCTTCAGATGCCGGCGATACGTCACCACGTTTCCAGGTTTCAGGAGGGACTTTGCACCATCTCCGCACAGGCAGGGCTTCACTTCGTCCCGGGTGATGCGGACCCTCAGGGCCGCTCCAATCTCCTGCACGAAGCCTTTCCCCTCCTGGGGCTGGTAGACGATTACAACGCCCCACTTTGGCAGGGAGCCCTCCAGCAGCTCACCTCGCGCCTCCCGTTCCACTTCCCGCTGGAACTCCGCGATCAGATGGTTCCTATATTCTCCCCAAGGGAAGGGCCCGAGGTCATGCCCCCCGGCACTTCGGGGCCCGGTGGCGGGGACACTGGGGCACCGGTGTTCGCAGCGGCGGCCGGGTCTGGTGCAGAGGTGAGGCGACCTCCCTGGGGGTCGCGGCACTGGGTACCTTCACTTGAGGTAACTCCTCTGGCGCCACTCCACTCTCCTGAGGGAGGCGCATGGACTGGGGGCCGTTCAGGCACGGGATGCCCCATCGACAGCTCCCATTTGTTCAAATCCTCCAACGGGGGCATGTCGGAGTAGTCCTCTGGTGACGGGGGTCGGTGTGGGCCCATCCTTTTCTGTAGGCCTTCTCTGGTCTCCAGTCCCACCTCATCTGAGTCATAGTTTTGTTTCTTCGGTCTCCGCCCGCCATAGAAGATCAGGAGGCGGGTCTCAACTGCTGACGGACACGTCCTCAGGATACAGAAATATTTAGACTGGGCAGCCTGTTATGGGCCTGGTGGTTAGGAGCACCTGGAATGACCTGATGGTTAAACTAGAAATAGAGACAAGCTCTGGGGAAGTGGGAACTCTGCTGACCGCAAACCCTACTCCTATCACACACACTAGAAATAGCCGTGGAGCGTACCTAACTCTCCCTAGACGCCTCTTCACAGCCTAAGAGCTAACTACCCCTAAAGATAGAAATAGAAGCCTTACCTTGCCTCAGAGAAATTCCCCAAAGGAAAAGGCAGCCCCCACATATATTGACTGTGAGTTAAGAGGAAAGTCACAAACACAGGAATGAAACAGGTTTTAGCAAAGGAGGCCAGTCTTCACTAAATAGTCAGAGGATAGAAAAGGGAACTATGCGGTCAGCACAAAAAACTGCAAAAACCACGCAGAGTATGCAAAAAGACCTCCACACCGACTCACGGTGTAGAGGTGCAACCCTGCACCCCCAGAGCTTCCAGCTAGCAAGGAAATATCATGGTAGCAAGCTGGACTAGAATTAAGCAGTACTAAGAAATATATTCAGGCAGCAGTAACAACAAATGAACTCGCAGGGACTTAGCTTCTGCTGGAGTAGACAGGTCATCAGAGAAGTCCAAGAGAGATCTGAACCAATACTGAGACATTGACAGCTGGCATGAAGTAACGATCTGAGTGGAGTTAAATAGGGAAGCCAGCCTAGCAATAAACGAGGGCAGCTGGGAAAGCCAACCTCAAGGACCAGCAGTTCCACTCAAAGCCACCAGAGGGAGTCCAAGAACAGAACTCACCAAAGTACCATTCATAACCACAGGAGGGAGTCCGAGAATGGAATTCACAACAGCAGCCATTGTCTTTCGCGCTCTCCAACTCATGTACGCCCACTCTACGCCCCTCTTCTTCTCCTGCGCTTCTCGGAGTGCTGTAATGGCGGCGGTTTTGGCGAGCATTTTTGGCGGCAAATGGCAATCCACAATCTTTGCAATAAATCACAGTTCAAGCACAATAAATCACAGTTCCAAGGCACACATGACCTGATTCTTCAGGCTTAAGTAGATCCTGTTCGTGACGCCAAGTTGTGGAGCGCCCCCAGACGCAGGGCCGCAGGGTACTCGGTACCGGGCTTCTCTGACTCAGTTCTGGGGTTGTCACGGTGGCTAGACCCGGTCCGTGACCCTGCTAAGGGGCGTCCAGTGAAAGGTGTAGGTGGTGGTGCGTGGTGCAGTTCGTGGTGAATAAAGAGGACACAGGGTTGCAGTCTCTTTACCTCCTTACTGAAGGCTTCAAGATCCTCAATCCAGAGTACTGTTAACAGAGCTGGCTGAGACCGGCCGGTCCGATGGCACCTCCAGAGTTCCCTTTGCAGGTGAAAATCTGTGCCCACCTTCTAGCACCTGTGTGTTGTAGTACTTCCCTGCTGAGCACCACGGGATAGTCCTCACAACTGTTGTGTCTGTTTCTGATGTTCTTTCCCACAACTTATGTCTGTTCTGATGTTCTTCTCCGTCCCCCAGATGATATGGATAGGACGCACCCATATGACGGGTAGGCCTGGAGTTCTTCCGGGACCCTAGTGACGCCCCTCTCCCACAGTTGCCCCCTATGTCTGCTTAGGTGATTTAGGTGAGACATCCAACCTATAATTAACTGTCCTGCCGTTGGTTTGAAGTAATGCTTGGAGCCCAATACTTCCTCGGCGTTCTGGCCACCGGCTACGCGCCTCAATAGGATGTTGCCTCGATCTTACAGCATGACTCCTACTGGTGTTATCTCCTTTTTGCTTTGATCTCGTTTCTCACGCTCCACAATAAACCTCGCTTCTTGTCCTTTCTTGAGATACTGCCGCGATGTAGTGCAGGCGCGGTTCCTTAACGTTCTGTCCTTTTCGCTAGGCCTCTGTCAGGATCCCTCCCCTGAGAGGGACCCCCCTGAATCTTCCCCTGCAACACCCTCTGCCACAGGATGTTGCCTGGTTCCAACCCAGTCAGCTTCTGTCTAACTTTCTATCCAACCCCCAGTTTTACCAAATTGTGAGGAGTGGCCTAATACATAGCACCCTTAGCTCCCCTGGAGGCCAGACTATGAAGTGTATTCGTGTCTGTGATACCTGGTCAGGTGAACTCCTTTAGTGCCATCAGATGTACCATCACTCCCCTCAGTGGCAGAGCGATGTCACTGCAATGACCAGGTCTCTGGGGCGCTGCACATGGACTTGGTGATATCTTCGGCTTCTTCTGTCTCTGCCCAGGCTATGTGTACCCCTACTGCAGGATTCCAGGTTCCCTGTTGTGTGGCAGGTAAAGTGCTTTGTCTGGCGGCTCCCACACGGTTTGCAGGAGATCCCGCTCTTTGTCGGGGGTTCATTAATCAGTGAACGCTGCACTTTGAACTCTTGGGGCATATGTTTGCTTCCGATCGCGCAAAGGTGGGCTTCATTATGCCACACCTTGCGGGAGAGGCTCTCGCCTGGCTGAATTCATTGTGGGAGAGAGGGGATCCTCTGGTTAATAACCTACAGTTTTTCCTTGAGGCGTTCCACCGGACCTTTGATGAGCCTGGCCATGCCTCTTCCACAGCTTCCTCCCTTCTCTGTCTCCTCCAGGAGGGTCTCACGGTGGCTCAGTATGCTGTTTGGTTCCATACCCTTCCTTCTGAGTTATCCTGGAATAATGAGGCCTTGGTGGCTACTTTCTGGGAGGGACTGTCTGGGAGAATAAAAGACGAACTGGGGGGTTGGGATACTCCTGCAACTCTGGATGACTTGATATCCCTGGCAACCTGGATTGACCTTCAGTTTCAAGAATGTTCCAAAGAATCTAGGCGAGAGAAGAGGTCATATCACCTGGCTCCCAGTTTCCAAAATAACGCTTGCATTTCTGTCTTCAGCTTCTCTTCCGGAGGCTATGCAAGTGGACCAAGTTAACTTGACTAAACAGCATCAGGCGGAGTGCCAATCAGAGGGGAAATGCTTCTACTGTGGTAGTTCAGAACATCTGATTCACTTCTGTCCTGTGAAGCCGGGAAACTTCAGAGTCTAGGGTCGGTAGGAGAGGTTTCCCTGGGTGAGGATCATCACTCTCCTTCGCTGCAGATGACTGTGTCCTTATCCTTTGGCATGGTCAGTTTTTCGGAGTGTGGCTACCTGGATTCTGGGGAACTTCATTCAGCAAGCGGTGGTGGATCGTTACCAGATTCCAGTTCAGCATCTTCTGAATCCTTTGCGGGTGACCTCTGTGGATGGCAAACCTTTGACTGAGTCAATTCGGTTCCAGACTGAGTCATTGGAACTTCCGATAGATCTAACGCATTCAGAGAGAATCTGTTTTTATGTTTTGCCAGGTTTGTTTCACCCCTTGCTCTTAGGGTTACCGTGGCTTCATGCACATGAGCCCATCTTAAATTGGAAGACTGGAGAAGTTTTGCGCTGGGGAGATTCCTGCTCTGACCAATGTATCATTTCCATCCTTCCTGCTCACCCTCCAGTGGAGCCGACCACGCTGCCAGGTTTACCATCCTGTTACTGGTCCTTCGCAGATGTCTTTGGGAAGCAAGAAGCAGAGTGGCTGCCTCCATACAGTTCGTATGACTGTCCTATTGTTCTGCTTCCAGAAACATCTCCTGCTCGAGGGTGAATCTATCCTCTTTCTCATGCGGAGACCCAATCCATGTCGGAGTACATCCAGGAGAACTTGGCTAGAGGTTTTATCTAGAAATCCTCTTTCTCGGCTGGTGCAGGATTCTTTTTTATCAAGAAGAATGATGGATCTTTACAGCCCTGTATCGACTACAGAGGGTTAAACCAGATCACGGTAAAAAACAGGTACCCATTACCCTTATTTCAGAGCTGTTTCATCATCTCAGGGCAGCCAATATCTTCTCCAAATTAGATCTCAGATGTGTCTTCAATATGATCCGTATATGTCAGGGAGACGAATGGAAAACAGCCTTCAACACTCGAGATGGACACTAAGAATTCCTGGTCATGCCATTTGGCCTCAATAATGCACCCGCGGTCTTCCAAGAGTTCATAAACGACATTTTTAGAGATCTTCTCTATTCATGTGTAGTTGTCTGCTTGGATGACCTCTTGATTTACTCCACAGATTTAGCCACTCATCGGAGTCATGTTCGCCAGGTCTTGCAAAAGCTCAAGGAGAACAGATTGTGGGCTAAGTTTGAGAAATGCAACTTCGAGCAATGTTCTCTGCCTTTTCTCGGTTATATTGTCTCATCCACCAGGTCTAAAGATGGATCCATAAAAGTTATCAGCTATCCTCAAATGGCCTCGCTCGTTCGGGCTTAGAGCGATACATTGGTTCTTGGGGTTCACCAACTATTACCGGCAATTCATTCCACACTTCTCAACTCGAGTGGCATCCATCTTGGCTCTAACCCGGAAAGGCGTTAACCCCAAGTACTGGACTTCGAAGGCGGACATTCCAATCTGACCCTGATCGAGGGGTCTTACTACAGGTGTCTGGTATCATGCTGCAGCAATGCAGGTATGTGCAGACTCCATGAAGGAGAGTGGGTGACAGAAAAAGAGGTCACACTTACCACACCGCAGCCCAGTGCAAGCTTTTGTTTAAAGGGGAAAACAGAAACCGTGGTCAATAAACAAGCCGAGGGTCCGAACCAACCAGGAGCAAAGGTACCAAAGACGTGAGACAGAGAACGGAGTCAGAGTAAGCCAAAAGGTCAAAAAGCCAGACAGACGTGTGGAAACAAAAATGGGAAGCAGGAGACAAAGTCAGAGTCTTAGCCGGGTCACAAACGGAGGGGATACACACAAGAGTCAGCCTAGGTTGGGTAAAGGAGACAGGGCAGGTACAGGTAAGGGAGGTCAGAGGCAAAAGGAGCACAGGGGTATCACAGGTAGCAGTCTCAGCAAGCCCAAAACTATCACTGACACAAGCTGCAAGCAAGAGAACCAATAAATAGCCACTCCCAAATCAAAGAGAGGCAGGAATAGTTAACCCCACCATGACCAGGCCGGAGCAGGGGAAAAATGGCAAACTCCGACCCTGATCATGACAGTACCCTTCTCTCAAGGGGGGCCACTGGACCCCCAGGTTTCCCAGGATAGCGGGTGTGAAAGGCCCGGACCAATCGATCCGCATGGACCGACCGTGCTGGAACCCAGGACCGGTCCTCTGGACCGTAACCCTTCCAATGAATGAGGTACTGGAGGGAACGACGGACCATGTGGGAGTCCACAATTCGTTCCACCTCAAATTCATTCTGGCCTTCCACCGACACGGGTGGTGGAGGAGAAGGATACCCCCCTGAGGAAGGACCCAACGGTTTCAAAAGGGCTTTATGGAACACGTTGGGAATCCGGAAAGATGGAGGAAGACGTAAACGAAAGGACACCGGGTTGACCACCTCCATAATCTCGTAAGGGCCAATGAACTTAGGCCCCAACTTAGCTGAAGGAATCTTGAGCTTTATATTCCGGGTAGACAACCATACCTTATCCCCAACCCGGAATACAGGCCCTACAGATCGTTTTTTGTCAGCAAAGAATTTATACTTACCCTGAGCCCCACCAATATTCTTTTGAACTTCCTGCCACACCTCCCCTAACCGTTGAATCGCAAAATCAGCCCCAGGACATCCCGAATCCAGTCGGGAAAATTCCCCAAAATGAGGGTGGAAACCATAGTTACAGAAGAAAGGGGAGGTACCTGTGGACTGATTAATGCGATTATTAAAAGCAAACTCAGCCACAGGCAAAGAGGAACACCAATTGTCCTGCCGAGCCGTGACCAGACATCGCAAAATTTGTTCCAAAGACTGATTGGTTCTCTCTGTCTGACCATTAGTCTCAGGACGGTAAGCAGAAGAAAAGGTCAAACAGACACCCAGCCTTTTACAAAAAGCCCTCCAGAACTTGGACACAAACTGCACCCCTCTATCTGAAACCACATTCAAAGGCACACCATGCAATCGCACCACATGTTCCACAAACAACTTAGCAAGCGTCTCAGCATTCGGCAAACCTGACAAAGGCACAAAATGCGCCTGCTTACTAAATCTGTCCACTACCACCCAAATGACAGTTTTTGCATTAGAAGGAGGAAGATCGGTGATAAAATCCATGGACAGATGGGTCCATGGTCTATCAGGAATTGGCAATGGCACCAATTCCCCGGCCGGCTGATTATGCGAGTTCTTAGCACGGGCACATACAAAACAGGACGACACAAATCTAACCACATCCGAGGCCAATGAGGACCACCAAAACAACCTAGCAATCGCTCTACGGGTGGCCGCGATTCCAGGGTGCCCACTCAAAACAGAATCATGAAACTCTCGGAGAACCCTTAGACGAAGTTGAAGAGGCACAAAGAGCTTACCCACCGGCATAGACAGAGGAGCAAGAGACTGGGACTCCCGAATCTCTCGCTCCAACTCAGAGGAAACCCCGGCCACCACCACACCAGGCTGAAGAATGGAGGAAGGAGGCTCAGGAGGTGACAGACTACGAGACAAGGCATCAGCCTTAATGTTTTTAGAACCTGGCCGAAAGGTGACAGAGAACTGAAACCGAGAGAAAAATAGTGACCATCTAACCTGTCTCGGAGTCAATCTTTTGGCCGACTCAATATAGGCCAGATTCTTATGGTCCGTAATTACAGTGATTTTATGGACAGCCCCCTCTAAAACATGCCTCCATTCTTCAAAAGCCAATTTAATGGCCAACAATTCTCGATTCCCCACATCATAATTCTTTTCTGTGGGAGAGAATTTCCTAGAGAAGAAAGCACAGGGTCTTAAGTTAGTTAGAGTGGCAGGTCCCTGGGACAACACCGCTCCCACCCCCACCTCAGAGGCGTCCACCTCTACAATAAATGGTTCTGATGGATCTGGTTGAATCAAAACAGGGGCGGACATGAAACATTTTTTTAATGCTGAAAAGGCCGCTACAGCAGGAGCCGACCAATTCTTGACATCAGACCCTTTCTGAGTTAAATCAGTGAGGGGTTTGAGAATCTGCGAAAATCCCTTTATAAATTTTCGATAATAATTTGCGAATCCTAGGAAACGCTGGAGACCCTTAAGATCTTTAGGTTGCACCCAATCAACAATGGCCTGAACCTTTCAAGGGTCCATACGGAACCCCTCAGCAGACAAGATAAACCCCAGAAAGGATAATTCCCGAACAACAAATAAACATTTCTCAGGTTTAGCAAAAAGGCAGTTCTTCCTGAGCCTCTGGAGAACTGCACGAAGATGACTTATGTGATCCTGCCTATCCATTGAGTACACCAGAATATCATCGAGATAGACTACCATAAAGCGCCCAATGAAGTCAGAGAAGACATGATTGATAAAATTCTGGAAAACTGCTGGCGCATTTGTCAGACCAAAAGGCATAACCAAATTCTCAAACAGTCCCTCTGAGGTGAGAAAGGCAGTTTTCCACTCATCCCCCTCACGTATACGGATAAGATTGTATGCCCCACGGAGGTCTAATTTAGAAAACCACTTGGCCCCAGATAGTTGGTTATACAAATCAGGGATAAGCGGGAGAGGATAAGTGTTCCTCACAGTAATCTTATTTAGCTCTCGGAAATCGAGGCATGGGCGCAGACCACCATCTTTTTTTTTAACAAAAAGGAACCCAGCCGCCACAGGGGATACAGAGGGGCGAATGTGCCCTTTACGAAGACTCTCAGAGATGTATTCTTTCATGGCAGATCTCTCAGGACCAGATAGATTGTATAAACGGGCCTTGGGCAATTTAGCATTAGAAACCAGGTCTATAGTACAATCAAATGAGCGGTGTGGTGGTAAAGCCTCAGCCTCTTTTTCCGAGAACACATCCTCAAAGTCTCTCAGGTACTCCGGAATACCCTCGAGACTGACGGATGACACAGACACCGAAATAAGGCAACATTTAGAACATTTAGGTCCCCACTTTACAATATCCCGGGACCCCCAGTCAATTACCGGGTTATGTAGTTGTAACCATGGAAAACCTAACACCAGTCCAGCCGGGAGATTGTCCAGGACAAAACATGACATACGCTCCTGGTGTAAGGCCCCCACCTTGAGGGTAAACTCCTCAGAGATTAAATTAACCCCACTCTTTGCGATAGGTGATGAGTCGATAGCCACAAGTTTAATGGGAGTCTCCAGCCTAACTGTCCCTAACTTGCAAATGGCCACCAGTTTGGAGTCAATAAAATTCATGGAGGACCCGCAGTCCACAAAAGCCGAGGTAGCAAAAACACAGTCCATAACAGTTAGTTCCACTTTCAACAATATCTTTGAAAAAGAAGAAAAAGGTACCTGTGAATCTGAGTGACCACCACGACAATCACCCAGATTCAGTCGCTTGCTAGTCAGTGAGCAGGAAGGACAGTCCATTTTCCAATGTCCGGGATCTCCGCAGTAGAAACAGAGTTTGCCAAGTCGCCGACGTCTCCTCTCCTTTTCTTTGAGAGTGATGGCTCCCACTTCCACGGACTCTACAGGTTGCAAAGACTCTGGTTTACCAGGAAGAAAAGGAGCCTCCCGTTGCATGATTCCTCTCTCTCGTAACCTCCGATCCATGCGGACAGCCTGAGTCATGGCCTCTTCCAAGGAACTGGGTGAAGGATAGAGAGCCAGAGCATCCTTTAAATGTTCAGACAGTCCCCTCAAGAACAAACACCTGAGAGCTGAGTTGCTCCAGGAAATCTCTGAAGACCACCGCCGGAACTCCGAAGAGTACCACTCAGCTGAGAGCTTACCCTGAGAGAGCCCCATAATTGTGTCCTCTGCCAGTTTAACACGATCAGGTTCATCATATATCAGTCCCAGAGCATCAAAGAACATATTCACAGACATTCTTTCAGGGGCGGTCAGAGGTAAAGAAAATGCCCACGACTGCGGACCCTCCCGAAGTAAAGATATAACTATCCCCACCCGCTGATTCTCATCCCCTGAAGATCGGGGTCTAAGGGAAAAAAAAAGTTTGCAACTCTCCTTGAACACGTGGAATTTTTTCTTCTCACCAGAGAATGTGACAGGTAGTTTAACATAGGGTTCAGGAGAGTGCAGAAAAACATCAGTCATCTCACCTGACTTACTGACAGAGGGAGAGGAAACACCCTGGACTATTTTAACTGTTTCTGCAAGCTCCCTCTGCACCTGCTTCTGAAAGGTAGTCAAGGTCCTATGCTCCATGGATAAAGTCTGCATCATCTGTGTCAAGTTAGTTATTTGATCAACCAAGGTATGCAGCAGATCCATGACCAGAGAGAGAGGAAAAAAAAAAAAAAAGTGTGAATCTCTTTTAAATGTTTCGCGGTCAGTGATAATATCATGCTGCAGCAATGCAGGTATGTGCAGACTCCATGAAGGAGAGTGGGTGACAGAAAAAGAGGTCACACTTACCACACCGCAGCCCAGTGCACTGCGCCACCAGGTGGCGACAGAGAGTGGTCAAAGCAAGCCAAGTCCGTAACAGTCGGTAAGCGTATTGTTTAAAGGGGAAAACAGAAACCGTGGTCAATAAACAAGCCGAGGGTCCGAACCAACCAGGAGCAAAGGTACCAAAGACGTGAGACAGAGAACGGAGTCAGAGTAAGCCAAAAGGTCAAAAAGCCAGACAGACGTGTGGAAACAAAAATGGGAAGCAGGAGACAAAGTCAGAGTCTTAGCCGGGTCACAAACGGAGGGGATACACACAAGAGTCAGCCTAGGTTGGGTACAGGAGACAGGGCAGGTACAGGTAAGGGAGGTCAGAGGCAAAAGGAACACAGGGGTATCACAGGTAGCAGTCTCAGCAAGCCCAAAACTATCACTGACACAAGCTGCCAGCAATAGAACCAATAAATAGCCACTCCCAAATCAAAGAGAGGCAGGAATAGTTAACCCCACCATGACCAGGCCGGAGCAGGGGAAAAATGGCAAACTCCGACCCTGATCATGACATCTGGGGCTTGCAAAGTTCCATCTGCATGTAGCATTATTCACACATGATGATGCAGAGCATCTGGCTTGCAGCCTATTACCAACGCCCATACTTTTAGATCAGGCGAGCTGCCCAGTGCCTCCCAAATGCATCCTGTGTGAACAGAGGCTACAAATACAGAGCCATATGGGCCCAACTGCACCCTGAAAATAGATAAAGTGCACAAAAACATATCAAAATATGTAATGTATTGGTTAATATTATGGCCACAATACGTAAGCTGGCAACCCACGTCACAGGTCCTTACACTTGCCAGTCCTACCACTTAACATCAAAAAACTCACTTATACAAAAAGGACTAAAATCCTCAAAATGTATACAAAAATCACTGAAAAGAAGGCAGAAATGCTTACCTGCCCAGGCCTCAAAGCAAATGCACTATCAGTCTGCAGTGGACCCAACTAATTAAGGCAGCAACACAGGTGCAATACTAGTGCACAAAAAAGTTCCAATCTGCATGTAGCATTATTCACACATGGGTGATGCAGAGCATCTGGCTTACAGCCTATTTCCAACGCCCACACTTTTAGATCAAGCGGGCTGCCCAGTGCCTCTCAAATGTATCCTGTGTGAACAGAGGCTACAAATACAGAGCCATATGGGCCCAACTGCACCCTGAAAAATAGATAAAGTGCACAAAAACATATCAAAATATTATGGCCACAATACGTAAGCTGGCAACCCACGTCACGAGTCCTTACACTTGCCAGTCCTACAACTAAACATCAAAAAACTCACTGACACAAAAAGGACAAAAATCCTCAAAATCTATACAAAAATCACTGAAAAGAAGGCAAAGATGCTTGCCTGCCAAGACCTCAAAGCAAATGCACTAGTATTGCACCTGTGTTGCTGCATTAATTAGTTGGGTCTGCTGCACCCTGATAGTGCATTTGCTTTGAGGCCTGGGCAGGTAAGCATCTCTGCCTTCTTTTCAGTGATTTTTGCCTAAATTTTGAGGATTTTAGTCTTTTTGTGTCAGTGAGTTTTATTGCTGAACTTGTCTTTGAAAGATTTACATCTGCTTATAAATAGGTTGGAGTGTGAAATCCTGATTACGACTGTTTCCCTTTTTAGGGAATTAAAAAGAAAAAAAAATGTTAAAGGCTTTATGTAAATCTATTCAAATCATAAGGAAAATAGTTTTCCAAATGGTTAAAATATCCTAAAAATTAGTCTTACGACTTCTATGCAAACTCCGATGTGTTTCCAGTGTTGCAGAATACAAACTCATTATATTATTATTTTCTGCGTATACTGTATTACAGTGACTATTCTGATTTTCATTGAATTTATAATTGTCATGTCTACAATGTACTATACTGTAGTACTTTTTAAGCTATTCATTACACACACCTTGATTCCTTTCACCATGCTCACCCATTTTATATTATATAGTGTACTTGCTGTTTCTGAAATATACTCTTATTAATATAGTATATTTTATGTGTTTTATATGTATGCTCAAAATGTATAAGGTAGATACTAATCATTATTGATTTTACATTTTTGCTGTATTGGAGTGGTATTCATTAGACGTATACTACAGGTACTATTATATTTTTATTGTCCTTTCTATGCAGCCTTTGTCTATATTTGTAGTCCTTGTCACGTTCGTTATATTCGCCTTTGTTTTATTAACTAAGGTCATAACTGCAGATGAGTGAGCAATAAAATGCTAGGATGTCCTTTACTCGAACCCAGTAATTCCTAAAGCTCGGATGCTTGTTTCGAGTAACGAGTATAATGAGAGTCAATAGGGTATTCAAGGAGTATAATGAGAGTCAATAGGATATTCAAGCATTTTTCCGGCAGACCCTATAAAGGAGGTCTGGGGGGGCAGTAAAATGTTGAAATGGATGGGAAAAGTGGTGAATGGATGGAGAAGAGCATGGGGAATACCCCTAGAAGCATCTCTGACTCAGATATCACTGCTGAAAACAATTTTGTCACACTTTTACTCCACTTTAAAGACTTAAAATAAAACATTCAAAATTGATGAGAAATTGGAGTTTACAGGAAAAAAGTTGAGAAACTTTCTTTCCTGTATAATGACTTTGTTAGCACCAAGCCGGATCCCTGCTCTGTCAGGCAGGGCCTCCGACGTGTCACTTCACTCACCCGCGCTGCGGTCGGTTCTCCCCTTTCTCATGCTCCGCATGCTTCCAACAGAGCTGCCAGCCAGGACTCTAGCCATGTCCTTAGAGCACGTGCGCACTCTCGCCCTCTTAAAGGGCCAGTGTGTGCACTTGCTATTTCCTCCCCAGCCAATAGCTGTGGGGCAGTATGTATATATTTCTTCCTCCCCACTGGGGATGTGCCTGAGCAACCTTCCTGTTCTGCAGTCTATCTGGCGTATGGTTGCCTACCAGTCCTTGCTACACTCTGGTGCAGATCCTGCCTGCTGCACTCTGGTGCAAATCCTGCTGCACTCTGATACAAACTGTGCCTGTTGCACCATCCAGTCTGTCCTTCCTGGTCCAGCTGCCCAGTGTCCACTGGTCTGTCCTGGTGTGGCACCTGGTGTGCATCGGGAGCCAAGCCTAACCTCCCCATCAGAGACTCTAGTGAACAGTCCGGTGCTCGCTTATTCACGCCCCTGTGCGGTCCGAGGTACAGTTGTTCCACAACCACGTCCGTAAAGGCAAAATTTTAAAAGGATTTTAAAAAAATAATTTAACCAAACCAAACGTGAAAGTTTTATTAAAAAATGTAACATTTCAGTGTAATTAATGAAGGAAGCAATAAGTGCCAAAAATTTAGGGACTCAGATGGACTCAGATACACCCTGTATTAGACAAAGGAGGGGCCTCATACGCATACTGTTCATTCTGTCATGTAGTGGGACTCGTAGACTTAAAAGGCTATGTACACACTTTGTGTATTCGTGTGCGGATTTTTCCGCATCGTTTTTTTAAAAATCCACAGGTAAAACGCACTGCATTAGAATTTATTGTGAAAAACAGAAGAGACCAAATAAAAATAATGAGGAAAAAATAAAAGCAATCAAAAATAAAAAATTTGGTGAATCAGCACTAGTGAGACATTTTTGGGAACATAAATGTATTCTTTCAGGATTAAAATGGATGGTGCTTGAAGAGGTGTATACTAGGGATATAAGTCAGATAAAAAGAGGTTATTACAAAGAGAAGTATTTTGGATGTTTTCTCTTGATACGATTTCCCCAAAAGGGTTAAATGAGAGATGTAACTTTAATGCATTTTTGGAGACATTACATGAGATGCGTTTCTAATGCACTTTTATATGACACTTGATTTTTATAATGCAGTTGTGAAAAGATGTATTACTATGATTCGCAGCCACTGACAGCATACTGTGATCTTTTTTCCATAGACCAATTCGGTCTGTAGAAAAAATCGCAAATCTGCACTGACCCATAATATAACATTGGTCGCACTCAGCCATGTTATACGCCCGGGTGAGAAAGGCCTTAGAGCCTTTATTCCCACCTGCAGATCTTCTCTAGTTAGTCTCTCTCCTGCCAGAGTCCTGCTCCAGTTACTTTTTTTTTGTTCTACTGTGGAATTCTCACAGATTTCTACATATACTGTGCTTGTGAATGACATGTATATAGAGAGGCTGTGTGGGGTCTAATGCTGTATATAGGAGGCTATATGTGGGCTCATGCTCTATATAAGAGGCTATTTGAGGGCTCATGCTGTGTAGGAGGCTTATACTGTATGTAGGTGGCTATGTTGGGGCTCATGCTGTATTTAGGGAGGCTATATGGGGCTCATACTGTATATAAGGGGTGGGCGAAGATACTGTATATAGGATGCAATGTGAGGGCTCATGTTGTATGTAGGAGGCTATGCGGAGGCTCATGTTGCATACAAGTGGGTGGGGATTTATACTGTACACTGTGTGCAGAATTATTAGGCAAGTTGTATTTTAGAGGATTATTTTTATTATTGATCAACAACTATGTTCTCAATCAACCCAAAAGACTCATAAATATCAAAGCTTAATATTTTTGGAAATTGGAGTGGGATTTTTTTCAGATTTGGCTATCTTAGGAGGATATCTGTTTGTGCAGGTAACTATTACTGTACAGAATTATTAGGCAATTTAATAAAAAACAAATATATTCCCATCTCACTTCACCAGGTAAACCAATATCATTGCACAAAATTTAGAAATAAACATTTCTGACATACAAAAACAAAACCCCCCAAAAATAAGTGACCAATACAGCCACCTTTCTTTATGATGACACTCACCATCCTTCCATCCATAGATTCTGTCAGTTGCTTGATCTGTTTATGATCAACATTGCGTGCAGCAGCCACCACAGCCTCCCAGACACTGTTCCGAGAGGTGGACTGTTTTCCCTCCCTGTAGATCTCACATTTTATGAGGGACCACAGGGTCTCTATGGGGTTCAGATCAGGTGAACAAGGGGGCCATGTAATTATTTTTCCTCCTTTGAGACCTTTACTGGCCAGCCACGCTGTGGAGTAGTTGGAGGCATGTGATGGAGCATTGTCCTGCATGAAAATCATGTTTTTCTTGAACGATACCGACTTCTTCCTGTACCATGCTTGAAGAAGTTGTCTTCCAGAAACTGGTAGTAGGTCTGGGAGTAGAGCTTCACTCCATCCTCAACCTGAAAAGGTCCCACAAGTTCATATTTGATGATCCCAGCCCATACCAGTACCCCACCTCCACCTTGCTGGCGTCTGAGTCGCAGTGGAGCTCTGCCCTTTACTGATCCAGCCTCTGGCCCATCCATCTGGCCCATCAAGAGTCACTTTCATTTCATCAGTCCATAAAACCTTTGAAAAGTCACTCTTGGCCCAGTCTTGACGTTTTGTCTTATGTTTCTTGTTCAAAGGTGGTCGTTTTTCAGCCTTCCTTACCTTGGCCATGTCCCTGAATATCGCACACCTTGTGCTTTTTGTTACGCCAGTAACGTTGCAGCTCTGAAATATGGCAAAACTGGTGGCAAATGGCATCTTGGCAGCTTCACGCTTGATTTTCCTCAATTCATGGGCAGTTATTTTGCGCCTTTTTTGCCCAACACGCTTCTTGCGACCCTGTTGGCTATTTGCCATGAAACGCTTGATTGTTCGGTGATCACGCTTCAAAAGTTTGGCAATTTCAAGACTGCTGCATCCCTCTGCAAGACATCTCACAATTTTAGACTTTTCAGAGCCCGTCAAATCTCTCTTCTGACCCATTTTGCCAAAGGAAAGGAAGTTGCCTAATAATTAAGCACACCTTATATAGGCTTTTGATGTCATTAGACAACACACCTCCTCATTACAGAGATGCACATCACCTGATTTACTTAATTGGTAGTTGGCTCTCAAGCCTGAACAGTAGAGTGGAGTAGGACAACATGTATAAAAAGTATCATGTGATCAAAATACAACTTGCCTAATAATTCTACACACAGTGTATATAGGAAGCTATATGGGGATTTACACTGTATATAGGAGGCTATGTGGGGGCTCAAGCTGTACATAGACGGCTATGTGGAGGCTCATGCTGTACGTATATAAGGGGGTGGGTGGGGATTTATACTGTATATGGGAGGATATATGGGGATTCAATATGTATATAGGAGGCTATGTGGGGGCTCATGCTACATATAAGAGGCTATGTAGGGGCTCAAGCAATATATAGGAGGCTATGTAGAGGCTCGTGCTGTATTTGGGGTGAATATTTAGGGGCTCATATTGTTTATAGGGAGGCTGTGTGGTGCTGTACACAGGGCTGCCACATCAGGGTATATGAGGTCATCAGAATGCTGGCAAGACATCAGGGTACAGACAGGACATCAGGACATCTGGACACAGGAAGGACATCAGGACACCAGGACACAGGCAGGGCATCAGGGTACACGAGATCATCAGGATGCAGGCAAGACATCAGGGTACAGACAGGACATCAGGACACAGGCAGGGCATCAGAACATCAGGAATACCGGACAGACTTCTAGGACACTGATGTGGCAGCCCAGGTCATCAGTTACATCAGGACATCTGGACCCAGGGTCACCGGCAGACCTCAGACAGGAGTCGTTCGGTTCCGGACATCTGACATGACCTATAGGCACCACCACAGTCATCAGGCTCCAAGGCTTCTTCTCAAACTTTGCACTCCTTGTGAGAGTACACCGCATCTCATGGCCTGTGTGATGGGCGTGTCTGAGAAAACTCTCCCAGAACTTTGCCAGTGTTCCTCTGCTGTGCTGGACTGGAGTTGTGTCTCTCTCGCTTGTACTCCTCTATTGTCCAATGAACTGTGACCTCTGCTGCCAGCATTTTCAGATGGAAATTTTTTAAATAATTCCGCAACAAGGGCCTTCTGGTACTGCCCCATTTTAGCAGACCTGTCCTCCTTGGGAATAAGAGATTGAAAGTTCTCCTTGTAGCATGGGTCACCAACCTGTAATGACTGTCACCCAAAGTTTTGAGAATGTGAGGATCACAGGAAAGGCAGTGTAACATAAACTCAGCCATGTGTGCCAGACTGCTAATTACCAAGAGGACGACTGACCATGCTCTCCTCCTCCTCGTCCCTGTCCTCAACCCATCCACGCTGAACAGATGGTATGACAGTTGTGCAGGTATTACTGTCTATAGGGAATTAAACTAGCTTCTGTTCTTCCTCTTCCTCATTGTCACCCAATCCATGTTGGGATGAGATGAGGCTGGGCTGTGTGTAATCACCCTGTATGGTTCCTTGCTCCATCTCATCGTGCTCCACCTGCAATGCAACCTCTCTGATTGTGAGCAGAGAGCATTTCAGAACACAAAGAAGCGGGAAGGTGATGCTAATTATGGCGCCATCGCCGCTTAATATCTTGGTGGAGTCTCTCAAAGTTTTGGAGGATGGTACATATGACTGACATCCATGTCCACTCCTGAGGTCTTATGTGTGGACTCTGAACTGAATACGGACAGCCTTGTTGATGCTGGTAGTGAACAACTGCCCTCTTCTGCTCGCAAATCCTTCCCAACATATGTAGTAGAATTCCAATGTGTGAGGACATCACACACGAGTCGGTGAGTCGGAAGTTGCAAACACTGCTGAAGCACGGCAAGGGCGGCAGAAGCTGTAGCTGACTTTCTAAAGTGGGCACACAGGCGGCATACTTTGACAAGCAGATTCAGCAGCTCTGGGAAGGTTTTGAAAAACCGCTGAACCACGAGGTTTATTACATGGGCCAGGCTCCCCGTATGGTTCCTTGCTCCATCTCATCGTGCTCCTCCTGCAATGCATCCTCTCTGATTTTGAGCAGAGAGCGTTTCAGAACAAAGAGAAGCGGGATGGTGATGCTAATTATGGCATCATCGCCGCTCACTATCTTGGTGGTGTCCTCAAAGTTTTGGAGGATGGTACATATATCTGACATCCATGTCCACTCCTAAGGTCTTATGTGTGGAGACTGAACTGAATACCGACGGCCTTGTTGATGCTGGTAGTCAACAACTGCCCTGTTCTGCTCACAAATCCTTCCCAACATTTGAAGTGTAGAGTTCTAATGTGTGGGGACATCACACACCAGTCAGTAAGCCGGAAGCTGCAAACACTGCTTATGTACGGCAAGGGCGGCGGAAGCTGTAGCTGACTTTCTAAAATGGACTATAAAGGCACGGATGATTGACCTCGTGGAGACCAAAACATCCAACACTGCGGAGACACCATCACGTGTTTCTCAACGCAGTGATCCAGAACACTGCCCCCAAATATGCAAATGCAAGTAGAGGAGCTGCGGAGACACCATCACGTGTTTCTCAACGCAGGCAGTGAATAGCCAGGCCTTTCCCCAGGAAGGAACAACCAAGGGAAGGGCAGCATCCAATAATGGAAAACATCCAATAAAGGAAAACCACCTATGCCAAGCATGGTATCCATCCACAGACAGCTGTTTCGGGGTTTTTGCCCCTCATCAGTGTGGAGTAGGAAACTGGCTATCAGGAGCAGTGCCTAGTAGAAAGACTATAAAGGCACGGATGATTGACCTCGTGGAGACCAAAACATCCAACACTGCGGAGACACCATCACGTGTTTCTCAACGCAACTAAAATGGAAACACAGGCGGTGTACTTTGTCAAGCAGATTCAGCAGCTCCAGGTAGGTTTTGAAAAACCGCTGAACCACGAGGTTAAGCACATGGGCCAGGCATGGTATGTGAGTGAGCTCGCCTTGCCTCAGAGCCGCCATCAGGTTCCGGCCATTGTCACACACGACCATGCCTGGCTGTAGGTTCAGCAGTGTCTGCCACAGATCTGCCTGCTCTTTCAGAGCTGTCCACAACTCTTCAGCATTGTGCGGTTTGTCACCTAAGCATATTAGCTTCAGCACAGCCTGTTGCCGCTTGGTTGAGGCAGTGCTGCAATGCTTCTAGCCTCTGACTGATGTGGTCATTTCGGAGATGGGGCTAAAGAGCAGGAGGATGAGGTGCTGGAGCTGTAGACTGTAAGGGCAACCCTGATTGACCTAGAGCCTGCAATCCTCGGTGTCGGGAGGACGTGTTCTATCACAAAGTCTGACTGGCTTCCACTATGTTAACCCAGTGTGCCGTCATCAAGATGTACCGTCCCTACCCACAAGCAGTTGTCCTCGTGTCCGTGGTTAGGCGGACTTTCCCAATAACTGCATTGTTGAGGGCACAGCTAATGTTGTGAGACACGTGCTTGTGTAATGCGGGGATGGCACACCGGGAGAAATAGTGGTGGCTGGGTACCGAGTACCATCCGCCATCAGGTTGCGGAAAGCTTCTGTCTCCACAAGCATAAAAGGTAATATTTTGAGCGCAAGCAGTCGCGAAATCTGAGAATTTAGTAGTGTGGCCTGTGGGGCATTGGCTGCTTATTTGCCTGGGACCAGGACGTGGATGTGCTTGCTGATGATGCTAGTTGAGTGTGTGCAACAACATGTGCAGGGCAGGGCACATCTTTGCATGCGTCATGGCCAGGGGATTGGCTTGCACGCACAACAGCAGAAGAAGCAGTGGTGTCACCCGCAGACACTGTTCCTGGACCCTGGAGTTTGGCCCACTAAGTCGGGTGCTTTGCTGCCATGTGCCTGATCATGCTGGTGGTGGTCAGGCTGGTAGTTTTGCTTCCCCTGCTGATGCTGGCCTGGCAGGTGCTGCAAATGGCCTGTTTGGGGTTATCGGCAGAGTCTTTAAAAAAACAACCAGACTCGGGAAGACCTAACAGTTGTACTGACAACTTCTGTCATGTTGGTGTTACTGGGAATGGTTGCCTGCCTTCTGTCTACTCTAGAGCAGTGATATTTTGGACCTATTGTTGGCAACATGGACTTTCAACTCCCTTCAAAAGATTTTCTATGAGGTTGAGATCTGGAGACTCGCTAGGCCACTCCACGACCTTCATATGCTCCTTACGAAGCCACTTCATTGCCCTGGCGGTGTGCTTGGGATGACTATCATGCTGAAAGACCTATCCATGTTTCATCTTTAATTCTCTTGCTGATGTACTCAAAATCTCACAATACGTGGCCCCATTCATTCTTTCATGTACATGGATAAGTCGTCCTGGACTCTTGTGAATTCTGCTTTTGGGCTCCCTCCGGTGGTTGTAGGTGGTAATGCAGTTTTCCCTGAGTTGCAGTCCTGGTCAGGTGTATCTGCTGATTGCAGTTCTGACTGGGGTATTTCGGCGTGCAGGATTCATTAGTCCTTGCCAGTTGTCCATGGTTTTTGGGAGGTTTTGGTCCTGGTTTGGTTCCTTCTGCCTTCTGCCAAATCAGCAAAAATAAGTGTCTAGTTTTGTTTCTGTGGCACACATGCTGTGTGCTTAATAATTCTGTGCTATTCAGTGTTTTTTTGTCCAGCTTAGATTGTGTCAGTATTTTCTCTATCTTGTTGGATTCTCTGGAGTGGCAGATATACATTCCATGTTTTTAGTTAGATTGTGGAACTTTTTGTATTATCTGCTGTGGATATTTTTGGAAGGGTTTTAATACTGACCGCTTAGTATTCTGTCCTATCTTTCCCTATTTAGCTAGAGTGGCCTCTTTGCTGAATCCTGTTTTCTGCCTGCGTGTGTCTTTCCCCTCCTACTCACAGTCAATATTCGTGGGGGGCTGCCTATCCTTTGGGGTTCTGCTCTGAGGCAAGGTAGTATTCCTATTTCCATCTATAGGGGTATTTAGTCCTCCGGCTGTGTCGAGGTGACTAGGGTTTGTTAGGCACACCCCACGGCTACTTCTAGTTGCGGTGTTAGTTCAGGTTTTGCGGTCAGTACAGTTTCCACCTACTCCAGAGAAAGTTCATGCGGCACCAAAGTCACCGGATCATAACAGTACAACTGGCCCACTGTGAGTTAAATGCATCTTAGAAGAAGGGAAGAAAGGTGTTGAGTCATTTTTTTTTCTGCAGTTTACTTTGCCTTTTCTTCCCTCTTTTTTTCTGGGTGGCTAAGGAGTCTTGTGTTAGCATGGATGTTCAGGAATTAGCTTCTCGTGTAGACCAGCTTGCTGCTAGGGTACAGGGAATTTCTGATTATATTGTTCAGACTCCTGTTTTAGAGCCGAAGATTCCTACTCCTGATTTGTTTTTTGGTGACAGGTCCAAATTTTTGAGTTTTAAAAACAACTGTAAACTGTTTTTTGCTTTGAGACCTCGATCCTTTGGGGATTCCATTCAGCAGGTTAAAATCGTCATTTCCCTGCTGCGTGGTGATCCACAGGATTGGGCATTTTCCCTGGAATCTGGGAATCCGGCTTTGCTTAATGTAGATTCCTTTTTTCAGGCTTTAGGACTATTATATGATGAACCTAATTCTGTGGATCAAGCAGAGAAGACCTTGTTGGCCCTATCTCAGGGTCAAGAGGCGGCAGAATTGTTTTGTCAGAAATTTAGAAAATGGTCTGTGTTGACTAAATGGAATGATGATGCTTTGGCTGCAATTTTCAGAAAGGGTCTTTCTGAATCCGTTAAAGGTGTTATGGTGGGGTTTCCCACGCCTGTCGGTCTGAGTGATTCTATGTCTTTGGCCATTCAGATTGATCGGCGCTTGCGGGAGCGCAGAACTGTGCGCGCTGTGGCGTTGTCCTCAAAGCAGAGTCCTGAGCCAATGCAGTGTGATAGGATTCTGTCTAGGACAGAACGACAAGGACTCAGACGTCAGAATAGGTTGTGTTATTATTGTGGCGACGCTTCTCATGTCATTTCAGTCTGCCCTAAACGGACAAAGAGGATCGCTAGTTCATTTACCATCAGTACTGTACAACCTAAATTTCTGTTATCGGTGTCCTTGATCTGCTCATTGTCATCATTTTCTGTCTTGGCGTTTGTGGATTCAGGTGCCGCTTTGAACTTAATGGACGTTGAGTTTGCCAGGCGTTGTGGTTTCCCCTTGCAGCCCTTGCAGAACCTTATTCCTTTAAGGGGCATTGATGCTACACCTTTGGCTAAAAATAAGCCCCAGTTTTGGACTCAGGTGACCATGCGCATGGCGCCAGCCCATCAGGAAGATTGTCGATTTCTGGTATTGTATAATTTACATGATGCTATCGTGTTGGGTTTTCCATGGTTGCAGGTACATAATCCTGTGTTGGATTGGAAGTCTATGTCTGTGACTAGTTGGGGTTGTCAGGGGGTTCATAATGATGTTCCTTTAATGTCCATCTCCTCTTCTTCTTCTTCCGAAATTCCAGAGTTTTTGTCTGATTTTCAGGATGTATTCGATGAGCCCAAGTCCAGTTCTCTTCCACTGCACAGGGACTGTGATTGTGCTATTGATTTGATTCCAGGCTGTAAGTTTCCTAAGGGCCGACTCTTCAACCTGTCTGTGCCTGAACATACCGCTATGCGGAGTTATGTTAAGGAGTCTTTGGAGAAAGGGCATATTCGGCCATCTTCTTCATCGATGGGAGCGGGATTTTTTTTGTTGCTAAGAAGGATGGCTCCTTGAGACCCTGTATTGATTATCGCCTCTTGAATAAGATCACGGTCAAGTTTCAATACCCTTTACCTTTGCTTTCCGATTTGTTTGCTAGGATTAAGGGGGCTAGTTGGTTTACGAAGATTGACCTTCGGTGGGCGTATAATCTTGTTCGTATTAAGCAGGGTGATGAATGGAAAACTGCGTTCAACACGCCCGAGGGCCATTTTGAATATCTTGTGATGCCGTTCGGGCTCACTAATGCTCCATCTGTTTTTCAATCTTTCATGCACGATATCTTCCGGACTTATATTGATAAATTCTTGATTGTATATTTGGACGATATTTTGATTTTTTCTGATGATTGGGAGTCTCATGTGGAACAGGTCAGGATGGTATTTCAGATCCTTCATGACAATGCTTTGTTTGTGAAGGGGTCTAAGTGTCTCTTTGGGGTGCAGAAGGTTTCTTTTTTGGGTTTTATTTTTTCTCCTTCATCTATTGAGATGGATCCGGTTAAGGTTCAGGCCATTCATGATTGGATTCAACCCACGTCCGTAAAGAGCCTTCAGACATTTTTGGGTTTTGCAAATTTTTATCGCTGTTTCATTGCTAACTTTTCCAGCGTGGTTAAACCCTTGACTGATTTGACGAAAAAAGGCACTGATGTGGCGAATTGGTCCTCTGCGGCTGTTTCTGCCTTTCAGGAGCTTAAACGTCAATTTACTTCTGCTCCGGTGTTGCGCCAACCGGATGTTTCCCTTCCGTTTCAGGTTGAGATTGACGCTTCTGAGATTGGCGCAGGGGCCGTTTTGTCCAAGAGGGAGCATGTTGGTTCCTTGACGAAACCGTGTGCATTCTTTTCCCGTAAATTTTCGCCTGCTGAACGCAATTATGATGTCGGCAATCGGGAGTTGTTGGCTATGAAGTGGGCATTTGAGGAGTGGCGACATTGGCTTGAGGGAGCTAAGCACCGTATTGTGGTCTTGACCGATCATAAGAATTTGATTTACCTCGAGTCTGCCAAGCGGATGAATCCTAGACAGGCTCGATGGTCCTTGTTTTTTTCCCATTTTGATTTTGTGGTCTCGTATCTTCCGGGTTCCAAGAATATTAAGGCTGATGCCCTTTCTAGGAGTTTTTTGTCTGATTCTCCTGAGGTCCTTGAACCGGTCGGCATTCTGAAAGAAGGGGTGGTTCTTTCTGCTATTTCCCCTGATTTACGACGGGTTCTTCAGGAATTTCAGGCTGACAGACCTGATCGTTGTCCAGTGGGGAAACTGTTTGTTCCTGACAGATGGACTAGTAGAGTGATTTCTGAGGTTCACTGTTCTGTGTTGGCTGGTCATCCTGGTATTTTTGGTACCAGAGACTTGGTTGGTAGGTCCTTTTGGTGGCCTTCTTTATCACGTGATGTGCGTTCTTTTGTGCAGTCCTGTGGGACTTGTGCGCGGGCCAAGCCTTGTTGTTCCCGTGCTAGTGGCTTGCTTTTGCCATTGCCGGTCCCTGAGAGGCCCTGGACGCATATTTCTATGGATTTTATTTCTGATCTTCCGGTTTCCCAGAGGATGTCGGTTATCTGGGTTGTTTGTGACCAGTTTTCTAAGATGGTTCATTTGGTGCCTTTGTCTAAATTGCCTTCCTCTTCAGATTTAGTTTCGTTGTTTTTTCAGCATGTGGTTCGTTTGCATGGTATTCCGGAGAATATTGTGTCTGACAGAGGTTCCCAGTTTGTTTCTAGGTTTTGGTGGGCCTTTTGTGCTAGGCTGGGCATTGATTTATCTTTTTCCTCTGCATTTCATCCTCAGACAAATGGCCAAACCGAGCGAACTAATCAGACCTTGGAGACTTATTTGAGATGCTTTGTGTCTGCTGATCAGGATGATTGGGTGGCCTTTTTGCCATTGGCCGAGTTTGCCCTTAATAATCGGGCTAGTTCGGCTACTTTGGTTTCGCCTTTTTTTTGTAATTTTGGTTTTCATCCTCGTTTTTCTTCTGGGCAGGTTGAGCCTTCTGACTGTCCTGGTGTGGATTCGGTGGTTGACAGGTTGCAGCAGATTTGGGCTCATGTGGTGGACAATTTGGTGTTGTCTCAGGAGGAGGCTCAACGTTTTGCTAACCGTCATCGGTGTGTTGGTTCCCGGCTTCAGGTTGGGGATCTGGTCTGGTTGTCTTCCCGTCATGTTCCTATGAAGGTTTCTTCTCCTAATTTTAAGCCTCGGTTTATTGGTCCTTATAGGATTTCTGGGATTATTAATCCGGTGTCTTTTCGATTGGCGCTTCCGGCCTCTTTTTCTATCCATAATGTCTTCCATAGATCTTTATTGCGGAAATATGTGGTACCCGTTGTTCCCTCTGTTGATCCTCCGGCCCCTGTGTTGGTTGATGGGGAGTTGGAGTATGTGGTTGAGAAGATTTTGGATTCTCGGTTTTTGAGGTGGAGGCTTCAGTATCTTGTCAAATGGAAGGGTTATGGCCAGGAGGATAATGCTTGGGTTTTTGCCTCTGATGTCCATGCTGCTGATTTGGTTCATGCTTTTCATCTGGCTCGTCCTGATCGGCCTGGGGGCTCTGGTAAGGGTTCGGTGACCCCTCCTCAAGGGGGGGTACTGTTGTGAATTCTGCTTTTGGGCTCTCTCCGGTGGTTGTAGGTGGTAATGCAGTTGTCCCTGAGTTGCAGTCCTGGTCAGGTGTATCTGCTGATTGCAGTTCTGACTGGGGTATTTAGGCGTGCAGGATTCATTAGTCCTTGCCAGTTGTCCATGGTTTTTGGGAGGTTTTGGTCCTGGTTTGGTTCCTTCTGCCTTCTGCCAAATCAGCAGAGATAAGTGTCTGGTTTTGTTTCTGTGGCACACATGCTGTGTGCTTAATAATTTTGTGCTATTCAGTGTTTTTTTGTCCAGCTTAGATTGTGTCAGTATTTTCTCTGTCTTGTTGGATTCTCTGGAGTGGCAGATATACATTCCATGTCTTTAGTTAGATTGTGGAACTTTTTGTATTATCTGCTGTGGATATTTTTGGAAGGGTTTTAATACTGACTGCTTAGTATTCTGTCCTATCTTTCCCTATTTAGCTAGAGTGGCCTCTTTGCTGAATCCTGTTTTCTGCCTGCGTGTGTCTTTCCTCTCCTACTCACAGTCAATATTCGTGGGGGGCTGCCTATCCTTTGGGGTTCTGCTCTGAGGCAAGGTAGTATTCCTATTTCCATCTATAGGGGTATTTAGTCCTCCGGCTGTGTCGAGGTGTCTAGGGTTTGTTAGGCACACCCCACGGCTACTTCTAGTTGCGGTGTTAGTTCAGGTTTTGCGGTCAGTACAGTTTCCACCTACTCCAGAGAAAGTTCATGCGGCTCCCAAGTCACCGGATCATAACACTGGTCCCTTTGCAGAGAAACAGCCCCAATGCATGTTGCCACCCCCATGATTCACAGTAGGTATGGTGTTCTTTGGATGCAACTCAGCATTCCGTCTCCTCCAAACATGACGAGTTTTATTTCTACCAAACAGTTCTACTTTGGTTTCATCAGACCATATGACATTCTCCCAATACTCTTTTGGATGATCCAAATGCTCTCTAGCAAACTTCAGACGGGCCCAGATATGTACTGGCTTAAGCAGGTGGACATGTCTGGCACTGCAGGATGTGAGTCCCTGGCAGCGTAGTGTGTTACTGATGGTAGCCTTTGTTACGGTGGTGCCAGCTCTATGCAGGTCATTCACTAAATCCCCCAGTGTGGTTCTGGGATTTTTGCTCACCGTTCTTGTGATCATTTTGACCCTACTCAGTGAGATCTTGTGTGGCACCCCAGATCAAGGGAGATTATAAGTGGTCTTGTATGTCTTCCATTTTCTTATTATTGCTCCCACAGTTGATTTTGGCTATGTGCACACGTTCAGGTTTTTTCTCGTTTTTTCGCGATAAAAACGCTATAAAAGCTCATTAAAAACGCATACATTATGCATCCTATCATTTAGAATGCATTCTGCATGTTTTGTGCACATGGTGCGTTTTTTTCCGCAAAAAAAATGCATCGCGGAAAAAAAAGCAGCATGTTCATTAATTTTGCGGATTTTCTGTGTTTTTCCCACAATTCTATGCATTGGGAAAAAAACGCACAAAAAAATGCACAAAAAAACGTGTCAAAAACCGCGAAAAAAACGCATGCCGCCTTCTGGCAGAAATGTCCGGTTTTTGTCAGGAAAATTTCTGCTAGAAATCCTGACGTGTGCACATACCCTTCATCACACCAATCTGCTTGCCTATTGCAGATTCAGTCTTCCCAGCCTGGTGCAGGGCTACAATTTTGTTTCTGGTGTCCTTTGACAGCTCTTTGGTCTTCACCATAGTGGAGTTTGGAGTCAGACTGTTTGAGGTTGTTTACAGGCATCTTTTATACTGATAACAAGTTCAAACAGTTGCCATCACTACAGGTAATGAGTGGAGGACAGAAGAACATCTTAAAGAAGAAGTTACAGGTCTGTGAGAGCCAGAAATCTTGCATGTGTTTAGGTGACCAAATACTCATTTTCCTCCATAATTTGCTAAATAAATCTTGCCAAATCAGACAAGGTGATTTTCTGTATTTGTTTTCTCATTTTGACTCTCATAGCTGTGGTCTACCTATGATGTCAATTACAGGCCTCTCATTTTTTAAGTGGGAGAACTTGCACAATTGGAGGCTGACTAAATACTCTTTTTCCCCACTTTATATACAAAATGTTAATATATATTTTTGCCTTTCAGATCACTTTTGGATTCACACACTAAAGAATTTTGAAATAGAATGACTCACCTACAAGCAGTTCTAGACCCACGTCCCCACTTTCTTATTCCCCTCACCTCTTTATTTTTTGTCTTTTGCTCCAGGTATATCAGTGTATATATTGGAGACAGTCGACTATGGTCACTAAATGATATACAGTAGGTGTATATTCTCTATTTGTATGTCATTTTGGTTTTGACCTCATGTTTTTTCTGTTACTACAATTTTGGAGCTTTTGTTGGACTTACAAGTCCTTTTGCATTTATTAGTATTATTATTTAATGATATTGGTCATGTGACCATTAATTTTTTGTGGGTACTTCTAGTATATAATGAAATTCTTTTTTTTTTCACCTTTTTCTTTTACTGTATCACCCCAAACACCATACAAACAGAGAAGTTTGTAGGTGGGAACGTCATCATGTGGGGCTGTTTTTTTCAGCAAATGGCACTGTCAAGCTTCATATAATTGAAGGAAGGATGAATGGACAAATGTACAAAGACATTCTTTGATAAAAATCTGCTGCCATCTATCAGGATGATGAAGATGAAACAGGGTTGGGCTGGATATTTCAGCAACACAATAATCCCAAACACACAGGCAAGGAAACTCTCAATTGGTTTCAGAGAAAGAAAATAAAGCTGCCAATCCCCTGACCTGAATCTAATAGAAAATGTATGGAAGGAACTAAAGCTCAGAGTTCATAGAATGAAGCCACAGAATTTTAAGGATTTAAATAGTGTTTGTGTGGAAGAATGGCCCAAAATAACACCCAAGCAATGTATGCGACTAGTTTCTCCATGTAGGAGGCATCTTGAAGCTGTCATCACCAACAAAGGATTTTGTTCAAAGTATTAAGTACATTTCAGTAAGTGCGTTCAACTCTTTTTTCCTGTGTCATTTCATAATTATTGCATATAACTAAATTCTTGGACATCTGTGGTTTGACTTCTATGCCTTTGTGGATTGGACAGGTTGTTACCGACATGTATTTACTTATAAAATTGGCGATATATTCAATATATATTTGATTAGGATTAAAACTGGAACATTGTTCTAATAATAAAATTAAATGTTGTTTGGCTATCACAGTGTTCAGTGCATGTTGTTTTTACTTGTGATTGTATCTATTTTGTGAAAGTTATTAGTTTTCATATTTGATAAATAGTTTTTTAAGCTCATAGTATCAATAAAGAATATTTTTGAAGTTCCTGCTCTTAAGGTATCCTTGATATGACATTTGCATATTTTAAAATGTGCTCTGGAGAAGAAAAATCTCTAGTTAGCCTTAGCCTTGCAAATGCAATTTTGGGTGATTTTATGTATTAAAAAATAACCCAGACATTAGCACATACAGTAAGTGATGACCAATTGCTAAGCATATCCCATTTTTGCAAAAGTCGTCGTCTTGACAGCAGATTTTCTTTTCACATTAAACATGCAGAGAACGAAAGTTAAAGTGATGCTATCATATGACAGTTTGTCATGTTACATGATATACACTTTGTACAAATGCAAGAACGTTATGTCATTATGTTATGTCATTAAATGTCTCCAAGCAAATTATAAGAAAATCAGTTAACAAATAAGTTTGGTCCAAACACTATTTAATGATTCATGTGACACTGTGGCTGCAATACAACTTCTTTTGTTCTGAACTGCTAAGTCAATGTCAAGGCGATTTTTTTTTGCTTCAAAATTTTGTAGAGTATTGAGAAGGTTTAAAGAGGCTTTGAAAATGAATAGGACATGATTTAAGAGGAAAATGAATCCCATTGCTAAATTAACAGAATATTTTTCGGTTATTATGGTGAGGCAATATGTAGACATTACTAGAATCACCTGATATACTTACTGTTTCGGCTGTGACTGCCTTGATGTTGTGGCTTTGGCTTTCAAATGTTGAGTAAACTAATGATAGCAGCTGCTTCCATCCATCTGTGCTGTGAAAATCTTAAAATGTAATTGAAATGGATCCAATTAAAGATTTAGTCAGCTAATATGCTGCTTTTTATATTGGAATGGCAATTGTTTTAATAAAAGGAGCATTTTTAGTCTGATAAATACAATTTTTTATGCTTCTGAGGGGAAGTTAAAGAGAATCATTCCCCAGGTTTTTGCAACCTAATCTAATGAGACTCTGCGAAGTCTCATAATGTAAAGATGGAGACTCTGATTTCAGCAATGGGTCACTTATAGGATCGCTTGCAAAACTGGGATGCAGGGTCACTGAACCAGGCCATGCAGTTTGTTGACTTGCAAACATTGAAGGATATACTATAAATAATCAATGCGGGTTAACTTCATCACCTTTTCCCCTTGACCTGTGAATAATGGCTTGAAGAACAGCTGTGAATTATAAAAAGTGGATATGCCTCTGCAACAAAGCATCCAAGACATCCAAAGATCAAGAGATCCAGAGAACCAGAGACTCTTTACAAAACCACAGCTGTTCCTACTCTACAGAATAGCTGCCAGATTATGGTTCCATCACGAGGGACACAGATTTGACATTCTACAGGGTGCCAGCTTAGTGAACCATGGCCCTGGATGAAAAATTACAGATCTGCTCCATTGACCATCACTGAACCCATGGATACATTTTGGGAAGCCAGGATTTGGACCTACCAGTCACCTGAGCTCCATGGATATGTTAGGGAAAGCCAGGATTGGGACCCACTGGTCACCTGGATCCATGCAGATGTTAGGAGAAGCCAGGTTGTCACCCACCAGTCACCTGGCATTGTACCTCTGTAATTTGCACTACGTTGGGTATTTTGCTTGGTCTGTTCTATGGGTTATTTGCCTGCTTTGTGGTTCAACAAAGTACCGCCACACAGTTTTACCCTCACTGTGTGTTGTCTGAGTAATACTATGCCAAGCATGCGGTCTTGAGCACCCAGTGACCCCTGTCTCCACAACTTGATTTTTCTATCTGCTGTCATTTCCCGCTGTGAGAACTTTTATTTTGCATAGTGAACAGCTTGTTTCCATGGAGACCAAAAACTGGAGCCTACTTCAATATGTGCAAAAGTTACATTTCATTAGAGGTTTTAAAGAGACTATCAGCTCAGAATGATTCTTCAAACAAAGTATAGGTGCTCGCTGCATCATGGTGTGTCCAAATATTTATGTGCACCTTCCCACCTGTGCACCTTCCAATCAATCTCTGCCCATTCTCTCGCTCTATCAATGCACAGCTATCAATCAGACAAGGGGGGCATAAAGCTAGAGAGAAAACAAGCACGTGGGAAGGAATAGTTAAATGTTTGGCCATGCACCGAGAACCTCTACGTAGTTTAAACAGTCATCTTGTGCTGACAGAGACCTTTTAAAGGGAGACACTCATTCCCAAAATGCACATTCAACTAGTTAAACAGTTATATAGGGGACTAAGCCCCTAAAAACCAGATAAGCATTATATATTTTATGCAAATGAGGGGACTTCAGTGCACCCTTGGGATGACAAAGAGTTTGCTGCACCTTTATACTGCCCAATTTACACACAGAGCAATTCCCCTGAATCTGATTGACATTGCTTGCTTGCCCAGAAGAAGCACTGCCTGAACCCTAACTGCTGCATGTGTACACTGACTATGGAGGAGTCATCGGTGTGCACACAGTGGGGGCGGGGGGGGGGGGGGGGGGCAACTTTGCCAGTGGATGCCACTTTCTACATTCAGAAAAGTCCCCTCATAACTGCTTAAATAGCTTATTATGCATTTCGAAGTGACAGACTCCTTTTAGCTCCTAAGATCCGAGCCAACACTCTCCAATCCATTCACTACTATATAGCAGTTAGCTGCTCATCTCCCTCTGTCTCAGTTCCTGACAAAGCTGCTCTTATCAGTCCTGCATAATCAGTATCTAATGGACATCGTCAGTTTCCATAGTAGTTCTCCTAATCATAGATCTCACTTTCCTGTGCTTGTTCAAATGCACTGTTATGCAAATACAGTGGGGAAAATAAGTGTTTGAAACACTGCTAATTTTGCAAGTTTTCCTACCTATGAAGAATGGAGAGGACTGTAATTTTTATTGTATTGTGAAAGACAGAATTTGAAAAAAAATCCAGAAAATCACATTGTATGATTTTTACATAATTTATTTGCATTTTATTGCATCCAATAAGTTTTTCATACAATAGAAAAACAGAACTTAATATTTAGTACAGAAACCTTTGTTTTCAGTTACAGAGGTCAGACATTTCCTGTAATTCTTGACTAAGTTTGCCCACATTGCAGCAGAGATTTTGGCCTACTCCTCCATAGAGATCTTATCCAGATTTTTCAAGTTTCGGGCTGTCACTGGGAAACACTGAGTTTCAGCTCCCTCCAAAAATTTTCTACTCGGGTCATTGTCATGCTGGAAAACCTAGCCATGGTACATCTTCAATGCTTTACTGAGGGAAGGAGATTGTTGGCCAAAATCTTGTGATATGTGACCACATCAATCCTCCATTTAATACGGTGCAGTTGGCTTGTCCCCTTTGCAAAAAAACACCCCCAAAGTATGATGTTTCACTCACCATGCTTCACGGTAGGTCCGGTGTTCTTGGAATTGTACTAATCCTTCTTCTTCCCCCAAACACAGTGAGTGAAGCTGATGCCAAAAAGTTCTATTTTGGTCTCATCTGACCTCATAACCTTCTCTCATGCCTCCTCTGGATCATCCAGATGGTCATTAGTGAACTTCAAATGGGCCTGGATGTGTGCTGGCATAAGCAAGGGGACCTTGCATGCCCTTTAGGATTTTAATCCATGACGGCGTAGTGTGTTATTAACGATAATGTTTGAGACTGTGGTCCCAGCTCTCTTCAAGTCATTGATCTGGTACTCCTGTGTAGTTCTGGGCTGATTCCTGACCTGAGAATCATTCTTACCCCACAAGGAGAGACATTACATGGAACCCCAAAGAGAGGAATATTAACTGTCCTTTTGTGTTTCTTCCATTTTCTAATAATTGTGCCAACAGTTGTTGCTTGCCTATTGTCCTGTAGCCTAACCCAGGCTTGTGCAGGCCTACAATTTTGTCCCTGGTGTCCTTTGACAGCTCTTTGGTCTTGGCCATGGTGGAGAAGTTGGAATGTGATTGATTATGTGGACAGGTGTATTTTATACAGGTAATGAATTCAAGCAGGTGCAATTAATACAGTTAATGAGTGCAGAGTAGGAGGGCTTCTTAAAGGAAAACGAACAGGTCCCTGAGAGCCAGAATTCCTGCTGGCTGGTAGATTATCAAATACTTATTTCATGTAATAAAGTGCAATTTAATTATTTAAAGATTATACAGTGTGATTTTCTGTTTTTATTTTTAGAATCTGTCTCTCGCAGTTGAAGCGTACCTAAAATGATAGACCTCTCCATTCTTTGTGGGTGGGAAAACTTGCAAAATCATCAGTGTATCAAATACTTATTTTCCCCACTGTATAGTGATAACAGGGTAGACCTCAGAGCAATGCTAATGGCAGAATTAAACTGACCAGAACTGTCACTCAAGGAAGAGGTACCCCCCACCTCACTGTCATGCATCTCAGTTCAAACTCTTTAGTCTGTACTTTCTGGTCAGCTTCATGGTCTGCCGAGCCACTGGGTATTTCGTTTCTGTTATCCTTACCTCATTCTTTTTAGGATAACAGGTGTTTTCATTTACTCATTTGTCTGCCTTGTCACCTCTTGTGTGTGGCTTTATATACTTTCCAACTGTTGGTATTTTCTGCTGATAGAAGTCTCATTTGGATGTCCAGCCATACTGCTGTAGTTTAAGCCAGTCAGTGAAAGATCAGCTAGGGTTTACCTCTCTGCTGTTTATGTTCTTTTAGTTATACCTATATTCTGTTTCTTTCTAGAAAGTAGGCAGCATATTCTCTAGCAGTACAAACGTAATCTTTTATTTTGTATTTCGTGGTTTGTTTTTGTCTGAAATCTCTTTTCATTTTGGCACATTTTCCCTTCTGTAGGAAATTGTCACTCTGCTCTGCCCTCCGGTTCTTTAGGAGGAATGTGACTTGATCGATGGGTCCTCAGATAGCATAGATCTGAGTTCCCATCTTCTAGTCCGAGGTTAGGGCTTTCTCAGCAAATGCAGGAACCACTAAGAACTGCGAAGTCAGGATCTCGAGTCTTTACAGGAATCGGAAGGGTCAGTGTCAGTTTTTAGTGTGTTACCTATTTTGCCGAGTGAGTTGCTACACTATCATAACACTCACGAACCAGGAAGCTGGGAGCTTCTCAAGACATAACTTGAGAATTCCTTTTCAAGTTATAATTTTTAAAGCAATTATGCAAATTGTCTCTTCAGAGAGGAAGAGAGCTAGAACTCTAGTGCCACCTATTGGAAGGTAGCAATCCTACAAGTCAATGTTGACCCTTTAATGAGGCTTGTCACGTGACTTAGGATAATAGCCAAACCAGTATCTCAATTTGCAGATACTGTGTTTCGGGGTACTGCCCCTCATCAGCGCAAAGCGGAGATCTGGTTTGGCTGTGTGAGAGGTGTCAGACCGTTATCCAAGAAGCATCGTTTCTCCTTGCGGAGATCGACATGCTAAGTCAACATTGACTTGTAGGATTGCTACCTTCCAATACGTGGCACTAGAGTTATAGCTCTCTTCCTCTCTGAAGAGAACATTTGCATAATTGGCATATTGCCCAGAGGAGCATTGCGGCTTTAAGTCTCCTCATCTCGGCATGCTTAGCATGTCGATCTCCGCAAGGAGAAACGATACTTCTTGGATAACGGTCTGACGCCTCCCACACTGCCAAACCAGATTTCCGCTTTGCACTGAGGAGGGGCTGTACCCCGAAACACAATGTCTGCAAATTGAGATTCTGGTTTGGCTATTATCCTAAGTCATGTGACACGGCTCATTAAAGGGTCAACATTGACTTGTAGGATTGCTACCTTCAAATGGGTGGCACTAGAGTTCTAGCTCTCTTCCTCTCTGAAGAGACAATTTGCATAATTAGCATATTACCCAGAGGAGCATTGCGGCTTTAAGTCTCCTCATCTTGGCATGCTTAGCATGTCGATCTTCGCAAGGAGAAATGATACTTCTTGGTTAATTTTTAAAGCAAAAATTTATATTAGTCTGGGAACTTTTAAACGCACACCACCATTCTTACAAGAAATAAGAAAATAAAGACTTGAAAAATCGTGACTGTTCAGAAGAAATATTTGGCTTGCCATACCTGCTCCAAAGTGCAGTAACAACTCCAGACATAAAATACCCAGAAGAACATCCAAAGATATGCAGATCTTCTCACTTCTTTAAGACTCAACTTGGCCTATTAAATTAAAGTAGCTTCACTACTGGGGACAAAAAAAATCTCCTAAATGTTCTCAAAACAATTTGGGATAAAAAGTTCTATGGACACATACCATCTAGAGTCAATGAAGGGACATTCAGAAATGTCTTCAAAGTCAGAACAGTGGGAATCTGGCAGAAGACTCTCATTCACTACCAGTCCCTAGAACAAGCTGTTCTGCTTCTGCGTGAATAGGTGCCCCTGAGTGAATTGTCACTTCCATTTTCTTACATGTTCATTGTAGAGCTTATTCATAAGAGAACCACATTGCCTCACTTTGTTAATTGTGTAGGATGAAGATAATTGTGTACTTCCTCTGTTTTGTGCTGCACTAATTAAGTATTTTTCAAACATTTTGCATGTAAGAAATGATGATTCTATTTGTTGCTTATTCACGGTAGATGATACAGGAATTGTGCGGAGTGAGACAAGCTCCATATGCAGCTGTTATTAGTTGTGTATAACAGCTGACACTCTATTGCAACAGTTGGTACCAGGATGTAACTTTGATCCTGCCTGTTTGTCACCTTACATGCTGCTATCACTAGTGACCCTAAGGAGGTCAATTAAAAGGAAGTAGTTCTCTACATCACCTACCTACATCAAGTAAAAAGTTAAAGAAATAGTTTTTGAAAATATTAAAAAAATAAAAAATATATAAAAGTTCAAATCACCCCCCCTTTCACCCCATTCAAAATAAAACAGTAAGCAAAATCAAATATACACATATTTGGTATCGCCGCATTCAGAATTGCACGGTCTATCAATATATAAAAATAATTAATCTAATCGGTAAATGGCGTAGCGAGAAAAACAATTGAAACGTCAGAATTATGTTTTTTTGGTCACTGCAACATTGCAATAAAATGCAATAATGGGCGATCAAAAGATTATATATACACCAAAATGGTAGCAATAAAAATGTCAGATCAGCCCGCAAAAAAAAAGCCCTCACCCGGCACTAGAGCCTGAAAAATGGGTCTCGGAAAATGGCAACATTTTTTTTAAACAAATTTTGGAATTTTTTTCACCGTGTAAATAAAAAAGAACCTAGACATGTTTGGTGTCTGCGAACTCGTAATGACCTGCAGAATCATAACGGCAGGTCTGTTTTAGCATTTAGTGAGCATGGTAGAAAAGAAAATCCAAAAAACAATTGTGGAATGGCACTTTTTTTGCAATTTCACCGCATTTGGATTTATTTCCCGCTTTCCAGTACATGATATGATAAAATCAATGGTGTCATTCAAAAGTACAACTCATCTCACAAAAAACAATCCCCCACATGGCCATATTGACAGAAAAATAAAAAAGTTATGGCCGTAGGAAAAAGGGGAGCAAAAAATGGAACCGCAAAAATTGAAATACCCCTGGTCCTTAAGGGATTAAAAAGACTGATAATACCACCATACAATGACTATATAATGGTAGATACTTGTCCTGCCAAGTATATTACACAGATAACAGTACATATATACAGTGGTGTGAAAAAGTGTTTCCACCCTTCATAGTAACATAGTAACATAGTAACATAGTAAGGCCGAAAAAAGACATTTGTCCATCCAGTTCAGCCTATATTCCATCATAATAAATCCCCAGATCTACGTCCTTCTACAGAACCTAATAATTGTATGATACAATATTGTTCTGCTCCAGGAAGACATCCAGGCCTCTCTTGAACCCCTCGACTGAGTTCGCCATCACCATCTCCTCAGGCAAGCAATTCCAGATTCTCACTGCCCTAACAGTAAAGAATCCTCTTCTATGTTGGTGGAAAAACCTTCTCTCCTCCAGACGCAAAGAATGCCCCCTTGTGCCCGTCACCTTCCTTGGTATAAACAGATCCTCAGCGAGATATTTGTATTGTCCCCTTATACACTTATACATGGTTATTAGATCGCCCCTCAGTCGTCTTTTTTCTAGACTAAATAATCCTAATTTCGCTAATCTATCTGGATATTGTAGTTCTCCCATCCCCTTTATTAACTTTGTTGCCCTCCTTTGTACTCTCTCTAGTTCCATTATATCCTTCCTGAGCACCGGTGCCCAAAACTGGACACAGTACTCCATGTGCGGTCTAACTAGGGATTTGTACAGAGGCAGTATAATGCTCTCATTATGTGTATCCAGACCTCTTTTAATGCACCCCATGATCCTGTTTGCCTTGGCAGCTGCTGCCTGGCACTGGCTGCTCCAGGTAAGTTTATCATTAACTAGGATCCCCAAGTCCTTCTCCCTGTCAGATTTACCCAGTGGTTTCCCGTTCAGTGTGTAATGGTGATATTGATTCCTTCTTCCCATGTGTATAACCTTACATTTATCATTGTTAAACCTCATCTGCCACCTTTCAGCCCAAGTTTCCAACTTATCCAGATCCATCTGTAGCAGAATACTATCTTCTCTTGTATTAACTGCTTTACATAGTTTTGTATCATCTGCAAATATCAATATTTTACTGTGTAAACCTTCTACCAGATCATTAATGAATATGTTGAAGAGAACAGGTCCCAATACCGACCCCTGCGGTACCCCACTGGTCACAGCGACCCAGTTAGAGACTATACCATTTATAACCACCCTCTGCTTTCTATCACTAAGCCAGTTACTAACCCATTTACACACATTTTCCCCCAGACCAAGCATTCTCATTTTGTGTACCAACCTCTTGTGCGGCACGGTATCAAACGCTTTGGAAAAATCGAGATATACCACGTCCAATGACTCACCGTGGTCTAGCCTATAGCTTACCTCTTCATAAAAACTGATTAGATTGGTTTGACAGGAGCGATTTCTCATAAACCCATGCTGATATGGAGTTAAACAGTTATTCTCATTGAGATAATCCAGAATAACATCCTTCAGAAACCCTTCAAATATTTTACCAACAGTAGAGGTTAGACTTACTGGCCTATAATTTCCAGGTTCACTTTTAGAGCCCTTTTTGAATATTGGCACCACATTTTCTATGCGCCAGTCCTGCGGAACAGACCCCGTCGCTATAGAGTCCCTAAAAATAAGAAATAATGGTTTATCTATTACATTACTTAGTTCTCTTAGTACTCGTGGGTGTATGCCATCCGGACCCGGAGATTTATCTATTTTAATCTTATTTAGCCGGTTTCGCACCTCTTCTTGGGTTAGATCGGTGACCCTTAATATAGGGTTTTCATTGTTCCTTGGGATTTCACCTAGCATTTCATTTTCCACCGTGAACACCGTGGAGAAGAAGGTGTTTAATATGTTAGCCTTTTCCTCGTCATCTACAACCATTCTTTCCTCACTATTTTTTAAAGGGCCTACATTTTCAGTTTTTATTCTCTTACTATTGATATAGTTGAAGAACAGTTTGGGATTAGTTTTACTCTCCTTAGCAATGTGCTTCTCTGTTTCCTTTTTGGCAGCTTTAATTAGTTTTTTAGATAAAGTATTTTTCTCCTTATAGTTTTTTAGAGCTTCAATGGTGCCATCCTGCTTTAGTAGTGCAAATGCTTTCTTTTTACTGTTAATTGCCTGTCTTACTTCTTTGTTTAGCCACATTGGGTTTTTCCTATTTCTAGTCCTTTTATTCCCACAAGGTATAAACCGCTTACAGTGCCTATTTAGGATGTTCTTAAACATTTTCCATTTATTATCTGTATTCTTATTTCTGAGGATATTGTCCCGGTCTACCAGATTAAGGGCATCTCTAAGCTGGTCAAACTTTGCCTTCCTAAAGTTCAGTGTTTTTGTGACTCCCTGACAAGTCCCCCTAGTGAAAGACAGGTGAAACTGTACAATATTGTGGTCGCTATTTCCTAGATGCCCGACCACCTGCAGATTTGTTATTCTGTCAGGTCTATTAGATAGTATTAGGTCTAAAAGTGCTGCTCCTCTGGTTGGATTCTGCACCAATTGTGAAAGATAATTTTTCTTGGTTATTAGCAGAAACCTGTTGCCTTTATGGGTTTCACAGGTTTCTGTTTCCCAGTTAATATCCGGGTAGTTAAAGTCCCCCATAACCAGGACCTCATTATGGGTTGCAGCTTCATCTATCTGCTTTAGAAGTAGACTTTCCATGATTTCTGTTATATTTGGGGGTTTGTAACAGACCCCAATGAGAATTTTGTTACCATTTTTCCCTCCATGAATTTCGACCCATATGGACTCGACATCCTCATTCCCTTCGCTAATATCCTCCCTTAAAGTGGACTTTAGACAAGACTTTACATAGAGACAAACCCCTCCTCCTCTCCGATTTTTACGATCCTTTCTAAACAGACTGTAAAGGTACCTTCACACGAAGCGACGCTGCAGCGATAGCGACAACGATGCCGATCGCTGCAGCGTCGCTGTTTGATCGCTGGGGAGCTGTCACACAGACCGCTCTCCAGCGACCAACGATGCCGAGGTCCCCGGGTAACCAGGGTAAACATCGGGTTGCTAAGCGCAGGGCCGCGCTTAGTAACCCGATGTTTACCCTGGTTACCAGCGTAAAAGTAAAAAAAACAAACAGTACATACTCACCTGCGCGTCCCCCAGCGTCTGCTTCCTGACACTGACTGAGCTCCGGCCCTAACAGCACAGCGGTGACGTCACCGCTGTGCTTTCACTTTCACTTTAGGGCCGGCGCTCAGTAAGTGTCAGGAAGCAGACGCTGGGGGACGCGCAGGTGAGTATGTACTGTTTGTTTTTTTTTACTTTTATGCTGGTAACCAGGGTAAACATCGGGTTACTAAGCGCGGCCCTGCGCTTGGTAACCCGATGTTTACCCTGGTTACCAGTGTAAAATATCGCTGGTATCGTTGCTTTTGCTTTCAAACACAACGATACACGGCGATCGGACGACCAAATAAAGTTCTGGACTTTATTCAGCGACCAGCGACATCACAGCAGGATCCTGATCGCTGCTGCCTGTCAAACGAAACGATATCGCTAGCCAGGACGCTGCAACGTCACGGATCGCTAGCGATATCGTTACAAAGTCATTTCGTGTGAAGGTACCTTAACCCTGTAAGTTAACTGCCCAGTCATAGCTTTCATCTAACCATGTCTCGGTTATTCCCACTATGTCAAAGTTACCTGTAGATATTTCTGCTTCTAGTTCTTCCATCTTGTTTGTCAGGCTTCTGGCGTTTGCGAGCATGCAGTTTAGAGGATTTTGTTTTGTTTCAATCTCCTCGCTGTGGATTCTTTTAGAAATGTTCTTACCTCCCTTCTGAGTATGTTTTCCTGTGTCTTCTTTGTTCGAGTCTAATGTTTTTCTTCCCATCCCCTCTTCTTCTAGTTTAACGCCCTCCTGATGAGTGTAGCGAGTCTTCTGGCGAATGTGTGTTTCCCAAGTTTGTTGAGGTGTAGTCCGTCTCTGGCGAGGAGTCCATCGTACAATTCCTATTCTTTTGCATGTTTGCACACTTAAATGTTTTAGATCACCAAACAAATTTAAATATTAGTCAAAGATAACACAAGTAAACACACGCAGTTTTTAACCCCTTCCCGACATGCGCCGTACTAGTACTGCGCTGCCGGCACTGCATTACTGACAGCCGCAGTACTCGTACGGCGGCTCGATCACCGCGGTCTCGCGCTGAGCGCCGCGGTGATCAGGTGCGGGTGTCAGCTGTATATGACAGCTGACACCCCGCAGCAATGCCCACGATCGGCGCTATCGCCGATCGCGGGCATTTAACCCCTCTGATGCCGCTGTCAACAGTGACAGCGGCATAGAGGGGGATCGCGCAGGGACAGGGGCTCCCTGCGCTCTCCCACCGGAGCAACGCGATGAGATCACGCTGCTCCGGTGACCTGGAAGGAGTCCCCGGATCCAAGATGGCCGCGGGACTCCTTCCGGGTCATGAGATGACCCTGCTTGCCGGCGTCTGCTGAGAATCCTCATAGCAGGCGCCGGCAAGCCTGTGGAACGTGCCTGTCACATCGGTGATCAGACAGAGTGCTGTGCACACTGTCTGATCACCGATCTGTGATGTCCCCTCCTGGGACAAAGTAAAAAAGTAAAAAAAAAAATTTTCCACATGTGTAAAAAAAAATAAAAAAAAAATTCCTAAATAAAAAAAAAAAAAAAAAATTCCCATAAATACATTTCTTTATCTAAATAAAAAAAAATCACACAATAAAAGTACACATATTTGGTATCGCCGCGTCCGTAACGACCCCACCTATAAAACTATATCACTAGTTAACCCCTTCAGTGAACACCGTAAAAAAAAAAAAAAAAAAAAACGAGGCAAAAAACAACGCTTTATTCTCATACCGCCAAACAAAAAGTGGAATAACACGCGATCAAAAAGACGGATATAAATAAGCATGGTACCGCTGAAAACGTCATCTTGCCCCGCAAAAAAAAAGCCGCCATACAGCATCATCAGCAGAAAAATAAAAAAGTTATAGCTCTCAGAATAAAGCGATGCAAAAACAATTATTTTTTTATATAAAATAGTTTTTATTGTGTAAAAGCGCCAAAACATAAAAAAATTACATAAATGAGGTATCGCTGTAATCGTACTGACCCAACGAATAAAACTGCTTTATCCTTTTTACCAAACGCGGAACGGTATAAACGCCCCCCCTAAAAGAATTTCAGGAATTGCTGATTTTTGTTCATTCCGCCTTCCAAAAATCGGAATAAAAAGCGATCAAAAAATGTCATGTACCTGAAAATGGTACCAATAAAAACGTCAACTCGTCCCGCAAAAAACAAGATCTCACATGACTCTGTGGACCAAAATCTGGAAAAATTATAGCTCTCAAAATGTGGTGATGCAAAAACTATTTTTTGCAATAAAAAGCGTCTTTTAGTGTGTGACGGCTGCCAATCATAAAAATCCGCTAATAAACCCGCTATAAAAGTAAATCAAATCCCCCTTCATCACCCCCTTAGTTAGGGAAAAATAATACAATTTAAAAAAATATATTTATTTCCATTTTCCCGTTAGGCTACTTTCACACTAGCGTCAGTACGGGGCCGTCGCGCTGCGTCGGCCCGATATACCGACGCATACTGTGCAAGCGCCGCACAACGGGGGCAGCGGATGCTGTTTTTCCACGCATCCGCTGCCCCATTGTGAGGTGCGGGGAGGTGGGGGCGGAGTTCCAGCCGCGCATCCGCGCATGCGCGGTCGGAAATGGTGGACCGTCGGCACAAAAAAAGTTACATGTAACGTTTGTTGCTGCCGGCGGTCCGCCACAACACGACGCAACCGTCGCACGACGCTTGCGACGTGTGTCAATATGTCGCTAATGTTAGTCTATGGGGAAAAAACGCATCCTGCAGATGACTTTGCAGGATGCGTTTTTTCGCCAAAACGACGCATTGCGACGTATGCAAAAAAACGCTAGTGTGAAAGTAGCGCTAGGGTTAGGACTAGGGTTAGGACTAGGGTTAGGGTTGGGGTTAGGGTTGGGGTTAGGGCTAGGGTTAGGGCTGGGGTTAGGGTTGGGGTTTCAGTTAGAATTGGGGAGTTTTCACTGTTTAGGCACATCAGGGGCTCTCCAAACGCGACATGGCGTCCGATCTCAACGCGTTTGTTTGCGTTAAAAACGCAAGCGTTTTTATAGAGAAAAACCAGAACACACACTGAAAAGTCACCCACCACCATCAAGGTGACAAAGGGATCCAAACCCTAACCCTAACCCTACCCCTAAACTCACCCCTAACCGTTTAATGAACATTTTCTGACAGTCATAGTGCCACGTATTTCAGTGCCACGTATTTCAGTGCCACGTATTTCAGTGCCACGATATTTCAGTGCCACGATATTTCAGTGCCACGATATTTCAGTGCCACGTCTTTCAGTGCCACGATATTTCAGTGCCACGATATTTCAGTGCCACGATATTTCAGTGCCACGTCTTTCAGTGCCACGATATTTCAGTGAAATATGTGGCACTGAAATATCGTGGCATTTACGTGAAATACGTGGCACTTATATACGTGGCACTTATATACGTGGCACTTATATACGTGGCACTTATATACATGGCACTTATACACGTGGCACTTATACACGTGGCCGCTGAAATATCGTGGCACTTATATACATATATAAACGTATTTCAGTGCCACGTATTTCAGTGCCACGTATTTCAGGTTAGGGGTAGGGTTAGGGTTTTTTCTCGTTTTCTTGTGTTTTTCTATAAAAACGCATGCGTCTAAAAAACGCATGCGTTTTACCGCGTTTACATGCATTTTTTCACACATGCGTTTTTAAAAAAAACGCATTTAGATAAAAACGCAAGTGTGAAACCAGCCTTACCCTTGGGAAAATAAAAACGTGGGGGATAAAATATAATTTTCGTGGAAAAAAATATATTTTTTATTTTCGCGGCTTTGCGTTATAAACTGTAGTGAAACACTTGGGGGTTCAAAGTTCTCACAACACATCTAGATAAGTTCCGTGGGGGGTCTAGTTTCCAATATGGGGTCACTTGTGGGGGGTTTCTACTGTTTAGGTACATCACGGGCTCTGCAAATGCAACAAGACACCTGCAGACCAATTCATCTAAGTCTGCATTTCAAACGGCGCTCCTTCCCTTCCGAGCTCTGCCGTGCGCACAAACAGTGGTTCCCCCCCACATATGGGGTATCAGCGTACTCAGGACAAATTGGACAACAACTTTTGTTGTCCAATTTCTCCTGTTACCCTTGGGAAAATAAAAACGTGGGGGCTAAAATATAATTTTCGTGGAAAAAAAAATATTTTTTATTTTCACGGCTCTGCGTGATAAACTGTAGTGAAACACTTGTTGGTTCAAAGTTCTCACAACACATCTAGCTAAGTTCCGTGGGGGGTCTAGTTTCCAATATGGGGTCACTTGTGGGGGGTTTCTACTGCTTAGGTACATCAGGGGCTCTGCAAATGCAACATGACACCTGCAGACCAATCCATCTAAGTCTGCATTTCAAACGGCGCTCCTTCCCTTCCGAGCTCTGCCGTGCGCCCAAACAGTGGTTCCCCCCAATGTATGGGGTATCAGCGTACTCAGGACAAATTGGACAATAACTTTTGTGGTCCAATTTCTCCTGTTACCCCTGGGGAAAAAAAATTGCGGGCTAAAACATCATTTAGTGGAAAGAAAAAATTATTTTTTAATTTTCATAGCGCTACATTCTAAACTTTAGTGAAACAATTGGGGGTTAAAAGTGCTCACCACACATCTAGATAAGTTCCTTAGGGGGTCTTCTTTCCAAAATGGTGTCACTTGTGGGGGTTTCCACTGTTTAGGCACGTCAGGGGCTCTCCAAACACGACATGGGTTCCGATCTCAATTCCAGCCAATTTTGCATTGAAAAGTCAAATGGCGCTCCTTCCCTTCCGAGCTCTGCCATGCGCCCAAACAGTGGTTTATCCCCATATATGAAGTATCAGCATACTCAGGACAAATTGCACAACAACTTTTGGCATCCAATTTATCCTGCTACCCTTGGGAAAATAAAAAATTTGGGGCAAAAAGATCATTTTTGGGAAAATTAATATTAATTTTTTTTTACGGCTCTACATTATAAACTTCTGTGAAGCACTTGGAGGTTCAAAGTGCTCACCACACATCTAGATAAGTTCCTTAGGGGGTCTTCTTTCCAAAATGGTGTCACTTGTGGGGGTTTCCACTGTTTAGGCACGTCAGGGGCTCTCCAAACACGACATGAGTTCCGATCTCAATTCCAGCCAATTTTGCATTGAAAAGTCAAATGGCGCTCCTTCCCTTCCGAGCTCTGCCATGCGCCCAAACAGTGGTTTACCCCCACATATGGGGTATCAGCGTACTCAGGACAAATTGCACAACAACTTTTGGGGTCCAATTTATCCTGCTACCCTTGGGAAAATAAAAAATTTGGGGCAAAAAGATCATTTTTTGTGAAAATTAATATTAATTTTTTTTTACGGCTCTACATTATAAACTTCTGTGAAGCACTTGGAGGTTCAAAGTGCTCACCACACATCTAGATTAGTTCCTTTGAGGGTCTACTTTCCAAAATGGTGTCACTTGTGGGGGTTTCCACTGTTTAGGCACGTCAGGGGCTCTCCAATCGCGACATGGGCTCCGATCTCAATTCCAGCAAATCTTGCATTGAAAAGTCAAATGGCGCTCCTTCCCTTCCGAGCTCTGCCATGTGCCCAATCAATGGTTTACCCCAACATGTGGGGTATCGGCGTACTCAGGACAAATTGTACAACGACTTTTTTGGTCCAATTTCTCCTGTTACCCTTGGTAAAATAAAACAAATTGGATCTGAAGTAAAAATTTTGTGAAAAAAAAGTTAAATGTTCAATTTTTTTTAAACATTCCAAAAATTCCTGTGAAGCACCTGAAGGGTTAATAAACTTTTTTAATGTGGTTTTGAGTACCTTGAGGGGTGCAGTTTTTAGAATGGTGTCACTTTTGGGCATTTTCTGTCATATAGACCCCTCAAAGTCACTTCAAGTGTGAGGTGGTCCGTAAAAAAAATGGTTTTGCAAATTTTGTTGCAAAAATGAGAAATCGCTTTTCAACTTTTAACCCTTATAACTCCCTAACAAAAAAAAATTATGTTTCCAAAATTGTGCTGATGTAAAGCAGACATGTGGGAAATGTTGTTTATTAACTATGTTATGTGATATAACTCCCTAATTTAAGGGCATAAAATGAAAAATTTGAAAATTGCGAAATTTTCATAATTTTCGACAAATTTCTGTTTTTTTCACAAATAAATGCAAGTCATATCGAAGAAGTTTTACCACTATCATAAAGTACAATATGTCACGAGAAAACAATCTCAGAATCACCAAGATCCGTTGAAGCGTTTCAGAGTTATGACCTCATAAAGTGACAGTGGTCAGAATTGTAAAAATTGGCCGTGTCAGTTAGGTGAAAACAGGCTTCGGGGTGAAGGGGTTAAATGAAGGTCTTTATTATTAAGGGAAAAAGAAATCAAAACCGACAGGGCCCTGTGTGAAAAAATGATTGCCCCTAATAACTGGTTGGGCCACCCTTATCGCAAACGTTTGATTGCAGTTGTTGCTGCTAACTGGCAATGAGTCTTTTACAACGCTTTGGAGGCATTTTGGCCCACACATCTTTCCAGATCTGTTATAATTCAGCCACATTGGAGGGCTTCCGAGCATGAACCACTTTTTATGGTCATGCCACAGCATCTCAATTGGATTTAGGTCAGGACCTTGACTAGGCCACTTCAAAGTCTTAATTTTAACATAATGGTTAGCCATTTATTGATATATCTTTTTGGACTTTGGACTAAATTGCTTTTAAGCTGAAATGTGTAAGGCTACTTTCACACTTCCGTCTTTTTTCCTCCATCGCAATCCGTTGTTATGGCAAAAAAACGGATCCTGCAAATGTGCCCGCAGGATCCGTTTTTTGCCATTGACTTTAACTAACGACGGATTGCGACGGATGGACGAAAAAGTTCAATGTAACGTTTTTTGTCCGTCGGCTCCGCCATTTCCGACCGCGCATGCGCAGCTGGAACTCCGCCCCCTCCTCCCCAGAACACACAGTGGGCAGTGGATGCATAGTAAAACTGCATCCGCTGCCCACATTGTGCACAATTGTGCACAACGTCCGTCGGTACTTCGGGCCGACGGTTTGCGACGGCCCCGTACCGACGGATGTGTGAAAGTAGCCTTAAGTGTACATACTTATTGACATTTGTCTTTATCCAATAGTCAGCCATCTATTATTACTGTGTTTTATTTATTAGCTGAATACCCATATACTATTGGGTTTCCACTTATACAATATCTCCCCTTTTGCTTGGCTTACATTTTGTATAGTACATCTTTGCACACGTAGTCTACTATTAGGATGGCCCTGAGAAATATATAGGGTTTACCATCTCACAGGAGCACATTATTAGGATCTGATTTCTTTATCAGATGTATGGTATTGTTTCCACCTTTCCCCCTTTTAGCCTTACTTCTCCCTTTAGCCCTTATTACTTGTATTGTTGCATATTATTTTTTGCAATTGTTGTTCAATAAACTCATATTTCTAGTTTACCCCTTTTTCTGTTTCTGGGTCTCTCTACTTACGCTGGATTGACTGTCTAGTCTATCTAATTATATTTTACTATTCACCGTACCTGGGTGGTAATTGACAAGGATTCACTCTTTTTGGGCTATATATATTGCTTTAATTCTTAGTGGTATATTCCATTACTTCGCAGTGGTATTTCTTCTTATAGGTAAATATCGCCTTACAAGTACCACTGCATGACCAAAATGCATTAAGCTGTTACTAAATTTCAAAAAAAGAAAAAAAAATGTTGTTAACCCTTTCACCCCGAAGCCTGTTTTCACCTTCCTGACCAGGCCAATTTTTACAATTCTGACCACTGTCACTTTATGAGGTCATAACTCAACTGGAAACTGGAACGTTTCAATGGATCCCACTGATTCTGAGCTTGTTTTCTCGTGACATATTGTACTTTATGATAGTGGTAAAATTTATTTGCTATGACTTGCGTTCATTTGTGGAAAAAATGGAAATTTGGCGAAAATTTTGTCAATTTCGCAATTTTCAAACTTTCAATTTCTATGCCCTTAAATCAGAGAGTCATATCGCACAAATTAGTTAATAAATATAATTTACCACATGACTACTTTACATCAGCACAATTTTGGAAACATTTTTTTTTGTTAGGAAGTTATAAGGGTTAAAATTGACCAGCGATTTCTCATTTTTTCAACAAAATTTGCAAATCCATTTTTTTAGGGACCATCTCACACTTGATGACTTTAAGTGGCCTATATGACAGAAAATACTCAAAAGTAACACCATTTTAAAAACTGCACCCTCAAGGTACTCAAAACCACAAGAAGTTTATTAACCCTTCAGGTGCTTCATAGGAATTTTTGGAATGTGGAAGGAAAAAATAAACAATTACTTTTATTTCACAAAAATTTTCCTTTATACCTATTTTTTTTAACCTTTGCAAGGGTAACAGGAAAAAATGGACCATACATTTTGTTGTGCAATTTCTCCTGAGCATGCCAATACCTCAAGTGTGGGGGAAATCTACTGTTTGGGCACACGGCAGGGCTCAGAAGGGAAGGAGCGCCATTTCACTTTTTGAATGGAAAGTTTGCTGGCATAATTGTTTGGAGAGCCCCTGATGTGCCTAAACAGTGGAAACCCCCAACAAGTGACACCATTTTGGAGACCCCTTAGGGAACTTATCTAGATGTGCATTGAGCACCTTGAACCCCCAGGTGCTTCACAAAATATTATAACATTAAGCCGTTAAAATAAAAAAAAAAATCACATTTTTCCCAGATAAATCTTTTTTAGCTCCTAATTTTGCATTTTCATAAGGGTAACAGGATAAATTGCTCAATACAATTTGTTGTCCAATCTCTCCTGAAAGCGCACATACCCAATATGTGGAGGAAAACAACTGTTTGGGTGCACGGCAGGGCAAGGAAGGGAAGGAAAGCATTTGACTGTTTGAATGCATAGAATTGATGGAATAATTAGTGGACGCCATGTCACGTTTGGAGAGCCCCCGATGTGCCTAAACAGTGGAAACCCCCACAAATGACACCATTTTGAAAACTAGACCCCTTTGGGACCTTATCTAGATGTGTGCTGAGCACCTTGAACCCGCAAGTGGTTCACAGAAGTTTATAACGTTAAGACGTGAAAATAAAAAAAAATGAAATTTTTCCCCACAAAAATCTTTAGCTGCTAATTTTGTATTTTGGCAAGGGCCAAAAAGAGAAAATGAACCCTTACCATTGTTGTTCAATTTCTCCTGAGTTCACTGATACCGCAAACTAATTTTGAGGCATCGCAAAGCTCAGAAAGGAAGTAGAGCGATATTACAGTGCAGATTTTGCTGCACTTTTTTAAGGGTGCCATGTTTCATTGGCAGAACCCCAGAGGAGACAGAAGAGCACAACCTACCATAAGTGACCCCATTTTACCAATTAAACCTCTTAATTAATTCATCTAGAGGTTCAGTGATTGTATTGACACCAAAGGTGTGTCTCAGACTTTTATACCATTGGTCAGTGAATAAAAAAATAATTTACATTTTTACCAGCAAGATTGTGTGTTAGCCCCGTTTTACATTTTCACACTGGGAAATGGGTAAAAATGGCACCAAAATTTGTTCCACAATTTCTGCTTAATGCATAAATGCCCCTTATGTGGATGTACAGTACTACTTTGCTATACGGAGTGACTCAATTGAGATAGAGCGCTATTTGACTCCTGGAGAGCAGATTTTTCTAGATTAGTTTTCATATTCCATATAAAGAGCCCATAAGTGCTAGAAAAGCAGAATCCCCCCTCAAGTGACCACGTTCTGGAAATTATAACCTTTTGGGAATTTATCTAGAGATGTAGCGATGATTTTGACTCCATGGGTGTTTTCCAGAAACAGGCATCAGTGGATGTTGCTGAGTGAAAATTGCAAACTGCCATTGTAGTGACCAGTACGCTGCAGTGACCAGTACGATGCAGTTTCCAGTACATTGTGCCCAGTTCATGCTTCTGGAGACACGCACCTGTAAATTAGGCAGGCTCTCAGCACTACAGAAATGCCAAACATGTGGGTGCTAAATTTGGTTTAGGCACACTGGGGCTCAGAAGGGAGGGGGGAATTTGGATTTGGGTGCGGAGAATTTGCTGAATTTCTTTTGGGGAGTGAGGAGCCATTTAGCTTTTCCAGAGCCTTTGTGCTACCAGTAACGTGGAAGTCCCCTATATTTCCATTAATAGATGACTGATCTGAGTGGGGGATTTCTTTTTTTGTGGATTGAGTTGAAGCTTTTATTGGAAACATGTTATATGACATTTATCCAGCGCTGTAATCTGACTGCTGGGGTTTCCATATACTGTAAATATCTGAGTTACGTAATTCAGAAGACATCCCAGAAGGATCCATTCACTATAATGAGGCAGCAAATTTACTCTGGACTTCGTCTGGCCTCTGTTCAGTGGTGTCCTCTTCAGAAGCGCAAAAAACTGTGGCCGAAAGAACTTTTATGCAATCCTAAAAAGACGGACACCGCCGGATCACAGGTCCTTCCATCTGCCTCATTATAGGGAATCTTCCGCCGGGGGTTCTGTCTGAATCACGTATTTTAGAGATTTACACAGAAATGCCGGTATAAGTGCTCAGCGCAGAGCACAGGATAAATGTGCGCCGAGCCCTACTGCGATCTTTGGGAGGTAAAATTTAAAAATCAACAGAATGTGAAGAATTTGTTTTATTTATTTTTTGCGCTGTTCCCCATGCACTGTAAGTGATTAGGCGACTTTATTATTCGGGTCGGTGTGATTACAGCGATACCAGAAATACAGTGGGTACGAAAAGTATTCATACCCCTTTACATTTTTCACTCTTTGTTTCATTGCAGCCATTTCGTAAATTCAAAAAAGTTCATTTTTTCACATTAATGTACACTCTGCACCCCATCTTGACTGAAAAAAACAGAAATGTAGAAATTTTTGCATATTTAACCCTTATCCGGCTGAATAGGTACAATTGTAACTATTCCGTTTTAAAATTGCAATAACTTTTTTTTGAAAAGACGTAGAGGGCTGAAATTTCGTGACATCTCTACATTTTTGGTCCAGAATATATTGGCCAAATTTCAATAAAATATCTCCACCCGCTTCCGAGATAAGGGGTCGAGATCTTTTTGCATCCATAAGAAGCTGCATAGGTACAAATGTACCTCATATATTTTGAATGAAGATAATGCAAGGGAAAAAGCATAAATTTTTTTTTAATGATAATGCTATTTAACTATTATAAACAAGTAAAAAACTGTTCATTTACATTATAAAAGAAAATGTAAGATACTTTTTTTTATTGATTTTCTTTGCAAGTAATGCATGTTGGCTTTGCTACAGAGTGTTCATCGCAAATGGGTTTCACACAAACCACACAAGACTTTCTAGTCTTGCGTTGTTTTCGCCTCAGGTCTCTGCAGACATAGCAACTACCAACAACAGGGGAGGGTCCACGACTACCATGAGGTATGTTGGGGCCAGCTGCTGGCTGCGATGCTACCACAATGCATCGTCCAAGCACCATTTCTACTGCACCTCGAAGAAAATGGTTTCTCATTATCATTTTGTTTGTACTACGATCTTCAATTGCAATCATACACAGCTGATTTGCGAGATCTTTCAGGAACTTTCTTCGTTGATCCTTTGCCCTGAAGCTTGGATTGTGTTCTCTGTAGATGATGTAGGATGCTAACCCACTGACATCAATCATATTGTAGAAAAATGCCAAAGTCCAACGTGATGTTCGTCGTTTCACAGTGTACTCTCCCAACATTTTATCCATAACATCAACGCCACCTTTTGTTATGTTGTAGTATTTTATTATCTCTGGCTTGGCTGCTAGTGTCTCTTCAACTTCTCCCGTCATGTGCATAGATGATAGAAGCACGACTGATTTGTTCTTCTTTGGTACATATGAACAGACTGTTGCATCATGATTGTAGGCAAAATTTGTCGAGTTTACAGGCCTTTCTTTGGCAGGCTGCATGTTGTTAGGTAGGAACCTTTTGTTTTTTCTCACTGTACCAACTAGTGTCATGTTCCAGGAGTTCAATACCTTAGCTAGTTCCATGGTTGTAAAGAAGTTATCGGTGGTGACATTTCTTCCAGAGCCTTTATACGAGCTCACTAGGTCCAATACTGTTCGTTCTCCAATGTTTACTTGTCGAGGACCATCAGTTGGTTTCCCAGTGTAGAGCTGACCTTGTAAAGGGTAGGCATTTGATGAGTCACAAGCCCAGAAAATCTTTATGCCATATTTAGCTGGTTTTGAAGGTATATACTGGGTAAATTTAGTATGACCTCTAAATGGAAATAATTGCTCGTCGACGGTGATACAATGATATGGCTTGTAGGCTCTCTCCAGATTACTGTTCAGCATTGTCCAGATGTCCCGTATTGGTGCAGCTTTATCTGTTTGCACACGTTCTGCACGTGTATTTTCGTTGTCAAACCTGATAAATCTGAGTATCATCTTGAAGCGGTCACGAGACATGGCTGCACGTATAAGAGGCAGAGCAGCAACATTCCACATTTCCTCCAGATTCTCTTTGTTGGCTCTGTGCACACCAGCAGCAATCAGTATGCCCAAAAATGCATGAAGTTCAGTTTCAGTAAATTGCTTGAATGTTTTTTGTGGTGGCCGTTTGGAAGAATCAGGAAAACGTTGTACCAGTTCGTTGTTGTAAGCATCACAAACTCTCTTGGCCTTTCGATTCGTTTCCCGTAATATGATGTCACACATCTCGGGAGTCATGATGGACTTGAATAGCTCTTTTGCTGTATATAGGTTGCTGATTGCTGCAGGGCCACCTCTTTGTCGTAGGACATTACGAGATTTTGTTTGTGCATTTGGCAGTGGATTACTGCACCATTGAGTTTCATCCTTAGCAGTCCAAATGTCGCCTGCACTTTGAGGCACAGAATCATCCTCAACACTTTCGTCTGATTCGTATTCATTTTCATGCTCTATGACCATTTCTTGTTCAATGTCTGAATCTTCTTCAGTAACATCCACTTGTGGTACATAGTTTTCATCATCAGATGCAACATATGGTTCATCCTCATGCTCAGAATCAGATTCTTCTAGCATTCGCATTATTTCGTCAGACGTAAATCTGTAAATATGAAAAAATGTAAAATAAATAATTTTCCGAAATACTACATTATTGGCTTTTCACAAAATTATACTAACCTGCAAACACGTTTTCTTGGATTATGGCGGAAACTAGATCCAGCATTACTATCACTCATGATGACTTGCTAGATGAATTTTGGCTTCGTATTTTGTGCTGAATATAAATAAAACATCGTAAAACAATATGTAGATACTAATTATTATCCATTTTTCGTATAAAAATTATACCTATAGTGATAAGTTTCATACAAAATATATGTAAGCCAAGTCCAGGCTGAAAGACAATTTGACTGTTCTGTCCCCACATAATGAGAATAAAGGTATAACTGGCTGTTAGATGCTGTGAGACTTTCCTACCTTCGTTTCCAAGAAATTGAAGACTTCACAAGCCTAGAAATGTGTGCTCACAGCAATGAGATGAACAGCAAAATGGCTAATGAGAGGAGGGAGGCAGGAAGACAAGTAGAAGCCACTCCCAGTTTGAATTAACTTAATTGACAGCAACATAAGTGACCAGTAACAACACTGAACAATAGATATCAGCATAACATTTGTAGCTGAATGAACTTTAGTTTCTGAAACCAAGTAAAGTCTTCCCACAGTGGAGGTATATGTGAAGGTACAATTGTACCTATGCAGCCTGTTAAGGTTGTAAAATTATGCAGCCTGACAAGGGTTAAAAAAAAAAGAAAAGCTGAAATATCACATGGTGGATCATAAGTATTCATACCCTTTGCACAGGCACTCATATTTAAGTCGCATGCTGTCCATTTCCTTGTGATCCTTCGTACGATGGTTTTACTCCTTCAATGGAGTCCAGCTGTGTTTAATTAAACTGATAGGACTTGATTTGGAAAAGCACACACCTGTCTATATAAGACCGCACAGCTCACAGTGCATGTCAAATCAAATGTGAATCATGAGGTCAAAGGAACTGGCCAAGGAGCTCAGAGACAGAATTGTGGCAAGGCACAGATCTGGCCAAGGTTACAACAGAATTTCTGCAATACTCAAGGTTCCTAATAGCACAGTGGCCTAAATAATCCTTAAATGGAAGAAGTTTGGGACCACCGGAAGTCTTCCTAGACCTGGCCGTCCAGCCAAACTGAACAATCGTGGGAGAAGAGCCTTGGTGAGGATGGCAAAGAAGAACCCCAAGATCACTGTGGCTGAGCTCCAGAGATGCAGTAGGGAGATGGAAGAAAGTTACACATAGTCAACTGTCACTGCAGACCTCCACCAGTCGGTCCATTATGGCAGAGTGGCCCGACGGAAGCCTCTCCTCAGTGCAAGACATATGAAAGAGATTGCTAAAAAACATATGAAGTACTCCCGGACTATGAGAAATAAGATTCTCTGGTCTGATGAAAAGAAGAAAAACCTTTTTGGTGATAATTCTAAGCGGTATGTGTGGAGAAAACCAGACAATGCTCATCACCTGCCCAATACAATCCCAACAGTGAAACGTGGTGGCAGCATCATGCTATGGGGGTGTTTGTCAGCTGCAGGGGCAGGACGACTGGTTGTCATTGAAGGAAACATGAATGTAGCCAAGTACAGAGATATTCTGGATGAAAACCTCTTCCAGAGTGCTCTGGACCTCAGACTTGGCCAAAGGTTTACCTTCCAACAAGACAATGACCTTAAGCACACAGCTAAAACAACAAAGGAGTGGCTTCAGAAGCTTCAGAACAACTCTGTGACCATTCTTGACTGGCCCAGCCAGAGCCCTGGCCTAAACCCCATTGAGCATCTCTGGAGAGACCTGAAAATGGCTGTCCACCAATGTTCACCATCCAACCTGATGCAACTGGAGAGGGTCTGCAAGGAAGAATGGCAGAGGATCCCCAAATCCAGGTGTGAAAAACTTGTTCTATCATTCCCAAGAAGACTCATGGCGGTAATAACTCAAAAGGGTGCTTCTACTCAATACTGAGCAAAATGTATGAAAACTTATGACCATGTGATATTTCAGTTTTTCTTTTTTAATAAATTTGTAAAAATTACTACATTTCTGCTTTTTTCAGTCAAGATGGGGTGCAGAGTGTACATTAGTGAGAAAAAAAAATAACTTTTTTGAATTTATCAAATGGCTGCAATGAAACAAAGAGTGAAAAATTTAAAGGGGTATGAATACTTTCCATACCCACTGTATATCACACATGGTTATTTCCTGCAAAAGATGTGACGTGCTCTGTATAATTTTTTGCCCCATGGGCTTTTTTACGTAAGCAAGACAATCAGGTTAATGTTTGTTTGTTTCAGAGAATACTACAGATCTATCTGCATGGGCAAAGATTCCTGTTGGCTGATAGATCATATGCGAGCATATTTGAGCTTTACTGGCCTTGAAACAGTTACGTTTCCCACTCTTGGAATTAATCAGAATAAAAATGTATTGAGAAGGAAAGCCAGATGCATAATCTGTTCACGGGCACCTTGTGCTCCTGGTCTAAATGACAAACTGGACATTTCAGTGTTTGCATAAAAAATATTTTTGTATTGATGTGTTATATTCTTTGTGTTACCTTGCATAAATGGTTTTTTTTTAGTTCGCATGTTCAAAATATACATTGATTTCGACATTGTGAGAGGCGTGTATATTTATAAAGGTGACATCTACTTACCTGTAAGTAAGTGCAGCGCCCCAGAGTCCTGGTCGTTGCAGTACTGTGGCTCCGCCACTATGGGGAGCTATGGTACATCTGATTGCACTAAAGGAGTTTCTCTAACCAGGTAACACCTCACTACACTTCACACTCCGGCCACCAGGGGGGGTGGTCCTATCTACTAGGCCACTCCTCACACTCTGGTAAAACTGGGGGTTGGACAGGAAGACAGGGAGAAGTAGCTGGGAAGAGCTAGTGAGAGGACCTGTCAGGGATGGGATCCTGGCAGACTCCTCAGAGCAGAACTAACCAGTGCACAACGGGAATACAGTAAAGAAGTATTGGGACCAGAAGGAGTCGTGCTGTTGGACCGAGGCAACATCCTTCTGAGGCGCAAACAGTCGGTGGCCGGAACGCCGAGCAAGTAAGAGACTTTAAGTACACTGCAAACCACGGCCGGACAGCTAATTACAGGTTGGCTGTCTCATTTAACACCTAAGCAGACAACGGAGGCAGCTGTGGGAGAGGGGCGACTCTAGGGTCCCGGAAGAACTCCAGGCCTACCCCGTCATACGGGTGCGTCCTACCATATCACCTGGAGGACGAAGAGAACGAACAAATAGAGACAGACAGAAATAGTTGTGAGGACTATCCCGGGAGCTCAGCAGGGAAGAACTACAACACCTAGCGCTAGAAGGTAGACACTGATTCCCACCTGTAAAGAGAACCCCTGATGTGCCTTTGGACCGGCCGGTCTCTGACAACCCAGTTAACAGCGCTCTGGACTGAGGTCTCCAAAACCTTCAGTAAAGAGGTAAAGAGACTGCAACCTGGTGTCCTCGTTATTTACCGCGACCTGCACCCCACAACTGCACCGCTACACCACCATTTATTCTACCGGACGTCCCTCACCGACACACAGGGCCACGGACCGGGTCTAGCCACCGTGACAACCCCAGGACTGAGACCCAGAGGCCCGGTGCCGGGTACCCCTAGGCCCTGCGGCGGTGTGGGGGCGCTCCAACTTGGCGTCACGAACAGGATCTACTTAAGCCTGAAGAATCAGGTCATGTGTGCCTTGGAACTGTGATTTATTGTGCTTGGACTGTACTTTATTGAAAAGACTGTGTGCTGTGCCATTTACCGCCAAAATTCGCCATTGCCGCGCACGGAGGGAGGAGCCCTAGCTACGCGGGCGGGACCAGCCAAAAGAAGCGCGGAACGGAAAGCGCGGTAAGGCGCCAATCCCGGAAGAGGAACTCCGACCTCCAGCAGGTTAGTGAGAGGAAGGGGCCATCATGTCCGGGTCGGGAGGAGAGGAGGTGGCGGTCGCAGACACAGGGGCAGCTCCGGTCCCCGCAGCGGACGAAGCCGCGGCCCTAATACCACCACCGGTAGCCACAGAACCCGCTGTTCCCCCCAGCCAGCCGGACGCTGCCGCTAACACAAAAGCCATAATGCCCTTCTCTATGCCGTACCTGCCCGGAGCGGCCTGGCTCCCGCGATACTCTGGGGAGTCGCATACATTCACTGACTTTAAGGAAGGGCTCTGCAGCCTGCTCGAGTTCTATCCCCTGACGGAGCCTCAGAAGGTTCATATGATAACCGGCCAACTCTTTGGGGCGGCTCTGAGAGAATTGAAGTCCTGGCCCGCCGAAGATAAGAGAACTGCGCAACAGATTTTTGCAAAGCTTAAGGCCACCTTCGATACTCGCACTGCTACAGAAATTAAATTGACTTTCTATGGATGCAAACAGAGACCGCAGGACAGCTTACGGGACTATGCCCTTAATCTTCAGGAGGCAATGCGGGCCATTAAGCAGAGTGACCCCGGCAGCATGCAGGATGAGGATAAACTTCTGAAGGAGCGGTTCATTGAGGGGCTCCTGTGCAGTCACCAACGAGGCCAATTGCACTTCCTGGCCATGCAAAATCCAGATTTGACTTTTGCGCAATTCAAAGATAAAGCTATCCAGGCATTGCAGGAGCGCCAGCCCAGCCGCACAATACCACCCAGGCGCCCCGCTCTCACATACCACCAGGAGGTGGCATCGGACACCCCAGTTGCCGCGGAGGCCGACGCCCAGAGCTTTGAGGACGACTCCCCTGCAGGACTCCGCCTCCAGATGCAAGAGCTAACCAAGAGCATTGCTGCCCTGGCCCGGACGGTGCAGTCCCTACAGGAGGCCCCCAAAGGGAAGATCCAGTTGGCTTCCAGCTCGGAGGATGTCCCTTGGATGCGACAGAGGAGGACTCCGCCGACCAGAAGCCGGCCCGACGATCTCTTTCACCAGGATGGACGACCCATCTGCCGCCGCTGTCACCAGGTGGGCCACCTCGCAAGGTACTGTCCTTTAAACGAGCAACCCCCAGAAGTAGGACGATCCGGCCCGCAGCATTGGCGAACCAAGTACATTGGAGGACGGCCAGTTTTCCCTGTAGTGGTTGATGGGATTCCCTTGAACGCTTTGCTGGACACTGGTTCTCAAGTGACGACTATACCTTACGTGCTTTACAAACGGTATTGGGAGGACACTGATATTACCCGTGGCCCTGACGATGATTTCACCATAATTGCCAGTAATGGTCAGCCGTTGCCACAAGTGGGGTATAAGGAGGTCACCATCAAGGTGGGGCGGGTGGAATTGAAAGCCCAAGGGATTGTGATTGTTGATATTGATCGTCGAGAATGTAATCCCATGATGACTCTTGGTACTAATGTTATAGAAAATTGTCTTGCAGAAGTTATTGTTTTGCTGCAACAGGTGGCAGAAACCGCTGGCCACAGTGAGCAACGTGCCCTGCAGAAAGAAATCAGAGCTCTGATGCAGAGACAGCAGGTAGAGCTGACTGGTGGTGAGATTGGTCGTGTCACTGTGAGTGATTCAAACCCCATCGCGATACCCCCCAGGAGTGAGATGTTAATATGGTGTCGGGCAGCTATAGGCCTCAGGGGTAAGGACTACCAGGCCTTGGTAGAACCCGTATATTCAGACAATAGGCCTACTGTTCTGACAGCCCGGGGGGTGGTCGACGTCCGCCAGGGGAGAGTGCCCGTATGTGTCCTCAATTGTGGGGAGGAAGAGGTTCACCTCACCAAGTATACAACGCTCGCCAAACTGTTCACTGTCAACAATAATGTGATACAGACACCTGAACCCTTGGTCCCGTCAAACTTGGCGGAGAACAAAGGTTCTGCAGAGCCCTCGAAAGACTGGTGTCGGGAATTGCATGTGGGCACTGACTCTACCCCATCCCATCAAAAACAGGGGGCCTACAGGGTGGTACACGAGTACGAGCAGGTATTCAGCAAACACCCCTCAGATTTTGGGCAGGTGAAAGGGATCCAACATCACATCCCCACGGGAGATCACCGACCCATAAAAGAGAGATATCGCCCTGTACCCCCAGCTCATTACCAGTGTGCCAAGGACATGTTGCGGGAAATGAAGAAGGCTGGGGTGGTGAGAGACAGCTGTAGCCCCTGGGCTGCTCCGTTAGTCCTTGTTAAAAAGAAAGATGGTACAATGAGGATGTGTGTTGATTACAGGCAGTTGAATCGCATTACACATAAGGACGCATACCCACTGCCCAGGATAGAGGAGTCTCTGGCTGCCTTAAAATCTGCTAACTACTTCTCTACCTTAGATCTCACCAGTGGGTACTGGCAGGTTCCTGTGGCGGAGGCGGACAAAGAGAAGACGGCCTTCACAACGCCAATGGGTCTCTGTGAGTTCAACTACATGCTCTTCGGATTGTGCAATGCTCCCGGAACGTTCCAGAGGATGATGGAGTGCTGCTTGGGACACCTGAACTTTGAAACCGTGCTGTTATATTTGGATGATGTCATTGTTTTCTCTAAGACCTACGAAGACCACCTGAAGCACCTGGCCGAGGTGTTTGAAGCCCTATCCAACTTTGGCTTAAAGGTGAAACCATCCAAGTGTCATCTGCTGAAACCTAAAGTGCAGTACCTGGGCCATGTGGTGAGCGCTGAAGGAGTGGCCCCAGACCCCGACAAGGTCACAGTGATTAAGGACTGGCCAAAGCCCAGTGACCTCCACGAAGTCCGGCAGTTCCTCGGGCTGGTAGGCTATTACCGGAGGTTCATTAAGGACTTCACCAAGAAGGCCGCACCCTTGCAAAACCTGTTGGTGGGCCAACCAAAGAAGACCAAGGGGAGGAACACCCCCTTTGATTGGAACGAGGAGCTGGAGGAATCCTTCACCTGTTTGAAGTCGGCACTGACGGGAGAAGAGGTACTGGCTTACCCCGAATACGACCAACCGTTTGTGCTGTACACAGATGCCAGCAATGTGGGATTAGGAGCCGTGCTGTCTCAGGTCCAGAAAGGCAAAGAAAGAGTGATCGCTTACGCCAGCAGGAAACTCCGTCCCACGGAAAGGAACCCTGACAACTACAGTTCCTTCAAGCTGGAATTCCTTGCCCTTGTCTGGGCAGTGACAGAGAGGTTCAAACACTACCTGGCCTCCGCGAAATTCACCGTCTTCACGGACAACAATCCGCTAATGCATCTGGATACTGCCAAACTCGGGGCCTTGGAACAGCGGTGGATGGCCCGGCTGTCCAACTACAATTTCACCATCAAGTACCGGGCAGGACACCAGAATGCCAATGCCGATGCCTTGTCCCGAATGCCCAATTTGCCAGAAGCGGGAGAAGACCCGGAGGCACTTGAAGAGGTGGAGCTGCCAGCATTCCATCGCCCCAAAGCCACTCAGAACTCTCATCATGTGAAGAACAGGCACAAGAACCAACCGGATGCCACGCTCAATCCCCTGCCCCACCACGGATGGGCAGAAACCCAGGATAGTGACCCCGCGGTCCGTCAGGTGAAGGAGCTCTTGACGCAGGCTGGGTTGCACCCTGGCCCAGATGATCCACAAGAAACCCAACAGCTGTGGAAGGGGAGAAGCAAACTGTTTATCCATGATGGCAAGTTGTGCAGGAGGAGCATCGACCCACGTACTCATGAATTGGTGTGGCAGATAGTGGTGCCAAGGCAAGATGCGCCCATGGTTCTGGGAGCCTACCATGATGGAGCCGGACACTTCGGATGGAGGAAGCTAGAGAAGCTGCTCCGAGGGAGGTTCTATTGGATTGGCATGAAGAGAACCATTGAGAAGTGGTGTCGGGAGTGTGGTCCATGTAGCCTGCGCAGGAAGGACCGTGACAGTCAACGGGCTCCCCTGCGGCCTATCATCACCAAACGGCCACTTGAACTGGTCGCGCTGGATCATGTGAAGCTGACACCTAGCCGGTCGGGCTATATCTACGCCCTTACCATAGTGGACCACTACTCCAGGTTTTTGGTGGTTGTGCCTGTCAAGGATCTAACGGCCAGGACTGCTGCCAGGGCCTTCCAGCAGCACTTTTGTAGGCCCCATGGCTACCCAGAGAAGGTACTGACCGATCAGGGACCTGCATTCGAAGCGGAAGTGTTCCAAGAATTCTGCCAACTGTACGGGTGTAAGAAGATCAGAACCACACCGTACCATCCTCAAACCAACGGGATGTGCGAGAAGATGAACCAAGTGGTAATTGATTTATTGAAGACCTTACCCGTGGAGGAACGGAACCTGTGGCCGACAAAGTTGCCTGACCTGGTGGATATGTACAATCACGTCCCAGTAAGTTCCACCAACTGTACTCCAGCGTACCTGATGCGAGGAAGATCTAGTCGGTTACCCGTTGATCTGGACATGGGGGTCCTAGTACCTGAAGATACCTCGCCGGATGCAGATTGGGATGCAGAAAGGCAGCGAAGGTAGCGCGAAGTACAGGAGTGTGTAGAAAGAAGTCTCGCCCAGGCTAGGCAGAAACAGGAAAGAGATTACAAACAACACGCTCCTGCGATTCCCCTGTCACCTGGCGAGCAAGTACTTAAACGAAAGAGGAGATTACACAAGCTCGATGACCAATGGGAAGCGGAACCGTACACCATCCTGCCATCCGACTTCGACAACACAAAAGTCTGTCTCATCAGCAAAGACAGAGGGGAGACCTCGACAGCGGTATCCAGGGATCACCTTAAGGTCTGCCCCGATAAGTTGAAAGAGAGGGGCACGGCCCCAGAAATCTCCCCGCCGGTAGAAAAGGAGAAGATGTTCCACACTGTCCTTGGTGACTTTCCCCAGTCCTGAACTCAGATAAACCAAGCCATTGTGGTGCCTGTTCTAATGTTTCAACAGCCGGACCCACCAGAAACAATGGTGATACCAGATCATCCGGCCCCGCTACCTCAACAGGCCTTACCTGATGAAGCCATGCCAACCGTTGAACCGGCAAATCCTCCCTCTGCTATCAGTGAATCTGCTGTACCCACTGTTGATAGCAGCAGCTCTGAGAGCCCCAACCTGCCAGTGCTACCCAGACTCACTAGAAGTGTAGTTAGAAGACAGTACACTACACCAGCGGTAGCAAGCATAGCGGGCCCTGTTAGGCCAATAGCAACCCCTGCGCTGCGAAGGTCCACACGCAGCACTCAAAATCAAACTCCCCTCCGCTACAAAACTTGGAGGTATTAATAAGGGCTGCTCTTTAGTTGAAAATGTTTTTCTTGTATATATCTTTTGTTACAGGTTTTAAAATGGACAATAGGGTAATGGACGGTGAATTGCTCAAAAACTTTCAAAATGGGGGGCCCTTTTGTTTACCCGGGGTCCCCGCTGTTTTAACCACTGAACTGAGAGTCATAAACTGTGCATGACCTAACTTTCGCAACGTTCAAGAATTCTCACCTCCCATAAAGGGAAGCTCTGTTATGTTCAATTGTTATGCTATTTCAAAATGTTGTGTGTTTCCTGTTAACATGTATTGTTGTTCTTGTTTTTCCCAGTCCCGGAGTACTGGATTTAACCGGGGGGGAGTGCAGCGCCCCAGAGTCCTGGTCGTTGCAGTACTGTGGCTCCGCCACTATGGGGAGCTATGGTACGTCTGATTGCACTAAAGGAGTTTCTCTGACCAGGTAACACCTCACTACACTTCACACTCCGGCCACCAGGGGGGGTGGTCCTATCTACTAGGCCACTCCTCACACTCTGGTAAAACTGGGGGTTGGACAGGAAGACAGGGAGAAGTAGCTGGGAAGAGCTAGTGAGAGGACCTGTCAGGGATGGGATCCTGGCAGACTCCTCAGAGCAGAACTAACCAGTGCACAACGGGAATACAGTAAAGAAGTATTGGGACCAGAAGGAGTCGTGCTGTTGGACCGAGGCAACATCCTTCTGAGGCGCAAACAGTCGGTGGCCGGAACGGTGGCCGGAACGCCGAGCAAGTAAGAGACTTTAAGTACACTGCAAACCACGGCCGGACAGCTAATTACAGGTTGGCTGTCTCATTTAACACCTAAGCAGACAACGGAGGCAGCTGTGGGAGAGGGGCGACTCTAGGGTGCGTCCTACCATATCACCTGGAGGACGAAGAGAACGAACAAATAGAGACAGACAGAAATAGTTGTGAGGACTATCCCGGGAGCTCAGCAGGGAAGAACTACAACACCTAGCGCTAGAAGGTAGACACTGATTCCCACCTGTAAAGAGAACCCCTGATGTGCCTTTGGACCGGCCGGTCTCTGACAACCCAGTTAACAGCGCTCTGGACTGAGGTCTCCAAAACCTTCAGTAAAGAGGTAAAGAGACTGCAACCTGGTGTCCTCGTTATTTACCGCGACCTGCACCCCACAACTGCACCGCTACACCACCACTTATTCTACCGGACGTCCCTCACCGACACACAGGGCCACGGACCGGGTCTAGCCACCGTGACAACCCCAGGACTGAGACCCAGAGGCCCGGTGCTGGGTACCCCTAGGCCCTGCGGCGGTGTGGGGTCGCTCCATAAGGACCCGTTGAAGAGATGAAAAGGCCATCATCCTCAATGCATTTGGAGCTCCCCCGAGGGCAGCGGGGTACTCGGTACCGGGTCCTTCGGTTCACAGTGGCTGACCCGGTCCGTGGCCCTTGGGACGTCTGTGTTAAAGGGAAAGGTCTTTAAAGGGATATGTTCATGACGCCACCTGTGGTATTCGGTCAGGGTGACCAACGCTGCTTTAAGGGGGTCTGCTGGGGTGATGTTATGGCAGCTAGATGGTATACCTTTCCACAGGTGAAGCATGTCCCCAGGGCTTCCCAGTGTGTAGATGGTGGATGGTGAGAGGCGCAGTGAAGAACGAGGACACAAGGTTGCAGTCGCTTTACCTTTTACTGAAGGTTTCAGCATCCACAGTCCAGAGCACAGACCACAGGGCAGGCAGAGTCCGGCTGGTTTGGAGGCAATTCCAGAGTCCCCTTATCCAGGTAGAAATCAGTAGCCTTCCTCTAGCACCGTGTGTTGTAGTACCTTACTGCTAAGCTTCTCATAAGGTCCTCACAACTGTTGAAGATGTTACAGATGTTATGTCTCTCTCTGTCCCCCAGATGGATAGGACAAACCCATATGACCGGTGGCTTGAGGCGTTTTACAGGGACTCTATCATGCCCCAGCCTCTAAGCGGTGCCACCTTGCCTCCTGGGTATAGGGCAGGCAGGTATCGTGAAATTAGCTGTCCTGCCAGTCTCTGGAGCAAGGCATAAAGGACTGTTGCTCCCTCGGTGTTCTGGCTACCGGGATCCTGCGCCTCAGAAGGAGGCAGCCTGTATACGGCAGAACTCCTCTGATATTCACTCCTTTGCTCCGACTTCTTCACCCTCTCTACAATACAGTCTTCCTTCAGTGTCTCTTTCTAGAAGCTGCCGCACTCAGGGCAGGCACAGCTCCGTGTCCTTCTGTCTCGGCCTCTGACAGGATCCCACCCCTGTCAGGGACCAAGTACCTGAGCGAAGCTCAGCCAGCAACTAACTAACTTCCACCCCAGGCAACCAGTTTTACCTAAGTGTGAGGAGTGCCCAAATAAATAGAAGCAGCGCTCCCCCTGGTGGCCTGGAGTGTGAAATGTGTTGCATGTTTGTGATACCTGGATTCAGTTGTCCTTCTTTGCCTCCAAACATAATATCACTCCCCCTAGAGGAAAATGACATTACTGCAACGACCAGGACCCTGGGGCGCTGCACATTCCATTTACCCCTGTAACCTGATGTTTTAGCTTTTCATATAAAAAGAGGAAGTTTTGAAGGAACAGTGAGTACAACTTTTTTCCTTCTACTTTAAGAGACTTATGAATTCCCCCACCACAAGCATTGTGCACTGCGAGGAGTATGGAGCGAGGCCGTGCCCACTGGACAGACTTTGGCCGGAAGTATGTATAACGAATACATACCCTTCCCGGCACACAAACAAGTGAATTCTTGCAGTGCACAGTGAGTGCTCTTGGAGGATTCATAAGTCTGCAGTCATATAGAGTGACTGCACACTTATTGATTTTGACTGGACAACCCCTTTAATAATAGAATAGAGATACCTAGTGGTCAGTGCCAGGGCTGGCGTTAGAGGCAGGCAGACCAGGCAGCTGCCTGGGGCCCCCGCTCCTCCAGGGCCCCAGCTAGCAGCAAGTCACGCAGCCGCTCTGGGGCCCCTGTGAGGCAGGGGGGCCCACCTGCCGCCAGCGCTGACTCCCCCGCCGCATTGTATTATACTGGTGTCTGCCGGTACAGTTCAAAGCAATGATGGAGGAGAGAGCGTTACCTGACGCTCCCTCTCCCATCATTCCCCGCTCTGCCTCTGACACAGCGGGTGCACGTCATCGCGCACTCACTGTGTGCCAGGCAGTGCGGCGGCAGCTGCCGACACAGGAGCAGGGAGCAGTGTGGGCTCGGGGAGAGGTAAGGAGCTTGTGTTTTTTTTTGTTTTTTTTTACTGGACTGTGCGGCCATTCTCAGGAGGAGAGAAGGGGGGAGGGAAGGGGGGATGTGGGCAGTGCTATATATTACAGTATGGGCAGTGCTGTTTGCTACTGCGGGCAGTGCTGTATACTTCTGTGGGCAGTGCTGTATACTACTATGTGGGCAGTGCTGTACACTACTGTATGGGCAGTGCTGTATACTACTGTGGGCAGTGCTGTATACTACTGTGTGGGCAGTGCTGTATACTACTGTGGGCAGTGCTGTATACTACTGTGTGGGCAGTGCTGTATACTACTGTGGACAGTACTATACACTACTGTGGGCAGTGCTGTATACTACTGTATGGGCAGTGCTGTATACTACTGTGGGCAGTGCTGTATACTACTGTGTGGGCAGTGCTGTATACTACTGTGGGCAGTGCTGTATACTACTGTGGGCAGTGCTGTATACTATTGTGTGGGCAGTGCTGTATACTACTGTGGGCAGTGCTGTATACTACTGTGGGCAGTGCTGTATACTACTGTGTGGGCAGTGCTATATACTACTGTGGGCAGTGCTGTATACTACTGTGGGCAGTGCTGTATACTACTGTGTGGGCTGTGCTATACACTACTGTGTGGGCAGTGCTGTACACTACTGTGTGGGCTGTGCTGTACACTACTGTGTGGGCTGTGCTATATACTACTGTGTGGGCAGTGCTGTATACTACTGTGGGCAGTGCTGTATACTACTGTGTGGGCTGTGCTATACACTACTGTGTGGGCTGTGCTATACACTACTATGTGGGCTGTGCTATACACTACTGTGTGGGCTGTGCTATACACTACTGTGTGGGCTGTGCTATACACTACTGTGTGGGCTGTGCTGTATACTACTGTGTGGGCAGTGCTGTATACTACTGTTGGCAGTGCTCTATACTACTGTGGGCAGTGCTGTATACTACTGTTGGCAGTGCTGTATACTACTGTGTGGGCTGTGCTATACACTACTGTGTGGGCTGTGCTATACACTACTCTGTGGGCTGTGCTATTGTCATGCGGGTACTGGGTAGACTACAGCTGATTACCCGTGCCCCTGCGATATCCCTCAGACTAGGGAAAACCCTGTCTGTCCCTCTCCCAGAATTTACACTGATGGTGTGCTTGTCTGGGCCGCCAGGCCTGACCCTGACTCCTGTTTCAGTCCTATGCTGAAACCTCCACCTGCCACCCAATGATTAGACCACACACCAACCCCTACAGAAAGCACAGACAGGGAAAACTGAAAAACGCACCACGCCACAGACACACAGGAAAACACTAAAATGTGCACAGGGCAAAACAAATACAAATATAGGAAGGAGAAATATGACAAAGGATAATACACCACAAGATACGATATTTCTTCTCCTAGACCACCACTTCAGACCAAGATCACCAGGCACAAGACACAAGCTATAATCGGCAACGCCCAAAGTCCAGAATGACTATTTAAAGGCCACGGGCGTGACCCAGCCTCCAACCCGATTACCAGCTAGATTAACCCCGGACAACCTGGATAAAGTCTAGCCGGCGCCACAGAACGTACAGTGGACAAATGTGGAATTAACGCTGTCTGTCGGACGCCCTAGTGTGAATAGCGTCCGACATGACAGCTATACACTACTGTGTGGGCTGTGCTGTACACTACTGTGTGAGCTGTGCTGTACACTACTGTGTGGGCTGTGCTGTACACTACTGTGTGGGCTGTGATGTATACTACTGTGTGGGCAGTGCTGTATACTACTCTGTGGGCTGTGCTGTATACTACTGTGTGGGCAGTGCTGTATACTACTGTGTGGGCAGTGCTATATACTACTGTGTGGGCAGTGCTATATACTACTCTGCGGGCTGTGCTGTATACTACTGTGTGGGCAGTGCTTTATACTACTGTGTGGGCTGTTCTATATACTACTACTGTGGGCTGTGCTATATACTACTGTGTGGGCTGTGCTATATACTAAGTGGCTGTGCTATATACTACTGTGTGGGCTGTGCTATATACTAGTATGTGGGCTGTGCTATATACTATGGGGGTATGTTATATTCTATGGGGGAGGCTGTGTTATATACTATGTGGCTGTGTTATATATTTGGGGGGTACATTATACATTATATTCTATGGAGGAGGCTGTGTTATATACTATGGGGGCTGCATTATATTCTGTGGGGGGGCTTTATTAGATTTTATGAGGGATGATTGCATCATACCCTTTGATGGGGCTACATTATATTCTATAGGGAGGTGGGCAGTATTATATCTTGTTCGGGGCTACATTATATTCTATGGGGGGCTGTATTATATTTATATTCTATGAGGAGTGATTGCATCATACTCTATGAGGGGGCTACATTATACTATATGGGGGGGCTGCATTATATTCTATAGGGAGGTCATATTATACTCTGTGGGTGGTTACATTATACTCTGGGGTGGCTGCATTATACTCTGTGGGGTGGCTGTATTATACTCTGTGGGGTGGTGGCTGCATTATACTATATGTGGGCTGAATTACACTGTATCGAGGACTACGGGGAATACATTATACTATATGAAGATATGAAGAACTATGGGGTGCATTATACTAAGGGAAGTGAATTGTACTACATGGATGACTATGGTGGTGCATTATACTATATGGAGCACTGTGAGGAGTCTATTATGCTATATGGAGGACTGAGGAGTATATTTTAATATGTGGAGGACTATGAGGAGTGTATTATACTATATGGAGGACTATGGGAAGTGTATAATACTATATGGAGGACTATGAGGAGTGTATTATACTTTATGGAGGACTATGGGGCACATTATATTATATGGAGGAATATGGGGAGTGCATTTTACAATATGGAGGACTGTGGTGCACATTCTAATATATGGAGGACTATGGGGTGTATTATACTAAACAAGCAAAATGCTGCATATTCATTGGGTGATTGGATTGTTTATGCCGAAATAAAAATCATTGTTCTCAGCAGGACGTCGCCTGTGTAAACTGTAGATGTGCTGCTGATAACATGATACTGTATGGTGATCTGTTAGTGATCTATTAGTGATCGTTCTGTCCCCTTCATTATTTCTCAGATGGTGGAAAGAGGCTGGGAAACAAGCGTCCAACGACTTCAGTATTGTCGATCACACTCGTTTAGCGGCCTGAGATCAGCGCATGTAAATACAACCGAAATGCTTCTGTATGATGTGCAATATGTTAGCATTTGGGGCCCCATTTTAAACTTTGCCTAGGGCCCCACTTTGCCTAAAACTGGCCCTGGTCAGTGCTATGGAGTGAATGTTTGACTGAAAATAGCATTTAGGATAAACGTATTTGCAATTATATTGATTACATTGATCAATGGGTGATCCTAAATTATTTGGAAGTTACTATTTAATAGGATATTGCTGAGAAGCACAATATACTGTGAGGCCACTTACACACTGTTAGGACTGGCGGAACGCACCAAATAATAATTAGAGAGGATATGAGGTGAGCTCGCAGTCCGGGGTCCACCGTGCAGAAAGCACACCTGCTGCTCGGTAATGGTGGACTAGATGGCGGTATAATGAGAATACACACATGGGTTAACTTCACCCGGTATGAAGGAAGCGAACCCTGTTGCTTCACAGGGCTGCGATACCGCACAGAGAGAGCAAGTAGAGTCACAGAACTCTGTCCCAAGACACGGGGAAAGAGTTTATCTAGACCTCTTACTCTTGACACCACTACTGTGATGTCAGGGATAACACTGAAGTAATAATTTACCGCACAAGAGTGCATACAGCGCCGCTCTGGCAGACGCCACTAACCACCCTAACAAGGGCCAGAAAAGCGCACGGCGCAGTAATGGCGGTCGCTGCTGAGAGACTCTGAATTGTGTGCACTGTCTGGTGCTAGGTAGCTTCCACCATTCGCGAGCAGGCAACAACACTAGGGATGGGAATGATTCGGAGCTTTCATCCATCCGGTTATCCACTACTTTTGGATCCTTCAAAAGAAACCTGAAAATCTCTTCAAAGAAGCTTACAGCCTGTAAAGACCACACAGCCACCTCAACACCATTGGAGCTACTGCAACCCTCGACCTACTGTCTCCTTCCCCATAATCCTGTAGAATGTAAGCCCGCAAGGGCAGGGTCCTCGCCCCTCTGTACCAGTCAGTCATTGTTAGTTTTGTTTACTGTAAGTGATATTTGTATTTTGATGTAACCCCTTCTCATGTACAGCACCATGGAATTAATGGTGCTATATAAATAAATAATAATAAATAATAATAAATCGACAGGCATACATCCACACACATTAGCAAGGTTACACTAGCACGTGGCTGAGTGGCCATGTGAACCTTTTATAGCAGTAGTGCTCTGGGACCTTCCTGATGGTCCAATAGGAGCCACAACAGGACCTGAGCATGTGACCCCCGACCTCCAATGGGAGGTCGTCCCATGGGCATGCTCCGTATGGGAAAAGCAGGACTTAGTCCCAGAAAGGCCTGTTCGCTGCTGATCAGTGCTGGCTACAAATGCAGAGCCTGTAAAGGCAGCAGTAACCATTTGCACAGTATCAGTTTGAGCCAGATGCTGGGACTGATGTCTCCACTGAGCAGGTTCCACTGTGGCTGGAGAAGAATGGGAGACTGCAGTGGACGTGGTTCGAGATTCCCCCTGTGCAGCGGCAGGAACTCGACACCTAACACACGCATTTGGTCAATATTTTGCTTTAGTATTTGTAAGTAGTGATGAGCGAGTATGCTCCTTACTTGAGTTTCTGCGAGCATGCTCGGGTGGTCTCCAAGTATTTTGGCGTGCTCGGAGATTTAGTTTGTGTTGACACAGTTGCATGATTTGCGGTTGCTAGACAGCTTGAATACATGTGGGAATTCCCTAACAAACAGGCAGTCCCCACATGTATTCAAGCTCTCTAGCAGCCGCAAATCATGCAGCTGCATCAACATAAACTAAATCTCCGAGCACGCCGAAATACTCGGAGACCACCCGAGCATGCTTGGAGAAACTCGAGTAACGAGCACACTCGCTCATCACTATTTGTAAGCCAAAACCAGAAGTGGAAAAAATACAGAAGTGGTGACGTGTTTCTATTATACTTTTACTCTGATTTTCCCACTCCTGATTACAAATACTGATGTAAAATGCTGAAAGTGTGAACATGGCTTAACTCCATCATGACCTTGGGATTGTCCAATATTGTGTTTTCATTCTTTGCTCCTCTTCTTCCCAGAGCCATAGATTTTTTATTTTTCATCAATATGGCCATGTGAAGGTTTGTTTTTTGTGGGACTTTTGGTGGAGGAGTTGGTTTTCTCCTGTCAGATAACTGCTCCTTCACCCCAATCCCACTGCCACCCTCTGTCACCCTCATTTCCTTTGAGGTGCACTCTGTGCACATCTACTCCCCCTCCAACCTCCAACTGCCTGTCATTTACCGCCCCCCAGGGCCAGCCACCACCTTTTTTGACCACTTCACCACCTGGCTACTTCATTTCCTTTTCGCGGACATCCCCACTATCATCATGGGCGACTTCAACATCCCCATTGACACTTCCCTCTCAGCTGCCACTAAACTTCTATCTCTCACTCCCTCCTTCGGCCTCACTCAATGGTCTTCTACAGCCACCCACAAAGATGGTCACACACTGGACCTCATCTTCACCCGCCTCTGCTCCCTATCTAACCTCTCTAACTCACCTCTCCCACTCTCTGACCACAACCTTCTCACATTCTCTTCCCTCTCCACTCCATGTCTACAATCCCCACCCCACAAACTTTCACACCCTCGCAGAAATCTTAAACATCTTGACCTACATTCATTCTCTGAATCCCTCCTCCCTCTCACAGATATAAGATCCTTACACAATGCGGATGACGCTGCCACGCTATATAACACCACAATAGCTGTAGCTTTGGAATCTGCTGCCCCACTTACACATACCAAAGCTTGCAAAATCAACAGACAGCCCTGGCACACCAGCCTGACCAAAGAACTGAGGCGAGCTTCCAGGGCTGCTGAGCGCAGATGGAAAAGATCCCACTCCAACGAACACTTCTTCGCATTCAAACAGTCCCTAACTACTTTCAAGACCACACTCGCCACAGCTAAACAAACCGACTTCTCATCTCTCATATCCTCCCTGTCTCACAACCCTAAACAGTTATTCAACACCTTCAATTCTCTCCTCCGTCCCCCAGCACCTCCTCCCTCCCCACTTATCTCAGCTGAAGACTTTGCCTCATTTTTCAAGCAGAAGATTGATAACATCAGAGACAGTTTTGGTCAACAACCCCCAGAGCCCTTCCTCCCGACTTCCCAGCCCTCCACCTCCAAAACCAACTTCTCCACCATTACAGAAGATCAACTCTCCACTCTACTGTCGCATCTCATCACCTGTGCACTTGACCCGCTCCCATCCCACTTCATCCCAAACCTCACCACAGTCTTCATCCCAACCCTAACCCATCTCTTCAACTTATCACTAACAACTGGTGTTTTCCCCTCAAGCTTTAAACATGCCTCCATCACACCTATCCTTAAAAAGCCTTGTCTTGACCCATCCTCTGTATCTAGCTATCGCCCTATATCACTTCTCCCCTATGCCTCCAAACTACTGGAACAACACATCTACCTTGAACTGTCCTCCCATTTCTCTTCTTGCTCCCTCTTTGACTGCTTACAATCTGGCTGCTGGTCACACCATTCCACTGAAACTGCCCTAACTAAGGGCACCAATGACCTCTTAACCGCCAAGAGCAAGCGACACTACTCTGTCCTCCTCCTCCTGGACCTGTCGGCTGCCTTTGACACAGTGGACTGTTGTGATTTTGCTTTTTGCTCCCTCTAGTGGTCATTAGTGATTTGACTCTGGAGCTTCTGTCTTTTCCTATATCCTCACCTGGGCCGTTAGTTCAGGGGCGTTGCTATATAAGCTCCCTGGACCTTCAGTTCAATGCCTGGCATCGTTGAAATCAGAGCTAATCTGTTGTGCTCTTGTCCTATGATCCTGGTTCCTGTATTTCAAGCTAAGTCTTCTTCCTTGCTTTTTGCTTTTGTTTTGTTTGGTATTTTTGTCCAGCTTGTTCCAATCTGTATCCTGACCTTTGCTGGAAGCTCTAGGGGGCTGGTGTTCTCCCCCCGGACCGTTAGACGGTTCGGGGGTTCTTGAATCTCCAGCGTGGATTTTTATAGGGTTTTTGTTGACCAGATAAGTTATCTTGCTATATTCTGCTATTAGTAAGCTGGCCTCTCTTTGCTGAACCTGGTTCATTTCTGTGTTTGTCATTTCCTCTTACCTCACCGTTATTATTTGTGGGGGGCTTGTATCTTGCTTTGGGGTCCCTTTCTCTGGAGGCAAGAGAGGTCTTTGTTTTCTTCTCCTAGGGGTAGTTAGATTCTCCGGCTGGCGCGAGTCATCTAGCGATCACCGTAGGCATGATCCCCGGCTACTTCTAGTGTTGGCGTTAGGAGTAGCTATTTGGTCAACCCAGTTACCACAGCCCTATGAGCTGGATTTTTGAATCTCGCAGACTTACACGTTCCTCTGAGACCCTGTCCACTGGGGTCATAACAGTATGCCAGGCCAGTATTAAATGTTTAATGCATTGCAGAAGTGGGATTATAAGAAAGAAAATTTTGAGTTTTTTTTTCCCTCTCTCATTTTTTTTTTTTTTTTTTTCTTTTCCCCTTTACCTCAGAGTGGCTTAAGCTTGCTGCAGACATGAATGTCCAGACCTTGATTACAAGTGTGGACCAGCTTGCCGCTTGTGTGCAGGGTATACAAGATTATGTTACCAGAAATCCTAGGTCTGAACCCAAGATTCCGATTCCTGAACTGTTTTCAGGAGACCGATTTAAGTTTAGGAATTTCAGGAATAATTGTAAATTGTTTTTGTCCCTGAAACCTTGTTCGTCTGGAGACTCTGCTCAACAAGTAAAAATTGTTATTTCATTCTTACGGGGTGACCCTCAAGATTGGGCTTTTTCGTTGGTGCCAGGAGATCCGGCATTGGCTGATATTGATGCGTTTTTTCTGGCGCTCGGTTTACTTTATGAGGAACCCAATCTTGAGATTCAGGCAGAGAAAGCCTTGCTGGCTATGTCTCAGGGCCAGGACGAGGCTGAGGTGTATTGCCAAAAATTTCGGAAATGGTCCGTGCTGACACATTGGAACGAGTGTGCACTGGCCGCTAATTTTAGAAATGGCCTTTCTGAGGCCATTAAGAATGTTATGGTGGGTTTTCCCATTCCCACAGGTCTGAATGATACCATGTCCCTGGCTATTCAAATTGACCGGCGGTTGCGGGAGCGCAAAACCGCAAATTCCCTCATGTTGTTGTCTGAACAGACACCTGATGTGATGCAATGTGATAGAAAAACCGCAAATTCCCTCATGGTGTTGTCTGAACGGACACCTGATTTGATGCAATGTGATAGAATCTTGACTAGAAATGAGAGGAAAATTCATAGACGCCGGAATGGCTTGTGCTACTACTGTGGTGATTCTACACATGTTATCTCAGCATGCTCTAAACGTATATCTAAGGTTGTTAGTCCTGTCACCGTTGGTAATTTGCATCCTAAGTTTATTCTGTCTGTAACTTTGATTTGCTCACTGTCATCTTATCCTGTCATGGCGTTTGTAGATTCAGGTGCTGCCCTGAGTCTTATGGATCTCTCATTTGCTAAGCACTGTGGTTTTATTCTTGAACCATTAGAAAATCCTATCCCTCTTAGGGGTATTGATGCTACGCCATTAGCAGAAAATAAACCGCAGTATTGGACACAGGTTACCATGTGCATGACTCCTGAACACCGCGAGGTGATACGTTTTCTCGTTCTACATAAAATGCATGATTTGGTTGTTTTGGGGCTGCCATGGTTACAGACCCATAATCCAGTCCTTGACTGGAAGGCTATGTCAGTGTCTAGTTGGGGCTGTCGTGGTATTCATGAGGATTCCCTGCCTGTGTCTATTGCTTCTTCTACGCCTTCGGAAGTTCCGGAGTATTTGTCTGATTATCAGGATGTCTTTAGCGAGTCCAGGTCCAGTGCATTGCCTCCTCATAGGGAATGTGACTGTGCAATAGATTTGATTCCAGGCAGTAAATTTCCTAAGGGAAGACTGTTTAATCTGTCGATACCTGAACATACCGCTATGCGTTCATATATCAAGGAGTCTCTGGAGAAAGGACACATCCGTCCGTCTTCTTCCCCTCTTGGTGCGGGATTCTTTTTTGTGGCTAAAAAGGACGAATCTTTGAGGCCTTGTATTGACTATCGGCTTTTAAATAAGATCTGTCAAATTTCAGTATCCTTTGCCGCTGTTGTCTGACTTGTTTGCCCGGATTAAAGGTGCCAAGTGGTTTACCAAGATAGACCTTCGTGGTGCGTACAACCTTGTGCGCATTAAGCAAGGGGATGAATGGAAAACCGCATTCAATACGCCCGAAGGTCATTTTGAGTACTTGGTGATGCCTTTTGGGCTCTCTAATGCCCCTTCAGTTTTTCAGTCCTTTATGCATGACATTTTCCGGAACTATCTGGATAAATTTTTGATCGTTTATCTGGATGATATTCTGGTTTTTTCTGATAATTGGGACTCGCATGTGGAGCAGGTCAGGATGGTCTTTAAAATTTTGCGTGAAAATTCTTTGTTTGTCAAGGGCTCAAAGTGTCTTTTTGGTGTACAGAAGGTTCCCTTTTTGGGGTTCATTTTTTCCCCTTCTGCTGTGGAGATGGACCCAGTCAAGGTCCGAGCTATTCTTGATTGGACTCAGCCCTCGTCAGTTAAGAGTCTTCAGAAGTTCTTGGGTTTCGCTAACTTCTACCGTCGTTTTATCGCTAACTTTTCTAGCATTGTGAAACCTTTGACGGATATGACCAAGAAGGGCTCCGATGTGGTTAATTGGGCTCCTGCTGCCGTGGAGGCTTTCCAGGAGTTGAAACGTCGGTTTACTTCGGCGCCTGTTTTGTGCCAGCCTGATGTCTCGCTTCCCTTTCAGGTTGAGGTGGATGCTTCAGAGATTGGAGCAGGGGCCGTTTTGTCGCAGAGAGGCCCTGGTTGCTCTGTTATGAGACCTTGCGCCTTTTTCTCTAGGAAGTTTTCGCCTGCGGAGCGAAATTATGATGTGGGCAATCGGGAGTTGTTGGCCATGAAATGGGCATTTGAGGAGTGGCGTCATTGGCTCGAGGGTGCTAAGCATCGTGTGGTGGTCTTGACTGATCACAAAAATCTGATGTATCTCGAGTCTGCTAAACGCCTGAATCCTAGACAGGCCCGCTGGTCATTGTTTTTCTCCCGTTTTGACTTTGTTGTCTCGTATTTACCAGGTTCAAAAAATGTGAAGGCTGATGCTCTTTCCAGGAGCTTTGTGCCTGATGCTCCTGGAGTCGCTGAACCTGTTGGTATTCTTAAGGATGGTATTATCTTGTCAGCTATTTCTCCAGATCTGCGACGTGTGTTGCAGAGATTTCAGGCTGATAGGCCTGATTCTTGTCCACCTGACAGACTGTTTGTGCCTGATAAGTGGACCAGCAGAGTCATTTCCGAGGTTCATTCCTCGGTGTTGGCAGGTCACCCAGGAATTTTTGGCACCAGAGATCTGGTGGCCAGATCCTTTTGGTGGCCTTCCTTGTCTAGGGATGTGCGGTCATTTGTACAGTCCTGTGGGACTTGTGTTCGAGCTAAGCCTTGCTGTTCTCGTGCCAGCGGGTTGCTCTTGCCCTTGCCTGTCCCTAAGAGACCTTGGACACATATCTCCATGGATTTCATTTCTGATCTTCCGGTGTCTCAAGGCATGTCTGTTATCTGGGTGATATGTGATCGCTTCTCCAAGATGGTCCATTTGGTTCCTTTGCCTAAGCTGCCTTCCTCTTCCGATCTGGTTCCTGTGTTTTTCCAGAACGTGGTTCGTTTGCACGGCATCCCTGAGAATATTGTGTCAGACAGAGGATCCCAGTTCGTTTCCAGATTCTGGCGATCCTTTTGTAGTAGGATGGGCATTGACTTGTCGTTTTCGTCTGCTTTCCATCCTCAGACTAATGGACAGACGGAGCGAACTAATCAGACTTTGGAGGCTTATTTGAGGTGTTTTGTCTCTGCTGATCAGGACGATTGGGTGACCTTCTTGCCGTTGGCTGAGTTTGCCCTTAATAATCAGGCTAGTTCCGCCACCTTGGTTTCGCCGTTTTTCTGCAACTCTGGTTTCCACCCTCGTTTTTCTTCGGGTCATGTGGAACCTTCTGACTGCCCTGGGGTGGATTCTGTGGTGGATAGGTTGCAGCGGATCTGGAATCTTGTGGTGGACAACTTGAAGTTGTCACAGGAGAGGGCTCAGCGCTTTGCCAACCGCCGCCGCGGTGTGGGTCCCCGACTACGTGTTGGGGATTTGGTGTGGCTTTCTTCCCGCTTTGTTCCTATGAAGGTTTCCTCTCCCAAATTTAAACCTCGTTTTATTGGTCCTTACAAGATATTGGAAATCCTTAATCCTGTATCCTTTCGCCTGGATCTTCCTGTGTCGTTTGCTATCCACAACGTGTTTCATAGGTCCTTGTTGCGGCGGTACGTTGTGCCTGTGGTTCCTTCTGCTGAGCCTCCTGCTCCGGTGTTGGTTGAGGGCGAGTTGGAGTACGTGGTGGAGAAGATCTTGGATTCTCGTCTCTCCAGGCGGAGGCTTCAGTACCTGGTCAAGTGGAAGGGCTATGGTCAGGAAGATAATTCCTGGGTGGTCGCCTCTGATGTTCATGCGGCCGATTTAGTTCGTGCCTTTCACGCCGCTCGTCCTGATCGCCCTGGTGGTCGTGGTGAGGGTTCGGTGACCCCTCACTAAGGGGGGGGTACTGTTGTGATTTTGCTTTTTGCTCCCTCTAGTGGTCATTAGTGATTTGACTCTGGAGCTTCTGTCTTTTCCTATATCCTCACCTGGGCCGTTAGTTCAGGGGCGTTGCTATATAAGCTCCCTGGACCTTCAGTTCAATGCCTGGCATCGTTGAAATCAGAGCTAATCTGTTGTGCTCTTGTCCTATGATCCTGGTTCCTGTATTTCAAGCTAAGTCTGCTTCCTTGCTTTTTGCTTTTGTTTTGTTTGGTATTTTTGTCCAGCTTGTTCCAATCTGTATCCTGACCTTTGCTGGAAGCTCTAGGGGGCTGGTGTTCTCCCCCCGGACCGTTAGACGGTTCGGGGGTTCTTGAATCTCCAGCGTGGATTTTTATAGGGTTTTTGTTGACCAGATAAGTTATCTTGCTATATTCTGCTATTAGTAAGCTGGCCTCTCTTTGCTGAACCTGGTTCATTTCTGTGTTTGTCATTTCCTCTTACCTCACCGTTATTATTTGTGGGGGGCTTGTATCTTGCTTTGGGGTCCCTTTCTCTGGAGGCAAGAGAGGTCTTTGTTTTCTTCTCCTAGGGGTAGTTAGATTCTCCGGCTGGCGCGAGTCATCTAGCGATCACCGTAGGCATGATCCCCGGCTACTTCTAGTGTTGGCGTTAGGAGTAGCTATTTGGTCAACCCAGTTACCACAGCCCTATGAGCTGGATTTTTGAATCTCGCAGACTTACACGTTCCTCTGAGACCCTGTCCACTGGGGTCATAACAGTGGACCATTCCCTATTATTACAGACCCTCTCATCCCTTGGCATCACAGACTTGGCCCTATCCTGGATCTCATCATACCTAACAGACCGGACATTCAGCATCTCCCACTCACACACCAACTCCTCACCTCGCCCCCTATCTGTCGGAATCCCACAAGGTTCAGTCCTAGGGCCCCTGATCTTCTCCATTTACACCTTTGGCCTGGGACACCTTTCCACTTCCTGCCGACTTCAACTCAAAAATATTTCATGAATCCGTTACATTTCTCAACCAAGAATCTGCAAAAACCCTAGGCCATGGCCTCATCATCTCTCGCCTTGACTACTGCAACCTCCCGCTCTGTGGCCTCCCTTCTCGCACCCCTCCAATCTATTCTAAACTCTGCCTGACTAATCCATCTGTCCCCCCCGCTATTCCCCGGCCTTTCCCCTCTGTCAATCCCTTCACTGGCTCCCCATTGCCCAGAGACTCCAGTACAAAACCCTAACCATGACATACAAAGCCATCCACAACCTGTCTCCTCCATACATCTGTGACCTCGTCTCCCGAAACTTACCTACACGCAACCTCCGATCCTCACAAGATCTCCTTCTCTACTCCCCTCTTATCTCCTCTTTCCACAATCGTATACAAGATTTCTCTCGCGTATCACCCCTACTCTGGAACCCTCTACCACAACACATCAGACTCTCGCCTACCATCGAAACCTTCAAAAAGAGCCTGAAGACCCACCTCTTCCGACAAGCCTACAACCTGCAGTAACCACCGATCGACCAAACCGCTGCATGACCAGCTCTATCCTTGCCTACTGTATGTATTCTCACTCATCCTTTGTAGATTGTGAGCCTTCGCGCGAGGGTCTGCTCTCTCTTCCTGTACTAGTTATGACTTGTATTGCTTAAGATTATTGTACTTGGTTTTTATTATGTATACCCCTCCTTACATGTAAAGCGCCATGGAATAAATGGCGCTATAACAATAAATAATAATAACAAAACCATTGATTTTACCATATAGTGTACTGGAAAATGGGGAAAAAAGTTAGAGTGTGGTGAAATTGAAAAAAAGTGCAATTTCACAGTTGTTTTTTTTACCATCTTCTCTAAATGCTAAAACTGACCTGCCATTATGATTCTGCGTGTCAGTTTACAGATACCAAACATCTATAGATTCTTTTTTTATTTAAGTGGTGAAAAAAAAATTCCGAATTTGTAAAAAAAAACACACCATTTTTAGAGATGCATAGCATCTACTTTTTTTTATCTGTGGAAGGCAGTTTAAGAGCTTATTTTTTGGGTGCAAAGCTGACAATTTTACTGATACGATTTTGTGGTAGATACGATGTTTTGATCGCCTGCTATTGCATTTTGGAGTTTCAATTTCTTTTTTCTCGTTACACCAATTACCAAATGAATTAATTTAATTTATATTTTGATAGAACAGGCATTTCTGAATGCAGCAATACCAAATACATATGTGTATTTATAAATTTTTTATAATTTTGAATGGGGCAAAAGGGGATCATTACAATTTTAATTGTTTTTTTTAAATATGATCGCTTGTGCTAGACATAGCAGAGCGTAGTCTTCTGCAGACCTCCAGTTTCCATGCCAACCCATCTGTGCCCCTTAACGGGCGAGGTTTGTGATATGCTTCCGGCATAGTAATGTTAAATGCCAGTGTCAGAGATTGACAGTGGCAATTAACATGTTAACAGCAGCGGGTAGATGGCGATTCCACCCTCGGCTGTTAGCAGTACATGACAACAGCTGATCAAATGTGCTTTCATCTGTCAGAAAAGATGCAGGTTCAACACCAGAGCCCCCAACAAAATGAGAGACATGACCTATGATGTATCTATGTCGTAGGTCGGGAAGGGGTTAATGCAAAGGACCCCTATACCTTTTTTACTCAAGAAAAGAGCAGACAATAAATTAACATAATTTGTATTGCCTCATCTGTTATCGCGTTACTTATTTGGCATGAAGTTGACTTGCACAATTTCTGCTTTTTGTTATCTTCCCGCCACTTCCCGAAAATTATATAAATAAAAAAAAAATTATCAAAAACTTTTGTACACAGAAGCTTAAAAGTTAATAAACAATATTCCCTTTTAAAAGAACACTTTAATATATTAATTTATCCATTTTATATATGAAAATACCAAATCTACTATCTGCTAGGATGATACACTGAAAAGCACAGTTACTTTTTATGCAGCCGTAGCAGCAATATTATTAGCATTATTTTAATTCAAGTCAATTTTGAAAATCTAAACACTGTAATAGTGTCATTGGCTGGCAAAATCACATTTGGCAGTAATCGCCACATCCTCTTCTTTATGTGAACCTATTCACTAAGCAAAATTGCAACTTCCTATTCTCAAACTTCTTCGTCTTTCCAAAGTAATGTTTTGGCAAAGTGATATATAAAGCAAACAACCTATTGTGCACGACTAAGTCTTTTTCAGTTTCAGAGCGTTTTGTGTCTTTTCTTTGTCAATACGGGATTTGCTGCTTCCCTGGTCAAAGTCCCAGACTTCCTAGTTGGCCATCAAGTATACTAAAAGCATTACCATTAGAAATAGTCATTGAACACTTGAGTTTTTTTAAGAAGGGATATTGGACATTTTGAACCATGTCTTTTCCCACAAAATAAGCTTATGTAATAATGAATAATACATCTAAAACACTCAAATATTTTTTTCAATTACACTTAAATGTTAATAAATAGAGGGTAATTTATTAAGACTTTTTTCTTGCTGCAGTCTTACACAGTAGTGCATTGAACTAAGAAGCACCAAATTTATTAAGAGGTGCATGCCTCCTAATTAATTTGGAGCATGTTTAATCTATGTACTCCAGAAAATGAAATTTATACCAGATATTACTGTAATTAGCTAAAGCAGAACAGATTTTTGCTATAATTTATGCAATTTTTCACATAAATTATAATAAATCTAACCAGGTGTGGGACAATTTGGTTATCTTGTCTCTCAAAAGGCCTTAATCTTAATCATAATATGGGACTGTAAATAAGTTTCTTCAACCTAAGTCTACAAGCTGATCTTCATAGGAGAACCATAATATCACAATATGCTGCAATACCTTAGTATTCATGCAAATATTGAGAAAACATATAACCTTAATTACGGCTAGAGATACATCAATATCCGTCTCCCCGTTACCATTAAATTAGAAAATTATAGTAAGTAGGTTACTCATTATGACAACCTAGATATGAATACAAAGTATTCATTGAACCACTCACAAATATAGATCAAAATAAATATATTTTAGTAAACATATTTAAAAACATGAACCATGCATAAATTATACATGTATGAGGTTTAAAAAAAAAATGCTAGATCAAGTAATGAAAAAGGTGGTGGTGAGTCAGGTCTTACCTGAGTTGTTGTTACATATCTATGCTTGAAAAAATGGCTGCCAAGTACTAGTAAAGTGTCTAAAATTGACCCAATTTAACCAGGCTAATCCATATAAACAGAGCTAATAAAGTTAATGCTTACCCATGGTATAGTCACAAGACCATAACGACTACCGCCCCGACGCGCGTTTTACACTCATGCTTTTTTATTATTATTATTATTATTATTTTTATTTATTTATTTATATAGCACCATTGATTCCATGGTGCTGTAAATAAGAAGGGGTTACATATAAATTACAGATATCACTTACAGTAAGCAAACTAACAATTACAGACTGATACAGAGGGGTGAGGACCCTGCCCTTGTGGGCTTACATTCTGCAGGCTTTCTCAAGAGAAGTGTGTCTAATACTCTCTCCTACCTCCCTTATGTATCATATGTTACTCACATGTGGGTCACTCACAGCAGCACATGCGAAAGTCATCCCCAGGAGCGTCTTATAACGGTACTCATCTTAATAGTGTGTCAGAAGAAAATTAACTCTGTGACTTCAGGGACACACGCTGGTAGTTTGAAGAGGATTTTATTATTGCTGGGTTTGGTGCGCATGCACATACGGGAGCCATCTTTGTGAAGTCCATAGGAGGCTGCCATATTTATTAACACAAACGCTGATATCGGGTGAATAATTTGGAAAAGTGCATATGGGCACCATCCTTGAGAAGTCGATAGAAGGTAGCCATATTCTCTAACATTATTGCTAAAAAAATAATTAAATATAAATTAATAATCATATTTAGTGAAAGATGAATAAAGTGCAAGGAACCTGATTGCTGACAATGCTAACATTTGGTAAATAGTTTAGAAAAGTGCATACGGTCACCATCATTGAAAAGTGCAGAGAAGGCATCCATATTCCCTAACATGATTGCTACATAAACAAGAATGAGTTCTAGTGAAAAGTGGATAAAGTGCAAGGTGAGATAAAATGCAAAAGTGCATGCAAAGGAAGAAAAAAAGAGAATAACATAAATATGATGCAGGCATCAAATTTAATACCATAATTCACATATCCTTGCTATAGGCACAAACAATGAGAACATGCCATACACGATCAGATTATGGTGCAATAAGTACAAATTATATCAAATGTATTGTGTGGAAATACGTAGCAATTAATACCACTCCAAGATCTATTTAGTTATACAAAGAAGAAAGAGAGGGAGAGTGGAGGGAAGAATGAGATGGGGGAAGGAAGAAGTTGGAAAAAGATGGATGGAGAAATAGAGACAATAACATACATACAGTCACCAAAGATACGGGGGTAATAAATATATATTGAATTGAGATAACAATCCATAAAATGACTCCTGTCTCCTATTTGTTTATATTCCTCATATACGGATCTTCTTATTCTTCCATCCATATCTTATTCTCCTCTTATACTCTCCATTTCATGGATATTGAAACCTTCTCCCATTTCCCTTTCCCCTCCACCTTCATCTCCACTATCTCCATCTACTGTATATTCAGAACCATAGATACCACATGGAAAAATGGTGGTGGGTTCATTACTAGAATCTAAAAGAGGGAAGGAAACGTTAAAAAGCAGAATAAAAACACACGCATAAAATAATTATTGCAGAGAGAATAAGCAAAGCTTATTTTTTCATTGAGTCCATCAGGAGACAGTGTTCCCAGATCTACCATCCTCCTGGACTCGAGTTGTTCTAGGATTTGTTTCACATTTCCTCCTCTGGTACCACAGCGGACCCTGTCTATGCCCTTAACTTGGAAGCTATGAGTGTCAGAATGATGATACAACTTAAAATGTTTGCATATTGCCTTTGATAAAGAGTGTTCTTCTTTATTAATACCTTAGTATTGCTGTATTAGCACAACCCCTGGCAAAAATTATGGAATCACCAGCCTTGGAAGATGTTCATTCAATTGTTTAATTTTGTAGAAAAAAGCAGATCACAGACATGGCACAAAACTAAAGTAATTTTAAATGGCAACTTTCTGGCTTTAAGAAACACTAAAAGAAATCAAGAACAAAAAATGTGATAGTCAGTAATGGTTACTTTTTTAACCAAGCATAGGAGAAAAATTATGGAATCACTCAATTCTGAGGAAAAAATTATGGAATCACCCTGTAAATTTTCATACCTAAAAATAACCCCTGCATCAAATTAGATCTGCTCGTTAGTCTGCATCTAAAAAGGTGTGATCACACCTTGAAAAGCTGTTGCACGAATTGGACTGACATGAATCATGGCTCCAACACGAGAGATGTCAATTGAAACAAAAGAGAGGATTATCAAACTCTTAAAAGAGGGTAAATCATCACGCAATGTTGCAAAAGATGTTGGTTGTCCAAAGTCAGCTGTGTCTAAAATCTGGACCAAATACAAACAACATGGGAAGGTTGTTAAAGGCAAACATACTGGTAGACCAAGGAAGACATCAAAGCGTCAAGACCAGAAACTTAAAGCAATATGTCTCCAAAACAGGAAATGCACAACAAAACAAATGGAGTGTTTTTTTGTTTGTTTTTCATGATTCCAGAATTTTTTCCTCAGAATTGAGTGATGATTGCATAATTTTTCCCCATGCTTGGTTAACCCCTTAACGACTGTCGATATGCCTTTTAATGGTGGCAGTTAAGGGTACTTAAACCACAGCGCCTTTAATTAACGGCGCTGTGGAAAAAGTGTATAGTGCCCCCCAGCTTCGGATTTTCTCTGGGGTCTCGGTTGCTGGGGGTAGCCGAGACCCCAGAGAACATGATTCGGGTCGGTTTTTACCTACCCCCGAGTTGCGATCGCCGGTAATTAATCATTTACCTGCGGTCGCAAAAAAGCGGTTTGCCATTTAATTTCTCTGTCCTCCAATGTGATCGCACATCGCCCCCCAATACTTACCCATCTCCCCTGATGCTCCTTGTGGTTCCCCATGGGCGCCGCTATTTTTTTCTGGCAAAAAAATGGCGGGCGCATGCACAGTGCACCCGCCAGCCGGCACCCGGCAGATCTTTGGAGTCTCAGCTGCAAGGGGTAGCTGAGACCCCAAAGAACATGATCAGTTTTTACCGACCATTGTTTTGCAATCGCTGGCAATTAACTGTTTACCGGCAACCGCAAAAAAATAAGCGGTGTGTCATTCTCTGTCCTCTGATGTGATCGCACATCAGAGGACAGAGAAATAGGGGATTGGGGACCCTGCTATAATTACCAGTGTCCCTGGGTCCTCCTGCTTCCTCTCCTGGCCACCAGCTTCTTGCTTCAGTAAGAAAATGGCGGGCGCATGCGCAGTGCGCCCGCCATGATCTGCCGGCCAGCAGAGGAAGATTCTTCCTCTTGTTTTATTTTGGTCACTGTGAGATCCTGTCACAGTGATCAAAATTAAAAAAATTGTAAATAACCACCCCCTTTATCACCCCCTTAGGAAAAAATAATAAAATAAAAAAAAGTATGTATTTCTATTTTCCAATTAGGGCTAGGGTTAGGGTTAGGGCTAGGGTTAGGGTTGGGGCTAAAGTTAGGGTTAGGGTTGGGGCTAAAGTTAGGGTTAGGATTGGGGCTAGGGTTAGGGTTGGGGCTAAAGTTAGGGTTAGGGTTGGGGCTAAAGTTAGGATTAGGGCTAGGGGTGGGCCTAAAGTTAGGGTTAGAGGTAAGATTATGGTTGGGATTAGGGTTTGGATTAGGGTTAGGGTTGGCATTAGGGTTAGGGTTGGCATTAGGGTTACGTTTGGGATTAGGGTTAGGTTTGGGATTAGGGTTAGGGGTGTATTGGGATTAGGGTTAGGTTTAATGTTAGGGTTCAGATTAGGATTAGGGGTGTGTTGGGCTTAAGGTTTTGATTAGGGTTATGGTTAGGGTTGGGATTAGGTTTAGGGGTATTTTGGGGTTAGGGTTGTGATTAGGGTTATGGTTAGGGTTGTGATTAGGATTATGGATTGGGTTGGGATTAAGGTTAGGGGTGTGTTGGGGTTAGGGTTTGAGTTAGAATTGGAGGGTTTTAACTGTTTAGGTACATCAGGGGGTCTCCAAACGAGACAGCCAATTTTGAGCTCAAAAAGTCAAATGGTGCTCCCTCCCTTCTGAGCTCTGCCATGCGCCCAAACAGTGGTTTACCCCCACATATGGGGCATCAGCGTACTAAGTACTAGTTGGACAACAACTTTTGGGGTCCAGTTTCTCCTGTTACCCTTGCAAAAATAAAAAAAATTGGGGGCTAAAAAATCATTTTTGTGGAAAAAAAGATTTTTTATTTTCACGGCTCTGCGTCAAACTTCAGTGAAGCACTTGGGCGTTCAAAATGCTCACCACATATCTAGATAAGTTCCTTGGGGGGTCTAATTTTCAAAATGGAGTCACTTGTGGGGGGTTTCTACTGTTTAGGTACATCAGGAGCTCTGCAAATGCAACATGACGCCCGCAGACCACTCCATCAAAGTCTGCATTTTAAAACGTCACTACTTCAATTCCGAACCCCGATGTGTGCCCAAACAGTGGTCCCCCCCACATATGGGGTATCAGCATACTCAGGGCAAACTGAAAACCAAATTTTGGGGTCCAATTTCTCAGGTTACCCTTGAGAAAATATAAAATTGTGAGCTAAAAAATCATTTTTGAGGAAAAAAAAAAGGATTTTTTATTTTCACGGCTCTACGTTATAAATTTCTGTGAAGCACTTGGGGTTCAAAGTGCTCACCACACATCTAGATAAGTTCCTTAATGGGTCTAGTTTCCAAAATGGGGTCACTTGTGGGGGGTTTCTATGGTTTAGGCACATCAGGGGCTCTCCAAACACGACATGGCGTCCGATCTCAATTCCAGCCAATTCTGCATTGAAAAAGTCAAACGGTGCTCCTTCACTTCCAAGCTCTGCCACGTGACCAAACTGTAGTTTACCCCCACATATGGGGTATTGACGTATTCAGGAGAAATTGCACAACAAATTTTGTGGTTCATTTTCTCTTTCTATACTTGTTGAAATAAAAAAAATTGGTTCTGAATAAAAATGTTTGCAAAAAAAAGTTAAATGTTCATTTTTTCCTTCCACATTGTTTCAGTTCCTGTGAAGCTCGTAAAGGGTTAATAAACTTCTTGAATGTGGTTATGAGCACCTTGAGGGGTGTAGTTTTTAGATTGGTGTGAAGTTTTGATTATTTTCAGTCATGTACACCCCTCAAAGTGACTTTAAATGTGAGATGGTCCCTAAAAAAATTGTTTTGTACATTTTGTTGTAAAAATGAGAAATCACTGGTCAAATTTAACCCTTATAACTTCCTACCAAAAAAAAATTTTGTTTCCAAAATTGTGCTTATGTAAAGTAGACATGTGGGAAATGTTATTTACTAACTATTTTGTGTATCTCTCTGATTTAAGGGCATAAAAATTCAAAATTTCAAAATTTCAAAATTTTTAAAATTTTCTCCATATTTCCTTTTATTTTTCATAAATAATCGCAAGTAATATCGAAGAAATGTTACCACTATCATGAAGTACAATATGTCATGAAAAAGCAATCTCAGAATCAGCAGGATCCATTAAAGCATTCCAGAGTTATAACCTCATAAAGTGACAGTGGTCAGAATTGTAAAAATTGGCTCGGTCATTAAGTACCAAATTGGCTCTGTCACTAAGGGGTTAAAAAAGTAACCATTACTGACTACCAAATTTTTTGTTCTTGATTTCTTTTAGTGTTTCTTAAAGCCAGAAATTTGCCATTTGAAATGACTTTAGTTTTTTTTTTTGTAAATTCTTTATTTAAAGTATAGACTGGGAACGCTACATACAATTTGTGATAGAGTAAGTAAACCAAAGCCATTTCAATAATGACAATATGTAGACCCAGACTGACAACATTGGAGAAAAGTAGGGACGGAGGAGGTGAAAAGGGGAGGGGAAAAGAAGGGCAAAGGAAAGGGAGGAGGGCCTGAATGGAAAAGTCTAGGGGGAGAGAATAGGAAAGGGGGAGGGGAGAACAATTAACATAACAGATCAAACACACGTGAATATATCACTCAAGAAATAAACAGTACGGTAGTATAAAGTCTCAAAATGGCAAGAACAAGTAAGTTGCAATATTAGGACGCCCCGGATCGAAACATTCTCCAGGGGAGCCAATTCGATACAAAATGTTCATGGACATGCGCTTCCCAACTTGAGAGTTCCTCTAGTCTATAGATATGGTCAATTTTGTTAAACCATTCACTTAGTGTTGGAGGGGATTCACTCTTCCAATGGGTGGTTATTAAATGCTTTGCCGCACTAAGCATTAGGGGAGAAGGCCATGTCTGTGTGGTCTGAAATTATTTGTCGGGCACGAGAGAATAGCCTCAACGGCTAGTAGGTTGGTTTTGGTTAGTTTTAGCTTTTTAAATGTTGAGTTAATTCCCTCCCAGAACTTTCTGATGATAGGGCATTCCTAAAATATGTGTGTATGGTTCCCTTGGGTGGCCCGACACCGCCAACACAAGTCAGAGTCAGACAAACCAAGATGATGGAGCTTGACCGGTGTCATATGCCATCTGGTTAATATCTTATATGAGTTTTCCTGAAGCAGGATACATCGAGAAAAGCCTCGGGCAAACTTCAACATCTTAGAAATCTGGTCGTCTGAGAAAGTAAAATTTAGTTCAGATTCACAAGAGTATATAAAAGAGGGTTTAGAGGGTTGAGAAGGGGTGATGAGTCGGGAATACATGCAGGATATGATTTTATATCTAGCTGAACCTGTTTTAAGCATGAGATCTAGCCATGACCAGTTGGACTTGTGTGCGAACCGATCTCTGAATTGCGTAAGTATACGTTTAGTGTGTTGCTCTTGTAAATAATTTCTTGGGGACGCCAGGGCGTTGCTGGGCCAAACATTATTTTTGAGGATTTTACCCTCGTAAAAATAAGAGAGAGAATCCATAGGGAGCTTCGACCACAAGTTATATGAGTCCTCAAAGTTAGGATTGATTAAATAAGGAATGACTGCAATAGGAGTTAAGGATGATGGGAATGATTCTGGAGGCAGTTCGTTCAAAACAGAACGTCTAATATGTAGGGTAGCTAAAGTTATTTCATCTAGACCCAACAAAGCCATTGGTTTTGAACGCGACCACAACAATGGAATTCCCCCATTGTCCAACAGAGCCATGTCTACCGTGTCTAGTATGCCTTTCTCAAGGCCAACTGTAATTCTCAGCCATCTACTTAAATGTATGGCTTTGTAATAGATGTGTGGGTCAGGTAATCCCAAACCACCGCTTGAGGTGGGGTATGATAAAAGTTTAAAAGGTAGTTTAGCTGGTTTATTTCTCCATATAAATTTAGATATTAAGGTTTTTATATTTTTGAAGAAGGTGAGGGGGAGACGAATGGGTACCATATTCATAAAGTACAATATTAAAGGCAAAAGGTAGGCTTTAAATACGTTGACACGTCCTATCCACGATAGAGTGGGTAAATTATATGATTTAATCTGCGTGTCTATTTTCTTTAGTAAGGGTGAAAAGTTAGAGCCGATTAGGTCTATGGGGTCTCTGGTAATCCAGATGCCCAAATATTTTATGGAGGATGTGGACCAAGAGAAGGGGGTTAGTTTATGTAGATTGGTTAGCTGAAAGTCCGATAGGGTAATGTTGAGAGCTTCCGATTTGGTATTGTTAATTTTGAAATTTGTTAATTTGCCAAAATAGTCAAGTATATTGATGATAATGGGAAAAGCTTCAAACGGGTTAGAAATAAGAAAAAGCAGGTCATCTGCGAATGACAATGTTTTTATTTCTAATCTACCTATCCGTAATCCCTGAACTTGATTTTCTTGTCTAATTCTCTGTATTAGCGTTTCGATAACCAATATAAACAAAGATGGTGATAAAGGGCATCCCTGCCGGGTGCCGTTACTAATATTAAAAGCATCAGATAAAACACCATTCACTCGGACTCTGGCAGTGGGAAGGGAGTAAAGGGACAAGACCGCTGTAATAAACTGGGGAGGAAAGCCAAACCTATGCAAGACCCTCTCCATATATCTCCAGCTTACCCTATCAAACGCCTTCTCGGCATCAGTAGATAGAAGAGTCAATGGTAAATTCCGCTTTCTAGCATACATTATAGATTGGAGAACTTTAGTTGAATTATCCTTGCCCTCCCTTCCCTGCACGAAACCCGCCTGGTCCGAGTGAATCAATTTGGGGAGTATATTACCTAACCTAGTCGCTAAGAGTTTTGCCCATAGCTTCGTGTCTGTGTTGAGGAGGGATATAGATCTATAGCTAGAGCAAAAATTGGGATCTTTACCTTCTTTTGGCAACACTGTAATAAAAGCTTCCAAGGCTTGTTTTGGGAGGGGTTGCCCTGCCAGGAAAGAATTAAATAATGTCACTATATGGGGTAGTAGGGCCTTTATTAATTTCTTATAGTAAATGATGGGAAGGCCATCAGGGCCCGGGGCCTTCCCATTAGGAATGTTAGAAAGAGTTTCTAGTACTGAAATGACTTTAGTTTTGTGCCATGTCTGTGATATGTTTTTTTCTACAAAATTAAACAACTGAATAAACATCCTCCAAGGTCGGTGATTCCATCATTTTTGCCAGAGGTTGTATAAGAAAACAGATAGACAATCGTAGGTTCATTCACTAGGTCCCCCCGCGTGGTTCTGGGATTTTGTCTCACCGTTCTTGTGATCATTCTGACCCCACGGGGTGGGATTTTGCGTGGAGCCCCAGATCGAGGGAGATTATCAATGGTCTTGTATGTCTTCCATTTTCTAATTATTGCTCCCACTGTTGATTTCTTCACTCCAAGCTGGTTGGCTATTGCAGATTCAGTCTTCCCAGCCTGGTGCAGGGCTACAATTTTGTTTCTGGTGTCCTTTGACAGCTCTTTGGTCTTCACCATAGTGGAGTTTGGAGTCAGACTGTTTGAGGGTGTGCACAGGTGTCTTTTTATACTGATAACAAGTTTAAACAGGTGCCATTACTACAGGTAATGAGTGGAGGAAAGAGGAGACTCTTTAAGAAGAAGTTACAGGTCTGTGAGAGCCAGAAATCTTGATTGTTTGTTTCTGACCAAATACTTATTTTCCACCATAAAATGCAAATAAAATGATAAAAAAACAGACAATGTGATTTTCTGGATTTTTTTTCCCCAGTTTGTCTCCCATAGTTGAGGTCTACCTATGATGTAAATTACAGACGCCTCTCATCTTTTTAAGTGGTGGAACTTGCACTATTGCTGACTGACTAAATACTTTTTTGCCCCACTGTATATATATATATATATATATATATATATATATATATATATATATATATATATATATATATATATATATATTATTATTTAACCCCATCATGACCCAGCCTATTTTGGCCTTAATGACCTGGCCGTTTTTTGCAATTCTGACCAGTGTCCCTTTATGAGGTAATAACTCAGGAACGCTTCAACGGATCCTAGCGATTCTGAGATTGTTTTTTCGTGACATATTGGGCTTCATGTTAGAAGTAAATTTAGGTCGATAATTTCTGAGTTTATTTGTGAAAAAAATGGAAATTTGGCGAAAATTTTGAAAATTTTGCAATTTTCACATTTTGAATTTTTATTCTGTTAAACCAGAGAGTTATGTGACACAAAATAGTTAATAAATAACATTTCCCACATGTCTACTTTACATCAGCACAATTTTGGAAACAATTTTTTTTTTTGCTAGTAAGTTATAAGGGTTAAAATTTGACCAGTGATTTCTCATTTTTACAACAAAATTTACAAAACCATTTTTTTTAGGGACCACCTCACATTTGAAGTCATTTTGAGGGTTCTATATGGCTGAAAATACCCAAAAGTGACACCATTCTAAAAACTGCACCCCTCAAGGTGCTCAAAACCACATTCAAGAAGTTTATTAACCCTTCAGGTGTTTCACAGCAGCAGAAGCAACATGGAAGTAAAAAATGAACATTTAACTTTTTAGTCACAAAAATGATCTTTTAGCAACAATTTTTTTATTTTCCCAAGGGTAAAAGGAGAAACTGGACAACGAGCATTGTTGTCCAATTTGTCCTGAGTACGCTGATACCTCATATGTGGAGGTAAACCACTGTTTGGGCGCACGGCAGGGCTCGGAAGGGAAGCAGCGCCATTTGACATTTTGAATGAAAAATTGGCTCCAATCTTTAGCAGACACCATGTCGCGTTTGGAGAGCCCCCGTGTGCCTAAACATTGGAGCTCCCCCACAAGTGACCCCATTTTGGAAACTAGACCCCCCAAGGAACTTATCTAGATGCATTGTGAGCACTTTACACCCCCAGGTGCTTCACAAATTGATCTGAAAAAATGAAAAAGTACTTTTTTTTCACAAAAGAATTATTTTAGCCTCAATTTTTTCATTTTCACATGGGCAACAGGATAAAATGGATCCTAAAATTTGTTTGACAATTTCTCCTGAGTATACCGGTACCTCACATGTGGGGGTAAACCACTGTTTGGGTGCACGGCAAGGCTCGGAAGGGGAGGCGCGCCATTTGACTTTTTGAATGGAAAATTAGCTCCAATCGTTAGCGGACACCATGTCGCGTTTGGAGAGCCCCTGTGTGCCTAAACATTAAAGCTCCCCTACAAGTGACCCCATTTTGGAAACTAGACCCCCCAAGGAACTTATCTAGATGCATAATGAGCACTTAAAACCCCCAGGTGCTTCACAGAAGTTTACAACGCAGAGCCATGAAAATAAAAAATAATTTTTCTTTCCTCAAAAATGATTTTTGGCCTGGAATTTTTTATTTTCCCAAGGGTAATAGGAGAAATTGGACCCCAAATGTTGTTGTCCGGTTTGTCCTGAGTACGATGATACCCCATATGTGGGGGTAAACCACTGTTTGGGCGCACGGCAGGGCTCGGAAGGGAAGGCACGCCATTTGGCTTTTTGAATGGAAAATTAGCTCCAATCATTAGCGGACACCATGTCGCGTTTGGAGAGCCCCTGTGTGCCTAAACATTGGAGCTCCCCCACAAGTGATGCCATTTTGGAAACTAGACCTCCCAAGGAACTAATCTAGATGTGTGGTGAGCACTTTGAACACCCAAGTGCTTCACAGAAGTTTATAACGCAGAGCCATGAAAATAAAAAATAATTTTTATTTTCTCAAAAATGATTTTTTAGCCCACAATTTTTTATTTTCCCAAGGGTAAGAGGAGAAATTGGACCCCAAAAGTTGTTGTCCAGTTTCTCCTGAGTACGCTGATACCACATATGTGGGGGTAAACCACTGTTTTGGCACACGTCGGGGTTCGGAAGGGCAGTAGTGACGTTTTGAAATGCAGACTTTGATGGAATGCTCTGCGGGCGTCAGGTTGCATTTGCAGAGCCCCTGATGTGCCTAAACAGTAGGAACTCCCCACAAGTGACCCTATTTTGGAAACTAGACCCACAAGGGAACTTATCTAGATGTGTGGTGAGCACTTTGAACCCCCAAGTGCTTCACAGAAGTTTATAACGCAGAGCCGTGAAAATAATAAATGTGTTTCCTTTCCTCAAAAATATTTTTTTAGCCCAGAATTTTTTAATTTTCCCAAGGGTAACAGGAGAAATTTGACTCCAAAAGTTGTTGTCCAGTTTCTCCTGAGTACGCTGATACTCCATTTGTGGGGGTAAACCACTGTTTGGGCGCACATCAGGGCTCGGAAGGGAAGTAGTGATGTTTTGGAATGCAGACTTTGATGGAATGGTCTGCAGGCATCATGTTACGTTTTCAGAGCCCCTGATGTGCCTAAACAGTAGAAACCCCCCACAATTGACCCCATTTTGGAAACTAGACCCCCCAAGAAACTTATCTAGATGTGTGGTGAGCATGTTCAACCCCCAAGAGCTTCACAGAAGTTTACAACGCAGAGCCGTGAAAATAAAAAAATCATTTTTCTTTCCTCAAAAAAGATGTTTTAGCAAGCAATTTTTTATTTTCACAAGGGTAACAAGAGAAATTGGACCCCAATATTTGTTGCCCAGTTTGTTGTGAGTATGCTGATACCCCATATGTGGGGGTAAACCACTGTTTGGGTGCACGTCAGGGCTCGGAAGGGAAGTAGTGACATTTGAAATGCAGACTTTGATGGAATGTTCTGCGGGCATCACGTTGCATTTGCGGAGCCCCTGATGTGCCTAAACAGTAGAAACACCCCACAAGTGACCCCATTTTGGAAAATAGACCCCCCAAGGAACTTATCTAGATGTGGGTTAAGCACTTTGAACCCCCAAGTGCTTCATAGAAGTTTATAACGCAGAGCCGTGAAAATAAAAAATAATTGTTCTTTCCTCAAAAATTATGTTTTAGCAAGTAATTTTTTATTTTTGCAAGGGTAACAGGGGAAATTGGACCCCAACAGTTGTTGCCCAGTTTGTCCTGAGTACGCTGGTACCCCATATGTGGGGGTAAACCACTGTTTGGGCGCACGTCGGGGCTTGGAAGGGAGGGAGCACCATTTGACTTTTTGAACGCAAGATTGGCTGGAATCAATGGTGGTGCCATGTTGCGTTTGGAGACCCCTGATGTACCCAAACAGTGGAAACCCCCCAATTCTAACTTCAACACTAACCCCAACACACCCCTAACCCTAATCCCAACTGTAGCCCTAACCCTAATCACAACCCTAACCCCAACACACCCCTAACCAAAACCCTAACCCCAACATACCCGTAACCCTAATCCCAACCCTAACCCTAATCCTAACCCTAATCCCAACTCTAACCCTAATCCCAACCCTAACCACAACTGTAACCCCAACACACTCCTAACCCTATCCGTAACCCTAACCACAAGCCTAATCTTAACCCTATTTCCAACCCTAGCCCTAATTCCAACTCTAACTCTAATTCCAACCCTAACCCTAAGGCTATGTGCCCACGTTGCGGATTCGTGTGAAATTTTTCCGCACGATTTTTGAAAAATCTGCAGGTAAAAGGCACTGCGTTTTACCTGCAGATTTACAGCGGATTTCCAGTGTTTTTTTGTGCGGATTTCACCTGCGGATTCCTATTGAGGAACAGGTGTAAAACGCTGCGGAATCCGCACAAAGAATTGACATGCTGCGGAAAATACAACGCAGCGTTTCCGCACGGAATTTTCCGCACCATGGGCACAGCGGATTTGGTTTTCCATAGGTGTACATGGTACTGTAAACCTGATGGAAAACTGCTACGAATTCGCAGCGGCCAATCCGCTGCGGATCCGCGGCCAATCCGCTGCGGATCCGCGGCCAATCCGCTGCGGATCCGCGGCCAATCCGCTGCGGATCCGTGGCCAATCCGCTGCGGATCCGCAGCCAAATCCGCACTGTGTGCACATGCCCTAACCCTACCCCTAACCCTACCCCTAACCCTAACTCTACCCCTAGTTCTAACCCTAACCCTAGTGGAAAAAGAAAAAAAAATATTTTCTTTTTTTTATTATTGTCCCTACCTATGGGGGTGATAAAGGGGGGGGTCATTTACTATTTTTTTTATTTTGATCACTGTGATAGGTTTTATCACAGTGATCAAATTATACCTGTAACGAATCTGCCAGCCGGCAGATTCGGCGGGCGCACTGAGCATGCGCCCGCCATTTTGGAAGATGGCGGCGCCCATGGAGAAGACGGATGGACACCGGGAGCCTCGGTAAGTATAAGGGGGTGGAGATCGGGGCACGGGGGGGCGTCGGAGCACGGGGGGTGGCATAGAAGCACGGGGGGAGCGGACAGGAGGATGGGGGAGCGGAGCACAAGACGGAGGGGAGCGGACCACAGATCGGTGGCTTGGGGGGGCGATCGGTGGGGTGGGGGGGTCACATCAGTGTTTCCAGCCATGGCCGATGATATTGCAGCATCGGCCATGGCTGGATTGTAATATTTCACCAGTTTTTTAGGTGAAATATTACAAATCGCTCTGATTGGCAGTTTCACTTTCAACAGCCAATCAGAGCGATCGTAGCCACGGGGGGGGGGTGAAGCCACCCCCCCTGGGCTGAAGTACCACTCCCCCTGTCCCTGCAGATCGGGTGAAATTGGAGTTAACCCTTTCACCCGATCTGCAGGGACGCGATCATTCCATGACGCCACATAGGCGTCATGGGTCGGATTGGCACAGGTTTTCATGACACCTACGTGGCGTCATGGGTCGGGAAGGGGTTAAACTGTATGTTAAAGGCAGATAGAATAAAGGAATTGAAATGGCAGAATTGCCATTTTTTTGGTGGCTGGACTTTAAAAACATGAAATTAAAAGTGATAAAATGGTTAAATCTACCTCTAATGGTATAAATACAAATATCAGCTCAGAGTGCAAAAGACAAGACCTCAATCAACTCTCTGTGGTTGGAATAATAAAAATGTTAAAGGACATATAATTGACCTGGAGAAATATATTGCTAGGTTATATTCACAGAATCATAGAATGCTAGAGTTGTAAGGGACCTCCAGGGTCATCATATCCAATCACCTGCTCAATGCAGCGCAGGATTCACTAAACCATCTCAGACAGATGTCTGTCCAGCCTCTGTTTGAAAACTTCCATTGAAAGAGAACTCACAACCTCTCGTGGCAGCCTGTTTCACTCACTGATCAGCCTCACTATCGAAAAGTTTTTTCTAATATCTAATCTGTATCTGCTCCCTTTCAGTTTCATCCCATTGCTTCTCGTGTTTCCTTGTGCAAATGACAATAAGGATGATCCCTCTACACTCTACAGCCCTTTAGATATTTGTAGACAGCTATTAAGTCTCCTCTTAGTCTTCTTTTTTGCAAGCTAAACATTCCCAGATCCTTTAACCGTTCCACATACAAGATAGTTTGCAGTCCGCTCACTATCCACTCACCAAGTGGTAAAAACAAACCCAAGAAACAGAATTGTTTTTTTTTTTTCACCATTTCACACCACTTGAAAGTTATCTTCCATTCTTTTTATTACATTATATGGAACAATGAATGGTGTAATTCAAAACTATAACTTGCGCACACAAATCCCTTAGGCCACGTGCACAAGTTGCGTATTTTGTGACTTTTCTAATTCAGCATATGCAAGCCGAAACCAAGTGTGGAACAATCAGAGGAAAAGACTAATTATAATATGTGCATACCAAATTTATACGGTTTTCTTCTTTTTTTAAGTGGTGAAACAATTTAGGAAGTTTGCAAAATAGAAAAATAATTTTTTTTCATGATACCAGGAAAATAGTGGATCAGAGCAAAGGAGTTGAGCAAATTGATGCTCAGAATGAGGTCCAAAGTCAGGCAGCAATAAATCAATAAACAAAGCACAGAATAACCAACACACTGACAGCTCATCACGCCCCTGCACTAGATTCTATGAACGAGCTGTCACTTACTGCACCCATGACACACTGATGGGAGGAATCATGGCAGAAAGTAGTTTAAGGGTATGTGTCCACGTTCAGGATTGCATCAGGATTTGGTCAGGATTTTTCATCAGTATTTGTGAGCCAAAACCAGGAGTGGGTGATAAATGCAGAAGTGGTGCATATGTTTCTGTTATACTTTTCCGCTAATTGTTCCACTCCTGGTTTTGGCTTACAAATACTGATGAAAAATCCTGACCAAATCCTGATGCAATCCTGAACGTGGACACATACCCTAAATCAAGTTTTGTAGGTGATAGATCCCTTTAAATTTATGGATTTGCATTCTTACTAAACAAGTGCTAGAATCTAGTTCTACAAAAAATAGCTACCAAACAGCACTGAGACATCTAAAAGATACTGAAAAGCTAGTTTATATTATATTTATTAGTGAAAGTAAAGCCCTTATTTGCCTTTTCCATGTTTAACATCAATAAATTATAGTGAATTTAACCCCTTCACCCCGAAGCCTGTTTTCACCTAAGTGACAGGGCCAATTTTTACAATTCTGACCACTGTCACTTTATGAGGTCATAACTCTGAAACGCTTTAACGGATCCTGGTGATTCTGACATTCTTTTCTCGTGACATATTGTACTTTATGATAGTGGTAAAACTTCTTCGATATGACTTGCATTTATTTGTGAAAAAAACAGAAATTTGTCAAAAAATTATGAAAATTTAGCAATTTTCAAATTTTTCATTTTTATGCCCTTAAATTAGAGAGTTATATCACATAATATAGTTAATAAACAACATTTCCCACATGTCTGCTTTACATCAGCACAATTTTGGAAACATAATTTTTTTTGTTAGGGAGTTATAAGGGTTAAAAGTTGACCAGCGATTTCTCATTTTTGCAACAAAATTTGCAAAACCATTTTTTTTACGGACCACCTCACACTTGAAGTGACTTTGAGGGGTCTATATGACAGAAAATACCCAAAAGTGACACCATTCTAAAAACTGCACCCCTCAAGGTACTCAAAACCACATTCAAAAATTTTATTAACTCTTCAGGTGCTTCACAGGAATTTTTGAAATGTTTAAAAAAAATTGAACATTGAACTTTTTTTTCACAAAATTTTTACTTCAGATCCAATTTGTTTTATCTTACCAAGGGTAACAGGAGAAATTGAACCACGAAAGTCATTGTACAATTTGTCCTGAGTACGCTGATACCCTACATGTTGGGGTAAACCAATGTTTGGGCACATGGCAGAGGTCGGAAGGGAAGGAGCGCCATTTGACTTTTCAATGCAAGATTTGCTGGAATTGAGATCGGAGCCCATGTCACGATTGGAGAGCCCCTGACGTGCCTAAACAGTAGAAACCCCCCACAAGTGACCCTATTTTGGAAAGAAGACCCCCTAATGAACTTATCTAGATGTGTGGTGAGCACTTTTAACCCCCAATTGTTTCACTAAAGTTTAGAATGTTGCGCCGTGAAAATTAAAAAATAATTTTTTCTTTCCACAAAATGATGTTTTAGCCTGCAATTTTTTTTCCCCCAAGGGTAACAGGAGAAATTGGACCACAATAGTTATTGTCCAATTTATCCTGAGTACGCTGATACCCCATACATGGGGGGAAACCACTGTTTGGGCGCACGGCAGAGCTCGGAAGGGAAGGAGCGCCGTTTGAAATGCAGACTTAGATGGATTGGTCTGCAGGCGTCATGTTGCATTTGCAGAGTCCCTGATGTACCTAAACAGTAGAAACCCCCCACAAGTGACCCCATATTGGAAACTAGACCCCCCAAGGAACTTATCTAGATGTGTTGTGAGAACTTTGAACCAACAAGTGTTTCAATACAGTTTATAACGCAGAGCCGTGAAAATAAAAAATATTTTTTTTTCCACAAAAATCATATTTTAGCCCCCACATTTTTTTTTCCCAAGAGTAACAGGAGAAATTGGACCACAAACGTTGTTGTCCAATTTGTGCTGAGTACGCTGATACCCCATATATGGGGGGGGAACCATTGTTTGGGCACACGGCAGAGCTTGGAAGGGAAGGAGCGCCGTTTGAAATGCAGACTTAGATGGATTGGTCTGCAGGCGTCATGTTGCATTTGCAGAGTCCCTGATGTACCTAAACAGTAGAAACCCCCCACAAGTGACCCCATATTGGAAACTAGACCCCCCAAGGAACTTATCTAGATGTGTTGTGAGAACTTTGAACCAACAAGTGTTTCACTACAGTTTATAACGCAGAGCCGTGAAAATAAAAAATATTTTTTTTTCCACGAAAATGATATTTTAGCCCCCACATTTTTATTTTCCCAGGGGTAACAGGAGAAATTGGACCACAAAAGTTGTTGTCCAATTTGTGCTGAGTACGCTGATACCCCGTATATGGGGGGGGGGAACCACTGTTTGGGCGCACGGCAGAGCTTGGAAGGGAAGGAGCACTGTTTTACTTGTTCAAAGCAGAATTGGCTGGAATTGAGATCGGACGCCTTGTCGCGTTTGGAGAGCCCCTGATGTGCCTAAACAGTGGAAACCCCCCAATTCTAACTGAAACCCTAACCCTAGCCCTAACCCTAACCCTAATGGGAAAATGGAAATAAATACATTTTTTAAAATTTTATTATTTTTTCCTAACTAAGGGGTTGATGAAGGGGGGTTTGATTTACATTTATAGCGTTTTTTTTGGCGGATTTTTATGATTGGCAGCCGTCACACACTAAAAGATGCTTTTTATTGGAAAAAATAGTTTTTGCATCACCACATTTTGAGAGCTATAATTTATCCATATTTTTGCCCACAGAGTCATGTGAGATCTTGTTTTTTGCGGGACGAGTTGACGTTTTTATTGGTACCATTTTTGGGCACATGACATTTTTTGATCGCTTTTTATTCTGATTTTTGGGAGGCGGAATGAACAAAAACCAGCAATTCCTGAAATTCTTTTAGGGGGGCGTTTATACCGTTCCACGTGTGGTAAAATTGATAAAGCAGCTTTATTCTTCAGGTCAGTACGATTACAGCGATACCTCATTTATATAATTTTTTTATGTTTTGGCGCTTTTACACAATAAAAACTATTTTATATAAAAAAATAATTGTTTTTGCATTGCTTTATTCTGAGAGCTATAACTTTTTTATTTTTCTGCTGATAATGCTGTATGGCAGCTTTTTTTTTGCGGGACAAGATGACGTTTTCAGCGGTACCATGGTTATTTATATCCGTCTTTTTGATCGCGTGTTATTCCACTTTTTGTTCGCCTGTATGATAATAAAGCGTTGTTTTTTGCCATGTTTTTTTTTTTTTTTTTTTTTGCGGTGTTTACTGAAGGGGTTAACTAGTGGGATAGTTTTATAGAGCGGGTCGTTACGGACGCGGCGATACCAAACATGTGTACTGTTAATGTTTTTTTTAATTTACATAAATACATGGATTTACTGGGAAATGTTTTTTTTTTCCCTTTATTTGGGGATTTTTTTTTTTATACATTCTATATTTTTTTTTCTACTTTTTACTATTGTCCCAGGGTGGGACATCACTGTATTAGATCAGATCGTTGATCTGACAGTGTGCATAGCGCTCTGTCAGATCAACGATCTGACAGAGAAGTTTAGGTGGCTTTCCGGCGCCTGCTCTCAGCAGCTCTCAGCAGGCGCCAGCTAGCCAGGTCATTTCATGACCCGGAAGGAGTCCCGCGGCCATCTTGGATCCGGGGACTCCTTCCGGATCACCGGAGCAACGCGATCTCATCGCTTTGCTCCGGTGGGAGAGCGCAGGGAGCCCCCGTCCCTGCGCGTTCCCCCTCTATGCCGCTGTCACTACTGACAGCGGCATCAGAGGGGTTAAATGCCCGCGATCGGCGCTAACGCCGATCGTGGGCATTGCTGCGGGGTGTCAGCTGTCATATACAGCTGACACCCGCACCCGATCACCGCGGCGCTCAGCGTGAGACCGCGGTGATCGGTGCGCCGTACTAGTACTGCTGTTGGCACAAATGCTTCATTCCTTCACATGTGTTTTCGTTATAGGCTTTCAGTCCAAATACCAAAAAATACTGCTTACTTCTGTACGAAACCAGCCTTAAGCTACATTCACCTACTATAGCAGCTGGGGGCCTGCTAAAACCCATGTAACTGCCATTGTAGTGCTCTTGTGAAGCTGACCTTCATAGCAGAGCAGCAATTTCATCATATTCTGCAATACTTTGGTATTGCAGTATGTAGTATAATCCACCAAATGACTGAAGGTTCAAGTCCCCTAAGGGGGCTAAAAAATAAAATGCAAACTAAAAAAAAATGTTAAAAAAAATTAAAATCTAAAAATTAAAAATAAAGAAAAGAGAAAATAAAAAAATGTGTCTGAAAAAGTTGATTATATCAAAATATGATATTCTCTTAGCTGTACATTAAATGCCGAAAATAAAAAACAAAATACCAGAAGAACACTTCCCTCCAAAAAATACATAATAAAAATGTAATCAAAATATGATATATACCCTAGAATGGTGTGAATAAATGTGTCAGTTCAGATTGCAAAAAGCAAGCTCGCACCAAGCTTCTTGGACGCTACAATAAAAGTTATTAAATGAAACAATTTTTTTTACAAGGATCTGAATTATTTTCAAAATATATTGTAACTTTCGGGTCACCGTAAATGTATGGACCTGGAGAATTACAATGCTGTGTCATTTTACTAGAGTACTGTATACTGTAAAAGCAAATCTCAAAAAAAAACTTGTAGGTTTTTTTTCACCATTTTACCCAACTAGTATTTTTTTCCCTGTTTTTCAGTACATTAGATAGCAGGGGCTGACTGGGCAAATTTTAGCCTGGGGGGCAAGCACACAGCAGTAGCCCATGAGTAGCGGCCCATCCATAAAGGGGTTGTCGGATCTTATGTTACATGTCTACAGTCACTATGTGTGAATCCTCACATCGTGCCCACTGTGTGCTGTGAAGATTCTCTGGTGTCAGCGCCGGGAACAGGTGGTCTTGAAAGCATGCAATATATACACTGCTCAAAAAAATAAAGGGAACACTTAAACAACAGAATATTACTCCAAATAAATCAAACTTCTGTGAAATCAAACTGTCCACTTAGGAACCAACACTGTTTGACAATCAATTTCACATGCTGTTGTGCAAATGGAATAGACAACAGAAATTATTGGCAATTATCAAGACACACTCAAAAAAGGAGTGGTTCTGCAGGTGGGAACCACAGACCACATCTCAGTACCAATGCTTTCTGGCTGATGTTTTGGTCACTTTTGAATGCTGGTTGTGCTTTCACATTCACGGTAGCATGAGACAGACTCTACAACCCACACAAGTGGCTCAGGTAGTGCAGCTCATCCAGGATGGCACATCAATGCGAGCTGTGGCAGGAAGGTTTCCTGTGTCTGTCAGCATAGTGTCCAGAGGCTGGAGGCGCTACCAGGAGACAGGACAGTACACCAGGAGACATTAAGGGTCGTAGGAGGGCAACAACGCAGCAGCAGGACAGCTACGTCAGCCTTTGTGCAAGGAGGAACAGGAGGAGCACTGCCAGAGCCCTGCAAAATGACCTCCAGCAGGCCACAAATGTGCATATATCTGGACAAACGGTTATAAACCAACTCCATGAGGATGGTCTGTGTGCCCGACGTCCGCAGGTGGGGGTTGTGCTCACAGCCCAACACCGTGCAGGACGCTTGGCATTTGCCACAGAACACCAGGATTGGCAAATTCACCACTGGCACCCTGTGCTCTTCACGGATGAAAGCAGGTTCACACTGAGCACATCTGTCGGACGTGACAAAGTCTGGAGATGCCGTGGAGAGCAATCTGCTGCCTGCAACATCCTTCAGCATGACCGCTTTGGCAGTGGGTCAGTAATAGTGTGGGGTGGCATTTCTTTGGAGGGCCACACAGCCCTCCATGTGTTTGCCAGACGTAGCCAGACTGCCTTTAATGTTGTGAATTCCGTTCTCGGACTCCCTCCTGTGGTCATGAATGGTACTTCGGTGAGTTCTGTTCTTGGACTCCCTCTAGTGGCTTTGATTGGAACTGCTGGTCCTTGAGGTTGGCTTTCTCAGCTGCCCTCGTTTATGGCTAGGCTGGCTTCTCTATTTAACTCCACTCAGATCGTTACTTCATGCCAGCTGTCAATGTCTCAGTATTGGTTCAGATCTCTCTTGGACTTCTCAGATGACCTGTCGACTCCAGCAGAAGCTAAGTTCCTGCTAGTTCATTGTTGTTACTGCTAATTCTAGTCCAGCTTGCTATCATGATATTTCCTTGCTAGCTGGAAGCTCTGGGGGTGCAGAGTTGCACCTCCACACCGTGAGTCGGTGTGGAGGTCTTTTTTGCATACTCTGCGTGGTTTTTGTAGTTTTTGTGCTGACCGCATAGTTCCCTTTTCTATCCTCCGACTATTTAGTGAAGACTGGCCTCCTTTGCTAAAACCTGTTTCATTCCTGTGTTTGTGACTTTCCTCTAAACTCACCGTCAATATATGTGGGGGCTGCCTTTTCCTTTGGGGAATTTCTCTGAGGCAAGGTAAGGCTTCCATTTCTATCTTTAGGGGTAGTTAGCTCTTAGGCTGTGAAGAGGCATCTAGGGAGAGTTAGGTACGCTCCACGGCTATTTCTAGTGTGTGTGATAGGAGTAGGGTTTGCGGTCAGCAGAGTTCCCACTTCCCCAGAGCTTGTCCCGATTCCTAGTTTAACCATCAGGTCATTCCGGGTGCACCTAACCACCAGGTCCATAACAGTACAGCTGGCCCACAAAGTGTTAATGCATCTCAAAAGAGGGATAAGAGAAGTTCTGAACCCATTTTTTTTTTCTTTGCAGTGTGTTTTGTCTCTCTTTTCCCCTTAACCTCTGGGTGGTTCAGGACTCAGGTGTAAATATGGATATACAAGGTCTGTCCTCTTGTGTGGATCAACTCACTGCAAGGGTACAAAGCAATCAAGATTATGTAGTTCAGAATCCGATGTTAGAGCCTAGAATTCCAATGCCTGATTTGTTCTCTGGGGATAGATCTAAGTTTCTGAATTTCAAAAATAATTGTAGACTGTTTCTTGCTTTGAAACCCCGCTCCTCTGGTGACCCCATTCAGCAAGTAAAAATTATTATTTCTTTGTTACGTGGCGACCCTCAAGACTGGGCATTTTCCCTTGCGCCAGGAGATACTGCATTGCTTAATGTAGATGCATTTTTTCTGGCGCTTGGATTGCTTTATGACGAACCGAATTCAGTGGATCAAGCAGAGAAAATCTTGCTGGCTTTGTGTCAGGGTCAGGATGAAGCGGAGGTATATTGCCAGAAGTTTAGAAAATGGTCTGTGCTTAGTCAATGGAGTGAGTGTGCCCTGGCAGCAATTTTTAGAAAGGGTCTTTCTGAAGCCCTTAAGGATGTTATGGTGGGGTTCCCCACGCCTGCTGGTTTGAATGACTCAATGTCCTTGGCCATTCAAATTGATCGGCGTTTGGGCAAGCGCAATGTTGTGCACCATTTGGCGGTGTCCTCTGAGCGGAGGCCTGAGGCTATGCAATGTGATAGGACTTTGACAAGAGCTGAACGGCAAGAACACAGGCGTCAGAATGGGCTGTGTTTTTACTGTGGTGACTCCAGTCATGCTATCTCTGATTGCCCTAAGCGCACTAAGCGATTTGCTAGGTCTGTCACCATTGGTACTGTACAGCCTAAATTTCTTTTGTCTGTTACTCTGATTTGCTCTTTGTCGTCCTACTCAGTTATGGCATTTGTGGATTCGGGTGCTGCCCTGAATTTGATGGACTTGGAGTTTGCCAGGCGCTGCGGTTTTCCCTTGGAGCCTTTGGAGCATCCTATTCCATTAAGGGGAATTGATGCTACGCCTTTGGCCAAGAATAAACCTCAGTACTGGACTCAGTTGACCATGTGCATGGCTCCTGCACATCAGGAAGATATTTGCTTTCTGGTGTTACATAATTTGCATGATGTGGTCGTGTTGGGTTTGCCATGGCTACAGATTCATAATCCAGTATTGGATTGGAAATCAATGTCTGTGTCTAGTTGGGGTTGTCAAGGGGTACATGGCGATGTTCTGTTGATGTCAATTGCTTCTTCCACTCCTTCTGAAGTCCCTGAGTTCTTGTCGGATTACCGGGATGTATTTGATGAACCCAAATCCAGTACTCTACCTCCTCATAGGGACTGTGATTGTGCTATTAATTTGATTCCTGGTAGTAAGTTTCCTAAGGGCCGACTCTTCAATTTATCTGTGCCAGAACACGCCGCTATGCGGAGTTATATAAAGGAGTCCTTGGAGAAAAGGCATATTCGCCCGTCTTCGTCGCCTTTGGGAGCAGGGTTCTTTTTTGTGGCCAAGAAGGATGGTTCTCTGAGACCCTGTATAGATTACCGCCTTCTTAATAAAATCACGGTCAAATTTCAGTACCCTTTACCTCTGCTGTCTGATTTGTTCGCGCGGATTAAGGGGGCTAGTTGGTTCACCAAGATAGATCTTCGAGGTGCGTATAATCTTGTGCGTATTAAACAGGGCGATGAATGGAAAACAGCATTTAATACGCCCGAGGGCCATTTTGAGTACCTGGTGATGCCTTTTGGGCTTTCTAATGCTCCATCAGTGTTTCAGTCCTTTATGCATGACATCTTCCGAAAGTATCTGGATAGATTCATGATAGTATATTTGGATGATATTTTGGTCTTTTCGGATGATTGGGAGTCTCATGTTAAGCAGGTCAGAATGGTTTTCCAGGTCCTTCGTGCTAATTCCTTGTTTGTGAAGGGGTCTAAATGTCTCTTCGGAGTTCAGAAGGTTTCCTTTTTGGGCTTCATTTTTTCCCCTTCTACTATCGAGATGGATCCTGTTAAAGTTCAGGCCATTTATGATTGGACTCAACCTACATCTGTGAAGAGCCTTCAGAAATTCCTGGGCTTTGCTAATTTTTACCATCGCTTCATCGCTAATTTTTCTAGTGTGGTTAAACCTTTCACTGATTTGACAAAGAAAGGTGCTGATGTGGTGAATGGGTCTTCTGCGGCCGTTGAGGCTTTTCAGGAGTTGAAACGTCGCTTTTCTTCGGCCCCTGTGTTGCGTCAGCCAGATGTTTCGCTCGCTTTTCAGGTCGAGGTTGATGCTTCTGAGATTGGAGCAGAGGCTGTTTTGTCTCAGAGAGGTTCTGATGGTTCTGTGATGAAGCCATGTGCTTTCTTTTCTAGAAAGTTTTCGCCTGCTGAGCATAATTATGATGTTGGCAATCGGGAGTTGCTAGCTATGAAGTGGGCATTCGAGGAGTGGCGACATTGGCTTGAGGGAGCCAAACACCGCGTGGTGGTCTTGACGGATCACAAGAATCTGACTTATCTCGAGTCTGCCAAGCGGTTGAATCCTAGACAGGCTCGATGGTCACTGTTTTTCTCCCGTTTCGATAATGTGGTCTCCTACCTTCCGGGTACTAAGAATGTGAAGGCTGATGCCCTTTCTAGGAGTTTTGTGCCTGATTCTCCGGGAGTCCCTGAGCCGGCTGGTGTTCTTAAAGAGGGGGTAATTTTGTCTGCCATCTCCCCTGATTTGCGGCGGGTGCTGCAGGAGTTTCAGGCTGATAGACCTGACCGTTGTCCAGCAGAGAAACTGTTTGTCCCGGATAGATGGACTAGTAGAGTTATCTCTGAGGTTCATTGTGCGGTGTTGGCTGGTCATACTGGGATTTTTGGTACCAGAGATTTGGTAGCTAGGTCCTTTTGGTGGCCTTCCTTGTCACGGGATGTGCGTTCTTTTGTGCAGTCGTGTGGGACTTGTGCTCGGGCCAAGCCCTGCTGTTCTCGTGCCAGTGGGTTACTTTTGCCCTTGCCAGTCCCAAAAAGGCCCTGGACGCACATTTCCATGGATTTTATTTCTGATCTCCCTGTCTCTCAAAGGATGTCTGTCATCTGGGTGGTCTGTGATCGCTTTTCTAAGATGGTCCATTTGGTACCCCTGCCTAAATTACCTTCCTCCGCTGATTTGGTCCCATTATTTTTTCAGCATGTGGTTCGTTTGCATGGCATTCCGGAGAACATTGTGTCGGACAGAGGTTCCCAGTTTGTCTCTAGGTTTTGGCGGTCCTTTTGTGCGAAGATGGGCATTGATTTGTCTTTTTCTTCTGCTTTCCACCCTCAGACAAATGGCCAAACCGAACGAACCAATCAGACTTTGGAGACCTATCTGAGATGCTTTGTTTCTGCTGATCAGGATGATTGGGTGACCTTCTTGCCTTTGGTTGAGTTCGCCCTTAATAATCGGGCTAGTTCTGCTACTTTGGTTTCGCCTTTTTTTTGCAATTCTGGTTTTCATCCTCGTTTTTCTTCGGGGCAGATTGAGCCTTCTGACTGTCCTGGTGTGGATTCTGTGGTGGACAGGTTGCAGCAAATTTGGACTCGCGTAGTGAACAATTTGACGTCCCAGGAGAAGGCTCAACGTTTCGCTAACCGCCGTCGCTGTGTTGGTCCCCGACTTCGTGTTGGGGATTTGGTTTGGTTGTCTTCTCGTTATGTTCCTATGAAGGTTTCTTCTCCTAAGTTTAAGCCTCGTTTCAATGGTCCTTACAAGATTTCTGAAATTCTCAATCCTGTGTCATTTGACACTGACTCTACAACCCACACAAGTGGCTCAGGTAGTGCAGCTCATCCAGGATGGCACATCAATTCGAGCTGTGGCAGGAAGGTTTCCTGTGTCTGTCAGCATAGTTTCCAGAGGCTGGAGGTGCTACCAGGAGACAGGCCAGTACACCAGGAGACAGTAGGGGTCGTAGGAGGGCAACAGCGCAGCAGCAGGACAGCTACGTCAGCCTTTGTGCAAGGAGGAACAGGAGGAGCACTGCCAGAGCCCTGCAAAATGACCTCCAGCAGGCCACAAATGTGCATATATCTGGACAAACGGTTATAAACCAACTCCATGAGGATGGTCTGTGTGCCCGACGTCCGCAGGTGGGGGTTGTGCTCACAGCCCAACACCGTGCAGGACGCTTGGCATTTGCCACAGAACACCAGGATTGGCAAATTCACTAATGGCACCCTGTGCTCTTCACGGATGAAAGCAGGTTCACACTGAGCACATCTGTCGGACGTGACAAAGTCTGGAGATGCCATGGAGAGCAATCTGCTGCCTGCAACATCCTTCAGCATGACCGCTTTGGCAGTGGGTCAGTAATAGTGTGGGGTGGCATTTCTTTGGAGGGCCACACAGCCCTCCATGTGTTTGCCAGACGTAGCCAGACTGCCTTTAGTGTTGTGAATTCCGTTCTCGGACTCCCTCCTGTGGTCATGAATGGTACTTCGGTGAGTTCTGTTCTTGGACTCCCTCTAGTGGCTTTGAGTGGAACTACTGGTCCTTGAGGTTGGCTTTCTCAGCTGCCCTCGTTTATGGCTAGGCTGGCTTCTCTATTTAACTCCACTCAGATCGTTACTTCATGCCAGCTGTCAATGTCTCAGTATTGGTTCAGATCTCTCTTGGACTTCTCAGATGACCTGTCGACTCCAGCAGAAGCTAAGTTCCTGCTAGTTCATTGTTGTTACTGCTAATTCTAGTCCAGCTTGCTATCATGATATTTCCTTGCTAGCTGGAAGCTCTGGGGGTGCAGAGTTGCACCTCCACACCGTGAGTCGGTGTGGAGGTCTTTTTTGCATACTCTGCGTGGTTTTTGTAGTTTTTGTGCTGACCGCATAGTTCCCTTTTCTATCCTCTGACTATTTAGTGAAGACTGGCCTCCTTTGCTAAAACCTGTTTCATTCCTGTGTTTGTAACTTTCCTCTAAACTCACCGTCAATATATGTGGGGGCTGCCTTTTCCTTTGGGGAATTTCTCTGAGGCAAGGTAAGGCTTCCATTTCTATCTTTAGGGGTAGTTAGCTCTTAGGCTGTGAAGAGGCATCTAGGGAGAGTTAGGTACGCTCCACGGCTATTTCTAGTGTGTGTGATAGGAGTAGGGTTTGCGGTCAGCAGAGTTCCCACTTCCCCAGAGCTTGTCCCGATTCCTAGTTTAACCATCAGGTCATTCCGGGTGCACCTAACCACCAGGTCTATAACACTTTAGGTACCGAGATGAGATCCTCAGACCTCTTGTGAGACCATATGTTGGTGCGGTTGGCCCTGGGTTCCTCTTAATGCAGGACAATGCCAGACCTCATGTGGCTGGAGTGTGTCAGTAGTTCCTGCAAGATGAAGGCATTGAAGCTATGGACTGGCCCGCCCATTCCCCAGACCTGAATCCGATTGAACAGTCAGTTCTCAGTCAGTGCAGGATTCTGCTCTGCAGTCGGTCGGTCGCTCTGTCCAGGGCCGGACTGAGACAAAAAGCAGCCCTGCCACACAAAGCCCACATACTATAACACGTCCCACTCCCAATCAGTGGATTTTTATTTACTTACTCCAGCAGTTTGTTTTTCTATTTTCAGCGCTGGAGTGGCGCTTCAAGTGTAAGCCCCCTAACCTCAGTGATATTCTCACCCTCTGGCATCTTCCCCACTTTTCAGCACCGCTCTGGTCCCACAGTGCCCTTTTGTAAGCGCAGCTTCTGACAGCTGGAAGTCAGAAGTTACATCACAAGCTGTCAATACAAGGTTATGAGAGCCAGAACGAGGCCAGGAGGTTGGTCTCAGAATTGTACTGAAAAGTGACCTCCGCGCCGCTCCATGAAATTCTAGAGCTGCAAGCAGGTCACTTTTCACAGGAGACAAACGGGCAATGCTGGAGACCAATGATGGCAGCGGAACGTGAGTATGAGACAAGGGGCAGCAGACTTACATTTAAAGTACCACTCCAGCTGTGCAATAAAGTGGTGCTTTAAATGAGTTATTTGAGGAGCTACATGTGAATGGCGCTGCAGTGCACAGAATTGTCCACAGCTCTAGTTATGTGATGCTCTTCAGAGCTCCAGTTCTCAATATTATGGGGTCCCAGAGATTGGCAAGTTATCCCATATAGCGAGGAGAGGGGGTTACTTGGGGTAACCCATTTAAACAGGTTTTCCTAGATTTGTTTTTGTTTGGCAATAGGAATATAAAAATGAAACCACTAATGACAATCCAGACGAGCAACATAGCCTCTCCGACAATGTGACAGGAGAAGTGTGTATATACAGTGTATATACAGAATAAGGCCCTGTTCACAAGTTCAGTATTTTACATCAGCATTTGTAAACCACAACCACAGCCTGCGCAGTAGCAGCTATCGGGTGTACATAAAGGTGATCTAATAGCTGCTAATACACATGCGCCGGTGGTGCCATCTTGGAGGAGGATATTTTTTTTCTCTACAAAGATGACGCCGCCTGTGCACTAGCAGCTATCAGAACACCTCTATGTACACTGATAGCTGCTACTGCGCTGGCAAGGCTGATACCATTTTCAAAACAAATTTTTTCTATGAACTTCAGGATAACCTTTAACAAATTAATTGTATACACAATACATATGCAATCAGGCTGCATATATATAATATTCATTATGTAAACTAGGGGGCAGTCAGTGTGGGATCAGTGACCTATCAGCAGCCTGCACTATGAATACCTAATAAGAGCACCACATGAAGACCCCTCACAGGCCACCCTAGGGCTCGAGCATGTCATTAACATAAAACTGAAAAAATGAAGATTACACAACAACCACAAGACGGATTTCATCACCAGGTATCGTTGTAATCAGTATAATGGCACCGAGCTGATACTGTCTGTAGGTTACTGTGCACAATCCTGCTGACTGGGGCACTTTAATTATGCCGTTTAAATCACAAGGGATACACCGGGGCCGACAACTATCCGCCACATGGGATATGCCGGGGCCGTCCACTATTTGCTACGGTGGATAATCCGGGGCCGATGACTATCCGCCAAACAGGGTACGCTGGGACTGATATATATATACATTACAAATTTGATATTTGAAAGTGAAATTATGGGCTGTCCACGCGCTCGCACACATGCACGCTCACACACATGCAGGCTCAAAGACAGGAAAAACACATGCACACATGCACGCTCACACACTTGAGAAAACACACACATGAGAAAACACACATACAAATATAGGAAAACACACATACCGACCTAGGAAAACACATATACCCACACACACATACCCACCCAGGAAAACACAGATACCCACCCAGGAAAACACACACATACCCACCCAGAAAAGCAGACACACTCACATACCCACCCAGGAAAGCACACACACCCACATACCCACCCAGCAAAACACACACCCACACACACCCAGGAAAACAAACACACACCAAGAAAAAAAAACACACCCAGGAAAACACACACACACAGGAAAACATGCACACACACCAAGGAAAACACCCACACACCCAGGAAAAAAACACACCCAGGAAAACACACACACACCCAGGAAAACACACACACACCCAGGAAAACACACACAGGAAAACACACACACTCACACACACCGAGGAAAACAGACACACACCCAGGAAAACACACACACGCAGGAAAACACACACACAAACCCAGGAAAACACACACACCCAGAAAGACACACACACACGCAGGAAAACACAAACACCCAGGAAAACACACAGGAAAAAACACACACACACCCAGGAAAACCACACAAAAACACACCCAGGAAAACACACACACACCCAGGAAAACACACACACACTCCCAGGAAAACACACACCCCTAGGAAAACACACACACCCAGGAAAACACACACACATGGGAAACACACCCACACAGGAAAACACACACACACACACCCAGGAAAACACACACACAGGAAAACACACACACATACCCAGGAAAACACACACACACTCAGGGAAACACACACACCCAGGAAAACACACACACACGCACACCCAGGAAAACACTCACACACCCATGAATAATGCACACACACCCAGAAAAGCACACACACAGAAACACACACACACACACCCAGGAAAACACACACACATATACACCCAGGAAAACACAGACACACACACACAGGAAAGCATACTCTGACCTGCCATGTTTAATTTGTCAAATGCCCCTCCCCTTGCTACTTAGCACAGCAAACGTTGAGATGGGCAGCTGGAGAGGTTAGCTGGAATGTGCTGGGCAGTGGGCACCTCTCACCTTGTCCATATCTTGCTGTCCTGTGCTGCTGCTCTGCTACGCTGATGCTCCTCCCCCTCCAGGTCCTGGCTGATCGGACATCAGAGACAGATCTGCACACAGAAGAGAAGGATGCTGCGTGCGATCACTATGTAAGTAACGCATCCTCCTCCTTTTCTTAGTTGTGTGCCAGGAGCTGCCCCCTCTCACCACTGCCACCCCCTTGGCCTGCTCATCACATACTGCACTGCCGGACCACCAGTGGCCCTCTGCAGCTGCTTAGGCACCGGCCCGGGGGGCATATGCATTCCTGCCACTCGGACCAGCCTGCCCCTGTTAGATAGTAAAATGAATGATCTCACTGAACACTGCAAAAAATAAGCCCTCAAATGGATATGTTGGCCCAAAAAATATATTGCTCTTTGAACAAGGGGAGGAAAACACAATCGTTCAAAAACAAAAAAATATCCGGGCCTTTGTGATGACACATTCTCTTTTAACAGTGGTTCTATTATATAAAGTTTTGTTCTGCCGTGTACTGAACAAGATGACAAGATTATAACACTTATCACAAACTGTCAGAAGTTCAGTAATACAAGTGGTGTAGATATTAGTGATGAGCAAACCTGTTGATGTTCGGTTCGCCGGGTTCCCCAAATATACAGTAAAAATTTTGGTTTGGGTCAAAACTTGACCTCCATCTTGACCTTAGACCCGAAACTCAATAGAAGTCAACGGATACCTGAACTTTAGTGCTTTAAAAATGGCTGTTAAATGGTCTTAGTCAGGACTAGGGGGCTACCAAAGGTATCAAAATGGGGGTAGGAGCAGGACAAGTGCACTGCAAACAAATGTGGACTGGGAAATTACTTAATAGAACATAGAATAAAAAAGAATATTCAATCAGAAGGTGGAGGTCCAAGTGGAGAAGGAGGTGCAGGAGGGGGTGGTGTTGTTGGATGGAGGTTTTTTTTGTTAGTGAACTGACTTAAAACAAAATAATGAAATAACAATCTAGAACCAGGAGGAGAAGGTCCAAGTGGAGGAGGAGTTGGAGATGGAGGAGGAGGTGTAGGTGGAAGAGGCGTAGGAGTAGGAGGAAGCCAACACTGGTTTTGTGTCTATTTTTTTTGTGGGGGGGGGAGTTAGTCTGAAAACAGTGCAATAATCTTCACTTTTTTGGGTTGAAAAAAATCAGGAGATCATCAAATAAGGGAAGTGGCCGTGTTGTTGCTAGTGATGGTGTAGCTGCTGCAGGAAGAGAAAGGATGTGGTCAATCTATGCCTGCTACACACCCTAATGAAACACTTTCCTCCGGTGTACACAGGCGATAGGACATTCTGTGTAATTTCATACAGTAGGTATGAGTAGTGCTGGATGAATGGTGAGGTCAGAACAAGTAGAGGTGGTTTTAGATTAGTTAGCTTAGAGTGCCTTCAGTTCCTTTGCTTTGTTTTCCACCTGGTCCCCTGCTGAAAGTGCAGATTTTTCACCTGTGGCTCATGGGCATCTGTCTTCCACTTCACTCCCTTGCAAATTATACAAGCAGTCTGAGGCCCAAGTCATGCAGTAGTCACTTCTGCTTTTTGCCACCTTGTCCTGGCCAACAATTGTAAGAGATTGAGTGCACTGATGCCACTTGTTCTGTTGTTGTATGAGTACGTGGGAGGGGTAGGGCAAACGGTCAGCGGACCACCGCAGCGCATCTCTGATGATGATGAAGCACAGGCGCTAACTGCTGCAGCTTTCTGCTGTGTCTAGTCCATCAAGAGGGCAGGGGTGAGGACTGGGCAGTACTTCTTGTGGAGGATTATTATTATTATTATCAATTATTTTGAGAGTACATTGTTTCCATGGTGCTACACATGAGGAGAGGTTACATACAAAACACAAATAGAAATTACAATGAATAAACTAATAGTGAAAGACAAGTACAGAGGTGAGAGGATCATACCCTTGGGGTCTTACATTCTACAGGATAAGGGGAAGAAGACAATAGGTTCGGTGGCTGCTGCAGCTCTGGTGTTGGTGAGGTGGCATCAGGGTCATTGCAGTCAGTAAGCTGTTCTGAAGACATGTGTTTTCCAGAAATGCTTGAAATTTCCAAATGTAGAGGATAAACGGATGTGTTGGGCCACAGAATTCTACAGGATGGGGAACACTTGGGAGAAGTGTTATGATTGTGGAGGGAAGAAGGAGGTCGTGGGAGGACCAGAGATTACATGGTGGGAGACATCGGAAGATTAGTTCAGAGAAACAGGTGCTTCTCACAAAATTAGAATATCATCAAAAAGTTAATTTATTTAATTTCTTCAATAAAAAAAGTGAAACTCATATATTATATAGAGTCATTACAAACAGAGTGATCTATTTCAAGTGTTTATTTCCTTCTTCGCCTCTCGCTTCCTAAAACTCAATGTAGACAAAACCGAATTCATCATCTTTCCCCACCTCACGTATCCCCCCTACCCAATCTATCTATTATGGTGAACAGCATCACGCTCTCTCCCGCTCCTGAAATCCGCTGCCTCGGGGTAACTCTTGACTCTGCCCTGTCCTTCAAAACTCACGTCCAAGCTCTTGCCACCTCCTGTCGCCTCCAACTCAAAAATATTGCCAGAATCCCTTCCTTCCTCAGTCCACAATCTACCAAAACTCTTGTGCATGCTCTCATCATCTCCCGCCTCGATTACTGCAACACCCTCCTCTGTGGCCTCCCCGCTAACTCTCTTGCACCACTCCAGTCTGTCCTCAACTCTGCTGCTCAGCTAATCCACCTCTCTCCTCGCTACTCCCCTGCTTCTCCCTTCTGCAAATCCCTCCACTGGCTCCCAATCCCCCAACGAATCCAGTTCAAACTACTAACACTGATCTACAAAGCCATCCACAACCTGTCCCCTCCCTATATCTCTGAACTAATCTCCCACTGTCTTCCCTCACGTAATCTTCGTTCATCCCAAGACCTCCTACTCTCCTCCACACTTATTCGTTCCTCACACAATCGCCTTCAAGATTTCTCCCGAATATCCCCCATCCTCTGGAATTCCATGCCTCAACACGTCCGATTATCCACCACCCTCGGATCCTTCAGACGGAACCTGAAAACCCATCTCTTCAGGAAAGCCTACAGCCTACAATAACCGAGCCGCCACCTCACCACCGCCAGAGGCGCCGCCGCCTCACTCCTACCTTCTGTCTCTTCCCCACTATCCCATAGAATGTAAGTCCGCAAGGATAGGGTCCTCTCCCCTCTGTACCAGTGTGTCACTGTAAACCTGTTTACTGTAAATGATATCTATAACTCTGTATGTAACCCCTTTCTCATGTACAGCACCATGGAATTAATGGTGCTATATAAATAAATAATAATAATAATAATAATAATAATAAATTTCTGTTAATGTTGATGATTATGGCTTACAGCTAATGAAAACCTAAAAGTAATTATCTCAGTAAATTAGAATAATTAACAAAAACTCCTGCAAAGGCTTCCTAAGCGTTTAAAAAGGTCCCTTAGTTTGTTTCAGTAGGCTCCGCAATCATGGGGAAGACTGCTGACTTGATGGATTGTGTCCACGGCAGGTATTCTTGACAAATATGTTGTGTAATTGGGAGACAATGAAGGGATTTGTAGAAGGTAGAAGCAAAGGACTAGCAAGGACAGAAGTGGATTAGTAGGGTAACGGACACACTGGAGAGGGGTGATGATGTGATGGGAGACGATGAGGTCCTAGACCCCACATGGAGTTAAGGACATCGGAGCCAGCAGTTCAGAGGAAGAAGAGGTGGTAGTCACACTATCCCAGCTGCACAGCAAATAAGGGAGCAGGGTGTAAAAGCACCCAGAATTTTGTCTGTCCGAGTTGTCCTCCATGTCGGTCGTGTGTGCCATGTTGTGCTGCTAAGAGTACTCCACGAACATGGCCAGCACTGGTGATGCTATGATCAGCATTACTATACCACTTCTATGCTTCCGTAAAAAAAAAAAAGAACACTTCAGTCGATAAGGTGGCACAGGAGAAAGAGGAGGAAGATTAGATCTGAAATATATGGGCAAGACATTATGGATGGCTTTGTAGGTCAGTGTTAGTAGCTTGAAGTGGACATGTTTTGGAATTGGGAGACAATAAAAGGATTTGCAGAGGGGAGGAGCACAAAGAAACTGAGCACACAAAAGCCAGTTCAAAGGAGCTCCCTGACAAGACATGACCACTAACCACTAACTGTCACTTTTGAGTTGTCATAACCATGGATACCTAAGCTACTGCAACGTCCTGCACATGGGGTATGTGACATAGCGAATCAGAAGAACTATACTACATTTCTGATTGAAAATATTTGCTAATATTATTACTATTACACTTACTACATATTGGCATAAGATTTTGGAATACGTGATTTCCAGTTTTGGAAAATTGACGATTTAACTGTAGTGGTGATTTAAGTGAAAAAAGATGTGTTCTTTGGGGGTTACAAAATGGATTGTAATGGCAGAGCTTATTTGGGTTTAATTGTCCTAGATAAGTTTACTATGAAAATACCTTTTGCCATATCAGTATGATATGAGCACAATTGCAAAAATAAGACTTGGAACCTCGCCAGCAATTTCCTATTGATGAAAAACCTTGAAACCTTGAAACATTTTATGCAACGTATAAGATATGAAATGGCATCATAGAGCATTTTATTGTATGCTGCCAAGTGATTGGTTTTGGCTTTGTAAAATACCAAGAAAATGTATGGTACATCAGTTTAGTGCTTAGTTTAACATTACTTATGTATCTTGGTAGCTTATTCAGATGCTAAAATAGTCAAATATCTGCATACCGTGCAAAAGTCCAAATAATTGTCATTTTGACGGTATCATGAATTCTTTTTATTATTGTAACAGCATTCTATTTTTATAGTAACTGATTCACATTTACCATCCATAACTGTAAAGATGAATTCATATCATGCGTGCAAAAATTATTGATTACACAGTATTAGATATCTTATATTTAAGATCCATCCTATACAAAATATATAATACTTGTAAACAACTTTATTATTTGCAGCCAGAGGTGCTTTCAGGTAAGAATTACCGTGGGTGGCTTGATACATGCACAATAAGATAATGTATATATCATACACGCTTAGGTTGAGTAAGTAAAGAACTGAGCAGGACCATCACTGTGCCAAATATAATATTTAATCATGTGCTATGTTTCTGTAAAGTGTGCTGAGATTCCACTTCAGAAGCGCATAGTTTCCACAACATATCTTCAACTGAGAGATTAAAGCGTCAACCATCGGAGTCTCAGGCAAATAATGCAATTCAAGATATAACATGTGCATTTGTGTTTGACTGTGTTCACACCTTTTTTTTTTTTTTTTGCTTCAATCAATCATAGTAGAACTGTTAAGCTTTGGCTCTGATTTATGTAACAGTTGAGGACAGGTCTTATTAGGCTGTGAAGGGGCCTCACTCTAGCAGTGTCGCCAACCGTGAACTGGCGGTTATACAACCTTTCAACAAGCTTTATTGAGCATCCGAACTTCGAACAGTAACATAGACTTCCGGGAGAAGTCCATATTCGCAGTTCACAGTTTGAGTTTACTCATCCATAATTATAACATCAGTTATTTTATAATCATAACACTCCATTTATATCATATTTAAATCCTAAGGTTGAAGTATATGCCAAAAAAGCTTCTGGCTTGTATACCAAATATAACTATAAAGCTCATTCAACAAATGGCAAAAAAGTGTTTTTTTTACTGGCAGGTACATGTCAGTATACTTTTTTTTTCTGTGTAGAATAACTTTGTACGTTCCACTAATCTATGCACAGGTCGTTGGCAAATTACCAATTTTTTTGAAACAGGAATCTATTTGACCACACAGTGACATAACAGAACCTTGTGTCTGAGGTGTCCATCATGAATTCTTCCTAACATATAGCAAATGGCTCAGAAATTATGTTCACAGAGCCTTATAATATAAAATGTTGAGCAACTATTCAAGATTTTGTTCAAAATGACGTTGTCAATAGATTTTTGATGGGTTGCATCATGTTTCAGGTGCTTTTCATGACACTAACTGTTCCAAACTTCATTATTCTTGCTTTTAAACTGCTGTTCTCTAAGTTTCAGACTATCGTCACACAGGCGGGTGCCATGGGAGTGTGGATTACAGCGATCAAGGGGGGCTCATGGTACTGTTAGTGAAGGTGCAAGAGCCAAGGAACAAATTCACTAGGACAAGGAGGAAGATGTGATCAAGAGGATAATGATTCCCTCTTTGTGGTTGGTGGGAGGGTATGGAGGAAGCAACCTTGATTGTTGCCCTCCTAAAAACACACCATGGACTTGGATCTCATAGAAGTGCCCGACATGATGCTCATATTCTTCAACATGATGCCCATATTCTTAGGGTTAGAAACAGTGCTCACTACTGGGTTGCCACACTGTTAGATCCACGGTACAAGAGTAAATTTTGCCAGATGCTTCCTCTCCTGAAAAGGGACGTGAGCATGCTGGAGTATCAAAACACGCCTGTAGACAATCTTAATAGTGGATTTTCCCAAGACAGCAGTGAAACACACAGGGTGCATCACTGTTCTACACTTTGAACCCGGGAACATCAAAGTGTCATCGCAAAAACATTAGCAGCATCAGCAGTGTAAATGACATAAGCATAAGCAATTTCTGTGAGTCATTTCACATACTTTTTAGACTAGCCTGTGAATCAACACAACCGAGTACAAGTCTGGCACGTTGCAAATGACTGGAAAAGATGGTGCAGGAGTATCTTGAGCTCAATATCAATGCCATCAGGGAAAATTTGGACCCTTTTGCATTTTGGTCTTCAAAAATGAAAGTGTGGTCTGAGCTTACCTGTCGCACCTTGGAGGTTTTGTCATGCTCGGCATTCTCTCAGAATGTGTCTTCAGTGCTGCTGGTGGTGTCCTGATGGATAAGTGCATCTGGCTTTCCCCTGAAAGTGCAGACTGCCAAACTTTCTTCAAACTGAATAAGTTATGGATCTTACTTTTGCACCCAGTTGCAGACTGGGCAGACTAGGTGATGGTGTCATTGTTAGTGTCATGCATTGATCTCGCATTATTGCTGTCTGTGCCACCTTTGTCATGGCTTTGTGTCTGCTGTTGCTACTGCTGTTGATGTTGCAAACAATTTTTTGAAATGTGGAGACTTGAAGTTGCGTCTCCATCTGGTGGTTTGCCTGTAATGGAATGTGTGTCAGAGGCCTATTAAACTGTTTCTACTATGTGGAAATTGATGCCCCTTTAGTGGTGTGTGACAATCATTTTTTTAAATATGGAGTTGGGTTTCTTCATGTCTGTAGCCTGCAGAAGTAGGGCTCCCAGAAAGGCAGGACTGCACTTACTTTCACTCAAGTACCTGTGTTACTATCCTTACATTTTTCTACCAAATGTACTCTATGAAACTCACCGAAAAAAAACTGTTGCATGAGGTATCAGGACTTACAGCAGAAAAGGCTTACACTGTCCCCTTAACCACCAGGTCTTCACTGAAATTTCAATTCAAAGATGTACCGTATATACTTGTGCATAAGTCGACCCAAGTATAAGCTGAGGCACCTAATTTTGCCTCGAAAAACTGGAAAAACGTATTGATTCGAGTATAAGCCGGGTATGCAATCTCTATTCTGGTATGCATGGTTCCTCATCCCCATCCTTGTATGAATGGCTCCTTATTCCCATCCTTGCCTGCATGTCTCCTTATTCCCATCCTTGTCTGCATGGCTCCTTATTCCCATCCTTGTCTGCATGGCTCCTTATTCCCATCCTTGTATGCATGGCTCCTTATTCCCATCCTTGTCTGCATGGCTCCTTATTCCCATCCTTGTCTGCATGGCTCCTTATTCCCATCCTTGTATGCATGGCTCCTTATTCCCATCCTTGTATGCATGGCTCCTTATTCCCATCCTTGTATGCATGGCTCCTTATCCTCATCCTTGTATGTATGGCCCCCATGAGAAAAGCATAAAAAAAACCCAAAAAATCCTACTTACCTTCCCTGCGTGCCCTCGCAGCATCTCGTTATGGTGCCAGCAGCTCCTGCGACAGGGCGTCACGTATCCCTGCTGAATAAAGTAATGAATATTCACCTCTCTCCACGCCTATGAGAGTGGAGAGAGGTGAATATTCATTACCTTAATGAGTGGGGACACGTGATTGCCCGGCCGTAGGAGCTGCTGGCACCGTAACGAGATGCTGCGAGGGCGCAGGGAAGGTAAGTAGGATGTTTTTTTTTATACTGGAGGCCGGCGGCTGTGGCTATAACTGTGAGCGCCATAAGAGAAATGAATATTCATTGCAAGTGCAGTGAATATTCATTTATCTTTAGCAGCGGGCACAGGCTTTAGCCACAGCCGCCGGCTCCTGTCTCCTGTGGCCTGCTGCTCTGCCGATCCCCCTCCCCCACCATACACTGGGGCAATGACTTGTGTATAAGCTGAGGGGGGGATTTTCTGCAGAAAAAAATGTGTAGAAAAACTCAGCTTATACACAAGTATATACGGTAAATGTTGGGCCAGATACTGAAATTTCATGCAAGGCCCTTGGCTGGCTGCTGCTGTGCCATTAGCAAATTACTACTGTGGTTAAATTGGTGCGACTTTTCTTGGTGTCTGTACCTCATTTTAGCTGTTTGGTAAGCTTTTTGTAACTCCTTAAGGTGTTGTGTATACGTTTGGTTTGTGCTCGCATTGAATTTAATGGGGTTCGGGTACGTTCGTTGTAGTGTTTGGCGAATGTGTTCGGTGAACCGAAACGAACCTTGAAAAGTTCCCTCATACTGTTCATATGTTTGATATTTTCCTTGGACTAAGTGGTCCATTTAAAAAAATGGAGACATGTCTGTTTTTGATCTGAGGGTAGAATCTAAATTGGCAATGCAAGTCTATGGTACAAAAATCGTACTAAACTTGGATGAAATCTGAGTGCGATCCGATTTTAACTACCACAGAGCACACTAGTCGGCCAGGACTAAAGTACAATTAATATATTGTGAGCTTTGTGTGTCAAGTGTACTTGAAAAGCTATGTATGAATAATATACTCAGTGTAGGGGCTCGTGCACATGGCACGCACATCAGATTGCACTTGGACCAACATTGTTATTCTATGAGGCCGTACACAAGTCAGATTCGTTGAATGGCCGAGTTGGATCCAATATTCAGATCGCACTCAACCAGACGAGCCATTGAGTCTGTAGAAACCATTGAACCGCACTCGTATGGCATTTGAGTGCAGTCCAATTTCCACACACTGACACAATGGAGAAGATGGATACATTTTTTTCTCTATTTTCTCCTCATCCGAGAGAATCAGATCACACTATGATCATACTATGATGAAATCTTGCTCAGAGTTTGATCAAAGTGTGATTTACATAACTGGCCTGATTCTCTCGGATGAGATGACATACTGCATAACATAACATAGCTTACATATAGTCTGCACCTGGCTGTACAATTATACTCATATTCTTTAGTCCTGTCTAATTAGTGTTCCCTGTGGTCGGTAGCACCTTAACTGTATCATTTAATTAAGTCTAAATATTTTAATACACTGGCTGAGCCATTTAGTAATTTTGGAGATGTATAATATAATGGCAGGGGTTATCCACTATTCAAATATTTATTTCTTGGTATTAGGGAGTATTTCCTGTTGTCGGTACATATGTGAATTTACTAAGTGCTACGTGTATTAGAAAGGTGAATAACTTTTCTTTATACAATCAGTAAGATTTATTTGTGATAACTTAGAACTAGGGTTGAGCGAAACGGATCGTTCATTTTCATAAGTCGCCGACTTTTGGTAAAGTCGGCGTCTCATGAAACCCGACCCGATCCCTGTGTGGGGTCGGCCAAGAGGTACGCGATCTTGGCTCCAAAGTCGCGTTTCGTATGACACGTTTAGCGCCATTTTATCAGCCAATGAAGGAGCGTGGGCAGAGTGATGACATAGGGGTTAGGGGCGTGCACGCTTATCACCATTTTATCGCTTGTGCGCAGTAGCGGTTTTGAATGTGCAAACGAAATTTTCTGTTCTGGGACGGAGAGGAGAGAGAGAGAGAGAGAGAGAGAGAGAGAGACAGAGAGAAAAAAAAAAAAAAAAAAAACACACCCCATTGACGTGCATAGGGTTTCGTGTTCCGGCCGATCCTCGACTTTGCGCAGTAATCGGCCGATTTCGCCCGACTCGACTTTTCCAAAAGTCGGGTTTCGCGAAACATGCCTCGACCCTAAAAAAGTCAAGGTCGCTCAACCCTACTTAGAACCTCTATTTAATAGTAATAATAACGTGTAGTAGATCACACTAAATTAAACATTCAACAACAGATTTCTAGTACCTGCTATCTTCACAAAATAAAATAGCATTTCTAATGCATCATTAAACATTGCAAATGTCATCTGAAATTACAATTAATCATCATTGTCAACGTCATTGGATTATCAACTTGGTACAGTAAAGAACACTAAACAAGGAGCAGTCTGCTCTTGAACAATAATTATTTAGTTCTAAGGCATTGCTGGGTTCAGATATTTTTGTTTCTGTTCTGCTGTTCAAAGGGAGCTTAGGCATTGATGCTGATTCTTTTCACCTTGATGTCATGTGCATTTCGCCTTTGTTTCATTGCAATGACATTGTGTGTAATACAGTGAATGTTTACGGGCAGCTATACTCAGCAAACTAGATAATCAAAACACAAGACTAAGAGAAGCTTTGCTTGTAACAGAATTATGCTATGGTTTAGCTAACCGAACAGAGTAAAAGCTCTGAATCATTGGGTGAGTCATGCAGTATGGCACAAAAATAAAATGGATTAAATAAGGTAACATAAAAGAATTACAAGACAGTGCATAGTACCACAAATTGATCTTTCTTTGCCTTACCCATTTGTATTTTTATTTGCTTAAAAAACACCAGTATATTTTTACATACTTTCAAGAATATATTAGAAAAGTGAACCTCTGAATACTTCTGAAAAGTCTGCTTTAATACTTGTCTTTGCAATGAAATAACAATTCTGGAGCATCTTTCTGTATTGGGTTCTGCCATTACCGTATATACTCGAATATAAGCCGAGATTTTCAGCCCATTTTTTTAGGCTAAAACTGCCCCTCTCGGCTTATACTCGAATCATTGTCCCAGGGGGTCGGCGGGGGAGGGGGAGCGGAAGGAGCGGCGGCTGTCACATCACACTCACCTGCTCCCGGCGCGGTCTCTGCACTTCCCTACTTCTCTGATGGTCTCCGGCACCTGCAGCTCTTCCTGTGTTCAGTGGTCACATGGAACTGCTCATGAAAGTAATGAATATGGATGTGACTCCACTCCCATAGGCGTGGAGCGCATATTCATTACTTTAATGAGCGGTACCATGTGACAGTTGAACACAGGAATAAGCTTCCGGCATGTGCAGGAGACCATAGGAGAAGCAGGGACATACAGAGAGGGTGAGTATGACGGGGGAGGGTGAGCCATGCGATATTCACCTGTCCCCATTCCACCGCCGCGCTCTGTCTTCCGGCTCCTCTGGCTGTGACTTTCAGGTCAGAGGGCATGATGACGTGCTTAGCGTGCGCCCTCTGCCTGAACAGTCACTGCAGAGAGCTGGAAGACACAGCGGCGCGCGGTGGTGGAACAGGGACAGGTGAATATCACAAGTGCCGGTGTCCTGAGCAAGCGGCGACTCCGGCACCTGACCCCCATAGCGCGCCGGTGTCCCCACCTGCTCAGGCCCCTGGCACTCGGTGCCCAGCGATGAGAGGTGAGTATGTTATTTTGTTTTGTTTTTATCGCAGCAGCAGCATACGGCACATATTATTCTATGGAGCATCTTATGGGGCCATCAACCTTTATGGAGCAGTATATCGGGCAATAATATACTATGGAGCATCTTATGGGGCCATCATTAACCTTTTATGCAGCATTTTATGGGGCATATTTTAATATGGAGCATTTTATGGGGCCCATCATGAACTTTATGGAGCATTGTACGGGACTCCTGATTCAATATGGATATTCAAAAACACTTAACCTACTGATGTCTCAATTAATTTTACTTTTATTAGTATCTCTTTTTATTTTTGAAATTTACCAGTAGCTGATGAATTTCCCACCCCAGGGCTTATACTCGAGTCAATAGTATATACGGTACTTATGTCAGGAGTTGTAAAAGATCGAATACATGCAAGGCTATCAATATATGATAACCTAGAGCTATTTTGTCAATGAGTATTTTGAGGTGGACAAATCCAAAAACTTTTTCAAGTTGTAGGAAATGCTACTTTATAGGGCGTGTTCTGGGTGGACACATAGTTGATGCAGCTGCACCACCGCCCGGAGGTGGAGGAGGGCTCTTGCATGGCTATAATAATGAGGGAAATCTGGCCTGTTACTTGGTGCCCGAGGCTCCAAGGAGACAATGGCAAAATTGCTCTCATCATGTGCAGCGTGCTAGGCTATCCTTCAGCTCCACTGCCTACAAGAGAAAATGGCAACGTAGCTGCAGAATCCTGACCTCAGCTTCCTGCACTTTCTAAGCTTAATGTCAGCACACCGTGTGCCTGTGTTATTTAAAATCATCAGCCCCAACTCTGGCTGTGGCCCGCACCGGTATTGAGTGTGTAGTTTGCAAGGGCAGCAAGGGTTGCCTAGCCTGGGCCTTTTTTGAGACCTCAAAAGATGACCCAACTCACGTTATCTGCCACATTTGTAAAAAAAATTGCAATAATTTGACTACTACTTTCCAACCACCGACCGCCCCATCAACCACATCTGCTGATTTTTCCTCCTCTGTCACCATGCAAAGTGTTATCACACAGGTCTCCTGCCACAGAAACTGAACTTGTTTACCTGCTACAGTTGGGGTGTATGAGAACCCACCAGCTGTTATAGAAGTTGAGATGTCTGCTGTTTTTGTGTCACCTAGCACAACACATCTTTCTCAGTCCACCACAGCATCTACGCCTGCACCTCACTCACAGCCCAGCAGTTTATCCTGTTCACCCTATTCCACCCTCTCTCAGCACAACAGAAAGCCCTCAGTCCTGAGGTTTTGGTCCCATAAAAGAACATGGCCATATTAACGGAAAAAAAAAATTATGGCTCTGGGATGAAGGGTAGCGAAAAACAGAAAAGCAAAAATGCAAAAGGGCTGTGGCGTGAAAGGGTTAAACTTAACATACCTGTCTCTCTTGAAGGGCAAACTGATTGTAAACAGTTGTAACAAACAACCTTTTAATTTCATTGTGCACCTTGCTGTGAAACACTAATTCTAAAGGTACCTTCACACTAAGCGATATCGCTAGCGATCCATGACGTTGCAGCGTCCTGGCTAGCGATATCATTTAGTTTGACACGCAGCAGCGATCAGGATCCTGCTGTGATGTCGCTGGTCGCTGAATAAAGTTCAGAACTTTATTTGGTCGTCCGATCGCCGTGTATCGTTGTGTTTGACAGCAAAAGCAACGATACCAGCGATATTTTACACTGGTAACCAAGGTAAACATCGGGTTACTAAGCGCAGGGCCGTGCTTAGTATCCCGATGTTTACCCTGGTTACCAGTGTAAAATGTAAAAAAAACAAACAGTACATACTTACATGCATCCCCCGGCGTCCGCTTCCCACACTGACTGAGCGCCGCAAAGTGAAAGTGAAAGCACAGCACAGCGGTGACGTCACCGCTGTGCCCTGCTACTGCCGGCGCTCACACAGTGCAGGAAGCGGACGCCGGGGGACGCATGTAAGTATGTACTATTTGTTTTTTTTACATTTTACGCTGGTAACCAGGGTAAACATCGGGTTACTAAGCGCGGCCCTGCGCTTAGCAACCCGATGTTTACCCTGGTTACCCGGGGACCTCGGCATCGTTGGTCGCTGGAGAGTGGTCTGTGTGACAGCTCTCCAGCGTCAAACAGCGACGCTGCAGCGATCGGCATCGTTGTCGCTATCGCTGCAGCGTCGCTTAATGTGAAGGTACCTTAAGGAGTGTCCTACCATGATCTCCTCCACATGAGACTGCAGAGTAGGACCCTGAAAAAATTGTGGTGGCTAGCAGTAAAAAAAAATATAATTTTTTTAAGATAAAAAAAACAAGTTTATTTGGAAACTGAACAAACAATGACTTTTTAACATACCGTCCCAAAATCATCCATGTTTTGGGATCACAAACAGGTTTGTTATTGGGAAACAAATCATTCAAAAAGTAACCTTTTTTGGGAGCAATTTCAGGTTTCTTATATTTAATTTGTGTAAGATAGGCTTTCCTGCAGCCGTACAATATAGAACACAATATCATAGGCAGGAGATATGTGGTTATCTAGTGGCAGAAGCAGCACAGTATAGAAAATGAGAGACAGGCAGGAGATTTATGGCAGTTTAAGGCAGCAGTAGTACAATATGAAATATGATGGACAGGTAGGCATGTCCCGCTGCCAAATTGGGCTGGTGATGAGATGAATACCTGGCCCTCACTGTCCACAATGGCAGATCTAATCATTGGTATAAGTAGTAGGTGTGCAAAATCCTCATGAATTCATGCCTGGTTCACTTTTTGTAATTAAGTTTTTTCCACATTTTGTTAACTTGGATGTGATGATACCGCTTGCCATGAAGAAGATTCTGACAGTACGCAGGAGAATGGACAAGAGTGCACTGAAAAAAAAAATAGTTTATGGGTCAAAGCTTAGAGTATCTGCCACAAAAACAATGTCGAGGTATGTATGAGCCTTATGTCATGTCGGACACTGTTCATACTAGGGCGTTCGACAGACAGCGGTAATTCCGCTTTTGTCCACTATGTGCTCAGTGGCGTCAGCTAGATTTTATCTAGCTGGTCCGGGGTTAATTTAGCTGGTGCTCGGATTGGAAGCTGGGTTACGCCCACTGCCTTTAAATAGTTCTTCTGAACATTGGGCGTCGCTGATTATAGCTTCTGTCTTGTGCTTGGTTATCTCGGTCTGGAGTGGTGATCTAGGAGAAGGAGTATCGTATCTGGTGGTGTATTTCCCTTTGTCATATTTTCTCCTTCCTATATTTGTATTTGTTTTCCTGTGCATTTATAGTGTATTCCTGTGTGACTGCGGCGTGGTTCATATTTTCCTTTATTCTTGTCTGTGCTAACTGTGGGTATTGGTGTGTGGTCTCTTCACTGGGTGGTGGGTGGTGGTTTCAGCCTAGGGTTGAAACAGGAGATAGGGTGAGGATGGAGGCCTAGACATGCACACCATCAGTGTAAACTCTGGGAGAGGGTCAGTCAGGATTTCTCTAGTCTGAGGGAAATCGCAGGGGCCCGGGTTATTAGCTCTTGCCTACCTAGGCTTCCCGTGACATTATAATCGGCCAACATTATTTGAATTCCATGGATCTCATGACTTCCATAACCCGCCAGTGGGAGGCGCTGTCCCTACAGGTCACTGAGATGAGGGGGGCAGTGCAGAAACAGGGACTAGCAGTATCTAATGTGCAAGCTGGAGCGACAGGTAGAGTTGCTGAGCCTAAGTTTCCGTATGCGCCCGATCTCCTCGGGTAATGAGGCTCAGCGTGTGGGCCTGGTGTTGTCATTATTAAACGGGGACCCCCAAGCATGGGCGTTTTCTTTGCCATCTGATTCTGCTGCATTTGACTCTGTGGAGAGTTTTTTTCCGCTCTTGGACACATTTACGATGATCCTGACAGAATGGCTCTAGCAGAATCTAAGATACGCACTATTCGCCAGGGGGAGCGTGTTGCAGAGGATTACTGTTCTGAATTTCGCCGCTGGGTGGTCGACACACAGTGGAATGATCCCGCGCTGCGGAGTCAGTTTATTTATGGGGTTTCTGGAAGGGTTAAAAAAGCCCTCCTGATGTACGAGACTCCTGCTTCTCTAGATTCCGCTATGAGTCTGGTTGTCCGCATTGATCGCCATTTGCGTCAGGGGGAGCATGAGACGCCGCCTATGGGAGAGGGTTTAGGTTCACGTGAGGTTGCTGCAGGTGAGCCCACGGAGCCTATGCAAATCGCAGGGGTGCCACATGTTAAGCGTCGAGCCCCTGTGCTCAGGAAGCAGGGAGCCTGTTTTTACTGCGGTAAAACTGGTCATTTTGTTAACATTTGTCCTCTGCTGTCTAAGAAAAATGCAATGGTGGAAAACTTCTAAGTTCAGAGGGTGTGGAGGAGGCCAATCTGAGCTTATGTATATCCTCCATGGTGGTTTCTCAATGCATGCTCCCTGCTAAAGTTATTATCGCTGGCAGAGAGCTGCCAATCACTGTTTTTGTGGATAGCGGTTCTGCCACAAATCTCATTGATGAGGAGTTTGCGCGCACTGCCGGTTTTAAGGTTGAAAAACTGCCTCATCCTATCCGCGTGGTCACCATCAATGCTGCTCCTCTCTCACAGGGGGAGATTACTGAGTTTGTGGCTGAGGTGAAACTCCACATTGGGGTTCTACATTTCGAGCAGGTTACATGTAAGGTACTCAAGAATCTTCCTGCACAGGTGGTTTTGGGTTTTCCATGGTTGTCTATGCACAACCCGGTTATTGACTGGAAAACTCAGGACATAATTCAGTGGAGCGAATTCTGCCAGGAGAATTGCCTGGCCACATGTGTGTCTGCTGTGACTTCAAGCGTTCCTGAGTCACTTCTGGATTTTGCAGATGTTTTCTCTGAGAAGGGTTGTTCAGAGTTGCCACCACATCGCCCCTATGACTGTACTATCAGGTTTAAACCAGGGGCCAAGTTGCCTAAAGCAAGGATGTTTAACATCTCCGGTCCAGAGAGACAAGCGTTAAAGGATTACATTGCTGAAAGTTTGAGCAAAGGGCACATCAGGCCTTCATCCTCGCCTGTGGCAGCGGGGTTCTTCTTCTTAAAGAAGAAAGATGGCGGACTACGCCCGTGTCTGGATTTCAGGGAGTTAAACCAGATTACGGTTCGTGATCCATACCCTATGCCATTGATACCGGATTTGTTCAACCAGGTGGCAGGTGCTAAGTGGTATACCAAGCTTGACCTCAGGGGGGCATACAACCTCATAAGAGTCCATCAAGTTGATGAGTGGAAGACAGCTTTTAATACTCCTGAGGGTCATTTTGAAAATTTGGTGATGCCTTTTGGGTTGAGAAACGCGCCTGCAGTGTTTCAACATTTCATAAATGATGTGTTCTCGCATGTTTTGGGAAAATTCGTTATTGTGTACCTAGATGACATTCTCATATATTCTTGCGACCGTGATACTCATTTGGATCATGTCAGGCAGGTGTTACAGCTTCTCAGAGAGAATAAGCTATATGCAAAACTTGAGAAATGTGTATTTTCGGTTCAGGAGTTGCCTTTCTTGGGTTATATTGTGTCTGCTTCTGGTTTTAAAATGGACGCCGCTAAGGTGCAAGCGGTGTTGCGTTGGGAACGGCCTGATAACCTGAAAGCACTTCAGCAGTTCCTTGGGTTTTCTAACTACTATAGGAAGTTTATCAAGGATTTTTCTATCATTGGTAAACCGCTAACTGACATGACTAAAAAGAGTACCAATTTCTCTGTGTGGCCTGAGGCTGCTGTGCGCGCATTTGAATTTCTTAAGAACAGTTTTGCTTCGGCCCCCATTCTTGTGCAGCCAGATGTATCGAAACCTTTTGTCGTGGAAGTCGATGCGTCTGAGGTTGGTGTAGGGGCGGTTCTGTCACAAGGCTCATCCTTGAGCGATTTGCGTCCATGCGCCTATTTCTCCTAGAAACTGTCGCCCGCCGAACATAACTACGATATCAGCAACAGGGAGTTGTTGGCAATCAAGTTGACCTTTGAGGAATGGCGACACTTCCTGGAGGGGTCGGTTCATCAGGTTACTCTTATTACCGACCATAAAAATTTGCTTTATTTGGAGTCTGCCAAGCGTCTATCTCCCAGGCAGGCTCGCTGGGCATTGTTTTTCACGCGGTTCAACTTTATTGTTACTTACAGACCTGGGTCTAAAAACACTAAGGCGGATGCTCTGTCCAGGTGTTTTCTGGGGAGAGAACCTCGGGAAGGTCCGGTACCCATCCTCCAAAAGGGTGTTGTGGTTTCGGCTCTCACTACCGAGGTTGAGGCTGAGATTGCCGAGGCTCAGGAGGAGGTACCATCTGAGCTTCCCATCAACAAATCGTTTGTACTGCTTCATCTCCGCTTAAAGGTTTTGGCGGAGCATCATGATGCTGTCCTGGCTGGTCACCCAGGGGTTAGGGGTACCTTGGAGTTAGTGTCACGTCGGTTTTGGTGGCCCAAAATCCGACAGGACGTGGTCTCATACGTGTCTGCTTGCACCACGTGCGCTAGGGCTAAGACGCCCCGCTCCAGACCTGTTGGCACACTACTTCCTCTCGAGGTACCTAGTAAGCCATGGACAGAGATCTCCATGGATTTTATCACTGACTTGCCCTCCTCAGCTGGGAACACGGTCATCTTGGTGATTGTTGATCGGTTCTCAAAAATGTCGCACTTTGTGTCGTTGCCTTCATTGCCTAATGCTAAGTCTCTGGCTCAGGTATTTGTGCAGGAGGTGGTCAGACTTCATGGGGTTCCATCTGACATAGTTTCTGATAGGGGGTCTCAGTTTGTGGCAAAATTTTGGAAAGCATTTTGCTCACAGCTGGGGATCAAGTTGTCTCATTCTTCGGCGTTCCATCCTCAGTCAAATGGTCAGTACAAACCAAAATTTGGAACAGTACTTACGCTGCTTTGTTTCTGACAATCAGGAGGAGTGGTCGATGTTCCTTCCTTTGGCTGAGTTTGCCATCAATAATCACAGCCAGGAGTCTTTTGGGGAGTCTCCGTTTTTTTGTGTTTACGGGCTGCATCCTCAATTTTGTACTTTGAGTCAGGGGGGCTCTTCCGGCGTCCCAGAGGAAGACCTGTTAGGAGCACAATTGTCATCAGTCTGGAGGAGAGTTAAACAGCGCCTGTTGAGCGTGGCTGCTAGGTACAAACGTGTGGCTGACAGTAGGCGTGTGCCAGGTCCGGACCTGAGTGTGGATGACTGGGTGTGGTTATCCACAAAAAACATAAGACTCAAAATACCATCCCTTAAATTGGGTCCAAGGTTTATTGGTCCATTTAGGGTCGCCGCCGTCATTAACCCAGTAGCGTACCGTTTGGAGCTTCCTGCGGTGTATAAGATATACAACGTGTTCCACAGATCATTGCTAAAAAAGATGGTGGGTCTTGTGGACACGACACCGATGCCTTCTCCAGTCTTGGTGGATGGTAATTTGGAATTTGAAGTCTCCAAGGTGGTTGACTCTCATGTAGTGCGCCGCACTTTACAGTACTTGGTACACTGGCGTGGTTATGGGCCTGAGGAGAGGTCCTGGGTACCAGCCTCGGACATTCATGCGGATCGGCTGGTCAGTATGTTTCACCACCGCCATCTGGACAAGCCGGGTCCTATAAGTCGTGAGGTCCCTGGGGTCCCTCGTAGAAGGCGGGGTACTGTCATGTCGGACGCTGTTCATACTAGGGCGTTCGACAGACAGCGGTAATTCCGCTTTTGTCCACTATGTGCTCAGTGGCGTCGGCTAGATTTTATCTAGCTGGTCCGGGGTTAATTTAGCTGGTGCTCGGATTGGAAGCTGGGTCACGCCCACTGCCTTTAAATAGTTCTTCTGAACATTGGGCGTCGCCGATTATAGCTTCTGTCTTGTGCTTGGTTATCTCGGTCTGGAGTGGTGATCTAGGAGAAGGAGTATCGTATCTGGTGGTGTATTTCCCTTTGTCATATTTTCTCCTTCCTATATTTGTATTTGTTTTGCCCTGTGCATTTATAGTGTATTCCTGTGTGACTGCGGCGTAGTTCATATTTTCCTTTATCCTTGTCTGTGCTAACTGTGGGTATTGGTGTGTGGTCTCTTCACTGGGTGGTGGGTGGTGGTTTCAGCCTAGGTTTGAAACAGGAGATAGGGTGAGGATGGAGGCGCAGACATGCACACCATCAGTGTAAACTCTGGGAGAGGGTCAGTCAGGATTTCCCTAGTCTGAGGGAAATCGCAGGGGCCCGGGTTATTAGCTCTTGCCTACCTAGGCTTCCCGTGACACCTTATTACTCAAGAGGTGCCTCTCAGTTTGATGGTTTGCGTCAGTTGGCATAGTGGATATCTGGTGGCATCTGGTGCATCAAGTCCCATAAACTTCATTCACTGCTGCTTTGGATATTTGTTGTAGCAAAGGCAGTGGTGCGTTAATTTTTTGGTAAGCGGAGTGGGGTCTCCCAGTCAGAAATGTGGATAGTAGGTGTCTTGATGGTGAAAAGCTGTGCCAAGTTGGGTAGCGAGCTCATTATATTATTAATTTATAATTATATTATATTAATATCAGTTGCTCGACTTTTTCACAATCAGAAAATAATTTTAAATACATTTTTAAAGGATGGTCTCTAAAAGCATGACTTTCCCATAGTCATCCCTTTGCTTTCCCATGTCAGTTGGCAATCAACTAAGCATACAGCTTGCTACGCACATCTGAGAAGCCCAATGGTTTGTGCTCTGCCCCATGGTATGAGGTTTGGTTATCAGTGCCAGTGTGTTTTTGTCATGAGTGATACCTCAGTTATCCATGCTCACAAATTTGGTGGAATTTTCAAATGGCTAGATTATGTGTCAAGCGTCCCTCATTAATGCCAGTTGGGCTGTTGCATGGTGTAATCATTGACTGATTTTTTCTGCTCATACACACAGTCCAACATATGCAAAATAAAATTATATTACGTTTTCATGATGCAAATGATAAGATACAAAGGCAAAGATGTTCTGAGCCACATGAGAATGATAAAATGACCAGATACTTTCGTGGCTATAACCAACTCCTTCTAAAAGCAGCAATATGTGCTTAAAAATGTTAGACCACCATGTTTAGGACATACACCATGCCATGCATGAAGAATGGGATAGATTGTGTAAACGAAGTGAAGTCACAATGTTCCTGCTGTTGTTGCTCTCAACACTCCAGTTGTATTTAGCAGATAGATATCCAGTGGGAAATTTGGCACTCAATGCAAAAGAAGCAACTTCTCTTCTGTGATGTGCCTAAGATAAGATGTCTGAACAGACTGCACAGTCACCGCAACCACGAGCTTGACTAGAGCTTTCATTCCAGCAATAGCGGCTGTGGTTTCACCTGTTCTACAGATGACTGCAGAAGAAATAGATTTGTCCCTAATAATAATTTTATTTATATAGTGTCAAAAAACTCTGTAGGACTTTACAATTAAGCTGGGACACATAAAAAACAATAAAGACACTGCAAAGTAAAATGCCATTCAACAGTTAAAGGAGTGAGAGCCAGCTCGCAATGTTACAATCTATAAGGAAATGGGGGTACACAAAAGGTAAGAAGTGCTTGTTAAGTATGGTCCAGTCATTAATATGATAAATAGGTGTCTTTAAATAAAGCTGCATGAACCAATCACAAGGCAGTATCTGTCTAAGTACAGTTGTCAAGAGTTATTAGATGAATGGAGGATGTTGAGGCAGATGAATAGTAAGGATTAAGGTCTGAGAAAAATTTAGGAAGGAAGAATGGGGAAGACTTAGATTAGTGATGTGAAGTGATAGACATGTTTAAAGGCATGTGTTTTTAAAGCAAGTGTAAAATTATGGGTGCTTGATATTAATCAGTACATCTGGGGTAGTGCATTCCAGACAACTGGCACAAAACGAGAGAAGCCTTGGAGATGGAAGTGGGAGGTTTAAATTATGGAGGATGTTAGTCTTAGAACAGTTGCAAAATTGAGAGCATGGGTAGTGTGATAGAGATAAAGGAGGACATGTCTAGCGGTGCAGAACAGAGGGAATATTTGTGTGTAAGAGTGATATGTTTTTATTGTATTTGTTATCAGGAAATGGTTCCCTGGTCCTGTCCAGGACACAGTCATTATCATCATTTCTGCCAGATGTCGCAGTTTTGAAAATGTACGGGGTTTCTTACCGATTCCCACCTCAAGATGTGCCCTGACTATGAGTGTCACTACCACTACTGCTGCCATTGCCCCTACTATTAAACATGGCTGTCAGTGCTCCTACCACCACAGCTGCAAGTGCTACTACAATTACCATAAAAATCCAAGACCATAACCCGAGGCGTAGTGATAGTTCCCAAAGCACACATACAAATCGGAAACCAACACTATTAAACATGCAGAACCAAGGTAGTTGAAGGAATTAATAAAATATAGCTTATATTAAGTATAAAGTAAAAAAACATAATTGTATTAAACACAATACCAACAAAGATTTATTGGAAAATACAACAGGGAAATTCCAGGAAAGAAAAAAGTGTCAGACACCACAGAATAAGCAGGAAATATTGAGAAATATTTGTAATATACAGGTCCTTCTCAAAAAATTAGCATATAGTGTTAAATTTCATTATTTACCATAATGTAATGATTACAATTAAACTTTCATATATTATAGATTCATTATCCACCAACTGAAATTTGTCAGGTCTTTTATTGTTTTAATACTGATGATTTTGGCCTACAACTCCTGATAACCCAAAAAACCTGTCTCAATAAATTAGCATATCAAGAAAAGGTTCTCTAAACGACCTATTACCCTAATCTTCTGAATCAACTAATTAACTCTAAACACATGCAAAAGATACCTGAGGCTTTTAAAAACTCCCTGCCTGGTTCATTACTCAAAACCCCCATCATGGGTAAGACTAGCGACCTGACAGATGTCAAGAAGGCCATCATTGACACCCTCAAGCAAGAGGGTAAGATCCAGAAAGAAATTTCTCAACAAATAGGCTGTTCCCAGAGTGCTGTATCAAGGCACCTCAATGGTAAGTCTGTTGGAAGGAAACAATGTGGCAGAAAACGCTGTACAACGAGAAGAGGTGACCGGACCCTGAGGAAGATTGTGGAGAAGGACCGATTCCAGACCTTGGGGAACCTGAGGAAGCAGTGGACTGAGTCTGGTGTGGAAACATCCAGAGCCACCGTGCACAGGCGTGTGCAGGAAATGGGCTACAGGTGCCGCATTCCCCAGGTAAAGCCACTTTTGAACCATAAACAGCGGCAGAAGCGCCTGACCTGGGCTACAGAGAAGCAGCACTGGACTGTTGCTAAGTGGTCCCAAGTACTTTTTTCTGATGAAAGCAAATTTTGCATGTCATTCGGAAATCAAGGTGCCAGAGTCTGGAGGAAGACTGGGGAGAAGGAAATGCCAAAATGCCTGAAGTCCAGTGTCAAGTACCCACAGTCAGTGATGGTGTGGGGTGCCATGTCAGCTGCTGGTGTTGGTCCACTGTGTTTCATCAAGGGCAGGGTCAATGCAGCTAGCTATCAGGAGATTTTGGAGCACTTCATGCTTCCATCGGCTGAAATGCTTTATGGAGATGAAGATTTCATTTTTCAGCACGACCTGGCACCTGCTCACAGTGCCAAAACCACTGGTAAATGGTTTACTGACCATGGTATTACTGTGCTCAATTGGCCTGCCAACTCTCCTGACCTGAACCCCATAGAGAATCTGTGGGATATTGTGAAGAGAAAGTTGAGAGACGCAAGACCCAACACTCTGGATGAGCTTAAGGCCGCTATTGAAGCATCCTGGGCCTCCATAACATCTCAGCAGTGTCACAGGCTGATTGCCTCCATGCCACGCCGCATTGAAGCAGTCATTTCTGCCAAAGGATTCCCGACCAAGTATTGAGTGCATAACTGAACATTATTATTTGATGGTTTTTTTGTTTGTTATTAAAAAACACTTTTATTTGATTGGACGGGTGAAATATGCTAATTTATTGAGACAGGTTTTTTGGGTTATCAGGAGTTGTAGGCCAAAATCATCAGTATTAAAACAATAAAAGACCTGACAAATTTCAGTTGGTGGATAATGAATCTATAATATATGAAAGTTTAATTGTAATCATTACATTATGGTAAATAATGAAATTTAACACTATATGCTAATTTTTTGAGAAGGACCTGTATATACAAAGAAAAATGATGAGTTAGGAAATACAAAGTTAGGTACATACGATAGACTACCCAGATTAAAGTGTTAAACAGATTGTAATTTCCTGAAACAAGAGGTAGAATGGACTACAAGCTAAAGCAGTATAGTATGAGGGTGTAGGTGGGTTTGGTGGGTGAGCCGTCATACTCTCGCTGCTTTAGGGTATATTCCATTCTATCTGTTGTTTTACAAAATTCATATCTATTAATCAATCCAATTTGAATGATTAAGTTTTTTCTTTATTGTATTTATTACATATATTTCTTAGTATTTCATGTTTTTTCTGTGATCCATACTACTTATTCCTATCATCGCAGTTTCTATGTTGGTTAACCCACCAATCCATCTTCATGTCTATTGTATTGGGTACATATATGTTATCTAGTTATATTTATTAAAAGCTATATTTTATTCATTCTTACAACTACCTTGGTTCTGAATGTATTGTAGAGTTGTTGTTTTTTTACTTTTACCACAAGCACACATACTTTGTTGCAGTCAGTGCTGGAGTAAGATTTGTGGCTTAGTAAACTCCAACAATCATCATGAATTTGGCGAGTGGCGTTCGCCATACCTCCATCTCACTCCATCTCTGCCAACTTTCTCAGAACTGGGCCAAAATGGAGTGAGGAAAAGCAAAGGTTGCAAAATTTTAGGGCAGCTTCCAGTTGCGCCAAAACATTGCAACTTTTCAAAGCTTTTATGCTAGAATTCTGGCATAAAAGCTTTAGTGACTCGTCTCTATCTCTACAGAATATTATATGTACTATGTCTCTCTTTCCCTGCTTTACTATTTATTTTACTTTACTTCTATAGTGCCATTAATATCCAAAGCACTTTACAGACATTATAATCATTGTCCCCACTGGGGCTCACAATCTAAATTCCCTATCATCACATCATATCTCCTTCACATTCCCCACAAATTGGCTAATAACTTCCTGCTTCTTCTTTTATTCAGGCTATGAGTTCAGCTATGGTCCCTCCTGATTGGCTGCGGTAAAACAATGGGATAGTAACTGCAAGGTATTTTGTGGAAGACCCCATCCCAGCCATGACTGCGGTCATGTAATGTTGTCTATCCACCTCTCAAGGCAATGGTCATTTTAGGAGATTGGCAAAACAAATAGTCAAATTTGATGACTTTGACAAATCTCTTAAAATTCAACCCAAATTCTGCAATCTATAAGATTTACTCATCTCTAGTCATAACCTATTACAAATTAATGCCATAAGCTCTTTAACAATGTAATGACTAATTATTCTATATTGACTTATATCTGACATTTGGTTCTGGTGTTCACAAGAAGAGAGTGATAGTTGGCTGTCAGTCTGCAACAAGAACTTTTTAATGGTATGGAGACAGTCAAAAGAAAGGGACCCTAATTACATAGGGTCAGCTGTAATACTATTTTGAAGCAAACAAATACATTGTTATGTAGAACAGCTTGTTCTTATTATTATTTGCTTGTGGGTAGCATACAATTTTAAAGCATGACCTTGACTTCTAGCGACCAGAACAGTTATGGAATGTATTGTTGCTCGAGCTGACACTCATTTATGAAAAATATATTTTTTATTTTATTTCTTTCTGATCAGTGCGTATGCCAGAAAAGACTCATTACAAGATTACATTTAGGGCAGGCATCAAGGGCATGTACACTTTTGCAGCCATTTTCTATTTGCTCCAATGTATTTAAAATAAAATTTTGTAAATACACTGCTCAAAAAAATAAAGGGAACACTTAAACAACAGAATATAACTCCAAGTAAATCAAACTTCTGTGAAATCAAACTGTCAACTTAGGAAGCAACACTGTTTGACAATCAATTTCACATGCTGCTGTGCAAATGGAATAGACAACAGATAGAAATTATTGGCAATTATCAAGAGACACTCAATAAAGGAGTGGTTCTACAGGTGGGGACCACAGACCACATCTCAGTACCAATGCTTTCTGGCTGATGTTTTGGTCACTTTTGAATGTTGGTTGTGCTTTCACACTCGTGGTAGCATGAGACGGACTCTACAACCCACACAAGTGGCTCAGATAGTGCAGCTCATCCACGATGGCACATCATTGTGAACTGTGGCAAGAAGGTTTGCTATGTCTGTCAGCGTAGTGTCCTGAGGCTGGAGGCACTACCAGGAGACAGGCCAGTACACCAGGAGATGTGGAGGGGCCGTAGGAGGACAACAACCCAGCAGCAGGACAGCTACCTCAGCCTTTGTGCAAAGAGGAACAGGAGGAGCACTGCCAGATTCCTGCAAAATGACCTCCAGCAGGCCACAAATGTGCATGTGTCCACACAAACAGTTAGAAACCAACTCCATGAGGATGGTCTGAGTGCCTGACGTACACAGATGTCCATCCAGCCCAAAACCATGCAGGATGATTGGCATTTGCCACAGAACACCAGGATTGGCAAATTCGCCACTGGCGCCCTGTGCTCTTCACAGATGAAAGCAGGTTCACACTGAGCACATGTGACAGATGTGACAGAGTCTGAAGATGCCATGGAGAGCAATCTGCGGTCTGCAACATCCTTCAGCATGACTGCTTTGGCAGTGGGTCAGTAATAGTGTAGGGTGGCATTTCTTTGGAGGGCCGCACAGCCCTCCATGTGCTCGCCAGAGGTAGCCTGACTGCCATTAGGTACCGAGATGAGATCCTCAGACCCCTTGTGAGACCATATGCTGGTGATGTTGGCCCTGGGTTCCTCCTAATGCAGGACAATGCCAGACCTCATGTGGCTGGAGTGTGTCAGCAGTTCCTGCAAGATGAAGGCATTGAAGCTATGGACAGGCCCGCCCATTCCCATTTCCCCATTTGTAATAGCTTGTTATGTCTCCTTACTAATGGCTTGTTTCTTCTTTTTCTTCCCAGATTTCCTTATTACTTTCTGGTAATTTATATATAACTTTACTCTATATTTGCTTCAATTCTTATTAATTCCTTTCTTTCCTTTTTCTTTACTTTTTTCCTCTTGTTTTCCTTGTTTTCTTCTCCTTTTTCTCCTCTTTCTTGTGTTTTTCTTTTTCCGCTTTCCGCTTTCTTTTCCTTTTTTGCATACTTTTGTCATGTTTTAATCTTTTACTTAACTTTATTACTTTATTTTTTTTAGTTCATGGTCCCTTTGTGTTTGCATCATTTTAATTTTATTACGTCCTTTCATTGTGTCTTGCCTTCCTATGCATGCCAGCACTCTTTGTCTTTACTCAGTACATCATAAGTAAAGATGAGCGAATGTGTTAGGAAAATGTTCGCCAATCTCAAATTAGGCACAAACGTAGCACATTCGGATTTATGTTCACTTTCACCAGCATAAGTCGGCAAAAGTTGGTGACAGTTCGGTAAATCATCACGTTTCCACTAATTCTTTTGTTATTATTTTGACTAGGATAGTGGTGCTGTATGATGAGTGGGGATGACCTTTTTGATAAGGGGAGGAGGTGTGGAGAGGTTAGAAGAGTGTCTGAAGAGATTACAGGAGCAGCGCGTGCTTTTTTCTTCCCTTAACTTTGTGTGTTGCTTCCGGCAACCAATCAGGGTGCAGAAACCATTCACAACATTATAACACAAGGTCCTCTGTGATTGGCTGCTGAAGTCACGTATCCCTGGCCTTATAAAAAGCGGACATCTTGTTTTGTTGGCACTATTTTCTCAGTGTCACGGTGCAGAGGGGTCGCTCCTGCGCTATTGCTGGTGCTGAGGGTGAACTTGTCAGTGAAATAAATAGGATCCTGTCCTGTGTGAAATCGATCTTCCAGCATTGATTTATGCACTGTATGTGCACTGAATACCTGGAAGTCCGTCACCCATGTTACATGACTGCAACTTAAGCACCACCCACGTGCCATATGAGGCACTTCTCCATGTACCCACGACACAGTTAGGATGCTTTCTCATACAGATAATCCCACCTGTTACAGGTTGCCTCTTTTTAAAGTTATACTTTTCTTAATTTATTTTGATTTTCAAAAATACCAGTTACTTTTAAACATTTTTTTCCCTCACTGTTTCATTTTAGTTTCCTCATTTTTCTTTTCATATATTTTGTTTGCTTTAATAGCTCTTCTCTGATTTCTTTTTTTTTTTTTTTAAGGAATTAATGATATGATGTTGTTATATTTGACAGATTTTACTGTATCTCTGTATTTAGACATGATTTTTCACGTCATCCTTGTATGTGCTTTTGTGCCTAGTTGATTTTTGTACATATCATGTATGTAATTTGTTATATGACTATTTATGTTAATTTTGGTACAGATATACCTTGAAAAAGGCCTTATCCAGCCGAAACATTGGGATTTAATCTGTTTTCCACATCGGTCAACTGAATGTTAACTTACTTTCTTTATGTACACATAAGATCATTAAACACAATAGAGCAGACCTACAGTGGGGAAAAAGAGTATTTAGTCAGCCACCAATTGTGCAAGTTCTCCCACTTAAAAAAATGAGAGACGTCTGTAATTGACATCAAGTCAAAGTGAGAATGAGAAAACAAATTTAGAAAATCACCTTGTCTGAATTGACAAGATTTATTTTCCAAATTATGGTGGAAAATAAGTATTTGGTCACCTAAAAACAAGATTTCTGTCTCTCACAGATCTGTAACTTCTTTAAGAGGCTCCTCTGTCCTCCACTCATTAAATGTAGTAATGGCACCTGTTTAAACTTGTTATCAGTATAAAAGACACCTGTCCACAACCTCAAACAGTCACACTCCAGACTCCACTATGGTGAAGACCAAAGAGCTGTCGAAGGACACCAGAAACAAAATTGTAGCCCTGCACGAGGCTGGGAAGACTGAATCTGTAATAGGCAAGCAGCTTGGTGTGATGAAATCAACAGTGGGAGCAATAATAAGAAAAAGGAAGACATACAAGACCAGTGATAATCTCTCTCGATCTGGGGCTCCACACAAGATCTCACCTTGTGGAGTCAAAATGATCGGTGAGAATGGTGAGCAAAAATCCCAGAACCACATGGGGGGACCTAGTGAATGACCTGCATAGAGCTGGGACCACCGTAACAAAGGCTACAATCAGTAACACACTACGCCGCCAGGGACTCAGATCCTCCAGTGCCAGACGTGTCCCCCTACTTAAGCCAGGACATGTCTGGGTCGTCTGAAGTTTGCTAGAGAGCATTTGGATTATCCAGAGGAGTATTGAGAGAATGTGATATGGTCTGATGAAACCAAAGTAGAACTATTTGGTAGAAACAAAACTTGTCGTGTTTGGAGGAGACAGAATGCTCAGTTGCATCCAAAGAACGCCATACCTTCTGTGAAGCATGTGGGTGGCAACATCATGCTTTAGGACTGTTTCTCTGCAAAGGGACCAGGACGACTGATCCGTGTACATGAAAGAATGAATGGGGCCATATATCATGAGATTTTGAGTGGAAACCTTTCCATCAGCAAGGGCATTGAAGATGAAACGTGGGTGAGTCTTTCAGCATGATAATGATCCCTAGCACACCGCCAGGCCAACGAAGGAGTGACTTCGTTAAAAGCATATGAAGGTCGTGAAGTGTCCTAGCCAGTCTCCAGATCTCAACCCCATAGAAAATCTTTGGAGGGACTTGAAAGTTTGTGTTGCCCAGCGACAGGCCCAAAACATCACTGCTCTAGAGAAGATCTGCATGGAGGAATGGGACAACACAACACCAAGTGTGTTCAAAACCTTGTGAAGACTTACAGAAAATATTTGACCTCTGTCATTGCCAACAAAGGATATATAACAAAATATTGAGATAACCGTTTGTTAATGACCAAATACTTATTTTCCCCCTTAATTTGCAAAATAAATCTTGCCAAATCAGACAAGGTGATTTTCAGGATTTTTTTTCTCATTTTGACTCTCATAGCTGTGGTCTACCTATGATGTCAACTACAGGCTTCTCTAATCTTTTTAAAGGGAACCTGTCACCCCCAAAATCGAAGGTGAGCTAAGCCCACCAGCATCAGGGGCTTATCTGCAGCATTCTGGAATGCTGTAGATAAGCCCCCGATGTATCCTAAAAGATGAGAAAAAGAGGTTAGATTATACTCACCCAGGTGCGGTCCCGGTCCGGTCTGATGGGTGTCGCGGTCCAGTGCCTCCTATCTTCATCAGATGACGTCCTCTTCTTGTCTGGACCGGGACCGCCCCTGGGTGAGTATAATCTAACCTCTTTTTCTCATCTTTTAGGATACATCAGGGGGTTATCTACAGCATTCTAGAATGCTGTAGATAAGCCCCTGATGCTGGTGGGCTTAGCTCACCTTCGATTTTGGGGGTGACAGGTTCCCTTTAAGTGAGAAAGCTTGCACAATTGATGGCTGACTAAATACTTTTTTCCCCACTGTATATATACAGTTGAAATCAGAAGCTTCCAAACACATGAGATATATATCTCGATAGATATATGTTAATAATTGTTGTTGTTACATACCCAGTTTACTATGCCATTTTGTGTGCTGTTTATAATGTATGCTACTTTACTATAGGGAAAGTGCAGTACCTTGATTAGGACACTAGATGGGGTACCATAATGTACATAGTTATTTATGGGAGGAGTCAGCTGCTGCAAAGTTGTTCGTTTGAAAGTTGAAATGGACTGTGTCTTTATTTATGTTGAACAGTCTATAGGGAGCCTGCAGCAGAACAGAGGGGACCCTGATGGCATAGAAAGTGGAGCCACAAGTATGCAGAGTAATGGGCATTGTTTTCATGTGATGGGAGGCCAGGGCACAAATGTCCCAGAGTCCTCGGCCATGACTATGGCTCTGGCCCTCCCTCACACTTGGCGTAGTCGGCAGGATGCCGATACTTTGCAATGGGGGGAAACCACAAAGAAAGAAAATACTGATTACTTAAATGTGACCAGAAATAGTAAGGATAAAAATGCCGTAAAGAATTAAGATCTTTGTGAAGTAAGCAAGAAAGGTGAAGAAATTGTTGATATGACTAATGGACTGAATGTGACTGACTCTGTGACAACCAAGATGGCGACTCTGAAGATGGCAGAGAATGGCGCCAAAATGGAGCACAATAACTTTGATCCCGCCCTTCGTGGGTTTCCTTTCCTAGAAGTGGCACAAAAAACAACCTGGCAGAGTCGGAAGTCTAAGTATGTGGCGTCCGCCCCTTGTGGGAGTGTCTGAAACGAGGAGACCTGGCTCCTTACCATGGATTGCTAGGAAATTGGTGGAGCGGCCGGAAGTGACCCCACCCTGGAACAGGTGGGGCCCAGAATAAAACCTGGCGTGCAGCTGCGCGGCCCATCACAAGCTATAAAACTGGCAGCGATAGAATACTAGTGAACACGGTGCTGCGACGGCATAGACCGCATCGAGTGGAAATGGAGACAGGAGAAAGAGAAGACTCGACCCGGGCGACAGAGAGGAGTCGACAATGAGTTTTGCACTCACCGTTTCACTAGTTCTGTGGAGGAGCGGTGCCAATGGCTGTTGGAGCCAGATCGCCATCATCCAGGTCCAGAACATCTGTGTCGGGAGTTGGAGGCCGGGGGACCGGAAGTTGCGACTGCCTCGGAGGAGCTCACACCAGAAGTGAAGGAGTCAGAGCGCACAGCGGCCACGGGAGTGAAGACCAACAGCCATGGGATGGATGCAGTCTGGTCATGAGAAGTGCTGAGTGATCCTGGGCTCCAGACCATATAGGACAGGCCCACGCTTGGCAACATCACAACCCGGGGCTCATCCCATACCCAACCACTGTCAGAGGGTCCCTTCCCATCCCCCACACAGGCCGCCTGGATAGAGGAGGTCATTCTCCATAAAAAACAGAGGGAGTAGAAGGTCTGGACGGAACTGCGACAACCGGGGTGGGGGTGCTATGGCCGGGCGGCGTACCAGCGGGCAACTGATTTACACCAATGTGTAACCACGGATATGGGTTCATCCTAGAAGATGATACCAACGCAAAGGTGTATGTAAATACTGCCTCAGTGAAGATCGTCAGGCCCTTAACCCCTTCACGACATGCGCCGTCCTAGTACTGCGCATGCCGTGTCTCCCCCTTTGATGTGGGCTCCGGCGCTGAGCCCACATCAAAGTCGCGACATGTCAGCTGTTTTGGACAGCTGACATGTGCGCGCAATAGCGGCGGGTGAAATCGCTATTCACCCGCCGCTATTAACCTGTTAAATGCCGCTGTCAAACGCAGACAGCGGCATTTAACTACCGCATCCGGCCGGGCGGCCGGATATGACGTCATCGCCGACCCCCGTCACATGATCGGAGGTCGGCGATGCATTAGGATGGTAACCATAGAGGTCCTTGAGACCTCTATGGTTACTGATCGCAGGTAGCTGTGAGCGCCCCCCTGTGGTCGGCGCTCACAGCACACCTGCATTTCAGCTACATAACAGCGATCTGATGATCGCTGTTATGTAGCAGAGCCGATCAGGCTGTGCCTGCTTCTAGCCTCCCATGGAGGCTATTGAAGCATGGCAAAAGTGAAAAAAAAAAGTTTTTAAAAATGTGAAAAAAATATTAAAAATATAAAAGTTTAAATCACTCCCCTTTCGCCCCATCCTAAATAAAACAATAAATAAAAAAAAAACCCTACACATATTTGGTATCGCCGCGTTCAGAATCGCCCGATCTATCAATTAAAAAAAAGCATTAACCTGATCACTAAACAGCGTAGCGAGAAAAAAATCCGAAACGCCAGAATTACGTTTTTTTGGTCGCCGCGACATTGCGTTAAAATGCAATAACGAGCGATCAAAAGAACGTATCTGCACCAAAATGCTATCATTAAAAACATCAGCTTGGCACGCAAAAAATAAGCCCTCACCCGACCCCAGATCACAAAAAATGGAGACGCTACGGGTATCGGAAAATGGCACTTTTTTTTTTTTTAAGCAAAGTTTGGAATTTTTTTTCACCATTTAGATAAAAAATAACCTAGTCATGTTAGGTGTCTATGAACTCGTAATGACCTGGAGAATCATAATGGCAGGTTAGTTTTAGCATTTAGTGAACCTAGCAAAAAAACAAACAAAAAACAAGTGTGGGATTGCACTTTTTTTGCAATTTCACCGCACTTGGAATTTTTTTCCCGTTTTCTAGTACACGACATGGTGAAACCAATGATGTCGTTCAAAAGTACAACTCGTACCGCAAAAAATAAGCCCTCACATGGCCATATTGACGGAAAAATAAAAAAGTTATGGCTCTGGGAAGGAGGGGAGCGAAAAACGAAAACACAAAAACGAAAAAGGGCCGCGGGGTGAAGGGGTTAAAAGAAGGCAACTGGGTCATCTTTTATCGGAAGGATGGCCATCGAGGATTCCCAGGCCAATGTGCAGCCAAGTAATGCCTCAGCCACACCGTGCAACCAACGACAACTGCGGCTGCAGCGTTATCATCAGCCCGAACACGGGTACCAAATTTAAGAGGAGACCAGGCGACAAACAACTTAGATTGTTTTTCTGCATTAGGCAATCCTGCCAGAGGTACAAAATGCACCTGTTTACTGAATCTGTCAACCACTACCCAGATTACAGTTTTGTCATTGGAAGGAAAGAGATCAGTGATAAAATTCATGGACAAATGAGTCCAAGGTCTATCCGGAATTGGCACTGGCACTAATTCCCCGGCTGGCCGGTTATGGGAGCTCTTAACATGGGCACAGGTATCACAAGCAGACACAAACAGCGACATCAGAGGTCATGGAGGTCCACCAAAATACCCTAGCAATGGCTTTCCTGGTGGCTAAGATCCACTGGTGACCACTGAGAGCAGAATCATGGAACTCCCAGAGAACCCTTAATCGGTACCAGTACTAAACCGGGACAAAGAGCTTATTATCAGCCAAAGAGGGAGGAGCAAGAGACTGAGCCTCCCGAATTTCACACTCCAATTCAGAGGATACCCCAGCAACAACCACCCCGTGCTGAAGAATGGAGGAAGGAGGTTCGGGGGATGATATTGGATCAAAACTGTGAGATAAGGCATCCACCTTGACATTCTCGGAACCTGGCCAAAGGTGATAGAAAAATGAAAATGAGAAAAAAAAGCGACCACCTCGCCTGCCTAGGAGTTAACTGCTTGGCAGACTGTAAGACAGGTTCTTGTGGTCCATAATCACCGTGATCTGATGAACTTCCCCCTCCAAAAAGTGCCTCCATTCTTCAAAACCCAATTTTATGGCCAACAACTCCCGGTTACCAACATCATAATTCCTCTCCGCAGAAGAACACTTCCTGGAGAAAAAGGCACATGGTCTTAAATTGGTAAAAGTAACGGGTCCCTGAGACAACACCGCCCCCACTCCCACCTCCGATGTGTCCACCTCTAATGAACGGTTCTGACGGATCGGGCTGAACCAATACAGGAGCAGACATAAAACACTTCTTTAATGTAGAAAATGCTTCAACCGCCAAGGGTGACCAGACTTTGAGATCAGCCACTTTGCGAGTGAGATCGGTGAGTGGCTTGACCACCTGAGAAAACCCCATGATGAATTTTTGATAATAATTGGTGAAACCCAGAAAACGCTGCAGACTCTTGAGGTCTCTGGGTTGCATCCAATCAACAATGGCCTGTACCTTCCCAGGATCCATCTGCAACCCATTGGCATAAAGGATGATCCCCAGAAAAGAAAGCTCCTGGACACCAAACAAACATTTCTTTGGTTTAGCGAACAGAAAATTTCCCCGTAACCTATGAAAAACAGCATTTAAATGACCAATGTGGAATTTCTTGTCAGGCAAGAAAACAAGGATATCATCCAGGTATACAACCATAAAGTACCTGATAAAATCAGAAAAAACATCATTCTTGAAGTTCTGAAACACTGCGGGTGTATTCGTGAGACCGAAGGGCATGACCACATTTTCAAACAGACCCTTGGAGGTGAGAAATACTGTTATCCACTCATCCCTTTCCCGAATGCGGGTAATGATTATATGCTCCCCTGAGATCGAGTTTGGAAAACCACTTAGCTCCAGGCAATTGGTTATAAAGATCTGGAATGAGTGGGAGAGGTTAGGTATTTCTCACCATAATTTTATTTTGATCCCAGAAATTGAGGCCTGGGCGTAAACACCATCTTTTTTCTTAACAACAAAAAAGAATCCAGCTGCCACAGGTGAAACAGAAGGACAGATGTGACCTTTGCGTAGACCATCAGAGATATAGTTTTTCATGGCGGTACGTTCTGGGCAAATGAGCTTTGGGCAATTTAGAACCTGGAATAAGATTAATTGTACAATCATACGGACGATGCGGTGGCAAGACCTCAACTTCTTGATTGGAGAACACATGCCCAAAATCCTTCACGTACACCGGAATACCCTCCAGATTAATAGCAGACACAAAAACAGCAGAAAGACAACCATTGGAACAATTACGACCACATTTAACAATATTACGAGATCCCCAGTCTATAACAGGATTATGCCTCTGTAACCAGGGGAACCCCAACACCTGTCCCGCAGGAAGATTATTCATAACATAATAAGAGATTTGTTCCTGGTGCAAAGAACCCACCTTGAGGAGGAACTTTTCAGAGACAAACTTAATAACATTTTGAGCCAAGGTATCTTATCAATGGCAATGATATGGATGGGAGTCTCTAGCCTAACTGTCCGTAACTTTAACTTGGACATCAGACTAGAGTCAATGAAGTTCATGGAAGATCCACAGTCCACAAAAGCTGAAGTGGATACGTAACCACCTCCATAACACAGTTCTACCTCTAACAAAACTCTTTGAAATGATGAAAATGGTACCTGAGAGTCTGGATAACCTCCTCGATAATCACCCAGACTCAGAAGCTTGTTAATCGATGGACAAGAGGGGCAGTCCTTCTTCCAATGTCCCGAATCTCCACAATAAAAACATAATTTTCCATCATGTCATCGCTTCCTCTCCTTTTTCTTGGAGTTGGTGGCCCCCACCTCCATAGGTTCAGATGGTGGCAAAACAACAGGATTAGCAGGGAGCAACGGAACCTCTCACTGTGTAACACCTCTTTCCCACAGCCTCCGATCCATACGGATAACCTGAGTCATAGCCTCCTCCAATGAGCTGGGTGGTTGACTGAGAGCCAGAGCGTCCTTCAGGTGATCCGCCAGTCCTCTCCTGAACTGACATCTCATCGCAGATTCATCCTAGGACACCTCAGTGGACCGTTGACGGAACTCGGAACTATACCATTCAGCCGATAGCTTACGCTGAAAGAGATTCATGATTGTGTCCTCTGCCACTCTGAACCGGTCAGGCTTGTCAAAAATAAGTCCTAAGGCCTCAAAGAACTTATCAACAGACATATGTTCAGGGGCAGTAGCAGGTAAAGAGAAAGCCCTCGATTGAGGTCCCTCCTGAAGTCAACAAATGATTATCCCTGAAAAGATCTTACTGTGTCAGAAAGCTCTCTTTGCAGGTGGTTTTGAGATGTAGCCAAGGCCCTATGTTCCACAGACAGATCCTGCACCATTTGTGTCAAACTAACCATTTGATCCACCAAGGTATGGAGTGGATCTATAGAAAGCAGAGCAGAGAAATAAAATCTGTTTCTGGTCAGTTATAATGTCATGCTGCAGGTAAGTGCAGGCTTCACTAGATGGCAGTAGAGAGGAAGCAGCTCTGCACCTAAACAGCTTACCTGCAGTGCAACAGTGAGGCTACCAAAGGTGGCAGCAGAATAGTCAAAACAAGCTGGGTCAAATCCTAGACTGTAGCACAGTACCAAAGGAATAAGCAAACTCGCAGTCAGAGACAAGCCAGGGGGTCAGTAGCAGTCAGGAGAGGATAAGCCAAAAGACAAAGGAGAGAAACAGGTCAGGATACACGCCAAGTCAAACCAGGGAGTCTGCACACTAAAGGGAAACACTGAGTCAAGACGGGAACATGGGAAAACAGAAACACGGGTTCAGACAGCAAACGCAGCAGGACAAATCGGAGCAATCAGAGTCAGCTACAGCAGCACTAGGCAGAGACTATAACTGACATGATCTGCAAGACACAGTGGGGCTAAATAGCAAACCTGAAACCAGACTGAGGCTGAGAAAAGTTAACCCCTGACATGATCAGACCGGGAAAAGGGAAGACAGGACTCAAAATCAAGTGTAGATCATGACACTTATAGTACGTGTTGATAATCACCACTCAAGCGTTTATTTTTTTCAGCGCCAGAGTGGCGTTTTAAATGTAATCCCTCTGTCCCCAGTCATATACTCACCTTCTGGCGGGCTTCACATCTTACCGACACCGCTCAGATCCCACAGCGCCATCTTGTGACAGTAGTTCTGACTGTCTGAAGTCATAAGCTATGTCAGGACAATTACACAATTGATAGACGATTAACGGATGAGGCTGCGGCTGTTTACACTAAGGACTGTTATTGGGAAACTAACAGTGAGTGTATGGTATATACAAATCTAATTCCCATGGGTGGTATTTTTGTATATACCACCCATGGGAATTTTTTTTGTAGCTCCATGATAACCCAAGAACTACTCACCACCACCACCAGTAATTTTTATACAGCCTAGTTCTGTTAGTGCAGTGTTCCCTGTCATGGTTCCCAATGGCAGGGGAACGTCAAAACACAAAAATAACGGACAAGCTCTGGGTGATGGAATCTCGAGCTGACCGTGAGCTAAATCTACCACACAACTAATAGCAGCCAGGGAGCATACCTACGATTATCCCTAGATGCCACGCGCCAGCCGGAGGACTAACTACTCCTGGAAGAGGAAGAAACAGACCTGGCTTACCTCTAGTGAAATACCCCAAAGATGATAGAAGCCCCCCACATATAATAACGGTGAGTTCAGAGGAAACTACATACACAGTATGAAAGTAGATTTAGCAAAGAGAGGTCCACTTACTAGATAGCAGAAGGATACAAAAGAGGACTTCACGGTCAACTGAAAACCCTTTAAAAAAAAACCATCCTGAAATTACTTTAAGACTCCTGTGTCAACTCATGACACAGGAGTGGCAATTTCAGCCCACAAGAGCTTCCAGCTACAGAGAATAACAAAACTGCAAACAGGACAAAGATACAAAAACAAAAGGACAAAAGTCCACTTAGCTGATCAGCAGACTAGTAGCAGGAACATGCAACCGAAGGCTCTGGTTACAATGATGACCGGCAAGGAAATGACTGGAGAGCAAGGCTAAATAGGAAACTCCCAAACACTGATGGGAGCAGGTGAACTGAGACCGCAAAGCACACACAAGTCATCAGTACCACCAGCAACCACCAGGGGAGCCCAAAAGCGGATTCACAACAGTACCCCCCCTTAAGGAGGGGGCACCGAACCCTCACGAGAACCACCAGGGCGATCTGGATGAGCCCTATGAAAGGCACGAACCAAATCCGAGGCATGAACATCAGAGGCAGTTACCCAAGAATTATCTTCTTGACCATAGCCCTTCCATTTAACCAGATATTGAAGTCTCCGTCTGGAAATACGGGAGTCCAGGATCTTCTCTACAACGTACTCCAATTCACCCTCAACCAGCACAGGAGCAGGAGGTTCAGTAGAAGGAACCACCGGTACCTCATACCTCCGCAACAACGACCGATGGAATACATTATGGATAGCGAAAGATGCCGGGAGGTCCAAACGAAAGGACACAGGGTTAAGAATCTCCAAAATCCTATAAGGACCGATGAACCGAGGCTTAAACTTAGGAGAAGAAACCCTCATAGGGACAAAACGGGAAGACAACCACACCAAGTCCCCAACACGAAGGCGAGGACCAACACGACGACGGCGGTTAGCAAACTGCTGAGTCCTCTCCTGGGACAACTTCAAATTGTCCACCACTTGTCCCCAAATCCGATGCAACCGATCCACCACAGCATCCACTCCCGGACAATCCGAAGATTCCACCTGACCAGATGAAAAACGAGGGTGAAACCCTGAATTGCAAAAGAAAGGGGAAACCAAAGTGGCAGAACTAGCCTGATTATTAAGAGCAAATTCTGCCAACGGCAAAAAGGCGACCCAGTCATCCTGATCCGCAGACACAAAACACCTCAAATAAGTCTCAAAAGTTTGATTAGTTCGCTCCATCTGGCCATTAGTCTGAGGATGGAATGCAGACGAAAAAGACAAATCAATGCCCAACCTGGCACAGAATGCCCGCCAAAGTCTAGACACAAACTGGGTTCCCCTGTCAGAAACGATGTTTTCCGGAATACCATGCAAGCGAACCACATTTTGAAAAAAAAGAGGGACCAATTCAGATGAGGAAGGCAACTTAGGCAAAGGTACCAAATGAACCATTTTAGAAAAACGGTCACACACCACCCAGATGACAGACATTTTCTGAGAAACAGGGAGATCAGAAATAAAGTCCATAGAGATGTGCGTCCAAGGCCTCTTCGGGATAGGCAAGGGCAACAATAACCCACTAGCCCTAGAACAACAAGGCTAAGCCCGAGCACAAACATCACAAGACTGCACAAAAACACGCACATCTCGAGACAGGGAAGGCCACCAGAAGGACCTAGCCACCAAATCTCTGGTACCAAAAATTCCAGGATGGCCTGCCAGCGTAGAAGAATGAACTTCCGAGATGACTCTACTGGTCCAATCATCAGGAACAAACAGTCTACCAGGCGGACAACGATCAGGTCTATCCGCCTGAAATTCTTGCAAAGCACGTCGCAGGTCTGGGGAGACAGCAGACAAAACCACCCCATCCTTAAGGATACCAGCAGGTTCAGAATCCCCAGGAGAGTCAGGCTCAAAACTCCTAGAAAGAGCATCTGCCTTCACATTTTTAGAACCCGGTAGGTATGAGACCACAAAATTAAACCGAGAGAAAAACAACGACCAGCGTGCCTGTCTAGGATTCAGGCGCCTGGCCGACTCTAGATAAATCAGATTCTTGTGATCAGTCAAAACCACCACCTGATGTCTGGCACCCTCAAGCCAATGATGCCACTCCTCAAACGCCCACTTCATGGCCAAAAGCTCCCGATTACCAACATCATAGTTCCGCTCGGCGGCCGAAAATTTTCGAGAAAAGAACGCACAAGGTCTCATCACTAGTGTTGAGCATTCCGATACTGCAAGTATCGGGTATCGGCCGATACTTGCTGTATCGGAATTTCCGATACCGAGATCCGATACTTTTGTGGTATCGGGTATCGCAACAACATTAATGTAATAATGTGTAAAAAAGAGAATTAAAATAAAAAATATCGCTATACTCACCTGTCCGACGCAGCCGGGACCTCAGCGAGGGAACCGGCATCGTTGTTTGTTTAAATTTCGCGCTTTTACTTGGTTACGTGAAGTCCCGGCTTGTGATTGGTCAGGGCGGCCATGTTGCCGGGACGCGGACCAATCACAGCAAGCCGTGACGAAATTACGTCACGGCTTGCTGTGATTGGTCCGCGTCCCGGCAACATGGCCGCCATTAACCAATCACAAGCCGTGACGTCACGGGAGGCTGGACATGCGCGTATTTTGAAAAGCGCGCGTGTCCAGCCTCCAGTGACGTCCCGGCAACATGGCCGCCATTAACCAATCACAAGCCGGGACGTCACTGGAGGCTGGACACGCGCGCTTTTCAAAATACGCGCATGTCCAGCCTCCCGTGACGTCACGGCTTGTGATTGGTTAATGGCGGCCATGTTGCCGGGACGCGGACCAATCACAGCAAGCCGTGACGTAATTTCGTCACGGCTTGCTGTGATTGGTCCGCGTCCCGGCAACATGGCCGCCCTGACCAATCACAAGCCGGGACCTCACGTAACCAAGTAAAAGCGCGAATTTTAAACAAACAACGCTGCCGGTTCCCTCGCTGAGGTCCCGGCTGCGTCGGACAGGTGAGTATAGCGATATTTTTTATTTTAATTCTTTCTTTTACACATTAATATGGTTCCCAGGGCCTGAAGGAGAGTTTCCTCTCCTTCAGACCCTGGGAACCATCAGGAATACCGTCCGATACCTGAGTCCCATAGACTTGTATTGGTATCGGGTATCGGTATCGGATTGGATCCGATACTTTGCCGGTATCGGCCGATACTTTCCGATACCGATACTTTCAAGTATCGGACGGTATCGCTCAACACTACTCATCACAGAGCAGTCGGAACTTTTCTGCGATAAAACCGCCCCTGCTCCGATCTCGGAAGCATCGACCTCAACCTGAAAGGGAAGAGAAACATCAGGCTGGCGCAACACAGGGGCAGACGAAAAGCAGCGCTTAAGCTCCCGAAAGGCCTCCACAGCAGCAGGGGACCAATCGGCAACATCAGCACCCCTTTTAGTCAAATCAGTCAAAGGCTTAGCAACGCCAGAAAACCCAGTTATAAATCGACGATAAAAATTAGCAAAGCCCAAGAATTTCTGAAGACTCTTACGAGAAGTAGGCTGCGCCCAGTCACAAATAGCCCGAACCTTGACAGGGTCCATCTCAATAGAAGAAGGGGAAAAAATGTACCCCAAAAAAGAAATTTTTTGAACCCCAAAAACACACTTTGAACCCTTTACACACAAAGAACTAGCCCGCAAAACCTGAAAAACCCTCCTGACCTGTTGAACATGAGACTCCCAGTCATCAGAAAAAATCAAAATATCATCCAAATACACAATTATAAATTTATCCAAATATTCACGGAAAATATGATGCATAAAGGACTGAAAGACTGAAGGTGCATTAGAAAGGCCGAAAGGCATTACTAAATACTCAAAATGGCCCTCAGGTGTATTAAATGCGGTTTTCCACTCATCCCCCTGCTTAATTCGCACTAAATTATACGCCCCACGAAGATCAATCTTAGAGAACCACTTAGCCCCCCTTATGCGAGCAAACAAATCAGTCAGCAAGGGCAACGGATACTGATATTTGACTGTAATTTTATTCAGGAGTCGATAATCAATACAAGGCCTCAGAGAGCCATCTTTTTTAGACACAAAGAAAAAACCGGCTCCTAAAGGAGATGAAGAAGGACGAATATGTCCCTTTTCCAGGGACTCCTTGATATACTCTCGCATAGCAGTATGTTCAGGTACAGATAAATTAAACAAACGACCCTTTGGAAATTTACTGCCAGGAATCAGATCTATGGCGCAATCACAATCTCTGTGGGGAGGGAGTGAACCAATTTTAGGCTCCTCAAAAACATCACGATAATCAGACAAAAATGCCGGAATCTCAGAGGGAGTAGATGACGAAATGGAAACCAAAGGTACATCCCCATGAGCCCCCCGACATCCCCAGCTTATCACAGACATTGTTTTCCAGTCAAGGACTGGGTTATGAGATTGTAACCATGGTAATCCAAGCACTAAAACATCATGTAAATTGTACAACACAAGGAAGCGAATCACCTCCTGATGGTCTGGAGTCATACGCATAGTCACTTGCGTCCAGAACTGTGGTTTATTACAAGCCAAAGGTGTAGAATCAATACCCTTCAGAGGTATAGGGACTTCCAGAGGCTCTAAATCAAACCCACAGCGCCTGGCAAAGGACCAATCCATAAGACTCAGGGCGGCGCCAGAGTCCACATAGGCATCCACGGTAATAACTGATAATGAACAAATCAAGGTTACAGACAGAATAAATTTAGACTGTAAAGTGCCAATTGAAATAGACTTGTCAACCTTCTTTGTGCGTTTAGAGCATGCTGATATAACATGAGCAGAATCACCACAATAGAAGCATAACCCATTTTTACGCCTATAATTCTGCCGCTCGCTTCTGGACAGAGTTCTGTCACATTGCATATTCTCTGGCATCTTTTCAGAAGATACCGCCAAATGGTGCACAGGCTTGCGCTCCCGCAAACGCCGAGCAATCTGAATAGCCATTGTCATGGACTCATTCAGACCTGTAGGCGCAGGGAACCCGACCATAACATCTTTAACGGCATCAGAGAGGCCCTCTCTGAAATTTGCCGCTAGGGCGCACTCATTCCACTGAGTAAGCACAGACCATCTACGAAATTTTTGGCAGTATATCTCAGCTTCATCTTGCCCTTGAGATAGGGCTATCAAAGCTTTTTCAGCTTGAATCTCCAAATTAGGTTCCTCATAAAGCAACCCTAAAGCCAGAAAAAACGCATCCACATTGAGCAACGCAGGATCCCCTGGTGTCAATGAAAATGCCCAATTTTGAGGGTCACCTCGCAGCAAAGAAATTACAATCTTAACCTGCTGGACAGGATCTCCAGAGGAGTGAGGTCTGAGAGAAAGGAATAATTTACAATTATATTTGAAATTCAGAAACCGAGATCTATCTCCGGAAAACACCTCTGGTGTAGGAATTTTAGGTTCAGACATAGGAGTATGTATAACAAAATCTTGTAAATTTTGAACCTTAGTAGCAAGATTATTTAAACCTGCAGCCAAACTCTGAGGATCCATCTTTAAACAGGTGAGATCAGAGCCATTCAAGAATTAGAAGGAGAGAAAGGCAAAGGCTGTAATTAGAGCTGAAATACAACTGATCCAACTATGGAGCAAGCATAGGGGAGAAAAAAAAAAAAAATCTGCAGACTTCTTTTTCTCTCCTTTCTTCTGCCAATAACTTTAACACATGGCCGGTCATACTGTCATGGTTCCCAATGGCAGGGGAACGTCAAAACACAAAAATAACGGACGAGCTCTGGGTGATGGAATCTCGAGCTGACCGTGAGCTAAATCTACCACACAACTAATAGCAGCCAGGGAGCATACCTACGATTATTCCTAGATGCCACGCGCCAGCCGGAGGACTAACTACTCCTGGAAGAGGAAGAAACAGACCTGGCTTACCTCTAGTGAAATACCCCAAAGATGATAGAAGCCCCCCACATATAATAACGGTGAGTTCAGAGGAAACTACATACACAGTATGAAAGTAGATTTAGCAAAGAGAGGTCCACTTACTAGATAGCAGAAGGATACAAAAGAGGACTTCACGGTCAACTGAAAACCCTTTAAAAAAAAAACCATCCTGAAATTACTTTAAGACTCCTGTGTCAACTCATGACACAGGAGTGGCAATTTCAGCCCACAAGAGCTTCCAGCTACAGAGAATAACAAAACTGCAAACTGGACAAAGATACAAAAACAAAAGGACAAAAGTCCACTTAGCTGATCAGCAGACTAGTAGCAGGAACATGCAACCGAAGGCTCTGGTTACAATGATGACCGGCAAGGAAATGACTGGAGAGCAAGGCTAAATAGGAAACTCCCAAACACTGATGGGAGCAGGTGAACTGAGACCGCAAAGCACACACAAGTCATCAGTACCACCAGCAACCACCAGGGGAGCCCAAAAGCGGATTCACAACAGTTCCCCAACTCCAGTCCCCAAGATCCACTAACAGGTCATGTTTTCAGGATTTCCTTAGTATTTCACAGGTGATGGAATTCCTGCCTGTGCAGGTGATGCAATTATCACTTGGGCAATGCTAAGGAAATCCTGAAAACATGACCTGTTGGTGGCTCTTGAGGACCGGAGTTGGGGAACACTGTGTTAGCTTATAGCTAGAAGGTGCGGTTTACAGAACAAGATACAAAACTATTACATTTTATATTTAATCCAGAACAATAGGCAATGTTTACGAAATATATACAAACGATTTTACAAAGGAAACAAAGCAATACAGCATATATAATTGCATGAAATAAAAATGGATTAACAGAGAACTTACTAAGCTAGACATGGAGATGGCTCAAGTAACAGATTGAAGCAATCCAATTGAAAACATCTGTTTAACGGGAACAAGCCTGATATGTTTGTTCCTCAGCATTGAACACAGATCTTAATTTGCCTTGACCTTTTACCTGCACCTGAGTTACACCCCTTCCTGTTGTAAGCCAGGTTGTGTGATGATCTCAGCCCTTCATCAAGATTTTATGAAATTCCCAACATTAACAATATCTTTCCTCCTCATGATCGCAGACGTTTGAGATTGTTGCCATATTTTTTATCAGGATTTTACCATTACCCAGGCAACAAACATGACATGGCTGTTGTCAGAGATCCGGCCACTATTGACTTGGGGCTTATAGGCAGGGGTTACAGTTATTAAAAAATGTCCATCTTCTTCCAATGATTAGTCCTGAAATTGAAGATGTATGTCCCATCAATATTAGGCTACGTTCACATTTGCGGTGTGCGCCGCAGCGTCGCCGCCGCAACGCACAGCGCAAATGTGAACACATGCACAACGCTGCTTTTTGCGCCGCATGCGTCCTTTTTTCCATTGATTTTGGACGCAGCAAAAATGCAACTTGCTGCGTCCTCTGCGCCCCGACGCGGGCGCCGCAGGGACGCATGCGGCGCAAAAAGCAAGTGCACCGCATGTCCATGTGCCCCCATGTTAAATATAGGGGCGCATGATGCATGCGGCGCCGCTGCGGCGCCCGACGCTGCGGCGCTAGCCGCAAATGTGAACGTAGCCTACGATCTATAGAGAGCCCGATATTCTTACATTTTTACCGATGCCGCTGTGTTTGGTGTAAATGTATACCATTTCCCTTGACGTGAATTGTTTTGTTCCCATTTTGTAACATTTTTTTTAATATATTTTTTATAAACCCTGCCTACCTTTCTGGATTAAATATATACAATTTAATACCTGTATTCCTCTTGCTCTGTAAACAGCTCTGTAAAATGCTACCTGTAACGCGTGTCCAATCAACCTGTATAAATGATTGGTGATGGCAGCTAGTATTTCCTTTTGTTATTGTGGAGTTGCCACAATATTGTGGAGTTGCCTCGTCCTGCACTGATCAGTCAGTTGTGTAACTGTCATGACCATTGGAGGCAGCAGAGTTGGGTCCACCTGTATGGCTGGTGGATTGTATTATTGCGTTCCTACCTCTGAAGACACCAATTGCTTGGTTTTGTAGTGTAAACTATGTCCTGCTTTTTTATATATATTATGTAGTTATGTGATATTATGTGAATTGCAATGCATTGTAATATAGAGTGCAATAAGATAATGTATATTGTAGTAGTGTTCAGCATAGGATAGCGCAGGATAAGACATAGTATAGGGTTTAGCACATAACATAGGCAGGTTAAGGTAATTGACAGTAGTTGTATAGTGACATTAGTGTAAAGCAAGAGTTAATATATTCGAGACTAGCCCAGAGTGGGAGGGACTAGGTAGGAAGGTAGTGGAGAACTTTATGATAGTTAGTTAGATAGGGCCATGGTCAAGTTTGTGTAGGAAGCAAGAGCTGTACACCAAGGAAAGTACATGGTGGTCTGAGAAATACGTGACTTTACTATTATTCCCTGGGCAAATTTACTATTGCAAGCACTCTAAAGGGAACCTGTCAGCAGATTTTGCCACTATAAGATGCGGTCACTGCCTTTTAGGGCTTATCTACAGCATTCTAAAATGCTGTAAATAAGCCCCCGGTCTGACCTGTAAGTGAAGAAAAATAAGTTATATTATACGCACCCGGAGGGCGGTCCGGTCTGATGGGTGTCACAGGTCTGGGTCCAGTGCCGCCCATCTCCTTGTGACGCCTCCCTCCTGCTTCTTCATCGTTGAGGGCAGAGTAAAGTACTGCAGTGTGCAAGCGCTGGGCCTCTCTGACCTCTCCTCTCTGTCAATCCCTTCACTGTCTCCCCATTACCTAGAGACTCCAGTTCAAAACCCTAACCATCGTATACAAAGCCATCCACAACCTCTTTCCTCCATACATCTGTGACAACGTCTCCCGGTACCTACCAGAATGCAACGATCCTCACAAGATCTCCTTGTTGACTCCCCTCTTATCTATTCTTCTAACAATCACATGCAAGATTTCTCTCGTGCATCCCCCCTCCTCTGGAACTCTCTACCCCAACATATCAGACTCTTGCCTACTGTGGAAACCTTCAAAAGGAACCTGAAGACCTACCTCTTACGACAAGCCTACAATCTGCAGTAACCACCAATCCACCAAACTGCTACATAACCAGCTCTGCCCTCACCTGTATCCTCACTCATCCCTTGTATATTGTGAGCCCTCGCGGGCAGGGTCGTCTTTCCTCCTGTACCAGTCGCGACTAGTATTGATTAAGATTATTGTACCTATATTTTATTATGTATACCCCTCCTCAAATGTAAATGTAAAGTGCCATGGGATAAATAGCGCCATAATAATAAATAATAGTAAATAAGAAATAAATAAAATGCATTCATGACGCTTAAGAAAAGTTAAGGTGCATTTTACATTAGCCAATTTGTGGCATTAAATAATTGTTCAGAGCGCACTGTTAATGTCAATATGAGAAGCAAGCACACCATCACTGCCTGACACTGCATACAGCTTTTTTTCTGTAAAAACTATTGTGCTGTCTTGCTTCTGCTTTTAGTGCATTATGAATATGGAAAAAAAATTGTAATTCTAGTTAAAAATGTAGCAGGGCAGATGCCAGCTCCACCATATTATTGATTAATCACACCGAGTCTGGCAGTGCTGTTAGCACCTCTCCTATCTCTCTCTCTCGCCTCTCAATTGAACCTTTGCATTATTCACAGCCTAGTACTTTTATCTTCTTCAGTACTGTAGTTAACTATATGACCTTGCGCTGGCGTTTACTCCGGAGGACAGAGAATGAACTTCAATCCAATATTGCGGTCAGCATGCAGCCAGCGGGTAAGGAAAGGGTGAATCAGACACCCGAAAACCCCACCCATATGACCCAAAAATGGTCTGGACAAATTCAGGTGACAGGTTCCCTTTAAGTACTCAGGAAAGCATATGCATAGAAGTCCTGTTACACAATGTGACTTCTTCACACACTAGAGGGAAAAAGGAAGGGATTAGAATGAACAGCCCACCACCTGATAAATTTGTGAGAGCTGCTCATTAGAGACACAGACACAAGTACAGGTCAGTATGTGCAAACTTTACAAATAATCATCTACATGTTTTATGTTACCAACAGCAGGTTGTAAATCATGTCACGCCTATAGGTATGATGCAGAAATACATGTATTGTCAAATTATTTATTGTGACAGTGGTGAGATCTGTGAGCTTGTGTGCTCTTTTATAATATTATAATATGGCAGGAGCCAAAGTACTTACGTCCAGGGAAGCTCACAGAATATAAATTGTATTGCTTAAAGTAACATTTCTGGTTGATTAACATCACCACATGTTGGTTGCTTTTACACATGACATTTGTTATGGTCAAAAGTTGACTTGGTGTCATACTGATAACGCAGGGTTAAATGAGATGTGAGAGTAGGTTACATCATTTTGCTTATCTATTAATACATTCACTTAAAAAAAGACAGTCATATGGTTTGTTTCAATCAGATAAAGTTTAAGGCCATGGAAAAAAAGAACCTCAAGTACAAGTACAATCTTGAAAAAGCATTTGCCTGTTTTTGTACAAATTTTTTAATGATAGAATAAATTCATTTAGCAAATATGTGATTGTAATTGCCTTTACAGTGAGAGCCACCAGAGTGTCAGGAAATGAGTAGTAATTAACTTATAGGGGTATTCCAATCTCAGTTATTATAGCATAACCAGAAGAAATGATGCTGCTTTCCACCATTTCACTAACAAAATTCTAACCTTTGGCAGAAACATCTATTCAGATTCCTATTATGTAGCTTTAGAGCAGGGGTGGGGAACCTCTTTCCAGCCGGGGGCCATTTGGAAATTTCTACCATCATTAGGGGGCCACACAAAAATAATCACCTTGAAAATCACCCCGGTATATTTAGTCAAACAATTAATTACGGTAACTCACCCTTAATGTGACGGCTGGAGCTGCTTCTCTTTGGTGCAGCTGTGATGTTAGGTGATACTGATCATGTTGCTTCTCACAGCTGCTTTTCCAGGTTTGTGTTGGCCAGGAGAGCAGTCAACTCTTTGTCACAATAAGTTTTGTAAATCATATACATCACATAGGAGACGCTGGGACTACTGTATATACATCAGACGCTGAGACATCTGTATATACACCACATAGGAGATGCTGGGACAGCTGTATATACATCACACAGGAGACGCTGAGACTGCTGTATCTATATCACATAGAGGACGCTGAGACAGCTGTATATACATCACATAGGAGACACAGGGACTGTTGTATATACATCACATAGGACACACAGGGACTGCTTTATATACATCACACAGGAGATGCAGGGACTGCTGTATGTACATCACAGGAGATGCTGGGACTGCTGTATATACATCACATAGGAGATACAGGGACTGTTGTATATGCATCACATAGGACACACAGGGACTGCTGTACATACATCACACAGGAGACACTGGGACTGCTGCATATACATTACACAGGATATGCTGGAACTGCTGTATATACATCACATAGGAGACGCTGGGACAGGTGTATATACATCACACAGGAAACGCTGGGACTGCTGTATATACATCACATTGAAGAAGCTGGGACTGCTGTACATACATAACATAGGAAACATTGAGACTGCTATATATACATCACAGGAGATCCTGGGGTCATATAAATTACAGGAGGGCATAGACATCACAGGAGATGCTGGGACATATTCATCACTGAGGGGTGTGATGCAGTGACCCCTGTAACAGGTAGGGGGCGCTGCATGGTCTCCCCAGTATACGCACAGATGTGTATTGAGGCCATAGGAATGCATGGTAATCGCAGGCATGACTGTGGTGATGTGATAAAGTCCGGCAGTATTGTGAGTGGCCGATATGTGTGTCAAAGAGGAGGATACTATGTGCTGTCAGCCTGAAATAAGTTGGTTCCGGGACCTATTGTCCCACAAGTATTTGGTATGTTTATAATGGGAGGCTGGCAGGGCTAGTTATGTGAGATGGGGGGATAAACTAGCCACACACACATACTCACATAGGGGAGTGGTTAAGGTATATAATGTGACCAGGGTGTGGGTCACATGTTCCTGTGTGGTCTGAGTGAGAGGACCTGAATGATCCATGTGCAAGGTCCTGGTAGATACCTCGGTGTTGGGTGTGCTAAGCCCTGAAGAGCATGTTGTGGGTCTTGGCTACTGGTGGCATGGGTATTGGACAGTCCCAGCCGGGGATGGACGTCCTGAACAGTACCCGGACAGGCCACCTGTGTGACCCTGAGTAACCTGGGTGTTGGGAGGTCCTGGGAGTAGGACCGGATCCTTGAACAGCACGGGGTGAGGACAGGGATCTACAGAGCCAGTAACAGGCACAGTCCTGTGTGGTACTGCCAGTGGAAAGCCTGCAACGCTGACAAGCAGGTAATACCAGACTGTGTGTTTGGCTCCAGAGTGAGCCTGAATATTGGACTTCACCAATATTGGTATCGCAGTTCGAGAACAACTCCAAAATAAAATAGAGAGCCTGCAGGAGAAGCTGTCCAATTCGACTGCTATCACCCGACAACTAGAGGATAAAGCTGACAAGCTGACCAAGGAAATGTGCACGTGGAAAGAGCAAGCCGACAGCTTTTGCAAGGTAGAGGCACACGTACAAAGCTTGGAAAAAGAGAGTGAAAAGGTCTGTCAACAGCTGGCAAAGGAAAGTTTGAAGGTGGGGAGTATGGAAGTCGCCAAATTCGCGCAGCTTGATCAGGTGCGTTACCTGGAGTCCGAGCTCTCAGCAGTCAAGGCCTGGCTTGTAGCGAAGGAAGCACAGGGGTTCCAGGAACTCGCTAAAGGATTATTTCGTGAGAAGGAAAAAGTGGCAGATTTACAGGCCGAACTAAAAACACTAAAAGGGCATGTTGAACAAGAAAAGGCCCTGAGACAAATGGCGGAGCACAGGTTGGATGAGCTGGAGAAGGACGTCTCTGAGCTCATAGGTCACCTGACAGCATGGCACAGTGCGAATAAGGCCTTAGGCGAAAATGTGGTAGTGCTCCGAGAGGCAGCAAGAGGTCTTCTGCCAGAGAAGAAGTTACAGGTCAGAGACGTACAGCAGCCATCCCCGAGTGATAACAAGGTGGAGCTGCCGATGCCCATCTTGGCAAAGGATGTTGAGAAGTGTAAAACTGAGGAAGAGCTCACGCTAAAGGCAGAACAAGACAGTCACCCGGTCGTGACAGATGTCTTGATGGAAGTTTCGGAGGTAAACCAGGAGCCATCTGTCCGTGAAGAAAATGAGACCTCGTTCTTCAAGTGCGTGGTGAAGACATCCGAGGACGTGCGGGGTGCATGTGCCAGTGAGGGTGCGCATGAGGCTTTTAAAAAGGCAGTGGAAGCATGTAGTGTGCACTGGGCACCAGAGACAGAACAGTTGGTGATACTGTCGACTAAGGAAGTCACAGTGAAGCGGGTGGCTATCCTGAGGGATATGCACCTACAATGTCTGCACACGAAACAGATGATCCTGTTGAGAAATTAGGAAGCTGCTCGACGTCTGGAGCTTGCGAGAGAAGCTCAAAATCGGCTAGGCTTTGTGGAAGAAGTCATCCTGGTACCTGGAAGTTTGGTGGGGAAAATCGTCGGAAGACTTGGGAGAGTGATGCAGGAGATAGTGAATAAATCCGGTGTGAAGAGACTGAGGATTCCGGCTGATGACGAGGCCCAGGATGTGGGTGAGAATGGGAGAGAATATCCGGATGCTCCTGGGGTATCGCGTGGCGTACTTAAAAGAAATTGGGCAGCTAAGACATGAGAGGGAGCAGATCAATAAAGAGCTGCAGAAAATGAGAAACAGATGGCCACCAGCATCATCTTATGGGACAGAGAGGCGAAGAGGTTCGTTAAGGGCTGAAGGTCCTCAAGATGAAGCTAACAGTGGACATAAAGACCATGGAAGAAATGGCCAGCAGAGAGGTTACAGAAAGAGGCCTGATGAAAGAGATAAAAGTAGTGTCGTCTCAGTTAGCTCAGGGCTGAGTGACTTAGGTGGGAGACCCGGTAGCGAACGTGTTGACAAAGAGTCAGTCCAGACAGGTCATATGGGTGCAAGGGAATTACAATGCCAGATTGACCATGATGCCCAAACCCGACTGAGAGGGCCCTCTCGACTGGTAGGGCAAGGTGACTTGGGTACCCGGTCTCGAGGCCCTTGGGTTAACACAAATGTTCAACCCCACAAGTTTGAACAGAGGGGGAAATATGTGATGCAGTGACCCCTGTAACAGGTAGGGGGCGCTGCATGGACTCCCCAGTATACGCATGGAGGCGTATTGAGGCCATAGGAATGCATGGCAATCGCAGGCATGACTGTGGTGATGTGATAAAGTCCGGCAGTATTGTGAATGGCCGATATGTGTGTCGCAGAGGAGGATACTCTGTGCTGTCAGCCTGAAATAAGTTGGTTCTGGGACCTATAGTCCCACAAGTATTTGGTATGTTTATAATGGGAGGCTGGCAGGGCTAGTTATGTGAGATGGGCGGGACAAACTAGCCACACACACACACTCCCACCTAGGGGAGTGGTTAAGGTATATAATGTGACCAGGGTGTGGGTCACATGTTCCTGTGTGGTCTGAGTGAGGGGACCTGAATGATCCATGTGCAAGGTCCTGGTAGATACCTCGGTGTTGGGTGTGCTAAGCCCTGAAGAGCACGTTGTGGGTCTTGGCTACTGGTGGCCTGGGTATTGGACGGTCCAAGCCGGGGATGGACGTCCTGAATAGTACCCGAACAGGCCACCTGTGTGACCCTGAGTAACCTGGGTGTTGGGAGGTCCTGGGAGTAGGACCGGATCCTTGAACAGCACGAGGTGAGGACAGGGATCTGCAGAGCCAGTAACAGGTCCCGTATGGTACTGCCAGTGGAAAGCCCGAAACGCTGACAAGCAAGTAATACCAGACAGTGTGTTTGGCTCCAGAGTGAGCCTGAATATTGGACTCGATCAAGAGTGTATGGTCACAGTCCTGATGGAACAGTCACGCTGTGAACATTGTTACTTTGTTTTGCCATGCTATGAAGATTGTTGTTATGTGTTTTCTGCCACTGGGGTTTATGGAGTAATAAACCCAGTTGAACTTTTAGAAGAAAATACGGTCTTGTGTGTTAATACGCTGCCAAGCGAGTATTTCCCAACCCTCAAGTAAGTGCAATCTTACAGGGGCTATATACATCACTAGGAAGTAAAGACAGCACTGGGGGTATATATGTCCCTGGGGGGAATATACATTACTGGTGGGGTCACATACATCACTGGGGGCTACATATATCACAGGTGGGGGGATATACAGTACTTGGGGGGATATACAGCACTTTTGGGGCAAATGCAGCACTGGGGAATATAAACATCACTTGGGGGCACATACAGCCGTGGGGGCAGGGCCGGACTGGGACCAAAAAGCAGCCCTGACACAAATAAAAATTCACCAGCCCACATACGAGTGTCGTAGAATCAAATCGTAAAGCACTGACAGGTTGTGCCGACTTTTTTGCTTTATTTGTTACACCAATCAAATGTGTTATACCACTTTACATATGTAACCTGCAGTCGCCATAGGGGGAATAGATATCAGTTCAACACAGATGGCCTGCAGACTATTATCACACTGCAGAATATGCTAAAAAATACAGCACTAATCACACACATGTAACACACACTACAGATACCTCACACACATGTAACATACACACTACAGATACCACACATGTAACACACACTACAGATACCTCATACACATGTGACACACACACACTACAGATACCTCACACACATGTGACACACACACACTACAGATACCTCACACACATGTGACACACACACACTACAAATACCTCACACACATGTAACACAAACACATGTAACACATACACACTACAGATAACACACACACACACTTAAGGTACCTTCACACTAAACAACTTTCCAACGAGAACGACAACGATCCGTAACGTTGCAGCGTCCTGGATAGCGATCTCGTTGTGTTTGACACGCAGCAGCGATCTGGATCCCGCTGTGATATTGCTGGTCGGAGCTAGAAGTCCAGAACTTTATTTGGTCGTTAGATCGGCGTGTATCGTCGTGTTTGACAGCAAAAGCAACGATGCCTGCAATGTTTCTTCATGGAGCGAACTGGAGCGAACAACCAGCGAGAACGATAAGTACATCACTGGATCGCTCCTGCATCGTTCTGCTGTTGCCGGTGTCTGACGTCTCCTAGCGACCTAAACAGCGACGCTGCAGCGATCGGCTCGTTGTCTATACCGCTGCAGCGTCGCTTAATGTGATGGTACCTTTACTCCTCTGTGCTGCAGCAGAGGCTGATATACATGTGCAGCTCCTTCTGCTCACAGCAAGCACTTTCCCAGCACCTCCCCCGCTCTCTCCTTCTCTGTCGGGGCTGTGGACCAGAGCAGGAGAAGATGTGACGGTGGGGAATTGAGCTGCTTCTCTATCTGTCCCTCGGAGCACACACAGGTAGATATGGCTGACCTTGCAGCTTGAGTGCAGGCTCTCTCCCGCAGAGGCGCCCAGTGCAGGGGGACAGGAGCACTGGCCAATCAGCTCTTCTATCAATCTGATGCTCATTGGCCAGTGTTCTTCTCCAGCATGGCATGCCCCTTTTTTGAATGGCTGAATCCAGCGCAGCAAAAAAAAAAAATCAGTGTATAGAAAAATATTTGCACCCCCACATGCCCTGCCGCCTCACTAGACAGGAAGAAGTGGGCGGTCTGATGTCCAGATCACAAGCTGCAGTGGGAGGCATGGCCGGAGCAGCACAGCACAGCGTGGCCCCCATCCTGTTTCTATGTTACCTCACTGCAGCGCTAGTGATCAGGATATCAGACCGCCCACTTCCTCCTTTCTAGTACGGCGCGATCAAGTGCGCAAGGAAAGCAAATGCCGCCTGGCGTGCTGGTGCTGAAGTGAACTCTGGAACGCCCACTGACAACGCGGAGGGAGCGATATGTCTAGCGGCCCATTACAAGGACCGGCCCTTCTGGCATTTGCCAGAAATGCCCGATAGCCAGTCCGGCCCTGCATAGGGGGATATACAGAACTGGGGGAGGGGGGAGATACAGCACTGGGGGTACAGGCATCACCGGGGAGGTACATAGATCACTGGGGTGGGGGGCTCATAGATCAATGAGGGGCACATAGCTGGAGGAAACAGAGATCACAGGGGGCACAGAGATCACATGGGAGCACAAATATCACAGGGTGCAAATAACTGGGGGGCACAGATCACAGGGGGCATATAGCTGGGGGGCACAGATCACAGGGGCATTTAGCTGGGGGTGGCACAGATCACAGGGGGGCACATAGCTGAAGGACACAGATCACAGGGGGGCATATTGCTGGGGAGCACAGAGATCACAGGGGAGCATATAGCTGGGGGGGCATAGAAATCACAGGAGGCACATAGCTGGGGGGAACAGGGATCACCGGGGGACATATAGCTATGGGGCACAGAGATCATGGAGGGGGCACATAGTTGGAGGGTACAGAGATCATAGGGGGCACATAGCAGGGGAGCACATAGATCACAGAGGGCACATATCACCAGTAGAAAAGCACAGAGCTGCCAGTACAGAGATCGCTCTGGATTCAGCAGCAGCTCCTCTTTCGGGACAGGAGAGCATTAAGTGGTAACTCCGTCCACCACGGTGCTAACCCCGCCCACCCAGACAACTTCATTTTTCATGTGCAGGGCAGGCAGCGTTCTATAATGAACGCTGCGTGCCATGCACTTGGGAGTTAAAGGGCCGGCAGGATACGGCTGCCGCCCGAGCACTGGGGACTCCGTGGGCTGGAGGTTTCCCACCTCTGCTTTAGAGTATTAAGCCATATACTGTATAATAATTGGAACATGTTTTGGTACAGAAGAAAATTATAAATTTTCAGTATCTCTGGAAATAAAGTTATTATTCCAGACAAGTGATGACACTCAAAAATGAAAAATAAAACCGTTCTCTACAAGGTCACAATAGAAAATACATTGAATTAAGTGCAGCAGGCAAATTTATTCTTACATTTTTGCTTTGTTGGAACATGCTCCTGAGATATACTCATCATTATGACGTACTTTCTCCACTAATGCAGTTTTGTCATAAAGTCTCTAGTGAATCGCCTTGAAAATGACCCAGTAGAGGTGAATGAAGTTCTCCGACCAACAGGTTTCTGCTTGTAAGCACTTTGTTAATTCACCTTATCTTTTTTTAACAGGCCTACTCCTAATTCCAATACAGCTTAGACTGTAGCTTATATATAGACTGTAGCTTATATTCCAATATTTAGCTTAGACTGGTTAACAATTCTAATTAAAAATTTGGGTTGTATTGAAAACATCTCTTAAAGAGGCATTGTCCTGAAACCTAAACAATTAATCTGGATATTCTGAAAGTGCAAATCTATAAAATGTTATTTAACCAAATGTTAGTCACATTTTGAGCCGATATCCGACTAGTAACACATAATTTGGGAACTAGTGACTGTTATTGACAACAGAAAAGACAACCAGTGAGAGTATAACAATGAGTAAACCTACTGCTGCATAGATTTTTTTTCATAAACATTGTAAACTCCATGTTGTCATAACATGAGCAACACAGGATTTTCTTTGTCCTGTACCACATTATTCACAGTGCCTTTAACTATGTGTAAGTACAAAAGAGGGTGTTGTGGTTTCCTACAGTCTGACATACTATTTAAAGCCTCTAGTGGCAGAGTTTACAGGTTTCCTAGGCACTGACTTGAAGTAACCCAATAAATACTGAATCTTTTTGTGCTGAATGTCATGAAAAGGTTTATTTATACAAAAAAGGTTCAGGTAATACCATAATCTATATTTTAAGGGATTTCAAAACATAATATGAATGCTTAAACAAAGAATAGAAGTATAGAACAACAATAGTACAGTAGCACAGTCTGCATTCCCCAGGAGACGAAAAGCAAATATTTAGTGAGCACTTTCCACTTTCCTAAAAGTTTTATAAAGTGGTTTACCCTTCAGTAGATTTGGAAAAATATGTGAGAATATTCACAAGATTAGGAACTGATGTCTTACAGACAGTGTATTTAACTCAGTGTCACGCCAGTGACTAACACGGGTAGTAAGCACCGCCCCACTCACTGCGGTCACCACTCTACTCCTCCCAGTCTCAGGTCATCTCTCTGAGCTGCTTCTTGCAGCATTTCCATCTCTGCTGCATCCTACTACTGCTGGTTAGTCTCCATCTAGTAATAGTGAGGCATTGCCAGACTTTGCATGAACTTAACCCCTTGTGTCCTGCAGTTTGGTTTCCCTAGCCAATCCCTAGGCTGCAGGGAGTTTATTAGACAGCTCCTCCCACCACTCCTTGACTGAACGTAGCTTCCTAATAACTTGTCTCTAGTTCCTGCTTGTGCATGTTTTGCTCTGCCTCTCCTGTTATTGATCTAGCTCGTTTACCATTTATCCTAATTTCTGAGCTCCAGAACTCGACTGTGTATATTGAACCTGTGCTGCCTGTCCTGATTTTGGATTGTTTGACCATGGCTTTGCCTTCGTTCCCCTGTACCTTGTATACATGCCTCTGACCTTCCGGTCACCTGCTGCAGACCCAGGGCTGCCCTGAAGTGGTACCTGATGACTACCTGCGGCCAACTTATCCTCACCCTCAGAGGCTCAAGTGAATACCAGGTAGTCACTTAATTACCCTCTACAGGGTAAGCATGGCCAGTGGCACAATGGGTCCACACCCATCAGCATTACAGTACATTCAGGTCATAGATTCTGCTGAGAAATCAGGACCCAGAGATCCCAAGTCAAATGTGCAAGCACTGTTTGTGGAAGTGTGCTCTCAATGTAAGTGTCAGGCCTAGATAATGCAGGCTATCAATGTGATGGCAACCCAGCTGCAGTGTCTGTCCACTGCAATGTTTGCACTGCTACCCAGCTCTACCACATCTGGCTAATCCTCCTCAAGACTGTCAGCCTCCATAATGGAACTACCTCAGTTTCTGATGGAACTGCTGAGCTCCAGCTTCCACTTCAATCTCACTATGATGGAAACCCCAAGGAGAGCCATGGCCTCAATAATCAGTGTCACATCCACTTCACACTCCAAGATCATCTTTTTTCTTTGGACCAGACCAAGATAGTGTTCATAGTCTCTCTGCTGTCTGGACAAGCCATGGCTTTGGTAAATCCCATTTGGGAGCATGATGGTCCTGAGAGCCGCGATTTTGGGAGGTTCCTGGAGATGTTCCAAGCAGTACTCAAGGTTCTAGTCCACATTTCCTCAACTGGTTCATCCCTTTTCTCTCTAAGGCAGTACATGGACACCATGGCCCAGTATGCCTTACGCTTTCATACGAAGAAACCCTGATAATGACTTTCTGGCACGGTCTGTCCAGTCGTATCAAGGATGAATTGTCAGGCAGAAATCTACAATCATGGCAATATGCCCTTATATACCTGGCCACTAGGATAGATCTCTTCTTTCATGAGCGAGTTCTGGAACAAGCTTTGTAGTCTCCTTGTGCCAGAAGACTACACAGACTGGCTCCAAACTTTCAGTTCCCTTGGCTACCGCAAGTTGCACCACCAGCCAATGAGCCAATGCAGGTTGAGTGGGTCAAACTTTCTGTGCAGGAATGACAGACAAAGTACCGAACTTCTGTCTGCCCTATCGACTACTGCAGTGCGAATGTGCCGGGAAAGGTCAAAGAGCCCCGGCGCATGTGCGCTGCAGTACTTTACTATGCCCTGGTCAAAGCAGAGAAATATACCTGCTCAGAAATGCAATTCCAGGGACACTTTGTGGATGAGATAGGTCACGTCATCCACACAAAGCACAGAAGGAGGACGACATCACAAGAAGAGTGGAGGCACCAGTCCAAGACAACGACGCCAATCGGACCTGATCACCACGTAGATGAGTAAAAAAGGTGTTTTTCTTGTCTTGCAGGCTGGTTTTCAGGATATATACAGCATATTAGAATGCTGTACATCAGGGCTTACAGGTACTGGCCTTACCTCGTATGGGACAAACCTGGTGACAGGTTCCCTTTAATCCCTTACCGACAACGGGCAAAATAGTATGCCAGTGTCAGTCTCCCTCCCTTTGATGTGGGCTCTGGGAAGAAGAAGAGCGAAAAACGAAATGCAAAACCAACAAAAGCTCTGGGGTTTAACGGGTTAAGGAATCACATTATGTTCTACTAGTAAGCCTATAGCACAGACAGCATGGGGTGCTTTTTAGGTTTCCAGGGCTAACTGCAGATATGTCTCCCAGACTGTGATCCTACTAGTGACCTGAACAGAACAGGGAAACCTCCTTTGAATCACAATGCTAGACCTGGAATGAGAGTTTCCTCTAATCATAGCTGTAGAACAGGAGGCTGCACTTGGAGCAGGTGCTTTTAGTAACATCTCATTTTCAGAAGAGGAGAAAAAGCCATAAACCCTTCCACAGGAGCAACTACAAAAGATATAAGCTGAGGACCTGTACCACCCACAGTTTCTGAACCACTATCATATCTGCCAAAAAATGGGAAATATTTACTAGTCAAACACAAATACTATGCACTTAAAGTGTTTTTAGATATCTTTTTCTGTACAATTGAAAAAGGGATTCACCAAATTGTAGCAAAAATTGCACAGCAAAATGGGTCTGAAGTAAGCCAAACAAGAGGTGGTAAAAAGAGACTAGTGTCTAAAGATGTGCAAAATGTATAGTCCATTATGAGTCACTGAAATAAATCAGGTGAAATTTCTCCTTAATGTACCACGCCAGCGTTATTATTTTCATCACTGGAGTGGCAGTTTAAATGTAAGCCCTCTTATACTTTCCTTCACCTTTTACCGTCGCCGCTCCAGTCCTGTAGCGCCATCTTGTGCCCGTAACTTCTGACTGGCCGGACGTCAGAGGTTACATCCTAAGAACTCATTTAAGTCTATGAGAGCCAGAACAAGGCTCTTGTAGATATGTATTGAAAAGCGACCTCCGGCACGTTCAGTGAAACACTGGAGCAGCCGGCAGGTCACTTTTCACCAGAGACCAAAGGGAGAGATGCTGGAAAAGGATGAGACACATGGCTGGGATATTACATTACAGGGAAAGAAATAAACCAGCTCACCTGAATGGCTGATGGCATATGGAAGCATGGAAACGTGTGGCCACATGTAAAGATATCCAAAGAAAGGGTGAATTCAGCTTCATAAATGCAAAAAACTTTATTCTTCAAAAATTAAAAAAATGATAGCAAGGATTTAATGGTGATCTTCAAGCCACGAGTTTCAAACATTGTTTCTGTGTCTTTTTCTAAGTCTGTGCTTTGAATTACATTTAAAGCATCACTCCAGTGGTGCAATGAAAAAAAAAAACGCTGGAGTGGTGCTTTAAGGGAACTGCCAAGTTGGTGTAACGAAGCTTAAAGGCAATGCAATGCTCCTTTGAAAAAGATATGCAAAGTTACATAGCGAGACCCTTTAAAATGTTAATATTGACTTCTAGGATTGCTAGCCTCAACACATAGAATAAGAGACCCTGTTCCCTTTCTCTGTGTATTTGCATACTTTTTTGCATACATTTTAGGCTACGTTCACATTTGCGTTGTGCGCCGCAGCGTCGGCGCCGCAGCGCACAACGCAAACAAAAACGCAGCAAAACGCATGCACAACGCTGCGTTTTGCGCCGCATGCGTCGTTTTTTTCATTGAATTTGGACGCAGCAAAAATGCAACTTGCTGCGTCCTCTGCGCCCCGACGCGGGCGCCGCAGCGACGCATGCGGCGCAAAACGCAAGTGCGCCGCATGTCCATGCGCCCCCATGTTAAATATAGGGGCGCATGACGCATGCGGCGCCGCTGCGGCGCCCGACGCTGCGGCGCTGGCCGCAAATGTGAACGTAGCCTTAAAGAGCATTGCATGGCCTGAAAGTTTTTCTAGGCCAGCTTGGCTGTCTCCTAAAGAGAAACTTTACCCCTTTGACTCCCTGGTGTGTTAAAACGGTCAATGATGCAATTTTTTTAACAGAATTTTTTTTTCCCCAGAAGACATTTATCGTATATGCTAAAGTTATAAAATTAAAAAATCTAGAAGTGGGGAACAGAGCGCACAATAGGGTGATGAGCTATGGAGGGAGAGTGTAAGTGCTCACCTGGTGGAGGTGTGACAGGCCAAAGTCCATGTAGGCATGAAGGAAAACAGCTGCAGCCCCCTGGCTGGTGGATCTCCTCCAGGAAATATTGGATCCAGTTGGATGAAACATGTAAGGTGGTTAAGAACTGATGGAGTACGTTGATTCTTCAATAATGATCATGATGATAATAGGGTTTTTTATTCACAGCATGTTTCAGAGCCGTACCAGCATCTTTATCAAGTGAAAAAATAAGTCATTTGTTTCTTCACTGGATAAAGACACCTGTATGGCTTTGAAATGCATTGTGAATATATAAACCTTATTATCATAATCATTGTTGAAAAATCGATTTACCCCAGTAGTGCAGCACCACATACCGTATTTTTCGGATTATAAGACGCACTTGTGTTCCCTCAAATTTTGAGGGAAATTGGGGGGGGGGGGCGTCTTATAATCCGAATCTGTGTGCTGTGCTGTAGAGGAGGGGGGCGGCTCTGGAGTGGTGTCAGGGGGCTGGGGTGGGCTGCCTGTGGGCTGCTGAGACAGCAGGAGGTTCTGTGCTCCCGCTCATTAGCCTCATGTAATATTCACTGCACCTGCTGTCCATCACCTCGGTGCTGAACCTGTGCCGAGTTGATTCACAGGGGAGCAGCGAATATTACCTGTGCCTGCATCTCCCCCCCTCCCATCATGGATATGGCCCCCGGTCACTCTTTTATGCCCACCCCTGTGCTGCTGGCAGGCACATGCTTCCCCCCCTGTGCTGCTGGCAGGCACATGATAAAATAACAAACACTTAACTCACCTTCCCCTGATGGCTCCGTGCTCACAGCTCCTCGGTTGCTTCCTGTGTCTGTGCTGACATCCGATCATGTGATCGGCACAGCACAGTGATGACATCACTGTGTGCCCAGGTCACATGATCCGATGCCTGGGAAACAGGAAGCACAACCGAGGAGCTGTGAGCATGGAGCCATCAGGGAAAGGTGAGTTAAGTGTTTGTTATTTTATCATGTGCCTGCCAGCAGCACAGGTGTGGGCATGTGTCTGCCAGCAGTACAGGTGTGGGCATGTGTCTGCCAGCAGCACAGGGGGAGCATGTGTCTGCCAGCAGCACAGGTGTGGGCATGTGCCTGCCAGCAGCACAGGGGGCATGTGTCTGCCAGCAGTACAGGTGTGGGCATGTGTCTGCCAGCAGCACAGGGGGGCATGTGTCTGCCAGCAGCACAGGTGTGGGCATGGGTCTGCCAACAGCAGGGGGGCATGTGTCTGCCAGCAGCACAGGTGTGGGCATGTGTCTGCCAGCAGCACAGGGGGGCATGTGACTGCCAGCAGCACAGGGGGCATGTGTCTGCCAGCAGCACAGGTGTGGGCATGTGTCTGCCAGCAGCACAGGGGGGCATGTCCCTGCCAGCACAAGGGGGCATATTGTGACCGGGGGGGCATGTGTCTGCCAGCAGCACAGGGGGGGCATATAGTGACCAGGGGGGCATGTGCCTGACAGCAGCACAGGGGGCATGTGCCAGCACAAGGATGGGGGTTATATAGATACCAAGATGAGGGACATATGATTTGTAAGACGGACACTGGCATTATAAGACAGACCCCCATTTAACATAAAAAATTATTTTTTTCTCTTTTTCTTCACCAAATTTGGGGGTGCGTCTTATAATCAGGTGCGTCTTATAGAGCGAAAAATACGGTAATGTGTTTCATCCTACTGGATCCAAATATATAAAATTAGTATTTTAAAGGTGGGGAGTCAAACTTCTGAAATCCCCGACCTTTCTGGAGAATAGGTTTCTTTTAGCACCCGTCTACTTGGTAAACTGGTTGCTTAATCTTTTCTGTAACTATCAGAGGTTAAAATTGAAAGGAATCGTCATCTGCTCCTGGATGTGTTTTGGAACACTGCCATAATAGATTTTTAAGGAGAAAAAAAACATATTAATAGTGCCTTAATGCAAAATCACCTGTTATGGCTTGGATTTCTGGTATGCTTAGGCTCGGTTCACCTAAGCTCAGTTTGCAAATGATTGCAGACTTCCATTATTAATGGTCATGTGGTTATGCCGCAGCATGGCCATAAACTAATAGACATCCACCACAAAAGTTTCATAATCTGTCCTGGCACCTGTTCCCTTAACCCTCAACTGGTGAGAACTTTTGTTCGGCTGCCATTCATTGAAAAATGCTGGTATGAGGATATGTGTCTCACTAGCTTCCATCCATTTACTTGTCAACAGGATGTCGTCAAGGCCTCTCTCTTCTGGCCACGCATAACAGAGCTAGCTGTCGCTAAGTGCTGTCTTGGCCTTGCTGAACCCCACATCACAACTCATGTAATTCTTTTTACACATTTTTAAATTTGAAAACTTCTTTATTTTTATCAAAGTATTACATTTTCCGATACTTGTCGGTGTCAAAAATTTGTTATACTCATGTGTAATCAATCGCCAATAAGAAAACGATTAAAACAAACGTGATCTTTGCATTTTCTGTAAAAATACACTGGGGTATAGGAAACCCCACCTCACCAGTTGCGTGACAAAAACCCCACCTCACCAGTTGAGGGTTAATACATCACTATGAAGGTCACTGATTACTTTTAAGAGTCCTAAAAATGAGATCATTAGATATTATATGTGGTTTTATAACATATAGCTGTCAGACGCCCTGTGCCTGAACTCGGGAGTGCCAGAGGTGCGCCAGACAGATGGTTAACAACGTTGGTCGATCTTCTCTGCACCTGCTCTAGTTCAGCTATAAATTGTACACATTATCTAATTGTGGTTGCACTAGTGACTTGTGTAGAGGCAAAACTATGTTCTTATCATGAGCATCTATGCCTCTTTTAATGCATTTTATTAAAATTTACCACATATTTTTTCCCCTATTTTCCACCTCTAAAACCTGGGTGCGTCCGAAAAATACGGTATGCTCCTTAACCCCTTAAGCCCGTATGACGTACTATACCGTCGAGGTGGGGTGGGCCTTAATTCCCGGTGACGGGATAGCACGTCATACGCGATCGGCCGCGCTCACGGGGGGAGCGCGGCCGATCGCGGCCGGGTGTCGGCTGCATATCGCAGCTGACATCCGGCACTATGTGCCAGGAGCGGTCACGGACCGCCCCCGGCACATTAACCCCCGGCACACCGCGATCAAACATGATCGCGGTGTACCGGCGGTACAGGGAAGCATCGCGCAGGGAGGGGGCTCCCTGCGTGCTTCCCTGAGACGATCGGTACAAGGTGATGTACTCACCTCGTACCGAACGTCTTCTCCCTGCAGGCCCCGGATCCAAAATGGCCGAGGGGCTGTATCCGGGTCCTGCAGGGAGCACTTCCGGGTCGGAGCAGGCTGCAGATGAAAGCTGCAGCCTGCTCCGATGAAAGTATGATCGCGGATCTGATAGAGTGCTGTGCACACTATCAGATCTGCGATCTGTGATGTCCCCCCCTGGGACAAAGTAAAAAAGTAAAAAAAAAAATTTCCACATGTGTAAAAAAAAAAAAAAAAAAATTCCTAAATAAATAATAATAAAAAAAAAAATATTATTCCCATAAATACATTTCTTTATCTAAAAAAAACAAACAAAAACAATAAAAGTACACATATTTAGTATCGCCGCGTCCGTAACGACCCAACCTATAAAACTGGCCCACTAGTTAACCCCTTCAGTAAACACCGTAAAAAAAAAAAAAAAAAAAAAAACGAGGCAAAAAACAACGCTTTATTACCATACCGCCGAACAAAAAGTGGAATAACACGCGATCAAAAAGACAGATATAAATAACCATGTTACCGCTGAAAACGTCATCTTGTCCCGCAAAAAACGAGCCGCCATACAGCATCATCAGCAAAAAAATAAAAAAGTTATAGTCCTCAGAATAAAGCGATGCCAAAATAATTATTTTTTCTATAAAATAGTTTTTATCGTATAAAAGCGTCAAAACATAAAAAAATGATATAAATGAGGTATCGCTGTAATCGTACTGACCCGAAGAATAAAACTGCTTTATCAATTTTACCAAGCGCAGAACGGTATAAACGCCTCTCCCAAAAGAAATTCATGAATAGCTGGTTTTTGGTTATTCTGCCTCACAAAAATCGGAATAAAAAGTGATAAAAAATGGTCACGTGTCCGAAAATGTTAACAATAAAAACGGCAACTCGTCCCGCAAAAAACAAGACCTCACATGACTCTGTGGACCAAAATGTCAAAAAATTATAGGTCTCAAAATGTGGAGACGCAAAAACTTTTTTGCTATAAAAAGCGTCTTTTAGTCTGGTTTCACACTTGCGTTTTTATCTGCATGCGTTTTTTTAAAAAACCGCATGTGTGAAAAAATGCATGTAAACGCGGTAAAACGCATGCGTTTTTATAGAAAAACACAAGAAAACAAGAAAAAAACAAAAAACCCTAACCCTACCCCTAACCCTACCCCTAACCTGAAATACGTGGCACTGAAATACGTGGCACTGAAATATACGTTTATATACGTATATACGTATATAAGTGCCACGATATTTCAGTGGCCACGTATATAAGTGCCACGTATTTAAGTGCCACGCATTTAAGTGCCACGTATTTAAGTGCCACGTATTTAAGTGCCACGTATTTCAGTGCCACGTATTTCAGTGCCACGTATTTACGTGCCACGTATTTTTCAGTGCCTGAAATACGTGGCACTGAAATACGTGGCACTGAAATATCGTGGCACTGAAATATCGTGGCACTGAAGTATTTACGTGCCACGTATTTTTCAGTGCCTGAAATACGTGGCACTGAAATACATGGCACTGAAATACGTGGCACTTAAATACGTGGCTCTTAAATACGTGGCTCTTAAATACGTGGCACTTATATACGTGGCACTTATATACGTGGCACTTATGACTGTCAGAAAATGTTCAGTAAACGGTTAGGGGTGAGGTTAGGGGTAGGGTTTCAGGTAGAATTGGGGAGTTTCCACTGTTCAGGCACATCAGGGGCTCTCCAAACGCGACATGGCGTCCAATCTCAATTCCAGCCAATTCTGCGTTGAAAAAGTAAAACAGTGCTCCTTCCCTTCCGAGCTCTCCCGTGCGTCCAAAAAGGGGTTTACCCCAACATATGGGGTATCAGCGTACTAGGGACAAATTGAACAACAACTTCTGGGGTCCAAGTTCTCTTGTTATCCTTGGGAAAATAAAAATTTGGGGGGCTAAAAATCATTTTTGTGGGAAAAAATATATGTTTTATTTTCACGGCTCTGCGTTGTAAACTGTAGTGAAACACTTGGGGGTTCAAAGTTCTCACAACACATCTAGATAAGTTCCTTGGGAGGTCTAGTTTCCAATATGGGGTCACTTGTGGGGGGTTTGTACTGTTTGGGTACATCAGGGGCTCTGCAAATGCAACGTGACGCCTGCAGACCAATCCATTTAAGTCTGCATTCCAAATGGCGCTCCTTCCCTTCCGAGCTCTGTCATGCGCCCAAACAGTGGTTCCCCCCCACATAGGGGGTATCAGCGTACTCAGGACAAATTGGACAACAACTTTTAGGGTCCAATTTATCCTGATACCCTTGTGAAAATACAAAACTGGGGGCTAAATTTCATTTTTGTGAAAAAAAAAAAATATATATTTTCACGGCTCTGCGTTATAAACTGTAGTGAAACACTTGAGGGTTCAAAGTTCTCACAACACATCTAGATAAGTTCCTTGGGGGGTCTAGTTTCCAATATGGGGTCACTTGTGGGGGGTTTGTACTGTTTGGGTACATCAGGGGCTCTGCAAATGCAACGTGACGCCTGCAGACCAATCCATTTAAGTCTGCATTCCAAATGGCGCTCCTTCCCTTCCGAGCTCTGTCATGCGCCCAAACAGTGGTTCCCCCCCACATAGGGGGTATCAGCGTACTCAGGACAAATTGGACAACAACTTTTAGGGTCCAATTTATCCTGATACCCTTGTGAAAATACAAAACTGGGGGCTAAATTTCATTTTTGTGAAAAAAAAAAAAAATTATTTTCACGGCTCTGCGTTATAAACTGTAGTGAAACACTTGGGGGTTCAAAGTTCTCACAACACATCTAGATAAGTTCCTTGGGGGGTCTAGTTTCCAATATGGGGTCACTTGTGGGGGGTTTGTACTGTTTGGGTACATCAGGGGCTCTGCAAATGCAACGTGACGCCTGCAGACCAATCCATTTAAGTCTGCATTCCAAATGGCGCTCCTTCCCTTCCGAGCTCTGTCATGCGCCCAAACAGTGGTCCCCCCCCACAAATGGGGTATCAGCGTACTCCAGACAAATTGGACAACAACTTTTGGGGTCCAATTTATCCTGATACCCTTGTGAAAATACAAAACTGGGGGCTAAAAAATCATTTTTGTGAAAAAAAAAAATAATTTTTATTTTCACGGCTCTGCGTTATAAACTGTAGTGAAACACTTGGGGGTTCAAAGCTCTCAAAACACATCTAGATAAGTTCCTTAGGGGGTCTACTTTCCAAAATGGTGTCACTTGTGGGGGGGTTTAATGTTTAGGCACATCAGGGGCTCTCCAAACGCAACATGGCGTCCCATCTCAATTCCAGTCAATTTTGCATTGAAAAGTAAAATAGCGCTTCTTCCCTTCTGAGCTCTGCCCTGCGCCCAAACAATGGTTTACACCCACATATGGGGTATCAGTGTACTCAGGACAAATTGCACAACAATTTTTGGGGTCCAATTTTTTCTCTTACCCTTGGGAAAATAAAAAATTGGCAGTGAAAAGATCATTTTTGTGAAAAAATATGATTTTTTATTTTTACGGCTCTGCATTATAAACTTCTGTAAAGCACTTGTTGGGTCAAAGTGCTCACCACACATCTAGATAAGTTCCTTAGGGGGTCTACTTTCCAAAATGGTGTCACTTGTTAGGGGTTTCAATGTTTAGGCACATCAAGGGCTCTCTAAATGCAACATGGCGTCCCATCTCAATTCCAGTCAATTTTGCATTGAAAAGTCAAATGGCGCTCCTTCCCTTCCGAGCTCTGCCCTGCGCCCAAACAATGGTTTACCCCCACATATAGGGTATCAGCGTACTCAGGACAAATTGCACAACAATTTTTGGGGTCCAATTTCTTCTCTCACCCTTGGGAAAATAAAAAATTGGGGGTGAAAAGATCATTTTTGTGAAAAAATATGATTTTTTATTTTTACGGCTCTGCATTATAAACTTCTGTGAAGCACTTGTTGGGTCAAAGTGCTCAACACACATCTAGATAAGTTCCTTAAGGGGTCTACTTTCCAAAATGGTGTCACTTGTGGGGGGTTTCAATGTTTAGGCACATTAGGGGCTCTCCAAACGCAACATGGCGTCCCATCTCAATTCCAGTCAATTTTGCATTGAAAAGTCAAATGGCGCTCCTTCCCTTCTGAGCTCTGCCCTGCGCCCAAACAATGGTTTACACCCACATATGGGGTATCAGTGTACTCAGGACAAATTGCACAACAATTTTTGGGGTCCAATTTCTTCTCTTACCCTTGGGAAAATAAAAAATTGGGGGTGAAAAGATCATTTTTGTGAAAAAATATGATTTTTTATTTTTACGGCTCTGCATTATAAACTTCTGTAAAGCACTTGTTGGGTCAAAGTGCTCACCACACATCTAGATAAGTTCCTTAGGGGGTCTACTTTCCAAAATGGTGTCACTTGTTAGGGGTTTCAATGTTTAGGCACATCAAGGGCTCTCTAAATGCAACATGGCGTCCCATCTCAATTCCAGTCAATTTTGCATTGAAAAGTCAAATGGCGCTCCTTCCCTTCCGAGCTCTGCCCTGCGCCCAAACAATGGTTTACACCCACATATGGGGTATCAGCGTACTCAGGACAAATTGCACAACAAGTTTTGGGGTCCAATTTCTTCTCTCACCCTTGGGAAAATAAAAAATTGGGGGTGAAAAGATCATTTTTGTGAAAAAATATGATTTTTTATTTTTACGGCTCTGCATTATAAACTTCTGTAAAGCACTTGTTGGGTCAAAGTGCTCACCACACATCTAGATAAGTTCCTTAGGGGGTCTACTTTCCAAAATGGTGTCACTTGTTAGGGGTTTCAATGTTTAGGCACATCAGGGGCTCTCCAAATGCAACATGGCGTCCCATCTCAATTCCAGTCAATTTTGCATTGAAAAGTCAAATGGCGCTCCTTTGCTTCCAAGCTCTGCCATGCGCCCAAACTGTGGTTTACCCCCACATATGGGGTATCAGCGTACTCAGGACAAATTGTACAACAACTTTTGGGGTCTATTTTCTCCTGTTACCCTTGGTAAAATAAAACAAATTGGAGCTGAAATAAATTTTGTGTGAAAAAAAGTTAAATGTTCATTTTTATTTAAACATTCCAAAAATTCCTGTGAAACACCTGAAGGGTTAATAAACTTCTTGAAAGTGGTTTTGAGTACCTTGAGGGGTGCAGATTTTAGAATGGTGTCACACTTGGGTATTTTCTATCATATAGACCCGTCAAAATGACTTCAAATGAGATGTGGTCCCTAAAAAAAAATGGTGTTGTAAAAATGAGAAATTGCTGGTCAACTTTTAACCCTTATAACTCCGTCACAAAAAAAAATTTTGGTTCCAAAATTGTGCTGATGTAAAGTAGACATGTGGAAAATGTTATTTATTAAGTATTTTGTGTGACATATGTCTGTGATTTAAGGGCATAAAAATTCAAAGTTGGAAAATTGCGAAATTTTCCAAATTTTCGCCAAATATTCGTTTTTTTCACAAATAAACGCAAGTTATATCAAAGAAATTTTACCACTAACATGAAGTACAATATGTCACGAGAAAACAATGTGAGAATCGCCAAGATCCGTTGAAGCGTTCCAGAGTTATAACCTCATAAAGGGACAGTGGTCAGAATTGTAAAAATTGGCCTGGTCATTAACGTGCAAACCACCCTCGGGGCTTAAGGGGTTAAAAGAATTAGTATAAATTATGAGAATAAAACCAATATATGAAAAAACTACATAACTTGAAAAAGTAGAAAAATCTGGTTACAGTTGTTCTTAAAAGATTGGAATGCTTAACCTGTTGATATTTTTTTGTAGTGAAAACTTTGCCTTTCATGATCTGGTGACCTGTGACTCAGTTCTGCTCTCTGCATGCATTACCCACATGTGGAGAGAACATCATAGAATTACTGGTAGTTAAGGTACGTTCCAAAAGGGTGTGGGAATGCCTGAAGGCAGAATAGACTTTCCTGAACAGTCTGTAGTAGGTGACTCAGATAATCTGTATAGAAAACCATGGTAACAAATAATATTTTCTTCTTTATTTAAAAGGAAAGCACTGAAGAACATTCTTTAGTTCCTATTAGTACAACATAGGACATATAATATGAAAAAAGTACACCTTACTATATTTTAGTGTTCTTACAGCTTGCACATTCTGTGTATTGGTGCTTTTTGCATTTATGCCAAATTAAATCTTTGGGTTAAAATTCATATAGCATTTTTAAACAACAATCGGTGCATGCAATGAGAGGCTTCCGACACATCCAGATACGCAGGTCACTGTACAAAAAACATATCCAGCTCAATTTACAGCCTCAGGCTACTATATGCTTATGTAAATATGTTGCATACAAAAGAATGCAGGGCAGGCACAGACGACTGTGCAGATGTAACTGATAAGCTGCACATTTAGCTTTCGCTTCATAAGCACTCTACTCTGGAACAAGGAGCTTAAGGAGTTTTCTTGCTTGAGCACCACCTCTCTGAGTTACAGGGCCAGCAAACTGGATTGTTTATATCCTGTCCCTAAAGATGGCCATATTTGGGACCCCATCTATTAAAGGAAACATGTCAGGTCCCCCATGTCCTCCAACCCAGCAGCATTCAACTATGAATGAGCAAATTCCCTGCCCAACCAGCCCTGCATAATGTTATTGAGTGAAAACAAGGTAAAAAAACAACATTTTAATGTCCCTGTTTCCTATGGTAATGAGGGCTTTGAGTAGTTAATGGGGTGTTAGCCCTCTCTCCATGTTATCACTCCCATGTGGGGTCATCGCCGCTCATGCAGGAAATAGCGGCACGCATATTCGAGATCTGTGTGAGCGGCGATGACTAGAGATGTGCGATCTCAAAAAGTAAAGTTAGGCGAAGCACTGCCTCTTATCAGCGGGAAAATCATTACCATCGGTCAGACAGCCGCGGTTCCCACACAGTGTCAGATGACAGCGTGAACCCGCAGTTGTGATCGGAGGTAAAAAGTTTACCTCCGGTCACTGGTGTCGGCTGATGGAGGAGCGAGAACAAATGGCAGCTGACTGGAGTATTCGTCACCTGTGTTCCACATAAATAATTTTTAAAAAAATGGAGTGGGTTCCCCTGTGTTCTTGATAACCAGTCAGGCAAAACTGACAGCTGTGTGCTGCAGCCCTCAGCTGTCAGCTTTATCAAGATTGGTTATCAATAATATAGGGGTCCCCACTCTGTTTTTTTAATTATTTTATAATTTTAAAAAATGGCGTGGGTTTTTTCACATTTTTGACCCCTCATTTTTGACAACCAGCCTTGCTAAATCAGATAGCTGCGGGCTGGTATTCTCAGGCTGGTAAGTACCATGGATATTGGCACCCCCAGCCTAAAAATAGCAGCCTGCAGCCACCCAGAAAAGGAGCATCTTTTAGATGTTCCAATTTTGGTGCTTTGCGTGGTTCTTCCCACTTGCCCTGTGGCAGTGGCGAGTGGGATTCATATTTGTATGGTTGAAGTCACCTTTGTATTGTCCGGTGACATCAAGCCCACGGCTTAGTAATGGAGAGGTGTCTGTAACAGTCTAATCCTAGTTATATTGTAAAAAAGCACATGGCCAGTATAAATTTAATTTGAAATAAAAACCACACTTTTCCTTTTTTATTTAAAAATAACAAACACAGTTATAATCACCTAATGCCAATTCAATTGAAGTCCTTGTCTCCTGTAATAAAACAAAAATAAAAAACAACCATATCCCTTATCTGTCCATTGTTAGGTCCCAAACTATAATCCATGTCTGGGGATAAACAGCTTTCAACCTGGGTGGTGCTAAGATGCCACCACCCAGGCTGAAAACCACTGGAGAATGAGCTGCTGTGAGCTCAGCCTCAGTGACTAGCAATGAAATCATGTAGGTTACCACCAGTCACTGAGGCTGCATTCTACTCTGAGACTCTCTCAAATAAAAAAAGTAAAAGTGTGTTTTTTTTATTTAAAATAAAGGACTTTATTCTTGCTGCATGTTTATTTGCAATATAATTTTATAACTATATTCTGTGCAGTTGAGGGCTACTATTTTTAGGCTGGGGATCGAAATCCATGGCCCCTTACCAGTCTGAGAATACCAGCCCCCAGCTGTCTGCTTTAGCAAGGCTGGTTGTCAAAAATGGGGTTGACCCCATGCCGTTTTTTTTTAGTATTTATTTAAATAATTGAAAGAACAAGTTTGGAGAGCCCTCTATTCTTGATAATCAACATTGCCAAAGCTGATAGCTGAAGGTTGAAGCTCGCAGCTATCAGTTTTGACAGGCTGGTTATGAAAAATACATTTATTTAAAGCACAGGCATTGGCTGATGAATACTCCCACCAACCGCTGCCTGCTCTCAGGCGTCGGCTGAAGGGAGAAGTAGTCCCATCAGCTGACGTCAGTGACTGGAGGTAAACTTTTTACCTCTGATTACAAGTGCGGGCTCATGCTGTCATTTGACAATGTGGGAACCAGCAGCTGTCTAATTGGCAGGAATGGTTTTACTGCCAATCTGAAGCAGTGTTTGCCATACTGTCATGCACATAACAGCATAGCAAAAACCGGATCTTCAAGCCCCCCATTCAAGTGAGTGTGGTCCGAGTTCAGGTCTGGGTAATGTTCTGGTACTCGAACCCGAACTTTTTTTTTTTTTACTTTTCTTTAGCGATGACACCACTTGTGCAAACTATGTTATCACACCCACAAGGGTGTGATAATATAGATAGAGGTCTGACTAGTCTGGGACAACTAACGCCCCATCGATTAGTCAAAGCCCTTATTAGCATAGGAAACGGGGATATAAATGCTTTTTTTATACCTTGTTTTTACTCAATAACATTGAACAGGGCTGACTAGGCAGGGTATTTTCTCATACATAGGTGACTTTGACTGCTGCTTGGCTGGACGGCATAGGGGGCCTGACATGTTCCCTTTAAAAAAATCGGGGTCCCCAAATTCCCATTCTAGTAACCAATGGCAGTAGCTTTCAGGAAGATGGTTTGTTATAGAAACAGCCAAGCGTATCTCCATTCAGTTCACTAGACATCTTATCCTGCAGAATAATGTTAGAGTACTGGCACTTTGGATCTCTACAAAAAGGTATCATTTGTATTGTAAGAAAATCATCTAGCCATACCACTACTTGAATATGTGAAATTGTGTTGACAGGTTCCCTTTTAATAGGGTCATTGGGGACACATTTTTTTTACTATGGGCCTTTGAACTAACAGGTATGTAGTTGCTAATTACCGGCCTGTTCTAATGCCGCCGATCTTTGCCGGATCAATGGTGATAAACTACTCCAGCCAGAGATTCTGCATTTTCTGCTGATGACACATTGTTAGAGCAGCAATCTTGCCTTATGCAGGTGTGTACTATGGAGGACAGAGAATGAACTTCAATCCAATATTGCAGCCAGCATGCAGCCAGCGGGTAAGGAAAGGGTGAATCAAACACCCGAAAACCCCACCCATATGACTGAAAATTGTTCCCTCCAAATTCAGGTGGCAGAGTCCCTTTAAGACTTAAAGTTCTTTGATTTTAAGAATAAAATAGCATCAAAAGCCATTGGTGCATTCAAAACAGTACTTGTGGTGATGAATGTTGTCATAGTTTCCCATGTGGGCAATCATAGATACTGTATCAGCAGTCTTTCCAGTGGGTATGTTGAGGCTGATGATGTCACTCACTTCTCCCTCATCACTCTATTCCTAATTGTAAGGGTATGTGTACATGTTATTTTAAGACAGGTACTCTATTTCCTTACAGGTATATTTGTCACATGATATTTCATGAAAGTCATAAATATAGGTAGATGTGATTTGCTTACTTATGAAAATATAGAAAATTTGACAAATATCTAGAAAATTTCACAATTTTCAAACTTTGAATTTTTCTGGCTTTGAACTGAATAATCATACCACAAAAACTAGTTAATAAGTAACACTACCACAATGTCTACTTTATATCACCATCATTTTTTAACAACTTTTTTTTGTTATGAAGTTAGAAGGGCTAAAAGTTTAGCAGCAATGTTTTATTTTTTTCAATAAAATGTTCAAAACCTACACTTTTAAGCAGCACTTCATGTTTGAAATGACTTTATGGGGGTCTACAGTAGCTTGTGAAAGTATGTATCCCCTTGCCATTTTTTATGTTTTGCTACCTCACAACCCGGAATTCCACTGTTTTTTGAGGGTTTGCATCAGTTCATGAACATGCCTACAACTTTTGAATATTTGTTTTTCTTTTTTACTGTGAAGCAAACAATAGAACAAAATAGTAGAAAACTTCAGTGTGCATAACTAATCACCCACCTAAAGTCAGCCCCTCTCAAGTCAAGTTTAAGCTCCAGAAAGTTGATTAAAAAGCACCAAAAAAAAGAGCATGACTCGCACCTCCAAAAATCATACATTGATCTAATGCCACTATGCAAAAATATATATGTAACTGAACATGAGGTTCTTATTTTAACATTCTGATCAGACTGTATGAAGCCCACGGCCACTTCACGGCGAACCTCTTAGTGGTCCCTATTGCCCTAACTGAGCGGAGCCATGCACTGACCACCGCCGCAGCAACAATGCACTGGCAGGGCGGATGGCCTGGTGCCTAACAGCGCCCAAGCTGCAAGACTGAGTCACCATGACTCCAGACCGTGCTGCCCCACCAGTACAAAACCACAGCAATAATGGCTGCCACATAGCACCCACACCAAATAAAAGGAGCATTGAAACTCACTTTTTTCGAGCTCTCCAGTGAGAGCAAAAATGGGCTAGACCCTTTTCTTTGCAGTCTCTTGCTAATTTGAAATCACCTGTACCAAATGGGAGGAGTGCTGGTGTAAGAAAGGGAAAGGATTGCAAACCATAATTTTATAAATCTCTCTGAAATCCATGCACGAGTGCAACCTTACATCTTTTTTAAAGCAAAAAAAACAAAGTTACTGAAGAGGTGGATGACCGTATATGAGCCTTAGCCGGACTATTTTGAATATATTTTTTCAAGACCTCCCTCCCCGGAAGAGTAAGGCTGAACAAACGAGTTTTAGGCATTTCAGCTCCTGGTATGAAGTCGTTACCGAAGCATATGACCTATGCAGGAGAAGAAAATCATACTCAGCCTCAGAAAAAACATCAAAGAAGTCCTAAATGAATTTTGTAAGGTGAGTCCTCAAGGAAGCCAAAGATCTTGACCGACATCAGGAAAAACAAGAGTCAACCCATGATCTAATTTCTTGAGTCTCCCAATTGATTACTGAATTGTGTTTATCTGTACATGGCAGTCCTTACACTAATTTGGCAGGAAGAGAAGGAAAAACCATGAATGAAATGAATTCAGTATGTAATACTTCTACCTTCATACATACATTCTCGACCTTCATAGTAAGGTGACTTTCTGAAAGAGGAGAGTTATCAATTGCCGAAGCTTGAATAGGAAGGTCAAGAGAGGAGAAATAATAGCCACAGTCTACAGCGAAATCATGATCAATTAGATTCAAGGCAGAGTCTGAAGCCACAAATGCAGGTGTAAATTTGAAACCAAACTTTGTCTCTCATACAAGCATCAGGTTTTTTTTCTTACTGGAATCTCGGGAAACTATCTCAAACTCTTGGACTCTATATCTTTACATTTAGAGTCTCTTCCTTCTTTTTTTACAGAAATTCATTATTATATTTGAAACATTGAATTACTACGTGACCTGAATGACCACAGTATAGACAAAAATGAGCTGATGCTTCGGGTTCTGTACCCCTTCTAGGATCTCTGCAAGCACCAATTTCAACTAATAGCGAGGAAGATGCCACTGAAACGTCTTTACATGTGTCTATATCTGTCATTCGTCTATCTAAAAAAAAAGTGTCATAGCTTCCTCCAGGGACTGCAGACAAGGACTGTAGACCAGCATGTCTTTAATCTGATCTGAAAGTCGCTGATAGAACTACAGTAACTCCGAAAAGCCAAGGCGGTCCAGGAGGTCTCTACTGTCCGTAGTCTAGACTCAGAACAGTAGTCCTCAGCTCTACAGCCTCCCTGAATTAACTTACGGATCTTGGATTCAGCCACTGCGACCTTGTCCGGCTCGACATAAATAAAGAGTCAAGAAAAATCAACAGAGGTTAACACTGTGGAGTCCTCAGGCAAAGAAAATGCCCATTATTATTATTATTATTATTATTATTATTATTTATTGTTATAGCGCCATTTATTCCATGGCGCTTTACATGTGAGGAGGGGTATACATAATAAAAACAAGTACAATAATCTTAAACAATACAAGTCATAACTGGTACAGGAGGAGAGAGGACCCTGCCCGCGAAGGCTCACAATCTACAAGGGATGGGTGAGAATACAGTAGGTGTCTGTGGATCTCCAAGACTCAAAGACAAAACAATCCCACTTGTTGACTTTCGGATCCAGATGAGACAGGACATAGGAGAAAGTTTAGTTTATCCAAGGCAAAAAAATGTGGAAAGCTTATTTCTGTCCCCATCGAAGCACTCCAGTGAATTTACCTAGGGTTCAACCATGATGCTCTCTGCTCTGTTGGTACGAGTCATTTGGGACACCTGAACATGTGAGCTGTTGTTGGATAAGGTTTGTAATTGTGCAGCCAAGTTGTTCACTGGATCCATGCTGACACCCCAGAACACTCTAAGGGCTGGCTATATTGTTATGAACATAACACACATGCACTCACGGATAACGGAAGAGTTAAGGGAAGACCTGCTTAAGAGAGACATCACTCCCACACCCAAATTGTCTCTGTACAGACTAGAAAGACCCTAGTAGTACAACTCTAAAACACAACCTCTGAAATTGCTCTTTAACAGTCCATCGATGGGTTTCTCGTACCTCCTGAGGAACAAGAGAGGAGGCAGCAACATACTGCCAATAAGAGGAGAGGAAAGTGTGCAGGAAGATAAAAAACCCAGGGTTAGAAAATAAAAACATGTTCCAATAAGGTAGAGAGGCAAAGCTAAGGAAAGACAGAAATTAAACTGAACAAGTTAAACTTCACCGAAACCTAAATAGGAGAAAGCAAGAGTAAATGGGAAGGAAAACAAATAGGCTAACTGCAAGAATTCAACTGGTGTTTACCATGCAAGGTAAACCACTTAGCTGAAGGGCTGGCACTTCTAAACCTAAGTCCACCTAGAGGTATAGCCAGCAAGGAAGTGCAGTGAGGGTTGAACATATAAAACCCAACCAAGAATGTGATAGGGAAGACCAAAATGGGAAAATGGAAAACACCTTTAGAGGAGGAAACCAACATGGGATAATAACGTCAATTTGAACTATCAGATGCATTTGGACTGGGAAGAAAAGGCTCAGCAGACAGGAGAACTGACCATACAGAAGCAGCTCAGCAGATTGAATACCCTAACTGAACCATGACAGGAAGAATGTGTTTCAGTATCTAAGTATACCAGGAAGAGAAGATCTCATGAGAACAAATACAGAGGTTTCACAACAAGGTGCAAACAATTAATCAGCTTTTAAATTAGAAAGGACAGATTAGGTTTTGCAAAAAAAAAAAAACATCTAAAGTGGCCAGCTGTTATGATCCCAATGGCAGGGGACCTCAAAGATTACAGCAAAGTCTGCAAAACATAAATACCAGCTCATAGGGAAGTGGTAACTAGGCTGACCATATACCTGATCCTAGCGCAAACACTAACAGCAGCCGGGGAACGTGCCTACGTTGATCCTAGACGTCTCACGCCAGCCGGAGAACTAACTACCCCTATCAGGGAAAATAAGACCTCTCTTGCCTCCAGAGAAAAGACCCCAAAGTAATACAAGCCCCCAACAAATAATAACGGTGAGGTAAGAAGAAAAGACAAACGTAAGAATGAACTAGATTTAGCAAAGAGAGGCCCACTGACTAATAGCAGAATATAGTAAGAAGACTTATATGGTCACCAAAAAACCCTGCAAAATATCCACGCTGAATATCCAAGAACCCCCAAACCGACTGACGGTGTGGGGGGAGAATATCAGCCCCCCTAGAGCTTCCAGCAATAACAGGAATCACATATTGTACAAGCTGGACAAAAAATATGAACAATGCAAATGATCAAGTGTACGAAAGCAGGACTTAGCTTATCTTGCAAAGAACCAGGACCTGAAGACAGGAGCAAACAGAAGTGAACTGATTACAACGATGCCAGGCACAGGACTGAGAATCCAGGAAGTTTAAATAGCAACACCCCAGGCCTAACGAAGCAGGTGAGCACCAACCTGGTAAAAGACAATCCAAGTGCCAAATCACTAGTGACCACAAGAGGGAGCCAAAAAGTATAGTTCACAACAGTACCCCCCCTTTAAGGAGGGGTCACCGAACCCTCACCACGACCACCAGGGCGACCAGGATGAGCAGCGTGGAAGGCACGAACCAAATCGGCCGCATGAACATCAGAGGCGGCCACCCAGGAATTATCCTCCTGACCATAGCCCTTCCATTTGACAAAATACTGGAGCCTCCGTCTAGAGAGACGAGAATCCAAGATCTTCTCCACCACGTACTCCAACTCGCCCTCAACCAACACCGGAGCAGGAGGCTCAACAGCAGGAACCACAGGCACAATGTACCACCGTAACAAAGACCTATGGAACACGTTGTGAATGGCAAACGACACCGGAAGATCCAAACGAAAAGAAACCGGGTTAAGAACTTCCAAAATTTTATAAGGACCAATAAAGCGAGGCTTAAACTTAGGAGAGGAAACCTTCAGAGGGACATACCGAGAAGACAACCAAACCAAATCCCCAACACGAAGTCGGGGGCCCACACCGCGGCGGCGGTTGGCAAAACGCTGAGCCTTCTCCTGTGACAACTTCAAGTTGTCCACCACATGATTCCAAATCCGCTGCAACCTATCCACCACGGAATCCACCCCAGGACAGTCAGAAGACTCAACATGACCCGAGGAGAAACGAGGATGAAAACCAGAGTTGCAGAAGAATGGCGAAACCAAAGTAGCGGAACTAGCCCGATTATTAAGGGCAAACTCCGCCAATGGCAAGAAGGTCACCCAATCATCCTGGTCCGCAGAAACAAAACATCTCAAATAAGCCTCCAGTGTCTGATTAGTTCGCTCCGTTTGACCATTAGTCTGAGGATGGAAGGCAGATGAAAACGACAAATCAATGCCCATCTTAGCACAAAAAGATCGCCAGAATCTGGACACAAACTGGGATCCTCTGTCGGACACGATATTCTCCGGAATGCCGTGTAAACGAACCAAATTCTGAAAAAACAAAGGAACCAGATCGGAAGAGGAAGGCAACTTAGGCAAGGGTACCAAATGGACCATCTTGGAAAAACGATCACACACCACCCAGATGACAAACATTCCCCGAGACACCGGAAGATCAGAAATGAAATCCATGGAAATGTGCGTCCAAGGCCTCTTCGGGACGGGCAAGGGCAAAAGCAACCCGTTAGCACGAGAACAACAAGGCTTAGCCCGAGCACAAGTCCCACAGGACTGCACAAATGACCGCACATCCCGTGACAAGGAAGGCCACCAAAAGGACCTAGCCACCAAATCTCGGGTACCAAAAATTCCCGGATGCCCTGCCAACACCGAGGAATGAACCTCGGAAATGACTCTGCTGGTCCATTTATCAGGAACAAACAGTCTGTCGGGTGGACACGAGTCAGGTCTACCAGCCTGAAATCTCTGCAACACACGTCGCAAATCCGGAGATATGGCCAACACGATCACTCCCTCTTTAAGAATACCAGCTGGCTCTGAGACTCCAGGAGAGTCAGGCACAAAGCTCCTAGATAGAGCATCAGCCTTAACATTCTTCGAACCAGGCAGGTATGAGACCACAAAGTCAAAACGAGAGAAAAACAATGACCAACGAGCCTGTCTAGGATTCAGGCGCTTAGCAGACTCGAGATACATCAGATTTTTGTGATCAGTCAAGACCACCACACGATGCTTAGCACCCTCGAGCCAATGACGCCACTCCTCAAATGCCCACTTCATGGCCAACAACTCCCGATTACCAACATCATAGTTCCGCTCAGCAGGCGAAAACTTCCTAGAGAAAAAGGCACATGGTCTCATCACAGAACAACCAGAGCCTCTCTGCGACAAAACAGCCCCAGCACCGATCTCAGAAGCATCCACTTCAACCTGAAAGGGAAGTGAGACATCAGGCTGGCACAAAACAGGCGCCGAAGTAAACCGGCGCTTCAGCTCCTGGAAGGCCTCCACGGCTGCAGGAGCCCAATTAGCCACATCAGAACCTTTCTTGGTCATATCCGTCAAAGGTTTAACAACGCTAGAAAAATTAGCGATAAAGCGACGGTAGAAATTAGCGAACCCCAAGAACTTCTGAAGACTCTTAACAGACGTGGGCTGAGACCAATCATGAATAGCTCGGACCTTGACTGGGTCCATCTCCACGGCAGAAGGGGAGAAAATAAAACCCAAAAAGGAAACCTTCTGCACTCCAAAGAGACACTTTGAGCCCTTCACAAACAAAGCGTTATCACGCAAAACCTGAAACACCATCCTGACCTGCTTCACATGAGAATCCCAATCATCCGAGAAAACTAGAATATCATCAAGATACACAATCAAAAATTTATCCAGATACTTCCGGAAGATATCATGCATAAAGGACTGAAACACTGAAGGGGCATTAGAGAGCCCAAAGGGCATCACCAAGTATTCAAAATGACCTTCGGGCGTATTGAATGCAGTTTTCCATTCATCTCCCTGCCTAATGCGCACAAGGTTGTACGCACCACGAAGATCTATCTTGGTGAACCACTTGGCGCCCTTAATCCGAGCAAACTAGTCTGACAATAGCGGCAACGGATACTGAAACTTAACAGTGATTTTATTCAGAAGCCGATAGTCTATACAAGGTCTCAAAGACCCGTCTTTCTTGGCTACAAAAAAGAATCCCGCACCGAGAGGGGAAGAGGATGGACGAATATGCCCCTTCTCCAAAGACTCCTTGACATAAGAACGCATCGCGGCATGCTCGGGTACAGACAAATTAAATAATCGTCCCTTAGGAAATTTACTGCCAGGATTCAAATCTATAGCGCAGTCACAGTCCCTATGAGGAGGAAGAGCACTGGACCTGGACTCACTGAATACATCCTGATAGTCACACAAATACTCAGGAACTTCTGAAGGAGTAGAAGTAGCAATAGACACCGGCGGAGAATCGCAATGAATTCCCTGACAACCCCAACTTGAGACAGACATAGCCTTCCAATCCAAAACAGGATTATGGGTCTGTAACCATGGCAGACCTAAAACGACCAAATCATTCATTTAATGCAGAACAAGAAAACGAATCACCTCCCGATGTTCAGGAGTCATGCACATGGTCACTTGTGTCCAATACTGCGGTTTATTTTCTGCCAGTGGCGTAGCATCAATTCCTCTGAGAGGAATCGGAACCTTTAAAGGCTCCAGGACAAAACCGCAGCGCTTGGCAAACGACAAGTCCATAAGACTCAGGGCAGCACCTGAATCCACAAATGCCATAACAGGGTAGGAAGACAATGAACAAATTAAAGTCACAGACAAAATAAATTTAGGCTGCAAATTACCAATGGTGACAGGACTGACAACCTTGGTTAGGCGTTTAGAGCATGCTGATATAACATGTGTAGAATCACCACAGTAAAAACACAGCCCATTCTGACGTCTATGATTTTGTCGTTCGGTTCTAGTCAGGATTCTATCGCATTGCATTGAGACAGGTGTCTGTTCAGACAACACCGCCAGAGGTTTAGCGGATTTGCGCTCCCGCAAACGCCGATCAATCTGAATAGCCAGCGCCATAGAATCATTCAGACTTGTAGGAATTGTAAAACCCACCATCACATTCTTAATGGCTTCAGAAAGGCCATTTCTGAAATTTGCGGCCAGAGCACATTCATTCCATCGAGTAAGCACGGACCATTTCCGAAATTTTTGGCAGTACACCTCAGCTTCATCCTGGCCCTGAGAGATGGCCAGTAGAGCTTTTTCTGCCTGAATTTCAAGATTAGGCTCCTCATAAAGCAATCCGAGCGCCAGAAAAAACGCATCAACATCCGCCAATGTAGGATCTCCTGGCGCTAACGAGAAAGCCCAATCCTGAGGGTCGCCACGCAAGAAGGAGATAATAATTTTAACTTGCTGAGCTGAATCTCCAGACGAACGAGGTTTCAAAGATAGAAACAATTTACAATTATTCCTAAAATTCCTAAATTTAAATCGATCTCCAGAGAACAGCTCAGGAATAGGTATCTTAGGCTCTGACATAGGACTGCTAACAACAAAATCCTGAATGCCCTGCACACGTGTAGCAAGCTGATCCACACTAGTAATCAAGGTCTGAACATTCATGTCTGCAGCAAAGCTTCAAGCCACTCAGAGATAAAGGGGAGGAAGAAAAAACAAACAAAAAAAAAACTCAGAACTTCTTTTCTTTAATCCCACTTCAGCAATGCATTAACTATTTATAGGCCTGGCATACTGTTATGATCCCAATGGCAGGGGACCTCAAAGATTACAGCAAAGTCTGCAAAACATAAATACCAGCTCATAGGGAAGTGGTAACTAGGCTGACCATATACCTGATCCTAGCGCAAACACTAACAGCAGCCGGGGAACGTGCCTACGTTGATCCTAGACGTCTCACGCCAGCCGGAGAACTAACTACCCCTATCAGGGAAAATAAGACCTCTCTTGCCTCCAGAGAAAAGACCCCAAAGTAATACAAGCCCCCAACAAATAATAACGGTGAGGTAAGAAGAAAAGACAAACGTAAGAATGAACTAGATTTAGCAAAGAGAGGCCCACTGACTAATAGCAGAATATAGTAAGAAGACTTATATGGTCACCAAAAAACCCTGCAAAATATCCACGCTGAATATCCAAGAACCCCCAAACCGACTGACGGTGTGGGGGGAGAATATCAGCCCCCCTAGAGCTTCCAGCAATAACAGGAATCACATATTGTACAAGCTGGACAAAAAATATGAACAATGCAAATGATCAAGTGTACGAAAGCAGGACTTAGCTTATCTTGCAAAGAACCAGGACCTGAAGACAGGAGCAAACAGAAGTGAACTGATTACAATGATGCCAGGCACAGGACTGAGAATCCAGGAAGTTTAAATAGCAACACCCCAGGCCTAACGAAGCAGGTGAGCACCAACCTGGTAAAAGACAATCCAAGTGCCAAATCACTAGTGACCACAAGAGGGAGCCAAAAAGTATAGTTCACAACAGCCAGCCCAGTTTTGGAAAAGCATTTTTTGAACAGATGAAACTAAGAACACCCTGTACCTGAATTATGGGAAGAAGAAAGTATGGAGAAGGCTTGGACCAAACAGCTCATGTTCTAAAGCACACCACATCCACTGTTTATTGATGATGTGACTGAAGACAGAAGCAGTCAGATGAATTCTGAAGTGTCCAGGTCTATACTTTCTGCTAAGATTAAACCAAATGCATCAACGTTGATTGGACAGTGCTTCACAGTAAAGAAGGACAATGACCCAAAACATACTGAGAAGGCAACCAGGAGTTTTTTAAGGCAAAGAAGTGGAATATTGTGCAATGGCTGAGTCAGTCACCAGATCTCAACCCTATCAGACATGCATTTCAAAAAACAAGCAACAACTGAAGTCAGCTGCAGTAAAGGTCTGGCAAAACATCACAAAGGAGAAATCCAGCATTTGGTGATGTCCATGGCTAGCAGACTTCTGGCAGTCATTGCCTTCAAAGGATTGTCTATTAAATATGGAGTGGGGTCTAAGGGGTAACGTTTCTCCTTATGGAGAGTGACATACCAGCTGGCTTGTCAAGGTAAGGAGGCTTATTCGCCGTGCAATGCTCCTCTGGGAATTTAAATATGCAAATTGCCTCTGCTGAAAAAAAGAGGACTTAACTCTATAGCGCCACCTATTGGAAGTAGCGATCCTACAAGTCACAATCAACCCTTTAACGAGTCGTGCAATATGACTTAGGATAAAAGCCAAATCAGTATCTCAATTCGCAGACACGGTGTTTCGGGCTGTTGGCCCTCGTCAGTGCGAAGCATGAGAACTGATTTGGCTAGGTGAGAGGCTCTGGAGTGGGGTTTTCAGCAGAGGCAATTTGCATATTTAAATTCCCAGAGGAGCATTGCACGGCGAATAACCCTCTTTACCTTGACAAGCCAGCTGGTATGTCACTCTCCATAAGGAGAAACGTTACCCCTTAGACCCCACTCCAGAGCCTCTCACCTAGCCAAATCAGTTCTCATGCTTCGCACTGACGAGGGCCAACAGCCCAAAACACCGTGTCTGCGAATTGAGATACTGATTTGGCTTTTATCCTAAGTCATATTGCACGACTCGTTAAAGGGTTGATTGTGACTTGTAGGATCGCTACTTCCAATAGGTGGCGCTATAGAGTTAAGTCCTCTTTTTTTCAGCAGAGGCAATTTGCACTATTAAATATGAACATTTTATTTATGGAAAATTTGTCAATTACCTTGATGCCCTGAAATGAGGTAGCATTGTAGAAAAATGGTTGCAATTCCTAAATGTTTCACTGGATATTTTTGTTCAATCCCTTTAATTAAACCTGAAATTCTACACTTCAATTGCATCTCAGTCGTTTCATTTTAAATAAAAAAAGCAGTGGCATACAAAGCCCAAATCACTAAGATTTGGTAACTGTCCAAAAGTTTCTGGACCCAATTGTATGTGCCAAGATAACGGCAGTTTGGTGTAGTGATTTATCCGAAAATTTATCTTTTCTTCAGTATAATGTTTTCTGTGAATGTATCAAGGGTAGTAGATCCTAGGGAGCTGAAACCTGAAGTAAAACTGTCCAAAGACCCTGATTTACTTATATGCTAGATTTGATGTCAAATTGTCTAGTCATTTGGCACTTTATGTTTGCTTTTGTATTCAATTTTTGCCAAATATTTTGAGAATATTTTTTAATTACTATTTTTAGAGAATTTGTCGAGAACGGTAGGTTTTTAAGAACTGAAACCTGGTGCAAAAGTGGCAAATTTTGGGCTTATTGGAACAGGTGTTTGGCAGTCAATATTTCTGTTGGTGTTCTATTTTTGTGGATGAATATCTCAAGAATGGTAAATTCTAGATAGCAGAAACCCAGTGTAGGCACAAGACAACCAAAACCTAGTCTAAAACTTTCAGAAGTGTCTGATTCAAATGGAACCTGACAGGTCCCCCATGCCCTCCAACCCTCCAGCATTAGAATATTTGTTGCTAAATACCCTGCCTAAGCAGCCCTGTGTAGTATTTAACACCTAAACCCATGTTTAAAAAAGGCTTTATAAACTTTGCGCTTCATATGCTGATTAGGCCTTTGACTAGTCCATGGGGCGATGTTTTTCCAAGACTAGTAGGCCCTCAAAGCATGTTATTACACCTCTATGGGCACGATAACTAGCGATGAGCGAATGTGGTCGGTGATACTCGGATTTCACTTGAACATCTGGGTGCTTGGATTTAATGCTCAAATCCCCACCCTGCATATTTGGTGCCTGATATACAGCAAATTAACATGCAGGAATTGCTTGCCAGTCCCTGTAATGCCATAGTCATCTTGGTAGTGGCATTACTTTGATTGTCTGGCCGCATTACCTCATCAGAAATTATAAAAGGACTGGCGCTGCCACACTCAGCTCACTGATGCCATTGCACACTCAGGGACAGTTGTGATTGGAGGGAGAGAGAAGTGGCCTGGCCTGGGTGTGCACAGTTCCATTAATCAGAGTCCACTAGTGGTGTTACTCGTGCTGATGCTGAACCATTATACTAAAAGTCTTTCTGAGAGCCAATTTTGCTCTTTTTCTGTTCTATGCAATACATTCTGCATTTAACCTAGGGACCACTGCTGGAGTAGAGACAGTGTATTCAGCCTCTAGGCAGGGCTAAAGGCTTTGCAGTCCTTTGCTAAATATATACAAGTGTTTCTCACAAAATTAGAATATCATCAAAAGTTAATTTATTTCAGTTCTTCAATAAAAAAAGTGAAACTCATACCATATTTTTCGCTTTATAAGACTCACCTGATTATAAAAAGCACACCCCACATTTGGGGAAGAAAAATAGAAAAAAATAATTTTATGTTAAATGGGGGTCTGTCTTATAATGCCAGTGTCCGTCTTACAAATCATATATATGTCCCTCATCCTGGTATCTATATAACCCCTATCCTGGCATATGGCCCCCCTGTGCTGGCACATTGCCCCCCTGTGCTGCTGGCACACTGCCCCCCTGTGCTGCTGGCACACTGCCCCATCTCATCCTTGATATGGCCCCCTTCATTAAAAGCCCCCCTGCTGGCAGGCACATGGCCCCCCTCTCTATATGCCCCACTGCTGGCACGCACATGGGCCCCCTCTCTCTATATGGCACACACATGGCGCCCGCAGTCACTACATGCCCCCTGCAGGCATGCACATGGCCCCCCCAGTCACTACATGCCCCCCTGCAGGCACACACATGATAAAATAACAAACTCTTAACTCACCTTCTGATGATAGCTCCATGCTCCCAGCTCCTCGGTTGCACTTCCTGTTTCCCAGGCATCAGATCATGTGACCTGGGCACACAGTGATGATATCACTGTGCTGTGCCGATCACATGATCAGATGTCAGCACAGACACAGGAAGAGCCACGGGAGAGATGGGAGCATGGAGCCATCATCAGAAGGTGAGTTAAGTGTTTGTTATTTTATCATGTGCATGCCTCCAGGGGGGCTATGTGTGTGCCTGCAGGGGGGCATGTAGTGACTGGGGGGGTATGTGTGTGCCTGCAGGGGGGCATATTCATGATGGTAGGAGGGGAGTGCAGGCACATGTAATATGCACTGCTCCCCTGTCAAGCAACTCGGTGCGGCTTCAGCACTGAGGTGATGGACAGCAGGTGCAGTGAATATTACATGAGGCTAATGAGCGGGAGCACAGAACCTCCTGCTGTCTCTGCAGCCCCCAGCCAGCCCACTCCAGCCCCCTGACACCACTCCAGAGCTGCCCCCTCCTCTACAGCACAGCACACAGATTCGGACTATAAGAGGCACCCCCCACTTTCCCCCAAAATTTGGGGGAACAAAAGTGCGTCTTATAATCCGAAATATATGGTATATTATATTTTCTCTAATTTACTGAGATAATGACTTTTGGGTTTTCATTGGCTGTAAGCCATAATCATCAACACTAACAGAAATAAACACTTGAAATTGATCACTCTGTTTGTAATGACTCTATATAATATGAGTTTCACTTTTCTAATTTAGTGAGAAGCACTTGTAGCTGCTGCAGGTGACCGCATTTTTTGGGTGAAAAAATTGACTATATTGTCATCCATACAGTTTAACGGGCTTTGTGTAAAATTACGGTGGTTTGAAACTTTTAAAAACTGCCTGGCCTGCTACAGTTGACAAAATATTTTGTCCCAAAAACTGACTATTCAGGAGAAGTGTACACATAGTCCAGCAGCATAGTGGCAAACATATGCGTTTCAGCTAATGAAAGCCTTAATCATGGTTAATATGTCTATACTGAGGCCACAGTTATATATATGACACATAAAAGCACATGCGATGCATTAGAACAGGCATACATGCTCATGAGGAGAACAAAATTTTGCCTCTATACAAGTCATTAGTTCGACCACACTTAGAATACTGTACACAGTTCTGGTCTCCGGTGTATAAGAAAGACATAGCTGAACTAGAGCGGGTGCAGAGAAGAGCGACCAAGGTTATTAGAGGACTGGGGGGTCTGCAATACCAAGATAGGTTATTACACTTGGGGCTATTTAGTTTTGAAAAACGAAGGCTAAGGGGTGATCTTATTTTAACGTATAAATATATGAGGGGACAGTACAAAGACCTTTCTGATGATCTTTGTACTCTTAGACCTGAGACGGGGACAAGGGGGCATCCTCTACGTCTGGAGGAAAGAAGGTTTAAGCATAATAACAGACGTGGATTGTTTACTGTGAGAGCAGTGAGACTATGGAACTCTCTGCCGTATGATGTTGTAATGAGTGATTCACTACCAAAATTTAAGAGGGGACTAGATGCCTTTCTTGAAAAGTATAATATTGCAAGTTATATACACTAGATTCCTTGATAGGGTGTTGATCCAGGGAACTAGTCTGATTGCCGTATGTGGAGTCAGGAAGGAATTTTTTTCCCCAATGTGGAGCTTAGTGTTTGCCGCATGTTTTTTTTGCCTTACTCAGGATCAACATGTTAGGCTATTGGTTGAAGTAGATGGACTTAAAGTCTTCCTTCAACCTTAAATACAATACTATACTTAATGTTGGTGAAAGACCAATAAGAATGAAGCAAGTAAATGAATCTCATTAGAACCAAAGAAGATATTTAGAAAAAATCGACAGGAGACTTTGCAAAGAAAAAGAGCTGTGAAATATGTTAATGGCTATGAAGAGAATCAAATATGTATTTTTTAATACTGTAATATTATGTCATGTCCTGAGTGACATTTAAGTCAGCAGGGGTCCTAGTATTTAAATTAAAAATCCATAAGGATTCTCAGCTCAAAGCTATTCTTCAGTAATTGCCCGCCCCCCTGGTTAGGTTTAATCACTTTTTCAATGGCTAAAAGTAGAAAAATCACCTTTGTGACATTGAGAGAAATGGCGTGAGACTGGGAAGATGTTTATGGCTGTTGTGCTGATTGCTTAGGACATGTGTTTTCTAATGTGTTTTTTCAAAGGTCCTATGATGCAACAACATATTATATGCAGCATTGTGTGCAATCTATAAGATAAATCACAAAGTTTTAAGATGTGCGGACGGCACTAGGCTGTGTTATACAAACTCTTAGAAAAAACGCTGGATTCTATTCGGACTCGTATGGCAAGTATGATTGCAGTATTAGGCGGGGGTGCTCAACAAAGAAAAACGAGTAATGTCCATCGAATGCAAAAAGAAGATGTGGCACTCACCCCAATTTACTGCTGAGTTAATATTCTTTATTCATCATAAAATGAGACAAACACCATTCGGAGAGGCGGCTGGGATCGGGTAGTGGTGCGGGAAGGAAGGAAGAGGACGACGGCCGTTTCGCGCCGATGCGCTTCCACGGGTCCAGGACCTGGACCCGTGGAAGCGCATCGGCGCAAAACGGCCGTCGTCCTCTTCCTTCCTTCCCGCACCACTACCCGATCCCAGCCGCCTCTCCGAATGGTGTTTGTCTCATTTTATGATGAATAAAGAATATTAACTCAGCAGTAAATTGGGGTGAGTGCCACATCTTCTTTTTGCATTCGCTTATAAGATAAATCACCCTGTTGCATTGCAATTCATGAAATGTTTAATAGAATATGAGTGTCCAATGGAAAAAAGGTGTAAAGTTGTTAGATTTGAGCACATGTTCATAAGAAATACATTTATTGCTACTGCACTTAAAAATGTTTCAATGATAGCCATGTGTTAGTCAAGGGAATTCTGTTTAAATAAACTTGGAGATAGCAAGAGTTGGTGTCTTTTTTGTCACATATGTAATATCAGTATCTTCAAAGATAACTTTGGATCTTGCTGGAGAATAGGTAATGTTTGTTATGATTTTTATGATGTTTTGGTACTGTGCACAGTGGCTCAGTGGATAGCACAGCAGCCTTGCAGCGCTGGAGTCCTGGGTTCAAGCCCCACCATGGACAACATCTGCAAAGAGTTTGTATGTTCTCTCAGTGTTTGCGTGGGTTTCCTCCGGGTTCTCCGTTTTCCTCCCACATTCCAAAGACATACTGATAGGGAATTTAGATTGTGAGCCCCATTGGGGACAGTGATGATAATGTGTGCAAACTGTAAAGCGCTGCAGAATATGTTAGAGCTATATAAAAATAAAGTTTATTACTGTGGGCTAAACTGTGTGGAAAATGAAATAATAACGTTTTTTTCCCCTTGAATTTTTTTTATCTTTTGTATAACGTGTAACTGTACCATGAGAGCCCTTGCTGTTTAATAAAAATGTTCTATCCATCTTGGATATCTGTTTTAATGCAGAATTTTGTATCCTCTGTTTGATAATCTATACTTTACTCTCTCAGCTTTCTTAATAAAGTCCTCTGATTGTGAACAGTTCCTTTTGGTTTGTATAAATTCTCCTTTGGGAATATTATTAATAATGTGCATAGGATGGCACGATTTCGCTTAAATGATGGTATTACAGTCATTAGGTTTACAGAAGGGTGTTTCTGTAAAATTTCCAGTGGAAGTGTTACCGTATAGGGAAACGTCCCAAAAATTAATTGTGTAATCAACAAAGCAAGATGTAAATTTTAGGTTAAATGGATTGTCATTAATGAAAGAAACAAAATCTGTGACTGTCTCCTGTTTGCCCTTCCAAACGAGTAAGAGGTCGTCAATGTAACGACCCATCCATCCATGTATGTCTCCCATAAATGGATTATTTTCACTGAAGATGTATGTTTAATCCCAGATCCCCGCAACTATGCTAACAAGGGAGCGTGAGGATTTCCCACCCATGCTGACACCCTGTTCCAAAGGAAAATAAATTTTGTTTCAATAAAAATGTGACTGACATGATAAGAATGTCTTGAATCTCTGGTATAAGTGCTATATTTGTTAAAGAAAGAGGTGAGGCATTTGCTGGCTATACTATGTGGTATACTGGGATATAAACATATGACATCACAACGTAACCATATGTATTTCTTTGTCCATGTGAATTGGGAAAAATTGGAGACAAGGGCTTTCATTTCTCGGATGTAACCTGGAATGTTGACCACCAAGGGGTTGCAAATAATGGTCAACCCATGTTCCCAATTTTTCATTCATAGATCCAATACCAGATATAATGGGTTTGAAAGGAAGAGGAAAAACCTGTTTATGAATTTTCGGGTAAGGCATGTTATATAAGCATAATCCGGATACCTACATATAGGTAATCACACATTCTAGTGTCAATAGCTCTCATGCTTAGAGTTCCTTCTGAAAGTCCCCTGTGAGATCCAACACCAGTTTGGTGTACATATTGGGATTGTTCAATAGGTCCATGTTGATGGAAGAGGCCGGCATTTATCAATACCAATGCTCCTCCTTTGTCTACTGGACATATCAACAGATCTTCATTATTTCTTAATGTGCAGATGTCTTCAGATTTTTGAAGGGTGAAATTATTGTATTTTAAATTGGAGATTTTGTCCAAAAAAATCAAATCCTTTTCCACCAGTTCTTGGAACTGATCTGTTGTCATTCATGCGGTTTAAAGTGCTTTTGTGTGAAATTACAGTGGTGTGAAATTTTTAAAAACCACTTGACCTGCTACACTTGATGATATTTTTTGTTCCAAAAATTGACTATTGTCATTTATACAGTTTTACATGCTTTGTGTGAAATTACGGTGGTTTGAAGTCTTTAAAAACCGTTTGGCATGATACAGGTGACCAATATATTTTTTTATTAAAAAATATTAGTTTCAATTAATCAAGGAAACTTGGTTTCCAGAGACCTAGCAATTACAAAATGCGTAAGGCCTGTGGTAAGGGACAGGAAGTGGAAGTGCTGATGGTAGTGCATGCAGATGCCGAGGACATGGGGGAGGTACCACTGCCCTGTTGCTGCAGCACGAGCAACATGCCCATCCACGACACATAGCTACCTGTCCGACTCTTCAGGGAGGCATGGGACACGACTTCTGCAAACAGGTGGTCGATTGAATAGCACATAATGCTTCCAGCATTCTTGCCAGCCACCCAGTTTTCCATGTGGTCCAGTCTCACCTCACAAGAGTTTGGATCACTTAATCCTCACCTTGATCGTCCTATCTCTCACCATGTAGAGTCCCAGGGGACTAGTGAGTGATCCCACACTTTACATCATCATTTCTTGATTGTGGCCTTTGACGCTGCATGTTCCAAAAGGGACAGGAATAGATGCTGTTTAATGATGCACAAAACCTAGTGCAGCCACGGTCACAAGAAGATGACAATGGAGAATAGCAAATTTTGTCTAAGGAGGTAGATGATGATGAGACACAGTTGCCGATAAGTCAAGTTGTTGTTAAGTCACCATGTCAGGAGGACCTCGGTGCGGTGGTGGAAAACGAAGTGGTGGATGAAGAAGTCACTGACCCAACCTGGGAAGCTGGCATGCAGAGCAAAACCAGCAGTGCTGAGGGGAAGAGATTGACATCACCGAAACGGCAGGAAGAGGCAGAGGGGATACCGGAGGGAAAAGGTGGGCAACTGTTCTGCAGAGCACTGACAATTTCTCCATCAAAGAGTTAGGTGTTCCCCAGTCTGGGACTTTTTTAAAGAAAATTCTGGTCATTTGCAACCTGTGCCATGCCAAGGTCACCAGGGTCCTGACCACTAAGAGCCTAACCACCACCAACATGATCAGGAACATCTCATCTAAGCCCCCGACTCGATGGGCCAAAAGCCTGGGTCCAAAATTGTTACCAGCAGCTGACACCACTGCCTCTTCTCCTGTGCTAGGTGCTTTACAATACACTGTCCATGACACTGGCACAGATGCTTTCCGCCATGCACCAGTCCTACCACATTCTGAGGCACCATTATCAGTCACTTCCAAATCCTTGTCCCAGCACAGCGTTCAGCTATCCCTACCCCAGGCCTTGGAATAAAAAAGAAAGTTCCAGCCACCCATGCACAGGCCTAAATGCTAAGTGGGCACATTTCCAGGCTGCTTAATGTGGAAATGTTGACGTTCAGGCTTGTAGACATGGAGGATCTTGGCCAACTCATGTTAGCAGCCATCCTTGGGTACACAGCCACCACAATTTTTTCCGTTTTCGCATTCCGGTTTCTGGTTCCGTGTCCAGGAACATCACCCAAGCCCTTACCAATGCACTTACTGCAATTGTTTACTTAAGGACACTACATTTCCCTGATAGCAAAATGTGGTTGGAACGCCCGCCAGGGCCATGGTGAACTCGGTACCTGGTCCGGTACTTAAAGGGATGTGTTATGGCGGTGGCGACCCAGTCCGTGGCCCTGGGCGTCCAAGTAAAAGGGACAGTCTTTAAAGGGGTTTGTGAAATAGTAAAAGTTTGTGACGACACCTGTGGTACTCAGTCAGGGGTGACCGACGCTGCTTAAAGGGGTCCTCTGGGTGATGTTATGGCAGCAGGGATGGTATGGCTTCCCACAGGTGAAGCTGGGTCCCCAGGGCTCCCAATGTGCTTGGTAAGGATGGTGTGGTGCTGGAAATAAAGGAGGACATGGGGTTGCAGTCTCTTTACCTGGTTTACTGATGCAAGGCAGCCACAGTCCAGGGTCCAGATCATTGGTGCTAGTGTGCTCCGGCCAGCTTGGAAGTGACTCAGGAATCCTCCTAGCCAGGTGGGGTTGGAAGCCTTCCTGCTAGTGCTGTGTTGTAGTCCCTTGCTGCCTTAGGCCTCTCACAAGGTCCTCATGTTTTCTCTGTCCCCCAGGTTGGTAGGATACTACCAGCACGACAGGTAACTCAAGCCTTTTTACAGGGTCTCTCAGATGACTCTACCTGCTACTGTGTCCTCGGGCTTTAATGGTGGACAGGTGACTTGAAATCTAGATGTCTGCCAGTTCCTGTCATGGGGCATAGATTTACCCCCATAACCTCGGTCTTCCGGCTACCGGAATTCTGCGCTTCAGCGTGGAGGAAGCTCAGTCGCAGCTTCCCTCCAGCTCTTTACTCTCCTGCGCTCCTCTTTCACTCTCAGTCTTCTACAGACTGCTCTGTTCTCGTTCCTTCCAGGAGTTGCAGGACCTCACGTGGCTGCACATCCCCAGCTTTCCTCTCAGATTCTTTCTGTCTGCTTCCTTTCTCCTCTGTTCCTCTGACAGACTGACTCCTCCAGACTCCTCTCACAGACTAACTAACTCCTCCAGACCAGAATATATATTATCTAGGGAAGCTCCCCTGAAACCGGGTTCAGAGCTCCCACTTCTGGCCTGGAGTCAGAACAGCATTGTGTGTGCTGAATACCTGATAAAGGGATCCTCCCACACTTCCAAGCATGACATCACTATCCCCATGAGGAAAGCAATGCCTCTGTAACAACCAGTTACCTGGGGTGTTACATGGAGACTGGGGAAGAGTCCCACCCTGTCACAGCACATGTGCTACCGATGCCGAGGATTGCTGGCCCTGCTTCTATCAGGGTTTCCTCCACACCTACATGAGTTCTTGCACCAGTCTCTGCTCCTTCTCATCCTCCATCACCGATCTGCTATCTCAGAACAAGAGCAAATGATCCACACCAGCCAGAAGCACTGCCTCAGCAAAGCGGCAACAGGCTCTGCTGCAGATAATTTGTATAGGAGATAAACTGCACACCGCTGCAGAGTTATTGAAATTGATAACAGACAAGATAGATTTGTGGCTCTCTCTACTGAACCTACAACCGGGCAAGGTCATATGTGATAATTGCCATAGCCTGCTGTTGGCTGTGAAACATGGCAAGTTCACATACATTCCATGCTTGGCCCACTTGCTCAAATTGGTAGTTCAGTGGTTTCTGAAAACATACTCAGATTTGCCAAAGCTTCTGATCAAGGTAGCCGCATCAGCAGCCATTTCCGCAAGTTGTCAAGAGCTCCCACCAACTCATGCAAATGCCAGCTCACCGAATGGTGTGCGACGTGACCATGCACTGAAACTCTACACTGCACATGCTGGCAAGGCTTTGTGAGCAGCAAAGGCCAGTGGAATTCCAGCTCCAAGTCGCCTGTTGGTATTCTTGTCAGCCTTCGCACATAACAACTGAGGAGTGGGCATGGATATCTGACATTTATGAGGTTCTCCAAGACTTTAAGGACTCCACAAAGATGGTGAGCGGTAATGACACCATAATCAGCACAACTATTCAACTTCTATACTTACTTAAACAGTCTCTGCTATGAATTAAACATGAAGATTTGCATGAGGTGGAGATAGAGGAATACAGGAGACAGGGAGATACTACCCAGCAAAGCCTCGTCTCATCTGCTCAGCGCAGATTGGGTAACAATGAGGAGGTGGGTCCTGAGGAGAAGGAGGAAAAGGAGCTGGTTGCTAGCGCAACAGAGGTTACTACCCACACAAGGTTCGTCCCTTCTGTCCTATGTGGATGGGCTGAGAAGAATGAGGAGGAACAGAGGGAGGAGGAAGAGCTGGAGAGTCATTATCATGGTGGAGACAAGGAAGTATTGGCTGCAGGGACCTTGGCACATATGGCCAACTTTATGTGGCGCTGTCTTTCCTGTGACCCTCACATTATATTCATCTTGGGAAAAGAAGAGTACTGGTTGGTCACCCTGCTAAACTCATGATAAAAACAGAACCTTGTATCTCTTCTTCAAGAGGCGGAAAGGTCTACTAAAATAGTGCTATACCAGAAGGCTAATGTGGAAAATATGCTGAAAAAAGTCCCATCAGATAACAGTATCTTGCTTGCCCAACCAAGGAGGAGAGGTGAGGGAGATACAAACCAGGTACAGCAGAGGTAGGGGTACACTGTCAAACGGCTGGGCCAATTTCCTGACACCCTTCCATCATTTAATCTCTGATGACAGGGTATTTTTGACAATTAGTGAAAAGTTTTTAAAGATGGTCTAGCAATACCTGGACGCCGAAACCAGCGTACTCGCTAATTCCTCTGTGACTTTCAAGTATTGGGTCTCAAAGCTGAACACCTGGACTGAGCCGTCCGTCTATGCCTAGGAGGAGTTGTGCTGCCCTGTCGATATCATCTTGTGTGAGCAGGTTTTCAGTGCAGCTGGAGGATCATGAGAGGCAGGCACTTTCGCATGTCAACAGAAAATGCTGATACATTTTCTTAATTATTTATGAGGCCCTCCAGTTGATGCCTTTAAGGTTGTATGAATGACCCTATTTAGAATTTTTTTCTGGCTTTGCACTGTGTGCACAGCTTTTATGAGTGTAGAAGTACCACAACTACACTTTCTTCAATTTTTATGAGGCCCTCCAGTTTGTGCCTTTTGTCACGCTGCCTCCTCTGCCGCCGGTCACGCCGCCTCCTCTGCCGCCTTCTGCACCCGCTTATACTTACCTGTCCCCGGCATCCCGGCGCGGCTCTCCTGCAGCGTCCTCTCTCCAGCGCTCGCTCCCGACCTCTGCTGGTTGTCGGGTGCGCTCGCACGTCAGGTTCTCTTCTGCGCGCACCTCTAACCTCTTCTGGCTCCTTCTGTCCAGTCCTCTCTATCGTCCTGGAGGACCCTCTTCCCCCAGAAGTAAGGCGCAGCATTTCTATTTCATCCTGTCTGCATCTCACCCCTGTGCCTGATGATCACTTGTGTCTCTCAAGTGCTCCTGGCCGCACGTGTGTTCAGTGCATCTGCTGTTCTCTGATTCCGTGCTCTGCTTTCTCTCCGGAGAACCTCACAGTACTCATCAGTCCTGGCAGTTCCTGTGTTCCCGCAGTCCCTGTCGCTCTGCAGTTCTTGTGTTCCCGCAATCCCTGTCGCTCTGCAGTTCCTGTGTTCCCGCAGTCCCTGTCGCTCTGCAGTTCCTTGTGTCCCTGCAGTCCCCGTCGCTCTTCAGTTTCTGTGCTCCCACAATCCCTGTGCTTCTGCAGTCCCTGCCTCCCTGCGGTCCCTGTGTCTCCTGTTGTGAATTCAGTTCTGGAGCTCCCTCCTGTGGTTGCTAATGGTATTTTTGTGGGTTCTGCCCTTGGGCTCCCTCTGGTGGTTTCGAGTGGAACTGCTGCTCCGTTAGGTAGCTGTAGCAGCTGCCATCACTGATCGCCTTGCCTGGGTTTGTTATTTGAGCCTGGTCTGGGCTTTGGTTCATGCCAGCTGTCAATGTCTTAGGTTGGATTTGGTTCTCTCCTTGGATTTCTCATATGGCCTGTCCTTGTCAGCAAAAGATAAGTTCTGCTAGTTCTTGTTCGTCCATTTGCTTTGGACATTATTGCTTTGCAAATATGTCTCTTTTTGTCCAGCTTGTCACTATGTCATATTCAGGCTAGCTGGAAGCTCTGGGAAGCAGATTTGCCCCTCCACACCGTGAGTCGGTGTGGAGTTCATTTTTTGTAAACTCTGCATGGATTTTTGTAGTTTTGAAATACTGACCGCACAGTATCCTTTTCTCTCTGTCTATCAAGTTTAGTATTGGCCTCCCTTTGCTGAAAACTGATTTCATTTCTGTGTATGTCATTTCCCTCTCCACTCACAGCCAATATTTGTGGGGGCTATCTTTCCTTTTGGGGTTTTCTCTGAGGCAAGATAGCTTTCTATTTCCTTCTTTAGGGGTAGTTAATTCTTAGGCTGTGAAGAGGTGTCTAGGGAGAGTCAGGAACATCCCACGGCTATTACTAGTGTTGTTGTTAGGATTAGGGATTGCAGTCAGTAGAGATACCACCTTCTCAGAGCTCGTCCCATGTTGTGTTTTAGCCACCAGGTCATATCGGTGTGGCCTCTTAACCACCAGGTCATAACAGTACAGCTGGCCCACAATGTGTTAAATGCATCTCAAAAGAGGGAAAAGAAAGTTCTGAGTCATTTTTTTTTCCTTTGTAGCTTCTGTTGTCTTTTTTTTCCCCTTAATCTCTGGGCGGTTCAGGATTTTGGTGCTGATATGGAGGTTCAGGGTCTGTCCTTGCGCATGGATCAACTCGCTGCAAGGGTACAGAGTATCCAAGATTATGTTGTCCAGACTCCGGTATTAGAGCCTAGAATTCCTATTCCTGATTTATTTTCTGGGGATAGATCTAAATTTTTGAATTTTAAAAATAATTGCAGATTGTTTTTTGCTCTGAGACCCCGTTCCTCTGGTGACCCCATTCAGCAGGTGAAGATTGTTATTTCTTTGCTGTGTGGCGACCCGCAGGACTGGGCATTCTCCCTTGAGCCAGGAAATCCTGCATTGCTCAATATTGACGCATTTTTTCAAGCGCTCGGATTGCTGTATGACGAGCCTAATTCTGTGGATCAGGCAGAAAAAACTTTGCTGGCTCTGTGTCAGGGTCAGGAAGCAGCAGAAGTATACTGCCAGAAATTTAGAAAGTGGTCTGTGCTCACAAAATGGAATGAGTATGCCCTGGCAGCGATTTTCAGAAAGGGTCTTTCTGAAGCCCTTAAGGATGTTATGGTGGGGTTTCCCACGCCTGCTGGTCTGAATGAGTCAATGTCTTTGGCTATTCAGATTGATCGGCGCCTGCGCGAGCGCAAGGTTGTGCACCATATGGCAGTGTCCTCTGAGCAGAGTCCTGAGCCTATGCAATGTGATAGGATTTTGACTAGAGCAGAAAGGCAGAAATTCAGACGTCAGAATGGCCTGTGTTTTTACTGTGGTGATTCTGCCCATGCTATCTCTGATTGCCCTAAGCGTACTAAGAGGGTCCCTAGGTCTGTTACCATTAGTACTGTACAGCCTAAATTTCTCTTGTCTGTTACTCTGATTTGCTCATTGTCGTCCTTTTCTGTTATGGCATTTGTGGATTCTGGCGCTGCCCTGAACTTAATGGACTTAGAATTTGCCAAGCGCTGTGGTTTTTCCTTGGAGCCTTTGCGGAGTCCTATTCCCTTAAGGGGGATTGATGCTACGCCATTAGCCAAGAATAAACCCCAGTACTGGACACAGTTGACCATGTACATGGCTCCCGCACATCAGGAAAATATTCGCTTTTTGGTGTTGCATAATTTGCATGATGTTGTTGACTGGGTTTTCCATGGTTACAGGTACATAACCCAGTGCTGGACTGGAGATCTATGTCTGTAACTGGTTGGGGTTGTCAGGGGATACATAGTGATATTCCTTTGATGTCCATTTCCTCGTCCCCTTCTTCTGATGTTCCTGAGTTTTTGTCGGATTTCCAGGATATATTTGATGAGCCCAAGTCCAGTTCCCTGCCTCCTCATAGGGACTGTGATTGTGCCATTAATTTGATTCCTGGCTGTAAGATCCCTAAGGGCCGACTTTTCAATCTGTCTGTGCCAGAGCATGCCGCTATGCGGAGTTATGTAAAGGAGTCCTTGGAGAAGGGGCATATTCACCCGTCTTCGTCACCATTGGGAGCGGGATTTTTTTTTGTTGCCAAGAAGGATGGTTCCTTGAGACCCTGTATAGATTATCGCCTTCTCAATAAGATCACGGTCAAATTCCAGTACCCTTTACCTTTGCTTTCTGATTTGTTTGCTCGGATTAAGGGTGCCAGTTGGTTTACTAAAATCGACCTTCGAGGGGCGTATAATCTCGTGCGTATTAAACAAGGTGATGAATGGAAAACAGCATTTAATACGCCCGAAGGCCATTTTGAATATCTTGTGATGCCATTCGGGCTCTCTAATGCTCCATCGGTATTTCAGTCCTTTATGCATGATATCTTCCGGAATTATCTGGATAAATTCATGATTGTGTATTTGGATGATATTTTGTTTTTTTCCGATGATTGGGAGTCTCATGTGAAGCAGGTTAGGATGGTATTTCAGGTCCTTCGTGCTAATGCGTTGTTTGTGAAAGGCTCTAAGTGTCTCTTTGGAGTTCAGAAAGTTTCTTTTTTGGGTTTCATTTTTTCTCCCTCGGCTATTGAAATGGACCCTGTTAAAGTCCAGGCCATTCATGATTGGACTCAACCCACATCTGTAAAGAGCCTTCAAAAATTTTTGGGCTTTGCTAATTTTTATCGCCGCTTTATTGCTAATTTTTCTAGTGTGGTGAAGCCTCTGACCGATTTGACGAAGAAAGGCGCTGATGTGATGAATTGGTCTTCTGCAGCTGTTGAGGCCTTTCAGGAGCTTAAACGCCGTTTTACTTCTGCCCCTGTGTTGCGTCAGCCAGATGTTTCTCTCCCTTTTCAGGTTGAGGTTGATGCTTCTGAGATTGGGGCAGGGGCCGTTTTGTCTCAGAGAAATTCTGATGGCTCTTTGATGAAACCATGTGCTTTCTTCTCCAGAAAGTTTTCGCCTGCTGAGCGTAATTATGATGTCGGCAATCGGGAGTTGTTGGCTATGAAGTGGGCATTTGAGGAGTGGCGACATTGGCTTGAGGGAGCCAAGCATCGCGTGGTGGTCTTGACTGATCATAAAAATTTGATTTACCTCAAGTCTGCTAAGCGGTTGAATCCTAGACAAGCTCAGTGGTCTCTGTTTTTCTCCCGTTTTGATTTTGTGGTCTCGTATATTCCGGGATCTAAGAATGTGAAGGCTGATGCCCTTTCTAGGAGTTTTTTGCCTGATTCTCCGGGAGTTCTTGAGCCGGCTGGGATTCTCAAGGAGCGGGTGATTCTTTCTGCCATCTCCCCTGATTTGCGGTGGGTACTTCAGGAGTTTCAGGCTGATAAACCTGACCGCTGTCCAGTGGGGAAACTGTTTGTTCCTGATAGATGGACTAGCAGGGTAATTTCTGAGGTTCATTGTTCGGTGTTGGCTGGTCACCCTGGGATTTTTGGTACCAGAGATTTGGTGGCTAGGTCCTTTTGGTGGCCTTCCTTGTCGCGGGATGTGCGTTCGTTTGTGCAGTCCTGTGGGACCTGTGCTCGGGCTAAGCCTTGCTGTTCCCGTGCCAGTGGGTTGCTTTTGCCTTTGCCTATTCCTGAGAGGCCCTGGACGCAAATTTCCATGGATTTTATTTCTGATCTTCCTGTTTCTCAGAAGATGTCTGTCATCTGGATGGTTTGTGACCGGTTTTCTAAGATAGTCCATTTGGTACCGTTGCCTAAGTTGCCTTCCTCCTCTGATTTGGTTCCATTATTTTTTTCAGCATGTGGTCCGTTTGCATGGTATTCCGGAGAATATTGTGTCTGACAGAGGTTCCCAGTTCGTTTCTAGGTTTTGGCGGTCCTTTTGTGCTAGAATGGGCATTGATTTGTCTTTTTCTTCAGCATTCCATCCTCAGACAAATGGCCAAACGGAGCGAACCAATCAGACCTTGGAAACCTATTTGAGATGCTTCGTGTCTGCTGATCAAGATGATTGGGTGACCTTTTTGCCGTTGGCCGAGTTTGCCCTTAATAATCGGGCTAGTTCTGCTACCTTGGTTTCGCCTTTTTTTTGTAACTTTGGTTTTCATCCTCGTTTTTCTTCAGGGCAGCTTGAGCCTTCTGACTGTCCTGGTGTGGATTCTGTGGTGGACAGGTTGCAGCAAATTTGGACTCATGTGGTGGACAATTTGACGTTGTCTCAGGAAAAGGCTCAATGTTTTGCTAACCGTCGTCGGTGTGTTGGTCCCCGGCTTCGTGTGGGGGATTTGGTCTGGTTGTCTTCTCGTCATGTTCCTATGAAGGTTTCTTCCCCTAAGTTCAAGCCTCGCTTTATTGGGCCTTATAAGATTTCTGAAATTATCAATCCGGTGTCTTTTCGTTTGGCCCTTCCAGCTTCTTTTTCCATTCATAATGTGTTCCATAGATCCTTGTTGCGGAGATATGTGGTACCTATGGTTCCCTCCGTTGATCCTCCTGCTCCGGTGTTGGTTGAGGGGGAATTGGAATATGTGGTGGAGAAGATTTTGGATTCTCGGTTTTCGAGACGGAAGCTTCAGTATCTGGTCAAGTGGAAGAGTTATGGCCAGGAGGATAATTCTTGGGTTGTTGCCTCCGATGTTCATGCTGCCGATTTGGTTCGTGCTTACCATTTGGCTCGTCCTGATCGGCCTGGGAGCTCTGGTGAGGGTTCGGTGACCCCTCCTCAAGGGGGGGGTACTGTTGTGAATTCCATTCTGGAGCTCCCTCCTGTGGTTGCTAATGGTATTTTTGTGGGTTCTGCCCTTGGGCTCCCTCTGGTGGTTTCGAGTGGAACTGCTGCTCCGTTAGGTAGCTGTAGCAGCTGCCATCACTGATCGCCTTGCCTGGGTTTGTTATTTGGGCCTGCTCTGGGCTTTGGTTCATGCCAGCTGTCAATGTCTTAGGTTGGATTTGGTTCTCTCCTTGGATTTCTCATATGGCCTGTCCTTGTCAGCAAAAGATAAGTTCTGCTAGTTCTTGTTCGTCCATTTGCTTTGGACATTATTGCTTTGCAAATATGTCTCTTTTTGTCCAGCTTGTCACTATGTCATATTCAGGCTAGCTGGAAGCTCTGGGAAGCAGATTTGCCCCTCCACACCGTGAGTCGGTGTGGAGTTCATTTTTTGTAAACTCTGCGTGGATTTTTGTAGTTTTTAATACTGACCGCACAGTATCCTTTTCTCTCTGTCTATCAAGTTTAGTATTGGCCTCCCTTTGCTGAAAACTGATTTCATTTCTGTGTATGTCATTTCCCTCTCCACTCACAGCCAATATTTGTGGGGGGCTATCTTTCCTTTTGGGGTTTTCTCTGAGGCAAGATAGCTTTCTATTTCCTTCTTTAGGGGTAGTTAATTCTTAGGCTGTGAAGAGGTGTCTAGGGAGAGTCAGGAACATCCCACGGCTATTACTAGTGTTGTTGTTAGGATTAGGGATTGTGGTCAGTAGAGATACCACCTTCTCAGAGCTCGTCCCATGTTACGTTTTAGCCACCAGGTCATATCAGTGTGGCCTCTTAACCACCAGGTCATAACAGTCTCCCCTGTGCTCCTGTAGTCCCTGTCTCCCAGCGGTCCCTGTGTCTCTACAGTCCTGAGTCCCTGTGGAACTTTGTCTGTCCTTTGTCTCTTCCATTCCCGCCAGTCTTAGTTTCTCTTCTACTCCTCACGGTCCTGACTCACCGTTCTCTTCTCCCCTTTTTCATGCCTTGGTCCCTCCAGCTTCCATGGCGATAGTCCCTCACGGTCCTGCCCCTAACTCTCCCTGTATAGGGGAGGTCTATCTATCAGCTCGTCTGTGGGGTGATCGTCGTCACGGTCTAGTGGGTCCACACTTTCTACCTTGGTATCCTCACACCTTTGAGGGTGTATGGATGACCCTCCTTACAATTTTTTTTTCTGGCTTTGCACTGTATGCACAGCCTTGATGAATATAGAAGTAACAAACTACACTTTCTTAATTTTTATGAAGCCCCCTAATTGGTGCCTTCAAGGGCATATGGATGACCCTCCTTAGAATTTTTTTCTGGCTTTGCAATGGGTGCAGAGCCTTTATAAGTGTAGAGTTCCAGAACTACACTTTCTTAATATTTTAATGAGGAACTCCAGTTGGTGCCTTCACAGGTGTATGGTTGGCCCTGCTTGAAATTTTTGGTAGGCTTTGCACCTAAAATTTCTAGAGTCTAGGAGTACCAATGCATGAGAATTTGAACAGAATGTGTATGAGGTCCTCCTTTATGTCCAATACAGGGTGTATCTGAGTCCCTCTTCCATCAAATTTTTGGCAATTCTTGCTTCCGTCATAAATTTCACTGAAATTTCATTTTTTTTAATAAAAATTTTAATTTTGGTTTACTTAAATTATTTCTTTTAAATCCATTTTTAAATTTTGCCTTATTTACAAGTCATTACACAGTCATTACACGTTCTTAACATTTTATTTTCTGTAAACTCCAATTTCTCTTTGATTTTTTGTCAGTTCTAAAAGTCTAGTAATAGTGTGACACCATTGTTCTCACCACAACCTGGGAGTCAGAGATGCTTCCAGGGGTCTTTCTCCTGCTGTTCTATTTCCATCCATTTCAACATTTTCACTGCCCCCCACCCCCAGACCTCCTTGTAGGATATGCCGGAAATATGCTCAGATTTCCCATTGACTTCCATTATACTTGTTACTTGAAATGAGCATCCGAGCATTTGGAATAGCTTGGTTTTAATAATGAGCATCCAAGCACTTTAGTGGTTGCTCTTCCCTAGTGATAACATGATTTGCAGTAGTTGTCATTGCCAGCTCTCTGCAAAGCTCTTGTCTCACTTCATTGCTCTTCTGACGCTCGGTGTATGCTTACCGGTTTTAGAAGCATATTGTGCCTGAATGGAAGTGTCTTCCTCACTTTAGGACATGCCGGGAAGTGTACACCTAATTTCAAAATTTATTAATTGAAAAATTGGGGTAGCTCATGCAGAAAATCATATAAAACCCAATATGTTTATTGATGAATCGTTAAAATGCCACCTAACCTGTGGCTACACCAAAGAAAAAAGAAAAACCACAACACACAGTGAAAAAACTGAAGTTGGGGACTGGTATTACCCTATCAAGATGGCTGTGCTGGTGGCTACCTGACAGTGGGGGTTGGCGCCCTAGGGGGAAGCGTTGTGGCGCCCCCACTCCTCGTCGTCTTACCCTATGATCCTGATAGACCCTACCAATATATAAGGGTTCCCCTACCCACACAATGCAGATGTCTAAAGGTGCCCCTGGACGGCTAGACAGAGATAAGCCTACACATAGGGAATACTAAGCCCCAACGACGTGAATTAAAATGTATGAGTACATGTAGTGGACTTATGATGGCAAATTGTGAGATACTGTTCCCAGAAAGATCAAAATTCACCTGGGAAGCTACACCCAGCACCTATTAATATGTCACAGCCTGCAGGGCATTAAGATAAGTCCTACACAGGGATCAATACCCATTCATAGTGCCACAGTGAGTCCTAGAAGGTGCTATGACGATAGGCACATAAATAGTATGCTGTAACATGAGAGTGAATAGATTTGGGCAGCGCACACTGTCCCACGAGGAGCAACTTGTTGTAGATTATACTTAATCATTTAAAGTGACCTGGTGCATATGAATGTTGTAGACCATATTTGCTTATACCAGCAGTACTTAATTATACGAAGACAGCCTATAAACAGTATTAGAGACCGTGCATGTCAGTCTTCTATAGGGCCCACTGCCCGACAGGACATTCGGTGCCACGATTGTCACACTGCAGCTGTTGGATATCACACGCTGTCCCTGCAGGGCACGTGATTAAGAATGATGTAACATCAATTTAAAGTGTCATAGTGCGATGTATTGCCATGGCCCGGTAAGCAGCTATAAAGCACTTAATCGTGCAGCTTGTACTCATCACTCTCTAGGTGCCGCGCCGTCTGCCACTTAGCAAAGTCCGCCTCGACACGTTTCGCCCCTCTGGCTCATCAGGAGGCCCGATCCTAGTGTCATGTATCTCGATGATGAAAAGATAGGAGTAAATTCTGATGTGCCTTGCCTTAATTTATCAAATTGGACGCCGGCAAACTTCCGCGTGCGGGTACATCCGGTTGAAGACCCGGAAGTTGTCAGGTGGCGAAAATCCCCACCCCGCATGCGCTCAGTGGAACGCACGAGGTGAGTCGCAGCTTGCGTGTCACCTGCTATCTCTATGGCGGTGCATGCTCTGCGCCTGCGTGGAAGTCTACACTAATTACATCACACTCAGTGCGCGGCCTAAGTTTCTACAATAGCCATGAAGATGATAGACATAAATCTCAGAGCATTCATAAATATGTCACTGGCCAATATGATACGAGAATATCAGGTAATTATATGTTCCTATGTTAGCAACCGGCGTACATAGAAAATTAAGGAATAAATAATGAATAATAGATATGGGGCATACCGATCTATGCCTGTTGCCCCCAAAAGAAGGGGGGGTATCAAAAAAGACGGGGCATGGAGACAATTCAGTTCATTTAGTCACATAAACATGTCTAGTTATTAGAATTAAGTCAATCCTAGTTTACTTTTGGGCCCATTTGGGCCCGCAGAGGCCCTACCAAGCCTTGAGTATTCAAATAACAGCAAAAGGGGGGTTTCTGAAGGGCAGGTGTCTAATTGTAACTCCAGGAGGAGCCAAGGACGGGCTAAATGTATTGGAATTATATCATCTGGGGGTTCAAAGAAAGCAAGTAAAGGACTGTTGCTCATTAATCCCTTTAGGAATCACCGAGTCCAGTCTAAAAATCCATTCACATTCCCTTTGGAGCACAGTTCTATCAAAGTTACCCCCTCTGGGGTTGGGTTTTACTACTTCAATCACAGAGAAATTTACATCAAATGGATTTGCTGGATGTTGTGCTCTCATGTGCCTAGCTAGAGGGGTGTCTCTATTATGCCTTATATCACCTATATGATCCCCAACTCTTCTGCGGAACTCTCTAACCGTCTTCCCTATGTAATCTTTAGGGCATGGACAAGAGGCCAAATATACCACCCCTGTTGACTTACAATTTGAGAAGTCACGCTGGAAAAACTTTTTCCCACTTGAAGAACTTGTGAAGAATTTGTTCGGTCTCATGTATTTACATAATTGGCAACCGCCACACCTGAAGAAACCACATGTCTTTCTCTGTAGCCAATTGGGACTCGCCTTTGGTCTCATGTAATGGCTGTGTACCAGTGAGTCCCTAAGGGACCTACCTCTCCTGAAGGTGATATCAGGATGAGTCCCCAACAAGTCCGTGAGTTCTGGGTCCATCTTAAGTATATCCCAGTGTTTGTTAATAACATCTCTGACCTTGTTATGTTGGGAGTCAAAGGTACCTATGATCCTGATTTTATTCTCCTCAATTTTGGACACATTTTTATGCAGCAGTTGTTGTCTGTCTGAGCTTATAGCATTATTATATGCTGATTTCAAGATGTGGGAGGGATAGTTTTTCTCACTGAACCTGTTGAACATATCAACCGCCTGGCTATGGAACATTTTCATGTCGGAGCAATTTCTCCTCAGTCTAAGGAATTGGCCCTTGGGAATGCCTTTTTTGAGGGGGGCTGGATGGTGGCTATGCCAATTGAGTAGACCGTTAGTACTTGTTGGTTTTCGATAAATACTCGTTGACAAACCCCCATCTGGGGTTTTACTAATCATGACATCTAGAAAGGCCAGTTCCTCCGACTGAATCTCTGAAGTGAATTTTAGACTGATGTTGTTAACATTAAGTTCCTCAATGAACCTATTGAACTGGACCTCCGTACCTACCCATATGACAAAAACATCGTCAATGTAGATGTCATGATTAGTAAAACCCCAGATGGGGGTTTGTCAACGAGTATTTATCGAAAACCAACAAGTACTAACGGTCTACTCAATTGGCATAGCCACCATCCAGCCCCCCTCAAAAAAGGCATTCCCAAGGGCCAATTCCTTAGACTGAGGAGAAATTGCTCCGACATGAAAATGTTCCATAGCCAGGCGGTTGATATGTTCAACAGGTTCAGTGAGAAAAACTATCCCTCCCACATCTTGAAATCAGCATATAATAATGCTATAAGCTCAGACAGACAACAACTGCTGCATAAAAATGTGTCCAAAATTGAGGAGAATAAAATCAGGATCATAGGTACCTTTGACTCCCAACATAACAAGGTCAGAGATGTTATTAACAAACACTGGGATATACTTAAGATGGACCCAGAACTCACGGACTTGTTGGGGACTCATCCTGATATCACCTTCAGGAGAGGTAGGTCCCTTAGGGACTCACTGGTACACAGCCATTACATGAGACCAAAGGCGAGTCCCAATTGGCTACAGAGAAAGACATGTGGTTTCTTCAGGTGTGGCGGTTGCCAATTATGTAAATACATGAGACCGAACAAATTCTTCACAAGTTCTTCAAGTGGGAAAAAGTTTTTCCAGCGTGACTTCTCAAATTGTAAGTCAACAGGGGTGGTATATTTGGCCTCTTGTCCATGCCCTAAAGATTACATAGGGAAGACGGTTAGAGAGTTCCGCAGAAGAGTTGGGGATCATATAGGTGATATAAGGCATAATAGAGACACCCCTCTAGCTAGGCACATGAGAGCACAACATCCAGCAAATCCATTTGATGTAAATTTCTCTGTGATTGAAGTAGTAAAACCCAACCCCAGAGGGGGTAACTTTGATAGAACTGTGCTCCAAAGGGAATGTGAATGGATTTTTAGACTGGACTCGGTGACCCCTAAAGGGATTAATGAGCAACAGTCCTTTACTTGCTTTCTTTGAACCCCCAGATGATATAATTCCAATACATTTAGCCCGTCCTTGGCTCCTCCTGGAGTTACAATTAGACACCTGCCCTTCAGAAACCCCCCTTTTGCTGTTATTTGAATACTCAAGGCTTGGTAGGGCCTCTGCGGGCCCAAATGGGCCCAAAAGTAAACTAGGATTGACTTAATTCTAATAACTAGACATGTTTATGTGACTAAATGAACTGAATTGTCTCCATGCCCCGTCTTTTTTGATACCCCCCCTTCTTTTGGGGGCAACAGGCATAGATCGGTATGCCCCATATCTATTATTCATTATTTATTCCTTAATTTTCTATGTACGCCGGTTGCTAACATAGGAACATATAATTACCTGATATTCTCGTATCATATTGGCCAGTGACATATTTATGAATGCTCTGAGATTTATGTCTATCATCTTCATGGCTATTGTAGAAACTTAGGCCGCGCACTGAGTGTGATGTAATTAGTGTAGACTTCCACGCAGGCGCAGAGCATGCACCGCCATAGAGATAGCAGGTGACACGCAAGCTGCGACTCACCTCGTGCGTTCCACTGAGCGCATGCGGGGTGGGGATTTTCGCCACCTGACAACTTCCGGGTCTTCAACCGGATGTACCCGCACGCGGAAGTTTGCCGGCGTCCAATTTGATAAATTAAGGCAAGGCACATCAGAATTTACTCCTATCTTTTCATCATCGAGATACATGACACTAGGATTGGGCCTCCTGATGAGCCAGAGGGGCGAAACGCGTCGAGGCGGACTTTGCTAAGTGGCAGACGGCGCGGCACCTAGAGAGTGATGAGTACAAGCTGCACGATTAAGTGCTTTATAGCTGCTTACCGGGCCATGGCAATACATCGCACTATGACACTTTAAATTGATGTTACATCATTCTTAATCACGTGCCCTGCAGGGACAGCGTGTGATATCCAACAGCTGCAGTGTGACAATCGTGGCACCGAATGTCCTGTCGGGCAGTGGGCCCTATAGAAGACTGACATGCACGGTCTCTAATACTGTTTATAGGCTGTCTTCGTATAATTAAGTACTGCTGGTATAAGCAAATATGGTCTACAACATTCATATGCACCAGGTCACTTTAAATGATTAAGTATAATCTACAACAAGTTGCTCCTCGTGGGACAGTGTGCGCTGCCCAAATCTATTCACTCTCATGTTACAGCATACTATTTATGTGCCTATCGTCATAGCACCTTCTAGGACTCACTGTGGCACTATGAATGGGTATTGATCCCTGTGTAGGACTTATCTTAATGCCCTGCAGGCTGTGACATATTAATAGGTGCTGGGTGTAGCTTCCCAGGTGAATTTTGATCTTTCTGGGAACAGTATCTCACAATTTGCCATCATAAGTCCACTACATGTACTCATACATTTTAATTCACGTCGTTGGGGCTTAGTATTCCCTATGTGTAGGCTTATCTCTGTCTAGCCGTCCAGGGGCACCTTTAGACATCTGCATTGTGTGGGTAGGGGAACCCTTATATATTGGTAGGGTCTATCAGGATCATAGGGTAAGACGACGAGGAGTGGGGGCGCCACAACGCTTCCCCCTAGGGCGCCAACTCCCACTGTCAGGTAGCCACCAGCACAGCCATCTTGATAGGGTAATACCAGTCCCCAACTTCAGTTTTTTCACTGTGTGTTGTGAAGTGTACACCTAGCTTCAGAGAAGCAATGATGCAGGTGAAGAAAGTTGCTCGTATGGGCAAGTTTTTCTGAAAGCTAGCTATGACATTGGCTCCTGCAAATGATGTTATCATGCCCACAGGGGCCGACTACCCTGGGATAAAAAAATGCCATATTGACTAGTAAAAGGCCCAATTAGCATATAAAATGCTAAATTTATAAAGCCTTTTCTTAAACATGGGTCTAGGTATTAAACACTATAGAGGGCTGATTAGGCAGGGTATTTAGCAACAAATAGTCTAATGGTGGTGAGGTGGTATGCATTGGGGACCTGTCAGGTTCCCTTTAACAGTATGCCAAATTTGGGACAGGTGGATGCAGTCATTTGCCCGTGAATTCATATTTGCATTTGTGTCCTGTTTTTGTTTGATTGGCTAAAGAACTCTATGGCGTAAAGACCTAAAACCTGGTGCAAAACCTTCTGAAAAGCCTGATTTACCTGTGAGGTAACTTTAGGGCACATTGGTCTAATTTAATTCAAATGTAGATGGATAGTTCATGCTGACACTGATGCACCCTGAGCCTGCAGGACAGCTTTAATTTCTTTGGAACTTGATTGTGTCTGCTTATCCACCATCCGGACTATTCTGTGTTGCAATCTTTCATCAATTTTTCTCTACCGTCCATGTCCAGGCAGATTAGCTGAAGTGCCATAGGTTGTAAACTTCTTGATTATGTTGCGCACCATGGACAAAGAACATCAAGATCTCTGGAAATGGACTTGTAACCTTGATATTTTTGATATTTTTCAACAATTTTGGTTCTCAAGTACTCAGACAGTTCTCTTCTCCTCTTTCTCTTCTCCGTGCTTATGGTAGTTTGGCACACACAGACATACAATGCAAATATTAAGTCAAATTTTCCCCTTTTAATCTGGTTTCAGTTTCAGGAGTGTTTTTCATATCTCCCCCATCTGTTACTTGCCACAGGTGAGTTTGAATGAACATTATGGGATTGAAGCAAATATGTTTATCCACAATTTTGGAAAGATGCCAACAATTTTGCTTGGACCTTTTTTGGGGATTTGCATGAAAGTATGTCAAATTTGCCTTTTTTCCTTTTTTTTGTGCTGTCCAATACACACAAAGGAAATTAACATGTGTATATGTGTATAACAAAATGTGTAATTGCAATAATTTTTTGGAAGAAATGCTTCATTTTCTGGAACAATTTCATTACTCTCATTAGTATCTCAGGGGCCTAAAGCCCTTTTTCTCCCAGTTACTAGTCCCATTGTGTGGATGGGGATAGTAAACCCAGTGGAGCGGTCACCTCAGGGGTCTCACATGCAGTGGTAGATTCAGCCTGAGGAAAATACCTCCATCAATGCACAGTTAGCTTTGGGGGGTGTTTCCTGATGGATGGGCTCAATTCCATAGGGGTGGCCTGGGGTATCCAGGCTACTAACGAGGAAATGAATGGGTTGTTGCTGGCTGGAGTTGGATACACATGCTACGGTCATGATATTCGTCATCTGGAGGAGCATGGTCTGTGACTACAGACTTTACTGGTGGGAGATACAAAAGCTGTGGGCCAATCAAAACTTGGACAGTGATATCCAAGACAATAGATATCGTCTGGTACAGGGTAGTGGAAATAGCTGCCCAGGAAGGGATATTGTGAACTGTGGACATTGCACTGTGACTATCTACCTGCAATTATTGTAAGACCATGGACATAAGGAATGAAAAAATAGTTGCATTGTTAGCCTGCCTCAGTTGCCAACACTTTTGGCCATGACTGTATAAAAGAGTCAGGTCAAAATGAGAAAAATGAATAGAAATACAAAATTAGCATCACATTGTAGTCATTGGTAGCCGAGTTCCGCAAGTTATAACAGGCATATAGACAGGTTATGCAGTCCAAGGGGCAATTCAAAGTGGCATCCAGTGGTTTACTAGAGGAACAATCAGAAACATGCTGGGGTCAGCACACAAAAGATCAATCCTATAATTATACAAAGGGTGGAATAACCAATGCAATAACTGCATTGCACTGATACATTGGGGAAATAGTTAAAAAGGAAGCCACAAGCACATATTGATCAGCACAGGAGCAATCATGGGTAAATATGTCACAAGAGGTAAAGGAAAGATCCTTACCCTGGTATCTGAGTAAAATAGTTAGGGTATGTGCACACGTTTCCTGAAGAAAACCGGAAATTTTCTGCAAGAAATCCGCATTTTTTTTTTTGCGTTTTTTTTCCGGTTTTTTTGCGTTTTTTTAGCATTCTGCAAGCGTAATTAGCTTGCAGAATGCTAAAGTTTTCCAAGCGATCTGTAGCATCGCTTGGAAAACTGACTGACAAGTTGGTCACACTTGTCAAACATAGCGTTTGACAAGTGTGACCAACTTGTTACTATAGATGCTGCTTTTGCAGCATCTATAGTAAAAGATAGAACATTTAAAAATAATAAAAAAAATAAAAAAAATGCTTATACTCACCCGCAGACATCAGATCTCCTCACCGGCGTCCGTTCCGTATAGATGGTGTGTGCGCGCAGGGCCTTCCATGACGTCACGGTCACGTGAGCGGTCTCGGCCAATCACAGGACAGTGACGTCATTCGGCAAGGTCCTTCACCGCACACCAGCTACAGAAACCGAAGCCAGCGTGCAGCACAGAGGCGGGAACACTTCGGGGGCCATCAGAGGGTGAGTATAGGACTATTTTTTATTTTAATTCTTATTTTTTTACCAATTATATGGTGCCCAGTGCGTGGAGGAGAGTCTCCTCTCCTCCACCCTGGGTACCAACCGCACATAATCTGCTTACTTCCCGCATCGTGGGCACAGCCCCGTGCGGGAAGTAAGCAGATCAATGGACCCCTAGGTGTGCGGAATCCCCTGCAATTCCGCATTTTAATGAACATGTTGCTTTTTTTTCCGCGATGCGATTTTTTCGCGGAAAAAAAGGCTACATTTGCACAAAAAATGCGGAATACACTGAAAATAATGGGAGGCATATGTTAGCGTTTTTTTCGCGTTTTTATCACGTTTTTATAGCGAAAAAACGCGAAAAAAACGCGAAAAATACTGAACGTGTGCACATGGCCTTACGCCACTCTATCAATTTAGTAAAGCAAGGCTGGTACAAAGCATGGCTTCTTGTATAATAATAATTGTACTTCAGACACCAAAGACAGGAATAAATACTTCATAGTCAGTTTGGACTCTGATTTTAAAAGAAAAATAGAGAAATATAAACACAAACTTGTACTCTATCTGTCATGAACATAACACATACTCACGGGTAATGGAAAAAGGGAAGACCTACTACAGGGAGACACCAAACCCGCACCCAACGGGTCCCTGTACAGACAAGAAATACCCTATCTACACAACTCAGAAACACCACCTTGGACCTTACTCCCGAAGGGGTCATTGAGAGGCTTTACTTACAACCTGAGGAACTAGAGGGGAGGTCACAACACACTGCCAATAAGAGGAGAGGAAAGTGTGCAGGAAGATACAAAAACCTTGAGTGAGAAAATTAAAACACATTAATATATCGTAGAGAGGGAAAGCTAAGGAGAGCCAAAATGGAGGTGAAAGGAATAGGAACTGGGAAGGAAAACAAATATACTCACTGCAGTTGTTCAACTTGTGTTTACCAAGCCAGGTAAACCCCTTAGTTGAAGAGCTGGAGCTCTTAAACCCAAGTCCAACTAGAGGTACTGTAAAACCAGCAAGGAATTGCAGTGAAGGGTGAACATATAAAACATAGACCAAGGCCATGTCTGAGGCCCAGAGCACTCTGGAAGAGGTTTTCATCCAGGATATCTCTGTACTTGGCCTCATTCATGTTTCCTTCAATAGCAACCAGTCATACTGTCCCTGCAGCTGAAAAACACCCCATAGCATGATGCTGCCACCACCATGTATCACTGTTGGGGTTTTATTAGGCAGGTGATGAGCAGGGCCTGATTTTCTAAACACATACCGCTTAAAATTATCACCAAAAATGTCTATGTTTGTCTCATCAGACCAAAGAATCTTATTTCTCATAGTCTGGGAGTTCTTCATGTGTTTTTTAGAAAACTTTATGCGGGCTTTCATATGTCTTGCACTGAGGAGAAGCTTCTGCCGGGCCACTCTGCCATAAAGGCCTGACTGGTGGATGCCTGCAGTGAGAGTTGACTTTGTGGAACTTTTTCCCATCTTCCTACTGCATCTCTGGAGCTCAGCCACAATGATCTTGGGGTTCTTCTTTACCACTCTCACCAAGGCTCTTCTCCCACGATTGCTCAGTTTGGCTGGACGCGCAGGTCTGGGAAGACTTCTGGTGGTCCCAAACTTCTTCCATTTAAGGATTATGAAGGCCACTGTGCTCTTAGGAACCTTGAGTACTGCAGAAATTCTGTTGTAGCCTTGACCAGATCTGTGCCTTGCCACAATTCTGTCTCTGAGCTCCTTGGCCAGTTCCTTTGCCCTCATGATTCTCATTTGGTCTGACATGCACTGTGAGCTGTGAGGTCTTATATAGACAGGTATGTGCCTTTCCAAATCAAGTCCATCAGTTTAATTAAGCACAGCTGGACTCCAATAAAGGAGTAGAACCATCTCAAGGAGGATCACAAGGAAATGGACAGCATGTGACTTAAATATGAGTGTCTGAACAAAGGGTCTGAATATTTATGACCATATGATACTTCAATTTTTTTTTATATGCATATATATCAGATATAGCTGACAAATGTTTAGTAATTTCAAGAAATTGCTAAGAATAAGTAGTATAACAAATATATAAATACTAAGCGCACTGCATATATCACTTTAAAAACATACCAATAAAGAAATAAGAACAATACATTTATAAGGAAACAGAACTAGAGCTGTTGCAATTTATCGCCCGCAACGAGAGAGCAGTAACGCCCAGCGACTGAATGAAAGACAGAAAAGGCAGGCACCAATATGTATGTGACACATGGGCTTTATCATGGCTAAAAAGGAGAAAACTTCCAGAAAAAGCAACACAAACAGCTATTTTTATTTGTTATAAACAGTGTCTGTATGAGAACACATAAACACTGGAGGCAAGAGTTAGAACATGTTTTGACTTCGCCAATTCCAAGAATACTATACAGCTCAGATCTTAATTACCGTATATACTCGAGTATAAGCCGAGATTTTCAGCCCAAATTTTTGGGCTGAAAGTGCCCCTCTCGGCTTATACTCGAGTCATGATCGGTGGTGGGGTCGGCGGGTGAGCACTGTCATATGCTCACCTAGTCCCGGCGATCCTGGCGCTCCCCCTGCCCGTCACACTGTCTTCGGTGCCGCAGCTCTTCCCCTGAGCGGTCACGTGGGACCGCTCATTAGAGAAATGAATAGGCTGCTCCACCTCCCATAGGGGCGGAGCCGCCTATTCATTTCTCTAATGAAGCGGTGCCGGTGACCGCTGACAGAGGAAGAGGCTGCGGCACCGAAGACCAGCTGTCCGGGGGAAGGAGCGGGACGCCGGGAGCAGGTAAGTATGACATATTCACCTGTCCTCGTTCCACACGCCGGGTGTCGCGCCATCTTCCCGGCGTCTCTCCGCTCTGACTGTTCAGGCAGAGGGCGCGATGACGCCTATAGTGTGCGCGCCGCCCTCTGCCTGATCAGTCAGTGCAGAGAGACGCCGGGAAGATGGCGCCGAGGAGCTGCAAGCAAGACAGGTGAGTATGTGTTTTGTTTTTTTTTTATTGCAGCAGCAGCAGCTATGGGGCAATAATGGACGGTGCAGAGCACTATATGGCACAGCTATGGGGCAACGGTGCAGAGCACTATATGGCACAGCTATGGGGCAACGGTGCAGAGCACTATATGGCACAGCTATGGGGCAATGGTGCAGAGCACTATATGGCACAGCTATGGGGCAACGGTGCAGAGCACTATATGGCACAGCTATGGGGCAATAATGGACGGTGCAGAGCACTATATGGCACAGCTATGGGGCAATGGTGCAGAGCACTATATGGCACAGCTATGGGGCAATGGTGCAGAGCACTATATGGCACAGCTATGGGGCAACGGTGCAGAGCACTATATGGCACAGCTATGGGGCAACGGTGCAGAGCACTATATGGCACAGCTATGGGACAACATAGTTACATAGTTATTAAGGTTGAAGGAAGACTGTAAGTCCATCTAGTTCAACCCATAGCCTAACCTAACATGCCCTAACATGTTGATCCAGGGGAAGGCAAAAAAACCCCATGTGGCAAAGAGTAAGCTCCACATTGGGGAAAAAAATTCCTTCCCGACTCCACATACGGCAATCAGACTAGTTCCCTGGATCAACGCCCTATCAAGGAATCTAGTGTATATACCCTGTAACATTATACTTTTCCAGAAAGGTATCCAGTCCCCTCTTAAATTTAATTAATGAATCACTCATTACAACATCATATGGCAGAGAGTTCCATAGTCTCACTGCTCTTACAGTAAAGAATCCGCGTCTGTTATTATGCTTAAACCTTCTTTCCTCTAGACGTAGAGGATGCCCCCTTGTCCCTGTCTCAGGTCTATGATTAAAAAGATCATCAGAAAGGTCTTTGTACTGTCCCCTCATATATTTATACATTAAAATAAGATCACCCCTTAGTCTTCGTTTTTCCAAACTAAATAGCCCCAAGTGTAATAACCTATCTTGGTATTGCAGACCCCCCAGTCCTCTAATAACCTTGATCGCTCTTCTCTGCACCCGCTCCAGTTCAGCTATGTCTTTCTTATACACCGGAGACCAGAACTGTGCACAGTATTCTAAGTGTGGTCGAACTAGTGACTTGTATAGAGGTAAAATTATGTTCTCCTCATGAGCATCTATGCCTCTTTTAATACATCCCATTATTTTATTTACCTTTGTAGCAGCTGCCTGACACTGGCCACTGAATATGAGTTTGTCATCCACCCATACACCCAGGTCTTTTTCATTGACGGTTTTGCCCAGAGTTTTAGAATTAAGCACATAGTTATACATCTTATTACTTCTACCCAAGTGCATGACCTTACATTTATCCCCATTAAAGCTCATTTGCCATTTATCAGCCCAAGCTTCTAGTTTACATAAATCATCCTGTAATATAAAATTGTCCTCCCCTGTATTGATTACCCTGCAGAGTTTAGTGTCATCTGCAAATATTGAAATTCTACTCTGAATGCCCCCTACAAGGTCATTAATAAATATGTTAAAAAGAAGAGGGCCCAATACTGACCCCTGTGGTACCCCACTGCTAACCGTGACCCAGTCTGAGTGTGCTCCATTAATAACCACCCTTTGTTTCCTATCCCTGAGCCAGCTCTCAACCCACTTACACATATTTTCCCCTATCCCCATTACTCTCATTTTATGTAACAACCTTTTGTGTGGCACCGTATCAAAAGCTTTGGAAAAGTCCATATATACTACGTCCACTGGGTTCCCTTGGTCCAGTCCGGAACTTACCTCTTCATAGAAGCTGATCAAATTAGTCTGACATGAACGGTCCCTAGTAAACCCGTGCTGATACTGGGTCATGAGGTTATTCCTCTTCAGATACTCCAGTGTAGCATCCCTTAGAATGCCCTCCAGGATTTTACCCACAGTAGAGGTTAAGCTTACTGGCCTATAATTACCGAGTTCAGTTTTTGCCCCTTTTTTGAATATTGGCACCACATTTGCTATACGCCAGTCCTGTGGTACAGACCCTGTTATTATGGAGTCTTTAAAGATTAAAAATAATGGTCTATCAATGACTGTACTTAGTTCCTGCAGTACTCGGGGGTGTATCCCATCCGGGCCCGGAGATTTGAACGGTGCAGAGCATTATATATATGGCACAGCTATGGGGCAACGGTGCAGAGCACTATATGGCACAGCTATGGGGCAATAATGGACGGTGCAGAGCACTATATGGCACAGCTATGGGGCAATGGTGCAGAGCACTATATGGCACAGCTATGGGGCAATGGTGCAGAGCACTATATGGCACAGCTATGGGGCAATGGTGCAGAGCACTATATGGCACAGCTATGGGGCAACGGTGCAGAGCACTATATGGCACAGCTATGGGACAATGGTGCAGAGCATTATATATATGGCACAGCTATGGGGCAATGGTGCAGAGCACTATATGGCACAGCTATGGGGCAATGGTGCAGAGCACTATATGGCACAGCTATGGGGCAATGGTGCAGAGCACTATATGGCACAGCTATGGGGCAACGGTGCAGAGCACTATATGGCACAGCTATGGGACAATGGTGCAGAGCATTATATATATGGCACAGCTATGGGGCAACGGTGCAGAGCACTATATGGCACAGCTATGGGGCAATGGTGCAGAGCACTATATGGCACAGCTATGGGGCAACGGTGCAGAGCATTATATATATGGCACAGCTATGGGGCAACGGTGCAGAGCATTATATATATGGCACAGCTATGGGGCAACGGTGCAGAGCATTGTATATATGGCACAGCTTTATGTGGAGTGTCTATGGGGCAATGGTGCAGAGCATTGTATATATGGCACAGCTTTATGTGGAGCATCTATGGGGCCATAATGAACGGTGCAGAGCATTATATGTGGCACAGCTTTATGTGGAGCATCTATGGGGCCATAATGAATGGTATGGAGTATCTATTTTTAATTTTGAAATTCACCGGTACCTGCTGCATTTTTCACCCTAGGCTTATACTCGAGTCAATAAGTTTTCCCAGTTTTTTGTGGCAAAATTAGGGGGGTCGGCTTATACTCGGGTCGGCTTATACTCGAGTATATACGGTACTTATGTTTTAACAAACTGGTTCAGAAAACGTTTGACAAAGTGGCCACTCCCATTCAAAATAAATGGGATGAATTTTAACCAGTTCTCATACAATGGCTTACCTACTGTGAGGCTGTGTTTCCACAGTCAGTTTGACGCTGCGCACATTCACAGCGTCAAACCGGCAGCATCCAGATATTACAGCATAGTGGAGAGGATTTCATGAAAATCCATCTCCACTATGCGTTCAGAGATGCAGGTGGCAGACCTGCGTATCCTGACATGTGGCGCATCTTTACAGACCCCAGCATGTCTATTTACCATGCGGAGATGATCCGTCCCTGCAGCGTAAATTTTCCCATAGACTATCATTAGATGCGGTAAAGCTGCATCTAAAGATTAGTCACATGCGTAATAACTGAGAAAACGCAGCTTACTACGCATGTCTACTATTTTAAATAAGGTCTTACCTGTCACACCGCCGGAAGTCCACGTCCACTGCAGTTCTCGTGATAACTTAGCTTCCCACAAGAACTGCCGTGCACGTGACTGGGGGTTATCTCAGGGCACCCTAGGCTAGTTCTCATGGTAAGCTGACCGCGAGAACTAGAGTGTAGGTGATCGCCGGAGATCTCCAGTGGTCATCTACAAGCTCTGCTATGTCTGGATGTCAGGCATCCAGATGTAGCAGAGCTGGACTCGGGACACTCGTTATTAAGGACTACATTGGAACAGGAAGTATTTGTGTTAGTTTATTATTTTTCTTTATTTTCAAGAGATCGAGGGCATCGCATGGATGACCAGTATAATAAAATGGGAAAAATGTGTAGTGTTTTAGCTCATTAAAATACTTTATTATACATGTGTGTGTGTTTATTTCACCCTTTACAAACTATAGGATTAGTAATGAACAGTTATCTTATTGACACCTCTCCATTACTAAGCTGTCTTAATGTCACCTTACAAAGGTGACATTAACCCCTTATTACCCCATATGCCACCGCTACAGGGCAGTGGGAAAAGAGAGATACTAAGCACCTTTCCTGAGTGCCGGCGGCAGTGCCGGGTATTGAGTTGCGAGACTCATGCGAGTTTCTTGCAAGTGTGATAGATCTATAGATAGATAGATCTATAGATAGATAGATGATAGATAGATAGATAGATCTATAGATAGATAGATATAGCTATAGCTAGCTAGATACAGTGGGGCAAAAAAGTATTTAGTCAGTCAGCAATAGTGCAAGTTCCACCACTTAAAAAGATGAGAGGCGTCTGTAATTTACATCATAGGTAGACCTCAACTATGGGAGACAAACTGAGAAAAAAAAATCCAGAAAATCACATTGTCTGTTTTTTTATCATTTTATTTGCATATTATGGTGTAAAATAAGTATTTGGTCAGAAACAAACAATCAAGATTTCTGGCTCTCACAGACCTGTAACTTCTTCTTTAAGAGTCTCCTCTTTCCTCCACTCATTACCTGTAGTAATGGCACCTGTTTAAACTTGTTATCAGTATAAAAAGACACCTGTGCACACCCTCAAACAGTCTGACTCCAAACTCCACTATGGTGAAGACCAAAGAACTGTCAAAGGACACCAGAAACAAAATTGTAGCCCTGCACCAGGCTGGGAAGACTGAATCTGCAATAGCCAACCAGCTTGGAGTGAAGAAATCAACAGTGGGAGCAATAATTAGAAAATGGAAGACATTCAAGACCACTGATAATCTCCCTCGATCTGGGGCTCCACGCAAAATCCCACCCCGTGGGGTCAGAATGATCACAAGAACGGTGAGCAAAAATCCCAGAACCACGCGGGGGGACCTAGTGAATGAACTGCAGAGAGCTGGGACCAATGTAACAAGGCCTACCATAAGTAACACACTACGCCACCATGGACTCAGATCCTGCAGTGCCAGACGTGTCCCACTGCTTAAGCCAGTACATGTCCGGGCCTGTCTGAAGTTTGCTAGAGAGCATTTGGATGATCCAGAGGAGTTTTGGGAGAATGTCCTATGGTCTGATGAAACCAAACTGGAACTGTTTGGTAGAAACACAACTTGTCGTGTTTGGAGGAAAAAGAATACTGAGTTGCATCCATCAAACACCATACCTACTGTAAAGCATGGTGGTGGAAACATCATGCTTTGGGGCTGTTTCTCTGCAAAGGGGCCAGGACGACTGATCCGGGTACATGAAAGAATGAATGGGGCCATGTATCGTGAGATTTTGAGTGAAAACCTCCTTCCATCAGCAAGGGCATTGAAGATGAAACGTGGCTGGGTCTTTCAACATGACAATGATCCAAAGCACACCGCCAGAGCAACGAAGGAGTGGCTTCGTAAGAAGCATTTCAAGGTCCTGGAGTGGCCTAGCCAGTCTCCAGATCTCAACCCTATAGAAAACCTTTGGAGGGAGTTGAAAGTCCGTGTTGCCAAGCGAAAAGCCAAAAACATCACTGCTCTAGAGGAGATCTGCATGGAGGAATGGGCCAACATACCAACAACAGTGTGTGGCAACCTTGTGAAGACTTACAGAAAACGTTTGACCTCTGTCATTGCCAACAAAGGATATATTACAAAGTATTGAGATGAAATTTTGTTTCTGACCAAATACTTATTTTCCACCATAATATGCAAATAAAATGATAAAAAAGCAGACAATGTGATTTTCTGGATTTTTTTTCTCAGTTTGTCTCCCATAGTTGAGGTCTACCTATGATGTAAATTACAGACGCCTCTCATCTTTTTAAGTGGTGGAACTTGCACTATTGCTGACTGACTAAATACTTTTTTGCCCCACTGTAGATCTATCTATTATCTATCTATCTATCTATCTATCAATCTATCTATCTATCTATCTATCTATCTATCTATCTGTGTGTGTGTAAACATTATTCTTCAATGGAGTATGTAAAAGAAGAAATTGGACAAGGAAATTACAAAACAAAATTTTTTTTTTTCATATATCTTTATTTAGCTTACAAAACACATACAAATCCGCATGAAAAAAACGTATGAAAATACGCATCAAAAAACGCAGGTGACCTGCCAGTGACCTCAGATGCAGATTTTACCTGCATTAAATCCTTAGCAAATACTGAGCCATTCCTGACCGAGGAAACATACCCTTACAGGCATGCTACCTATTCTGTTACTACTAGGCTTTGCAGCTACTGTAGCTCATACAGTGCTGTTTTAGCAATAGCCTCAAATGCTGTAAAGGATTTTGCTGTTGACCTCTTGCCGAATTCTAATTCCCAAGCCTTCCAAAAATAAAGATGTAAAAATAACATTGTCTTCACACTAGGGTGTCAAGGTTCTCAACTACAAGCATTAGACATGCATAAATGTTTTAGTAAGACTCAGGTTCACATATGTGATAAACAATGTAGTTCCAGATCCATCACACAGCTAACATGGGCAGTGCCTGACTTATAATGGAAGCTGTCAGGCGATGTCATATGTTATATTGGGAAAAAAAGAGCTGCATGCAGCAATATATGTTTCGATGAAGACAATGGACTCTTAAGGAGCCTCCAAAGCACATTTGAATAAAGCCCAAGAATGTTCCTTAAAAATTTTGTTTGTTTGCATCTTTGATCTAATTGCTATTTTTCTATAAACGTCAACAACATGTCTTGTACTTTTGATTTTAATGTCACTAAAGGGTTATTCCCATCTTTATAGATGGATATTGTAGTACACTGTTTCTAAGGATATAAGCAGTGAACCTTTCCAATTTACAGCCTATTAAAATTTGCAACTGTTCTTGACATAGAAATACGTTTCTTATTGTTTACAACTTGTTGCCTAGCAGACCGACCAACGCTAATGTCTAGCTTGTTAGCACTATGCAGAAATTGGCCTGGATTAAGTGGTAGCAGTGTGTTTTAGCAATCCTGGTCAGTTAAGTTCAATAGAAAAGATCTTGTAAGCATTGCACATGTTCTGCTTCTTAGCAGCCCTGGTCAGTCTCCAAGTCAATGAGCTTGAAAAAAAAAGTGTTAATTAGATACGAGCGGGCCTTTCAAGGTTCAGTTCAGATTGGTTTAACGAACGTCTCGATGTTCACTGAAAATGTTCATCTAACGGTTCATCAAACACATCCGGACCCCACTGAATTCAATGGGAGGCAAAACCAACACCTTCAGGGGGGGGGCAAAAAACTGCCAAAACAGCTCAATTTAGGGGCAGACACAAGGAAAAGTGGCATTAATTGATCCAGTACAAATAGTATAAATGTACAGTATGGATGCATAGGACATGACTTGGGACAGGGCTTGGACCAGCATTTCTAGCTTAAACATTGATCAGTAACAGGCGGATGAGTGACAGACATAGGCCTGGTGCTTTGAGAGACCTTCCAAATTCAGGCAACACGCATGAACAAGACCCAACCTGGAGTCCAAATATTAAAAAAAAATTAGGTGTCAGGCACCAGGAAAAGTAGCATCAATTCCCCTACAGTAGAAATTTTAGAATGGCACAGCAGCAGTCAGCCATGAGCCATGCATGAAGTATCGGGTCTGGGCCAGCATTTAGAGCTTTGAATATAAGTTTAAATTAAGATCAGGTGGCTGAGGGACTGGTGTAAGCCTGTATTTCTTGGAGCCCTGATACCTAGTGCAATAGCTCAAACTTTTTTTTTGCTCAGCCACACTCAGGTGGCACAAATATCAGCTTGGTAGACCACTAATGTTACAAAACTTTAAGGATAGTAACACAGGTATTTGACTGATCAATTCACCTGCAGTAAAAAATTTAGAATCGCACAGCAGCAGTCAGCCATGAGCTATGCATGATGTATCAGGGTCTGGGCCAGCATTTAGAGGTTTGAATTTAAATTGAAATTAAGATGGGGTGCATGAGGGACTGGTGTAAGCCTGCTTTGCTAGGAGTCCTGATACCTCATGCAATGGCTCAAACTACTTTTTGACAGCCACAATCAGGTGGCACAAATATCAGCTTCCTAGACTACTATTGGTAGAAATATTTAAGGATAGAAACACAGGTAGTTGACTGAAAGTAAGTTCAGGCCTGCCAGTCTGGGAGCCCTACTGCTACATGCAACACACATGAAGGAGACCCAATTAGGAGTCCAAACATTTCCAAAAATTATTGTCACTCATCACTAAATAGGTATCAATTTCCCCAGAGTATAAATAGTATAATGGGGCTTTGACACCCCTTCCAATACAGGCAACCCACCAGATGAAGACCCAACTTGGAGTCTCCACATTTCAAAACATTATTGCCACACACCACTAAAGTGGCATAAATTTCTCTAGAGTAGAAAAACTATAGTGAGGCTCTGACACCCCTTCCACTACAGGCAACCTTTAAAAAAAATGTTTGTAACATCACCAGCAGTAGCAACAGCAGGCACAGAAGCCACAACAAAGGTGTCACAGACTGCAATAACGCAAGATAAATGCAGCACACTAAAAATTACACCATTGCCTAGTTTGGACAGTGTGCAACAGGGGTGCAAAAGTCATTGGAGATCCATGACTTGCTTTAACTTGATGAAAGTTAGGTGGTCTACACTTTCAGGGGACAGCCAGATGAGATTATCCGTCAAGACATCACCAGACGCGCTGAAGACAAGTTCTGCGAGAACACTGGCTGCTGGGCGTGACACAACCTACGAGGGTGTAACAGGCAAGCTCAGGCCACTCTTCCCTTTTTGAAGATCAAAGTGCAAAAGGGTCCAAATTCCCCCCCATGGCATTGATGTTGAGATCGAGAAAGTCCTGCACCATCCTCTCCAGTCGTTCACAACGGTCAGACTCTGTTATGCTAGTGCACTGGCTGGTCTAAAAAATGTGTGGAACGACTCACAGAAATTCTGCCACTTAAACTGCTGCTGTTAATGTTTTTGCATTGATGACTCAACGTTGCCAGGGAAGTCTATAACTGTAATGCACAATATGTGCATCACTGCTGACTTGGGGTAAATCACTCTTCAGATTGTCTACAAGTGTGTTTTGATACTCTGTCATGCGTGTGTCCCTTTCCGGGGGGAAGCATCTGGCAAAATTTACTTTTGTACTGTGAATCTAACAATGAAAACCCAGTATTCAGCACTATCTCTAATCCTAACAATCATGTTGCAGAATATGCAGCAAGAAGGCATTCATGTGTCAGGTGCTTCTATGAGATCCAAGTACATGGTGTGTTGGTGGCAGAGTAACACTCAAGCTAGCTTCCTCCATCCCCTCCTGCCAACCACAGACAACAGAAGGGGGATTATTATCCTATTCATCTCAAGACTGTTGCGTGGCCATCACTTCTTCCTCTTCCATTTGTTCTTCCACTTCCGTAGCTTCAATAACAGTTTGTGAATCAAGGCAGCAAAAAATGTAAAAAAGAGAGACTCATTGCCAGAGAGAGTAAAAATAATCCCAAAATATTCTTTAACTACAGTGCCGGCAAAAAAAATCTTTACATTTGTGCAGGAAAAAAAAACTTTACATATAAAATCCACATCATAATTTCACTTTTTACAAGTGTACACAATGGGGGAGATAATAAAAAACTGTCTAATATTAAAGCTGGTTTTGTTGCAAATATCAACCAATCAACGCTCAGTTTTCACTTCTCTGGTAAAGCGAAAGCTGCCCTCTGATTGGTTGCTATGTGCAGCTCAGCCGGTTTTGCTATTTGTCAGTCTTGTAAAGATTTTTTTTGCTGGTACTGTATGTAAATAGTAAGAAACTAAAAAATGATAGTGTTGCCCCCCTTTAAAATAGTCTGGGTGAAATGGTGGATGAGGAAAAAGCCAGTATGCTTAAAGGGACTCTGTCACCTGAATTTGGATGGAACAATTTTCAGCCATATGGGCGGGGTTTTCGGGTGTTTGATTCACCCTTTCCTTACCCGCTGGCTGCATGCTGGCTGCAATATTGGATTGAAGTTCATTCTCTGTCCTCCATAGTACACACCTGCGCAAGGCAATCTTGGGGTACCACAGGGGTCAGTATTGGGCCCTCTTCTTTTTAACATATTAATGACTTTGTAGGGGGCATACAGAGCGGAATTTCAATATTTGCAGATGACACTAAACTCTGCAGGGTAATCAATACAGAGGATGACAATTTTATATTACAGGATGATTTATGTAAACTAGAAGCTTGGGCTGATAAATGGCAAATGAGCTTTAATGGGGATAAATGTAAGGTCATGCACTTGAGTAGAAGTAATAAGATGTATAACTATGTGCTTAATTCTAAAACTCTGGGCAAAACCATCAATGAAAAAGATCTGGGTGTATGGGTGGATAACAAACTCACATTTAGTGGCCAGTGTCAGGCAGCTGCTACAAAGGCAAATAAAATAATGGGATGCATTAAAAGAGGAATAGATGCTCATGAGGAGAACACAATTTTGCCTCTATACAAGTCACTAGTTCGACCACACTCAGAATACAGTGTACAGTTCTGGTATCCAGTGTATAAAAAAGACATACCTGTGCTACATATCTGTGTACAGAGAAGAGCGACCAAGGTTATTAGAGGATTGGGGGGTCTGCAATACCAAGATAGGTTATTACACTTGGGGCTATTTAGTTTGGAAAAATGAAGGCTAAGGGGTGATCTTATTTTAATGTATAAATATATGAGGGGACAGTACAAAGACCTTTCTGATGATTTTTTTAATCATAGACCTGAGACAGGTACAAGGGGGCATCCTCTACGTCTGGAAGAAAGAAGGTTTAAGCATAATAACAGACGCGGATTCTTTACTGTAACAGCAGTGAGACTATGGAACTCTCTGCCGTATGATGTTGTAATGAGTGATTTATTACTTAAATTTAAGAGGGGACTGGATACCTTTCTTGAAAAGTATAATGTTACAGGTTATATATACTAGATTCCTCGATAGGGCGTTGATCCAGGGAACTAGTCTGATTGCCGTATGTGGAGTCGGGAAGGAATTTTTTTCCCCAATGTGGAGCTCAGTGTTTGCCGCATGGTTTTTTTTTGCATTCCTCAGGATCAACATGTTAGGGCATGTTAGGTTGGGCTATGGGTTGGACTTAAAGTCTTCCTTCAACCTTAATACTATAACTATAACTATATTACTATGTTACTATGTCTGGTACCATGTCTGAAACCATGAGCACCCCTCAATTGCTGTAATCCACCCTCCCATGGCACTCGCCTGTGTGATGACAGTGGAGAACTTAGAGATATTGTTATCCCTTCCGCACCGTCCTCTGCTTCGACCTCATCCTCTGTGACCAATACGTCCTACTGCAGACTATTCAAAGTATGTTCCAGCACGTAGATGAACAGAATAGTGATGCTGATGACAGTACCATCAGTGCTAACCATCTTAGTAGCCATTTCTAAACTGTGCAGAAGGGTGCAGAGGTTCTTCATCTGTCCACTCCGCAAGCGTGATTTGCACCATGTCCGTACTGCGTTGGTCCAGGCTTTGCAAAAGGACATACTGCAGCAGGGCTCATTGCTGCTACCACAGTCGCTGCAACATGTGCAGAGTGGAATTCCACCGTGTTGGCACATCGCATATCAAACGGTTAACTGGTAGGCCGAAAGACCTCTGTAGCAATGCAAGTCAATGACCTGCGGTGTGCGAAGAACAGAAGTTATCACACAGTGACTGTGATTTTTGAAGCGCATTCAGGCTGGGATAGTGGTGGAGAAATTTCTGTACAACCAAGTTGAGGATGTGAGCCATGCAAGGCATTTGTGTGAGGTTGCCCCAACATCAAGCCACCACTACGTTTGCACCATGAACACACATGCCCTTCCCTGGCTCCATCTTCAATGGAGACAGGCATTGCTCAAACTTGGCTCGGATGGCTGTCCACAACTCTTGAGCTCTGTGACTGCGATCTCCAATGCAGAATAATTTAAACACTGCCTCATTGCGATGAGCATTGACTGTGCAGTACAGAGGTGGGAGGAAATCTCTCTTCACTGTTGGAACGCATGTCTCATTAAGGGAGAGGTTGAGGGCGCAGGTGGAGGCCCTAGAGGAAGAGGAGGAGGCAGAAGCAGAGGAGGAAGTGTTAGATACAGAGGTTTGACCTGCAAGCCTTGGGGATTTCAAGACTTGTCGAGCAGCCCTTGCCCACCTGCCACCAGACTCACCTAGTGTCCAGTCAGCAAGAAGTGATACCCTTGGCAATGTTTGTTCGCCAGGTGTCAGTGGTGAAATGTACCCTGGCAGACACAGATTTTTTCAAGGAATGGTAATGTTGTGTGCAACATGCTGGTGTAGCGCAGGTACAGCTTTCAAGGAGAAGTAATGTCGACTGAGCAACTGGCACTAGGGAACTGTGATGGCCATCAGCTTTCAAAAACCATCTATATCTACCAGGCAGCATTTTCGTAGCCAACAAATTGGAGATGATGGAGTTCAAACTCTTAGCTTTGGCATGTTTAGGATGAAACATTTTTTACGTGACCACAGGCGTGGGACCTAGGGCTGGGTGCTGTGCTGAGAGAGGGTGGAGGCAGAGATAATATAATGGATTGAGAAAGATGTGGTGTGCTCGGTGAAACAAAAACAGCACGCATCTCCACTTCCGTAACAGCTGACGGGCTCTCACTCACTTCAACTGCAGGGGGTAAAGTATTGGAGGTTCTGCAGATGGAGACCTGTGTGACAACACTTGCCGCAGTGTCAGAAGAGGAAGAAGCAGCAGATGCGGTTGATGGGACAGCCAGTGGTTGGAGAGACCCACTAGTCTGCATTTTAGAACAGCGAGATTCCCAAACTAGGGCATGATGATTGTGCTGCTATGTTACACGGAAAAAATGGCACCACCAAAACATGTCCACTTTTTATGTGGAGAGGGACATGTGACTTCTGCAGCCAATTACAGAATCTCTTGTGTCTGGACATTGTGGATGGTTTCTGCACCCTGATTAGCTGCTGGAATCTTGACACATTAAGTTATTAAAAAAAAGAATAACAGTTCTCCGATCCTCTGACCTCTCCCCACCGCCACACCTCATCAAACATGTCACACACACCCCACCAGCCCGCAATAATTTACCAAACTGTGCCAGAATTTTGTGGGAAAATGCTCAGGAATCCAAACAGGAATGTCACGGCTCAACTGTCGGGTGACCCGGGACCAGGGGCTCCTTCCCTGTCCCTAACATTAGGGGGCGCCTTAGCTTGCCCTGCTCCCTGAGATACTTTAGATGGTGAAGATGTGCCTGTGCCCTTGCCTTATCTTCTGAGTTAGCTCTGTCTGTTCTCTTCCCCTACCCAGGGGAGAGGGGGCGCTACTGTGCACCTGTAACAACTATGCCTGCATCACTACATGGCCTCCCATCCCCTACCTGCATTACACACCATCTTACTCACTACTCCGGGCTATGCTGTGAGTTCTGTCTTCTGCTGGCTCCATGCTGGGTGCCTCTTGTCTCCTGCCTGCTCTCTGCATACTTCCTGGCTGTGTGCATAGGGGGGCAGCGCCGGCACTCTCTGGCTCTTATTGAGTCAGTGTGCATCTTCTTAAGGTGTCCCCACCCTATTGTCAAGAGGCCTCAGGTACTTAAGGCATCCCCGCCCATTGGAGGATGTCTGAGCAACTTACTTCGTCAGTTAGTGTCTTGCTGCTGAGGTGCCAGGTCCTGTCTTGCTATTTCTCTTGTGTCAGCCACCCAGAGGGACTTTGTACCCTAGCCTGTACCTGTGTCTCTTGTTTCTGCCACTATTGTGGCTTTGTACCCTGGTCAGAAGAGAAAACAAGACCACCAAGGGCCACATCCATAAGAAGGTGCCAAAAAGACTAATCCCCATGTGTGTTTCCTTGCTCTGACAAGCTAATGGAGCTCAGCAGTGAACACAGGGATTTCCAACATGGCCGATTAACCCCTTTGTGCCGTAAGAAATAATCACATTTAAAATGAAGGAGAAGACCTTTTTCTGAGTGCCGGAGTAGTGGCAATCAGACGCTGCGGTCTTCTGGCTTCACACTGTCACAGTAACCCCATGACAAGGTATCTCAATGAGCTATGTTTGTTTTACAAACAAGTTCGCTCATCTCTAGTGTTAATATCTCAAAATGGCTGAAAATTTTAACAAGCAGTAAATTTTTAAATTTCTTGTATTTACAAGCACCATCTGACAATACCCATTTATGAAAATGGGAAAAACTCCTTTAAGTCTGTAGAAATAAAATAATGTGGTTATTCTTTTCTTAAACTGTTTTCATTGTTTACTCATACTTCATTTATTGTGTGCAAAACTGAAATGTAAGGGAGTCAGTTGTCATAAACTGTCATAGATTATTAAAGTGCTGTTGATACGACTCCTCCAGACTCATGCATGCTTGGTGAAGCCTGCTCTAGAAATGGCTTATCTTTTGCAGTGACAAAACATTGATAATTCTTTCTTCCAACATCTTCTGGAACACCAGAATACATATTAGTTGTCGGGTTTCTGCAAATCATTGGGGTCGGGCAACTTTTATATGTTTATGGTGACATGGTGCATCAGGAATGGATGTGTATCTCCTTTATTAAAGCAGTAAGCAACAGGAAGGATACATAGCCTTATCTGTATGTACAAAACTGCTATCTTATTTTATCAAGGTGTTCAGCCATGCAATAGAGCTTTGATTTTCCTAGCCTCTGTTGATTCTGTCCCAGTCTACACACTAAAGCTCTAAAAGAATGAACAAAAAACAGAACATTTTTCCATATCATAACAGAACCAACATGTAAAAAGAAACTGTTTATAATAGATAGTGTGACTGCAGACTTATGAATCCCCCCAGCGCACACTGTATGATGTGAGGATTCGCTGGTTTCTGAGCCGGGATCATACCGTATGCGTTATGCATACTCCTGGCCAAAACCCGACTAGTGGGCGCAGCCTTGCTTCATACACTTGTATTGAGAGAGGCTGTGCCCGTTTTGAGACACAGCCGTCTAGTGGCCGGTAATATGCATAACATATACATCACCACTAGTGTTGAGCATTCCGATACCGCAAGTATCGGGTATCGGCCGATACTTGCGGGTATCGGAATTCCGATACCGAGATCCGATACTTTTGTGGTATCGGGTATCGGTATCGAAACAACATTAATGTAAAAATGTGTAAAAGAGAGAATTAAAATTAAAAAATATTGCTATACTCACCTCTCCGACGCAGCCTGGACCTCAGCGAGGGAACCGGCAGCGTTGTTTGCTTAAAATTCGCGCTTTTCCTTCCTTACGTGAAGTCCCGGCTTGTGATTGGTCGCGTGCCGCCCATGTGGCCGCGACGCGACCAATCACAGCAAGCCGTGACGTAATTTTAGGTCCTTCAGGATTTTAAAATTACGTTCTGGCTTGTGATTGGTCGCGTCGCGGTCACATGGGCGACGCGACCAATCACAAGCCGTGACGTCACGGGAGGCTGGACACGCGCGCATTTTAAAATGCGCACGTGTCCTGCCTCCCGTGACGTCACGGCTTGTGATTGGTCGCGTCGCCCATGTGACCGCGACGCGACCAATCACAAGCCAGAACGTAATTTTAAAATCCTGAAGGACCTAAAATTACGTCACGGCTTGCTGTGATTGGTCGCGTCGCGGCCACATGGGCGGCACGCGACCAATCACAAGCCGGGACTTCACGTAAGGAAGGAAAAGCGCAAATTTTAAGCAAACAACGCTGCCGGTTCCCTCGGTGAGGTCCAGGCTGCGTCGGAGAGGTGAGTATAGCAATATTTTTTATTTTAATTCTTTCTTTTACACATTAATATGGATCCCAGGGCCTGAAGGAGAGTTTCCTCTCCTTCAGACCCTGGGAACCATCAGGAATACCGTCCGATACTTGAGTCCCATTGACTTGTATTGGTATCGGGTATCGGTATCGGATTGGATCCGATACTTTGCCGGTATCGGCCGATACTTTCCGATACCGATACTTTCAAGTATCGGACGGTATCGCTCAACACTAATCACCACTGTTCCTGGCTCAGAAACCGGAGAATCCTTGCAGCGCACAGTGCCTGTGCTGGGGATTTTCATAAGTCTCCAGTCACACAGAATGACTGCAGACTTATCATTTTAGACCAGACAACCCCTTCAAGGTTTGCAATATACAATCAAAAATGTCCTTATCCCAAAAGGACATTTCTCAAATACAAACTAGATATTTTTTGCAATTTTTTTAATTCATTTGTCGATGCGCGGTTTGTACAACACCAGGAAATGTCCAGCTTAAGTATTTTATTAGTAGTTAATTAGGTTAGCTAATTACAAAGAACCCTACCATATTACCTATGTAGGTCTGCAGTTGCTTCTTTGTACTCTAACAGTGAGGAAATATTATGCCCTTGATTGACAATAAAGGGTGTAGAGAAAGTTTTTTTTTCTGGTAGACAAGTTCAGGAACACTGTCAAAATGATCTGCCTACAGGTCCCACCCCCATACGATTATGTTATTTATGGTGCTCTTCTGGGATGCCTTAGCATGGAATTATAGCAGCTGCTTTAGAAGTGCAACCAGTAAGAACCAGTGTGACATTGCAGCCATCCCAGCAGCAGTCTTTCGCATAAGTGGCATACAGGTAATCACATCTGTTGTTTGCACATTGACCACAAATGCAAGATTTATCCTGGGCACCCATGTTACCGGTCATGGATAGTGGTAATTCTTTACATTACATATGTTTTAAAAAAAGGTATCGTCAGTTTCAATAGTAGACTGAATCACGTTACCTCTTCCACCCTACAACTTCTGTAGCTGGGAGAAATGATTACAATTAATTTGTGTTATGCAATGTTTGTTCCTTGCCTTTTAATCGCAATCAGACCATGACAATGTATTCTTACATCTCTGTACAAATAAGGACAGGATGTATTGGAAAGAGAAAGCTCGTCATAGCTTTAGAATTTGCCTAGATTATCTTTCCGCCTGTACATTTGTATTCAGCTGTCTTTATATAGCAAGAAATAAACATTTCTCCTGGCTTATTACCTGCCCTATGACTCCTGTTAAGAATGTGTACAGATTTGTTTGGAAGAACCAATGCATAATTCCATTTTTTTTTCTTACAATCTGAACAGTATCCTTGATCACAGCTCGCTAACAGGATAATACATCCTTTTTAGGCTATATTAACCAGTGTGCTGGAATATTTCCGTTGCTTTAGCAGCTAGACCAAATATGCATGTTAACCCAAACTAATTTTTACCAGCCCTTTCATGTAAGGGACTTGGAAATGAGCTCTTAGTTGAGTAAATACATAAATATCCTTCCATACTTTTCCTTTTGGCTTGAGCTAACCCAAGATGATAGGTGTGAGATGACCAACTTTAAAAAAAAACACATTTATGTCACTTGTGTCTATTCGAGAATGTATCTAAATTGTATAATGAGAAATTGTTGCCCTTATCGAAATATATGGAAGCGATGGACATATTTTCAGTTGCTAATTGGATTTTGACAAGAGTTTGATTTAGTTAAATCTTTAAAAACGTCTGTGTTATAAATTACGATACTTAAGACATAAGCCCTTTAAGAAGTTAAAGCATGTAATAACATAAACAGATATACAATAAGTAACATAAATAATATATCCTAAATAGTAAGACCAGGTATATAATTTCATGCTGAGAACATAGCCTTTAACCCCTTTGGCGATGGCCGCTATACATATACGGCAGCTGTATGCCAACATTGTATAGATCAAGCTCGAGAACTGAGCCCATTGTACAACAAGGGTTCCGGATGTTACATAGCCGGCACCAGACAGTGAATAATCTCTTCAATTTCATCCATTTAACCCCCTAAATACCGACGTCAAGTCTGAAAATGTCATATAAAAGGCATCCAACATAGTGTCTGCCATAATATAACTCAGAAATTGTCAATTTCATAACACAACACAATACTGCAGTATTGCAGTGAATTGAACAAGAGATCACAAGTTCAACTAACTTTAGGGGACTAATTAAAAGGGTCTAAAACATTAAAAAAATAATAATAGAAACCCATAACAAAATGTAAAAGTGTAAATTACCCATCTTTTCTCTAAATGCAAATAGTAAAATTTAAAAAAATTAAAAGATTAAGATAACTGGTATTGACGAGACGGTAATTGCCCAAGCTAATAAAATATAAAAATGTTTGTCGGATAAGGTGAATACCAAAATGTACAAAAAATGTGGATAGTTAATTAAAAGCGCCAGAATTAACTTTTTTTGGTTATTTTACCGCCCCACAAAAATTCAATAAAAAGCAATCAAAAAATTGTTAGTACCCCAAAATGGTAGCAGAAAAAACTACATTAACAAAAGAATGTTATGTTATGGCTCTCTGAAAATGGTGATAAAACAAAATTGAATTTTTATACATTCTTTTATGAAGATTTGATTTTTTTTAGAATCTTATCTTTGGTATCGTCATAGTCATATTGACCAGAATAATTTTGTCATGCAATTTTTACAGCATAATGAACATCTTAAAAACAAAACCCAGAGTGGAATTGAGGTGAGTTGTTGTTTTTTTTTTTACACCATTTCACCACACATGGATTTTTCTCCCTGTTTTTTACGTGTTATTCAAAGCTTTAACTCATCCCACTAAAATGACCTCATATGGCTATATTGATAAAAAAATAAACACGTTATAATTCTTGGCAGAGGGGATGGAAAAACTCAAAGTGCAGATAACATAAAATGACCCAGTACTTGAAGGATTACCCTTCTACCCTTATAACGAGACACCACCACCACCCTTACATGTTCAAATACTGTGCATAATTAACATAGAATCTGCCCCATACTTGATAATGGTAAACAGTTCAAAAAAACATAAAAATAATTATATACTCTATAAAATTACTAAAAATGCAAATATTCTAATGAAAATAGCAGGAAAAGTTCAAGTGTCGGCCTTTTTAACCTATCAGCAGGCACAGGATGTTTTATGCCTGTATCTGCTGATCTAGAGGATTTGCAGGACACCCTGTGAACATATTATTAGAACGCTTCAACTTACAAAGAGAGCAATGATTACGTAATGGGGTAGTATTTCTCAACTAGAGGTTCCCCAAAAGATACCAAGAACTTTTAAAATCGCATTATGCATAAGAGTGAAAAATAATATTGTTTTAAAGGGAACCTGTCACCCCCAAAATCGAAGGTGAGCTAAGCCCTTTAAGGAGATGACGCTGTAGGGTAAGCACTTTGTAGTTTAACAAAAATAGATCCTAAATAAAAGTGTATATAGGACTAGTTATGTAAGGGATTCCTCTACCAAAATAATATCTGCCAGTGATATTAAAGGGGTTTTCCCACCAACATTTTAATCAATAGGTCTTGAAATTTAAAAAAGTTTCACAATTGGTTAAGTAAAAAATGTTCCTGTACTGAGATAATCTTATAAATGTTCCCCTGCTGTGTACTGTGTAATGGCCGTGTCTGACCGTACAGGGACATGGTCTGATCATACCACAGCTCTTGGGCACGGGAGGAAGCAAAAGAGTGTACAGACATTACAGCAAGGGATCACAGCTGATTCTTTTTGTGTGACAAACATTTCACTGCCTGTTATTAAGCAATGTTTTATCTGAAAGAAAGAATCAGCTGTGATCCCCTGCTGTCCTGTCTGTATACTTTTTTGCTTCCTCCCCTACCCAGGAGCTGTGGTGTGATCAGACCATGTCCCTGCACGGTCAGACACAGCCATTACACAGAACACAGCAGGGGCACATTTATAAGATTATCTCAACACAGGGACTTTTTATTTAAACACATCCAATTGTGAAACTTTTTTTATCCCAAGATCTATTAATTACAATGTACTTTGTTCATGGGAAAACTCCTTGAACAGCATCCACTGCGATGATTCCTACTGTTCAAACTCGTAAGGGAAAAAAAAAAGTTGACCCACTTACCTTTTGCGATTAATCTGCTATCTAACTACCCACTAGTATTTTCATAGGAAACAAATTGTGCCTATATTTAAAGTATCCCACCATTTGATCACATTGTGACACAAATAAAATGTGACTACTTCTAAAGAGGATCCTTAAAGAAACAGGCGGTATGAGTCATAATGTGCTAATATTATAATAAAGCACTACTGACCACGAGCTAATGATGTCTTCCCAGTATTCATTGGTGACCTATCATGTCATCCACTGGCATAGTTACATTCAATGTTTCTTTCCCTAAATCGTGCATATTAAGCACACAATGTAAATTTTTCTGTGACTTGTATGTAATGAAATCCACAGGCCTGGCTTTATTGACTGATCTCTCCCTGTATGCAAAAGAGATCCATCAATCAAACTATGACAAGCACCGAGAAGGCACTCATTGCTTCCCAAGCCCAGCACTATGTACATCTACAATGTCTTTTCTCCCAGTAAATCATTCATAGATAGGAGAGCAAAATTCCCCTCAATGATTCAGTTTAGGCCTCATTTCGACGTCCGTCATTATTGTTTTGGATCAAAGTATCATCAGTGTTTGCTCAGTGTCAGTTTTCACCACCAGTGTTTCATCATTGACTTTCACGTATGAAAAAATAAATTACAAAGCTTCTCTTATACAGTATATTACAATGGTATTCAATGGTATGACAATGGCCGTCCATGATTTTCAGGTAGCCACAGACTTTTATGGGTAATTTAATTTTGATCCATGATTTTCTTAGACACACAGGCTTGTATGGGTAATTTTTATCCATAACTTGGTTCAAAAGCAGACATGCATTTGTGATTTTTTTGCAGACAAACGGTTCATAAAGAAACATGGACATGTGAACAGCCCAATAGACTATAGTGGGTACATGCTCTATGAGTGAAAAACAGACAGAACATGTGCATGACTCCCAAATGTCTGAATGACGCCTTAAGATTACATTTTATAGCTGTTCACTGTACTGCAGTAGCAACATGGCAAAGATCAAAAATTACAATGATTAATTATAATTGTATTTATGTAAAGTTAGTGCGCCCAGCTAAAGTAAACACTCTACTCACTCCTCATTGTAAAGGTACCTTCACACGAAACGACTTTGTAACGATATCGCTAGCGATCCGTGACGTTGCAGCGTCCTCGCTAGCGATATCGTTTAGTTTGACACGCAGCAGCGATCAGGATCCTGCTGTGATGTCGCTGGTCGCTGAATAAAGTCCAGAACTTTATTTGGTCGTCCGATCGCCGTGTATCGTTGTGTTTGAAAGCAAAAGCAACGATACCAGCGATGTTTTACACTGGTAACCAGGGCCGCGCTTAGTAACCCGATGTTTACCCTGGTTACCAGCGTAAAAGTAAAAAAAACAAACAGTACATACTCACCTGCGCGTCCCCCAGCGTCTGCTTCCTGACACTTACTGAGCGCCGGCCCTAAAGTGAAAGTGAAAGCACAGCGGTGACGTCACCGCTGTGCTGTTAGGGCCGGAGCTCAGTCAGTGTCAGGAAGCAGACGCTGGGGGACGCGCAGGTGAGTATGTACTGTTTGTTTTTTTTACTTTTACGCTGGTAACCAGGGTAAACATCGGGTTACTAAGCGCGGCCCTGCGCTTAGCAACCCGATGTTTACCCTGGTTACCCGGGGACCTCGGCATCGTTGGTCGCTGGAGAGCGGTCTGTGTGACAGCTCCCCAGCGATCAAACAGCGACGCTGCAGCGATCGGCATCGTTGTCGCTATCGCTGCAGCGTCGCTTCGTGTGAAGGTACCTTTACTCTTCTAAGCAGTCACATCTTCTAACTGTACTGTTGGATTTGCTTTTTTAATCTGATTTGACATCTGGAAATATACAGACACACAAGTGTGGGATCTGCTGTGATTATTTAGGATCTTCATTATCTTGTCTGAAATAGCAGTGCAGATTTTAATAAGACACCATTCGGTTGAACACGCTTTGAAGAATACTGTACATAAAAGATAAGTTGTAGAAGGAAATTTTTCATAAACCTTACGTCTAGCTGTCAGTCGCTAATGTCAATTTATCTATCTAAAATACTGTATATAGTAGATCCTGAAATCTGATTATTAGTCTAATGTGAAGGTCACACACTTTACATTTAGATTTGCTAGTCTAAGTTATTGCTCCTGAACCCCCCTACACCCTAAATACACAGTCATGTCCTGAATGAAAATATTCTGAATGGGAAGACAGACTGAGCCCTTGCCTTACATTTCTGGTGACCGTTTATGTCTCCTGGGAGATAATCAGAGGCGTAGCTAAGGTTTTGGTTCAGTGAAGGAGGCGAAACTTCTGAGTGGGCCCCTAACCAGGTAACCTTGATTACAACTGGGTGACGCACCCTAATAGTGGAGGAGAACCTCAGCAGATGACCGCGCTGCTGCTGAAAATAATCTCTATACAAAGACAAACATGGATATTACCGCCATATGGTCAGTGGTAAATACCAGTCCTACAGAACATATAAGACATTACTGCACAGTTACAGAAAATGACTTACCAATGACGTTCTTTCTGATGGAATCGTTGTAAAGTGCCTACTTTACATTTAATAATGTCCTGAGTCTCCCCTTGTACAGCTCCCCTATACACAGTATGATGCTCTCTTATACACAGTATAATGCCCCCTCACTGTATAGTACCACCCACACAGTATACTGACCCCTTAGTAGCCCCCAAACTGTTTGATGGCTCCAACACTGTATGATGATCCCCTCACTGTAATCTTCACACTGTATGATGGCCCCCTAGAAAGCCTCCACATAGTATAATGCTCCAGATAGTTCTCAATATAGTATAATGCACCCCCATTGGACTCCATATAGTATAATGCACTCCCCATAGGCCTACTCTATATTGTATAATGGACCCCCATAGGTAGACTCTATAGCATAAGGCAGCCCACATAGGCAGACTCTATAGCATAAGGCAGCCCCTATGTTGTGAATTCCGTTCTGGAGCTCCCACCTGTGGTTGCTAATGGTATTTTTGTGAGTTCTGCCCTTGGGCTCCCTCTGGTGGTTTCGAGTGGAACTGCTGCTCCGTTAGGTAGCTGTAGCAGCTGCCATCACTGATCGCCTTGCCTGGGTTTGTTATTTAAACCTGCTCTGGGCTTTAGTTCATGCCAGCTGTCAATGTCTTAGGTTGGATTTGGTTCTCTCCTTGGATTTCTCATATGGCCTGTCCTTGTCAGCAAAAGATAAGTTCTGCTAGTTCTTGTTCGTCCATTTGCTTTGGACATTATTGCTTTGCAAATATGACTCTTTTTGTCCAGCTTGTCACTATGTCATATTCAGGCTAGCTGGAAGCTCTGGGAAGCAGATTTGCCCCTCCACACCGTGAGTCGGTGTGGAGTTCATTTTTTGTAAACTCTGCGTGGATTTTTGTAGTTTTTAATACTGACCGCACAGTATCCTTTTCTCTCTGTCTATCAAGTTTAGTATTGGCCTCCTTTGCTGAAAACTGATTTCATTTCTGTGTATGTCATTTCCCTCTCCACTCACAGCCAATATTTGTGGGGGGCTATCTTTCCTTTTGGGGTTTTCTCTGAGGCAAGATAGCTTTCTATTTCTTTCTTTAGGGGTAGTTAATTCTTAGGCTGTGAAGAGGTGTCTAGGGAGAGTCAGGAACATCCCACGGCTATTACTAGTGTTGTTGTTAGGATTAGGGATTGCGCTCAGTAGAGATACCACCTCCTCAGAGCTCGTCCCATGTTGCGTTTTAGCCACCAGGTCATATCGGTGTGGCCTCTTAACCACCAGGTCATAACACCCCTATAGGCAGACTCTGTAGTATAAGGAAGCCCCCCATAGGCAGACTCTGTAGTATAAGGCAGCCCCCCATAGGCAGACTCTATAGTATAAGGCAGCCCCCCTAGGCAGACTCTGTAGTATAAGGAAACCCTCCAAAGGCAGACCCTCTAGTATAAGGCAGCACCCCATGGGCAGACCCTGTAGTATAAGGCAGCACCCCATGGGCAGACCCTGTAGTATAAGGCAGCACCCCATAGGCAGACTTTGTAGTATAAGGCAGCCCCCATTGGCAGTCCCTCTGGTATAAGGCAGCCCTAATAGGCAGACTTTGTAGTATAATGCACCCCCATAAAAATAAATACTCACGTCTCTTCCTCCTGGTTCCTCCACTGCTCTGAGCGCCCACACATCTCCGGACTGCGGGCGCCGGGTAGTGACATCATCACACTCGCTGTCAGTGTCGGCGTCGGTGATGTCAGATGATGACAGGGGGTGATGGGAGGAGCGTAGTGCTCCTTCTCTCAACATTGCAGTCAGCTGTATCGGCATGTAGCCGATGCAGCTGAAACTTCGATGATGGGCTGGGGCAAACTGCTGGCATCGGGCCTCCTCACCTGCTCAGGGGCCCCATAGCGGCCGGGTGGCAGAGCACGGAGATCGATTCTCCCTGCTGTGCTGCAGAATGTAACTGTATCAGCGTGCTGCACATGCTGATACAGTTACAGTAGCGTAGTTCTGGGTGGGGCTCCTCAGAGCACGGGGCCCGGGGTGATGGCCCCCTCTGCCCCCCCCCCCCAGTAGCTACGCTACTGGAGAGAATCGTAAATGTTGAAATTCCTTAACATTTCATTTCACGGGAAATTTTGGAAAACCTTATACACAAAATTGTAAAGTTTTGCCATATTGATCTAATGGGCATGGCTACCTTGTCCCTTGTGAAACTGTTAACCTGATTGGCTAAAGCACATACAGTACAGACCAAAAGTTTGGACACACCTTCTCATTTAAAGATTTTTCTTTAGGGGTAGTTAATTCTTAGCCTGTGAAGAGGTGTCTAGGGAGAGTCAGGAACATCCCACGGCTATTACTAGTGTTGTTGTTAGGATTAGGGATTGCGGTCAGTAGAGATACCACCTCCTCAGAGCTCGTCCCATGTTGCGTTTTAGCCACCAGGTCATATCGGTGTGGCCTCTTTACCACCAGGTCATAACAGTGCAGCTGGCCCACAGTGTGTTAAATGCATCTCAAAAGAGGGAAAAGAAAGTTCTGAGTCATTTTTTTTCCTTTGTAGCTTGTTTTGTCTTTTTTTCCCCCTTAATCTCTGGGTGGTTCAGGATTTTGGTGCTGATATGGAGGTTCAGGGTCTGTCCTTGCGCGTGGATCAACTCGCTGCAAGGGTACAGAGTATCCAAGATTATGTTGTCCAGACTCCGGTATTAGAGCCTAGAATTCCTATTCCTGATTTATTTTCTGGGGATAGATCTAAATTTTTGAATTTTAAAAATAATTGCAGATTGTTTTTTGCTCTGAGACCCCGTTCCTCTGGTGACCCCATTCAGCAGGTGAAGATTGTTATTTCTTTGCTGCGTGGCGACCCGCAGGACTGGGCATTCTCCCTTGAGCCAGGAAATCCTGCATTGCTCAATATTGACGCATTTTTTCAAGCGCTCGGATTGCTGTATGATGAGCCTAATTCTGTGGATCAGGCAGAAAAGACTTTGCTGGCTCTGTGTCAGGGCCAGGAAGCAGCAGAAGTATACTGCCAGAAATTTAGAAAGTGGTCTGTGCTCACAAAATGGAATGAGTATGCCCTGGCAGCGATTTTCAGAAAGGGTCTTTCTGAAGCCCTTAAAGATGTTATGGTGGGGTTTCCCACGCCTGCTGGTCTGAATGAGTCAATGTCTTTGACCATTCAGATTGATCGGCGCCTGCGCGAGCGCAAGGTTGTGCACCATATGGCAGTGTCCTCTGAGCAGAGTCCTGAGCCTATGCAATGTGATAGGATTTTGACTAGAGCAGAAAGGCAGAAATTCAGACGTCAGAATGGTCTGTGTTTTTACTGTGGTGATTCTGCTCATGCTATTTCTGATTGCCCTAAGCGTACTAAGAGGGTCCCTAGGTCTGTTACCATTAGTACTGTACAGCCTAAATTTCTTTTGTCTGTTACCCTGATTTGCTCATTGTCGTCCTTTTCTGTTATGGCATTTGTGGATTCTGGCGCTGCCCTGAACTTAATGGACTTAGAATTTGCCAAGCGCTGTGGTTTTTCCTTGGAGCCTTTGCGGAGCCCTATTCCGTTAAGGGGGATTGATGCTACGCCATTGGCCAAGAATAAACCCCAGTACTGGACACAGTTGACCATGTACATGGCTCCAGCACATCAGGAAAATATTCGCTTTTTGGTGTTGCATAATTTGCATGATGTTGTTTTGTTGGGTTTTCCATGGTTACAGGTACATAATGCAGTGCTGGATTGGAGATCTATGTCTGTAACTGGTTGGGGTTGTCAGGGGATACATAGTGATATTCCTTTGATGTCCATTTCCTCGTCCCCTTCTTCTGAAGTTCCTGAGTTTTTGTCAGATTTCCAGGATATATTTGATGAGCCCAAGTCCAGTTCCCTGCCTCCTCATAGGGACTGCGATTGTGCCATTAATTTGATTCCTGGCTGTAAGTTCTGTTGTGAACTCTGTTTTTGGGCTCCCTCTAGTGGTCACAAGCGGTACTGTGTAGTGTTGTCTTTCTGCAGGTTGGCAGCATCAGCTGGTTCGTTATCCTTGGTTGGTTTCCTATTTAGCTCACCTGGATACTCAGTTCCTTGCCTGCTCTCAATGTATTCAGTGCTCTTCAGATTCCTTGTGACTACCTTGCTCCCAGTCTCTCCAGGACAAGCTAAGTTTTTGTTTGATCATTTTTTGATTATCAGCATTTATTATGTTTTTAGTCCAGCTCGCTAAAATGTGATTTCCTCGCTTGCTGGTTGCTCTAGGGGACTGAGTTTCTCCCCCACACCGTTAGTTGGTGTGGGGGTTCTTGAAATCTCAGTGTGGATATTTTGTAAGGGTTTTTTACTGACCGCACAGACCCCTTTACTATTTTCTGCTATCTAGTATTAGTGGGCCTCATTTGCTAAATCTGTTTTTACCCCTGTGTATGTGCCTTCCTCTTACCTCACCGTTATTATATGTTGGGGGCTTCTATATCTTTGGGGATTATTTCTCTGGAGGCAAGAGAGGTCTTTTCTTTCTCTCTAGGGGTAGTTAGTTTCTCAGGCTGGCTCGAGACGTCTAGGATTTTTAGGCACGTTCACCGGCTACTTCTAGTGTGTTTCGATAGGTTCAGATTTGCGGTCAGTCCAGTTTGCCACCTCCCTAGAGCTTGTCCTATGTATGTTACTTAGCTGGAGTAATTTGTGATCCTCAACCACTAAGGATCATGACAAAGTTCCCTAAGGGCCGACTTTTCAATCTGTCTATGCCAGAGCATGCCGCTATGCGGAGTTATGTAAAGGAGTCCTTGGAGAAGGGGCATATTCGCCCATCTTCGTCACCTTTGGGAGCGAGATTTTTTTTTGTTGCCAAGAAGGATGGTTCCTTGAGACCCTGTATTGATTATCGCCTTCTTAATAAGATCACGGTCAAATTCCAATACCCTTTACCTTTGCTTTCTGATTTGTTTGCTCGGATTAAGGGTGCCAGTTGGTTTACTAAAATCGACCTTCGAGGGGCGTATAATCTCGTGCGTATTAAACAAGGTGATGAATGGAAAACAGCATTTAATATGCCCGAAGGCCATTTTGAATATCTTGTGATGCCATTCGGGCTCTCTAATGCTCCATCGGTATTTCAGTCCTTTATGCATGATATCTTCCGGAATTATCTGGATAAATTCATGATTGTGTATTTGGATGATATTTTGGTTTTTTCTGATGATTGGGAGTCTCATGTGAAGCAGGTTAGGATGGTATTTCAGGTCCTTCGTGCTAATGCGTTGTTTGTGAAAGGGTCTAAGTGCCTCTTTGGAGTTCAGAAAGTTTCTTTTTTGAGTTTCATTTTTTCTCCCTCGGCTATTGAAATGGACCCTGTTAAAGTCCAGGCCATTCATGATTGGACTCAACCCACATCTGTAAAGAGCCTTCAAAAATTTTTGGGCTTTGCTAATTTTTATCGCCGCTTTATTGCTAATTTTTCTAGTGTGGTGAAGCCTCTGACCGATTTGACGAAGAAAGGCGCTGATGTGATGAATTGGTCCTCTGCCGCTGTTGAGGCCTTTCAGGAGCTTAAACGCCGTTTTACTTCTGCCCCTGTGTTGCGTCAGCCAGATGTTTCTCTCCCTTTTCAGGTTGAGGTTGATGCTTCTGAGATTGTGGCAGGGGCCGTTTTGTCTCAGAGAAATTCTGATGGCTCTTTGATGAAACCATGTGCTTTCTTCTCCAGAAAGTTTTCGCCTGCTGAGCGTAATTATGATGTCGGCAATCGGGAGTTGTTGGCTATGAAGTGGGCATTTGAGGAGTGGCGACATTGGCTTGAGGGAGCCAAGCATCGCGTGGTGGTCTTGACTGATCATAAAAATTTGATTTACCTCGAGTCTGCTAAGCGGTTGAATCCTAGACAAGCTCGGTGGTCTCTGTTTTTCTCCCGTTTTGATTTTGTGGTCTCGTATATTCCGGGATCTAAGAATGTGAAGGCTGATGCCCTTTCTAGAAGTTTTTTGCCTGATTCTCCGGGAGTTCTTGAGCCAGCTGGGATTCTCAAGGAGGGGGTGATTCCTTCTGCCATCTCCCCTGATTTGCGGCGGGTACTTCAGGAGTTTCAGGCTGATAAACCTGACCGCTGTCCAGTGGGGAAACTGTTTGTTCCTGATAGATGGACTAGCAGGGTAATTTCTGAGGTTCATTGTTCGGTGTTGGCTGGTCACCCTGGGATTTTCGGTACCAGAGATTTGGTGGCTAGGTCCTTTTGGTGGCCTTCCTTGTCACGGGATGTGCGTTCGTTTGTGCAGTCCTGTGGGACCTGTGCTCGGGCTAAGCCTTGCTGTTCCCATGCCAGTGGGTTGCTTTTGCCTTTGCCTATTCCTGAGAGGCCCTGGACGCATATTTCCATGGATTTTATTTCTGATCTTCCTGTTTCTCAGAAGATGTCTGTCATCTGGGTGGTTTGTGACCGGTTTTCTAAGATGGTCCATTTGGTACCGTTGCCTAAGTTGCCTTCCTCCTCTGATTTGGTTCCATTATTTTTTCAGCATGTGGTCGGTTTGCATGGTATTCCGGAGAATATTGTGTCTGACAGAGGTTCCCAGTTCGTTTCTAGGTTTTGGCGGTCCTTTTGTGTTAGAATGGGCATTGATTTGTCTTTTTCTTCAGCATTCCATCCTCAGACAAATGGCCAAACGGAGCGAACCAATCAGACCTTGGAAACCTATTTGAGATGCTTCGTGTCTGCTGATCAGGATGATTGGGTGACCTTTTTGCTGTTGGCCGAGTTTGCCCTTAATAATCGGGCTAGTTCTGCTACCTTGGTTTCGCCTTTTTTTTGTAACTTTGGTTTTCATCCTCGTTTTTCTTCAGGGCAGCATGAGCCTTCTGACTGTCCTGGTGTGGATTCTGTGGTGGACAGGTTGCAGCAAATTTGGACTCATGTGGTGGACAATTTGACGTTGTCTCAGGAAAAGGCTCAACGTTTTGCTAACCGTCGTCGGTGTGTTGGTCCCCGGCTTCGTGTGGGGGATTTGGTCTGGTTGTCTTCTCGTCATGTTCCTATGAAGGTTTCTTCCCCTAAGTTCAAGCCTCGCTTTATTGGGCCTTATAAGATTTCTGAAATTATCAATCCGGTTTCTTTTCGTTTGGCCCTTCCAGCTTCTTTTTCCATTCATAATGTGTTCCATAGATCCTTGTTGCGGAGATATGTGGTACCTATGGTTCCCTCCGTTGATCCTCCTGCTCCGGTGTTGGTTGAGGGGGAATTGGAATATGTGGTGGAGAAGATTTTGGATTCTCGTTTTTCGAGACGGAAGCTTCAGTATCTGGTCAAGTGGAAGGGTTATGGCCAGGAGGATAATTCTTGGATTGTTGCCTCTGATGTTCATGCTGCCGATTTGGTTCGTGCTTTCCATTTGGCTCATCCTGATCGGCCTGGGAGCTCTGGTGAGGGTTCGGTGACCCCTCCTCAAGGGGGGGTACTGTTGTGAATTCCGTTCTGGAGCTCCCTCCTGTGGTTGCTAATGGTATTTTTGTGAGTTCTGCCCTTGGGCTCCCTCTGGTGGTTTCGAGTGGAACTGCTGCTCCGTTAGGTAGCTGTAGCAGCTGCCATCACTGATCGCCTTGCCTGGGTTTGTTATTTAAACCTGCTCTGGGCTTTAGTTCATGCCAGCTGTCAATGTCTTAGGTTGGATTTGGTTCTCTCCTTGGATTTCTCATATGGCCTGTCCTTGTCAGCAAAAGATAAGTTCTGCTAGTTCTTGTTCGTCCATTTGCTTTGGACATTATTGCTTTGCAAATATGACTCTTTTTGTCCAGCTTGTCACTATGTCATATTCAGGCTAGCTGGAAGCTCTGGGAAGCAGATTTGCCCCTCCACACCGTGAGTCGGTGTGGAGTTCATTTTTTGTAAACTCTGCGTGGATTTTTTTAGTTTTTAATACTGACCGCACAGTATCCTTTTCTCTCTGTCTATCAAGTTTAGTATTGGCCTCCTTTGCTGAAAACTGATTTCATTTCTGTGCATGTCATTTCCCTCTCCACTCACAGCCAATATTTGTGGGGGGCTATCTTTCCTTTTGGGGTTTTCTCTGAGGCAAGATAGCTTTCTATTTCCTTCTTTAGGGGTAGTTAATTCTTAGGCTGTGAAGAGGTGTCTAGGGAGAGTCAGGAACATCCCACGGCTATTACTAGTGTTGTTGTTAGGATTAGGGATTGCAGTCAGTAGAGATACCACCTCCTCAGAGCTCGTCCCATGTTGCGTTTTAGCCACCAGGTCATATCGGTGTGGCCTCTTAACCACCAGGTCATAACACCCCTATAGGCAGACTCTGTAGTATAAGGAAGCCCCCCATAGGCAGACTCTGTAGTATAAGGCAGCCCCCCATAGGCAGACTCTATAGTATAAGGCAGCCCCCCTAGGCAGACTCTGTAGTATAAGGAAACCCTACAAAGGCAGACCCTCTAGTATAAGGCAGCACCCCATGGGCAGACCCTGTAGTATAAGGCAGCACCCCATAGGCAGACTTTGTAGTATAAGGCAGCCCCCATTGGCAGTCCCTCTGGTATAAGGCAGCCCTAATAGGCAGACTTTGTAGTATAATGCACCCCCATAAAAATAAATACTCACGTCTCTTCCTCCTGGTTCCTCCACTGCTCTGAGTGCCCACACATCTCCGGACTGCGGGCGCCGGGTTGTGACATCATCACACTCGCTGTCAGTGTCGGTGATGTCAGATGATGACAGGGGGGTGATGCTCCTTCTCTCAACATTGCAGTCAGCTGTATCGGCATGTAGCCGATGCAGCTGAAACTTCGATGATGGGCTGGGGCAAACTGCTCGCATCAGGCCGCCTCACCTGCTCAGGGGCCCCATAGCGGCCGGGTGGCAGAGCACGGAGATCGATTCTCCCTGCTGTGCTGCAGAATGTAACTGTATCAGCGTGCTGCACATGCTGATACAGTTACAGTAGCGTAGTTCTGGGTGGGGCTCCTCAGAGCGCGGGGCCCGGGGTGATGGCCCCCTCTGCCCCCCCCCCAGTAGCTACGCTACTGGAGAGAATCGTAAATGTTGAAATTCCCTAACATTTCATTTCACGGGAAATTTTGGAAAACCTTATACACAAAATTGTAAAGTTTTGCCATATTGATCTAATGGGCATGGCTACCTTGTCCCTTGTGAAACTGTTAACCTGATTGGCTAAAGCACATTCAGTACAGACCAAAAGTTTGGACACACCTTCTCATTTAAAGATTTTTCTGTATGTTCATGACTATGAAACTTGAACATTCACACTGAAGGCATCAAAACTTTGAATTAACACATGTGGAATTATATATTTAACAAAAAAGTGTGAAGCAACTGAAATTATGTCTTATATTCTAGGTTCTTCAAAGTAGCCACCTTTTGCTTTCATGACTCCTTTGCACACTCTTGGCATTCTCTTGATGAGCTTCAAGAGATAGTCACCGGCGGGAATGGTCTTCCAACAATCTTGAAGGAGTTCCCAGAGATGCTTAGCACTTGTTGGCCCTTTTGCCTTCACTCTGCGGTCCAGTTCACCCCAAACCATTCAGGTCTGGTGACTGTGGAGGCCAGGTCATCTGGCGTAGCACCCCATCACTCTCCTTCTTGGTCAAATAGCCCTTACACAGCCTGGTGGTGTGTTTGGGGTCACTGTCCTGTTAAAAAATAAATGATGGTCCAACTAAACGCAAACCGGATGTAATAGCATGCCACTGCAAGATGCTGTGGTAGCCATGCTGGTTCAGTATGCCTTTGATTTTGAATAAATCCCCAACAGTGTCACCAGCAAAGCACCCCCACATCATCACACCTCCTCCATGCTTCACGGTGGGAACCAGGCATGTAGAGTCCATCCGTTCACCTTTTCTGCGTCACACAAAGACACGGTGGTTGGAACCAAAGATCTCAAATTTGGACTCATCAGACCAAAGCACATATTTCCACTGGTCTAATGTCCTAATGTCCATTCCTTGTGTTCTTTAGCCCAAACAAGTCTCTTCTGCTTGTTGCCTGTCCTTAGCAGTGGTTTTCTAGCAGCTATTTTACCATGAAGGCCTGCTGCACAAAGTCTCCTCTTAACAGTTGTTGTAGAGATGTGTCTGCTGCTAGAACTCTGTGTGGCATTGACCTGGTCTCTAATCTGAACTGCTGTTAACCTGCGATTTCTGAGGCTGGTGACTCGGATAAACTTATCCTCAGAAGCAGAGGTGACTCTTGGTCTTCCATTCCTAGGGCGGTCCTCAAGTGAGCCAGTTTCTTTGTAGCGCTTGTTGGTTTTTGCCACTGCTCTTGGGGACACTTTCAATGTTTTCCCAATTTTTTCGGACTGACTGACCTTCCTTTCTTAAAGTAATGATGGCCACTCGTTTTTCTTTACTTAGCTGCTTTTTTCTTGCCATAATACAAATTGTAACAGTCTATTCAGTAGGACTATCAGCTGTGTATCCACCAGACTTCTGCACAACACAACTGATGGTCCCAACCCCATTTATAAGGCAAGAAATCCCACTTATTAAACCTGACAGGGCACACCTGTGAATTGAAAACCATTCCCGGTGACTACCTCTTGAAGCTCATCAAGAGAATGCCAAGAGTGTGCAAAGCAGTCATCAAAAGCAAAAGGTGGCTACTTTTAAGAACCTAGAATATAAGACATAATTTCAGTTGTTTCACACTTTTTGTTAAGTATATAATTCCACATGTGTTAATTCATAGTTTTGATGCCTTCAGTGTGAATGTACAATTTTCATAATCATGAAAAGACAGAAAAATCTTTAAATGAGAAGGTGAGTCCAAACTTTTGGTCTGTACATGACATAATGACATGAGCGCCGACATTGCTGGAACAGTGCTGGTAAGTCTAAGTTTTTCTTATTTTTCTTTGTTGACTCTGGCATGTACGAAGGGATTGTCCAACTTGCAGACAACCAATTTAAAGCAGATTACTGATTTTATATAAACAAGGTTTAGATACAATATAAAAGTAAAGTTATACAACTTTCTGATATATTTTTCAGTTCCTCAACAATTCTACTAATCTATTATTTTGCTGACAGTGAATAATAGCATTGTTGCATCCAGAGGCTGAAAACCCTGTGCATAGTTAGCTGCACTCAGCAGAGTTAAATACAGCTGTGTTCAGTATAAGTAATGATCTTTGGGCAGAATTCACACATTTGTGTGTCATGAACCAAGTGGCACAAACTCGACAGCCTCATAGAGATACAATTGTGTGAAAATGTGTTTGCCCCTTCCTAATTTCCTATTCTTTTGCATGTTTGTCACACTTAAATGTTTCAGATGACCAAACAAATTAGACAAAAATAACACAAAAACAAAATGCAGTTTTTATTAAGGTCTTTATTATTAAGGGATAAAGAAATTGGAACCTACAGGGCCCTGGGTGAAAAAGTATTTGCCCACTAAACCTAATAACTGGTTGGGCCACCCTTGCAACGACTGCAATCAAGCAGTGCGCAGTGTCACATTTATCATTTTGGGACGGTCATGGCTTTTGTTGCCTGTTTGCCAAATCTTTTTTTCACTTTAGTCTAGAGATTAACTTAATTGCTGTTGACAGGCATAGATTACAGGGCTTTAAATTATTTACAGAATGTTATTTGTATCAAGAAATAATGGTTTTCTGTTTACTTCGTGAAGTCTTGGCATTACTATACTATTTAGAATCCGGGGGGGAAATGATTGAAAGTACATTTCAAGAAGTAGTGGTACAAAATTATCACATTTATTCATTTAGAATTATATCCATACTACTTCTTATTTGCAAGCATTATGGTATAGATGTGCACTGCCCACCTGTGACCCTTTTAAATTGCATTAAGTTATACAGTGTGTCATGGTAACAATATTCTACCTTCTTGATGCATTTTCAGTGGCATGTAAAAGTTTGTGCACCCCTGGTCAAAATTACTGTTAGTATGAACAGTTAAGCAAGTTGAAGATGAAATGGTCTCTAAAAGGTCTATAGTTAAAGATGACTCATTTCCTTTGCAATTTAGGCAAAAAATGAAATATATTTTAAACCTTTTACATTTTAAAAAATACAAAAAGTAAAATTGGCCGATGCAAAGGTTTGGGCATCCTGCATGGTTAGTACCCATAAACCAAAAAGCAAGGAGTATAAAAATCCAGACCATCATATTAAAACCAAGAACAAATTTTTATTAGATAAATTGCACAATAACAAATTCTAAAATAATGGTATATACATATCATAACCAGTATATATTAATACAGAGGTGCCAAAAAAGGAGACCTAACGGTAGCCAGGTTAAATGCACGCTACATAATACATCCCAGACATAAGTGATAACGCAAGGGTAGAGAAATGGCATCAGCTAGGACATTACAACAGGCAATGCATAGTGCACAATATACCGTGCCCATATGGAGCACAAGGTCCACAGCCCACCATTACAACATAATAATTGCACGCTTACCCATAGTCAGTTCCAAGGGGAGTAGTCTGCACTTCACCCGGCGGCCCCGGACGCGCGTTTCGCGGTATAGCTTTATCAACAGGGTTCACCCATTCCTCTGTCTCCCAGGCTTATATCCACCACACACCGGAAGTGTGGTCGGTAATCGGCGCATGCGCACTGGCGCACCGCACCGGCAACAACTGAAGGCCGTCACTGCAGGGCGCACATAGGGCGGAAAACCGCCGTGTGACGTCATGTAATGTGCGCCCGGCATCTACAGACGGTCATCAGAGGGAACCGGTAAGGGGAGCGTCCAGTGCGCATGCGCACACACCAGCGGCCATTTCTAAGGAGCCCAATGAGCACGGCCATGTTTGTAGGGACATGAAGAATAAGAAGATAATAGACTAAAGTAAAATAACTGTGAAGTAATAAAATAGCATGCGGTTTAGTGGCCATTAGTGCAGGGCATAGTGACCGCAATCATAAGTATAAAACCCCACTCTAAAAGTAGAGAACTACAAAGATGTTAAATATTACTAACAACGTGACGACTAATATAATGTATTAGCAACAAAGTGAACATACATGTAAAAACTCTATAGACCCTACACGTCATGTCAATTACATGAATAACAGAATAGAAGAACACATTGTGAAATGTATTAAAGTGCAGCTTTAAAGGGATGAGAATTTTCCTAAAATCTTCAAAATTCCATACAGGACCATCAAACAACACGGCCGGCGCTGTTGAAAGACATCAGGGCTCATGGTCGTTGTATATAATAATAATGATATAAAAACTAAAAAACACAAAAGACAAAAGAACAAGTTAAAATGAGTATGGGGACAAACACAATCATATACAAGAGGGCAGAGAACATATGCCCAACCTATGTCAGATCGAGACAATCCGCACAAGGCGGACGAAAGGAGGGGAAAGACTACAGTGGACCCATCACATCACAAGAAGGGAACAAAACTAAGTTGTTCATTAAGCCCTCTCGGGGCCATGGTGTCAAGGGTGGCAATCCACTTACATTCACGGATTGTGCGGATTGTCTCGATCTGACATAGGTTGGGCATATGTTCTCTGCCCTCTTGTATATGATTGTGTTTGTCCCCATACTCATTTTAACTTGTTCTTTTGTCTTTTGTGTTTTTTAGTTTTTATATCATTATTATTATATACAACGACCATGAGCCCTGATGTCTTTCAACAGCGCCGGCCGTGTTGTTTGATGGTCCTGTATGGAATTTTGAAGATTTTAGGAAAATTCTCATCCCTTTAAAGCTGCACTTTAATACATTTCACAATGTGTTCTTCTATTTTGTTATTCATGTAATTGACATGACGTGTAGGGTCTATAGAGTTTTTACATGTATGTTCACTTTGTTGCTAATACATTATATTAGTCGTCACGTTGTTAGTAATATTTAACATCTTTGTAGTTCTCTACTTTTAGAGTGGGGTTTTATACTTATGATTGCGGTCACTATGCCCTGCACTAATGGCCACTAAACCGCATGCTATTTTATTACTTCACAGTTATTTTACTTTAGTCTATTATCTTCTAATTCTTCATGTCCCTACAAACATGGCCGCGCTCATTGGGCTCCTTAGAAATGGCCGCTGGTGTGTGCGCATGCGCACTGGACGCTCCCCTTACCGGTTCCCTCTGATCACCGTCTGTAGATGCCGGGCGCACATTACATGACGTCACACGGCGGTTTTCCGCCCTATGTGCGCCCTGCAGTGACGGCCTTCAGTTGTTGCCGGTGCGGTGCGCCAGTGCGCATGCGCCGATTACCGACCACACTTCCGGTGTGTGGTGGATATAAGCCTGGGAGACAGAGGAATGGGTGAACCCTGTTGATAAAGCTATACCGCGAAACGCGCGTCCGGGGCCGCCGGGTGAAGTGCAGACTACTCCCCTTGGAACTGACTATGGGTAAGCGTGCAATTATTATGTTGTAATGGTGGGCTGTGGACCTTGTGCTCCATATGGGCACGGTATATTGTGCACTATGCATTGCCTGTTGTAATGTCCTAGCTGATGCCATTTCTCTACCCTTGCATTATCACTCATGTCTGGGATGTATTATGTAGCGTGCATTTAACCTGGCTACCGTTAGGTCTCCTTTTTTGGCACCTCTGTATTAATATATACTGGTTATGATATGTATATACCATTATTTTAGAATTTGTTATTGTGCAATTTATCTAATAAAAATTTGTTCTTGGTTTTAATATGATGATCTGGATTTTTATACTCCTTGCTTTTTGGTTTAAATCTATTTGGAGTTATCCTTCGCATTGGACCCGTTCGGGGTGTCCAGGGAGGGTTATACACCCTCAGCTACAGGTTTATTTGGTGGCTCATGGTTACATATATATATATGGTTAGTACCCAGTAGCACCCCCTTTTGCAAGTATCACAGCTTGTAAATGCTTTTTGTAGCCAACCAAGAGTCTTTCAATTCTTGTTTGAGGGATTTTCATCCATTCGTCCATGGAAAGTTCTTCCAGTTCTGTGAGATTCCTGGGTCGTTTTGCCTGCATTGCTATTTTGAGGCCTAACCACAGATTTTCAATGATGTTCAGAACAGGGGACTGAGAGGGCCATTGTAAAACCTTCAGCTTGCGCCTTTTGAGGTAGTCTATTGGGGATATTGATGTGTGTTTAGGATTATTATCTATTTGTAGAAGCCATCCTCATGTCAACTTCAGTTTTATATATATATATATATATATATCCTAAAATACAAAGGAAATGTTTGATCTTTAACTTTAAACCTTTTAGAGATCGTTTTATCTTTAACTTGCTTAACTGTTCACAATAACAGTAATTATGACCATGGGTGCCCAAACCATTACATGCCACTGTAGCCTATCTTGGAATATGTATGGTTTAAACATATTAAGTTAAGGAAAGATACATCTAAAGGTTATTCATTATAAGGCAAGAGCACCTTTGAAAACATGGTTTACAGTGCTAATCAGTGCCCTGACGAGGTATTTTGGTGCCCGAGGCAGTTGAAGCTGACGGGGTCCCCCCCAACCCACCCCGATGAACCTTTAACACCAAAGTCAAGGAACTGGTCAGAGATTAAGGTAAAATGACATCTAAAGTGCCCCCCTGTTTCACCAAAAAACACCCTCAAAAGTAAAAGAAAGATATATACTATAGGGGTGAGACTCAACAGGGAGTGGGGCCATTTGGTTTCAATTAAATCGTCCATCATTTGTCAGATGCCCTAATGGAAACTAAACAAACCCCATTATAGAAAAAGGGATACAAAATATGTATGATTGTTTTTAAAGGAACACTCTTCCCATCAAAGTTTTTATTTACTTAATATATTGCAGTCATCATATTACATTGCACTGTGTACTTAAAAATTGCTCATTTTTCCTTCCTGTCTAGTTAATTCTTCCTTTTTCCATTAGGTCTATGATATCACGTGATTAAACACTGACAAGCTGAATCCTTCTAAGTTAGGCCCATATACATTTGTATCTCATGAACCTAGGACTCACAGTATGTCCTTAACAATTGTAAGGCGATGCTGGGAGGTGTTGTCATCAGTCTTTATCAGACTGCGGACCATACAGGAACCAGAGCACCGATGAGACGTAGTCAGTATCAACATGTAAACATTTACATCCAGGTACCCTATGGATGATCTCTTCTCTGATTGAAACACCATGATGACTTTTCACATCCACAGCTAGACTCTACAGATCCATCCTGTGCCCCTTTTCACACTATGCTCTCATACTGCCCGCCACATTGTCCTCTCAAAACTGCATCCCCCCTCACATTGTTCACCTACACGGTATGATGGTGACCACAGCCATCCATACAGTGTGAAATCCACAACATGCCTTTAATATACACTATGATGTCTACCAGGGGCGTAACTACCGCGCCAGTGCGACCGGGCCCGGCAGGTCAGGGGCACGGCAGGTCAGAGGCACCCAATACCATGTTGCAGTGCAGGAGATTCCTCCTGCACGGCAACAGTCCGAGGCGTATCTAGGGGGAGGGGCAGCCGGGGCACGTGAGAGACAGGAAGCAGCTCCAGTCATCATGGTGAGACTGTCAGCTTCTGCTCTGCAGCCCCGGTACAGAAGGTGAGAGCAGGGGGGAGGTGCGGGACAGAGCCGCTTTAGTCAGGAGAAGCTGAGGAGCTGCAGCCGGTTTACATCAGCCACCCCTGTACCAGAGAGGAGATTGTGAGTTGTGTATATGAGCTGGTATTTGGTGTGTGTGTCTGATATCTGTAGTGTGTGTGTGTGTGTGTGTGTGTGTGACGTCTGTAGTATGTGTGTGTGTGATATCTGTAGTGTGTGTGTGTGATATCTGTAGTGTGTGTGTGTGATATCGTAGTGTGTGTCCCCATGTGCCTGTCTCCTTTGTCCCCTTGTGCTTGTGTCAGTCTCCCTTGCCCACTAGTCCCTGTGTGTCAGTCTCCCTTTCCCACTTGTCCCTGTGTTCCCTTGTGCTTGTATCCCTTGTCCACTAGTCCCCGTGTGCCCCTTGTGTCAGTCTCCCTTGCCCACTTGTCCCCGTGTGTCCCTTGTGTCAGGCTCCCTTGCCCACTAGTCCCCTTGTGTCAGTCTCCCTTGTCCCCTTGTGTCAGTCTCCCTTGCCCACTAGTTCCCTTGTAACCTTCTCCCCTGCCTCCTAGCCCCCATGTGTCCCCTTGTGCCTGTCTTCCTTGCTCCCTAGCCCCCCTATGTTACCCTTGTGCCTGTCTCCCCTAGCCCCCTTGTGCCCTCTCCCCTGCCCCTTCGTCACCATTTGCTTGTGTCTTTCTCACTGCCCCTGTATGGAGGGGCTGCATTATACTATGAGGGGGGCTGTGTTGTATTCTATGGGGGTTACATTGAGTTGTATGGCAGGGCTGCAGGGGGGGCCACATTTGGAAGTTCGCACCAGGGCCCATAACTTTGTAGTTACGCCACTGATGTCCACCACAGCCCCTAATGTATAGTAAGATTTCCCTCACAACCCCCTATAAAGTATGATTATCCCCCACAGCCCCATATACACAGCCCCATATAAAATGATGCCTCCACATATCCAATATAGTATGATGTCCCCCTCAGCCCAGGTATAGAGTCCCCTACAGCTTCCAGTTTAATGTCCCTCACAGTCTCTGATATAAAATGATGTCCTCCATAGCCCCTTTTATGATATCTCCTACAGACAGCCGCTCGTATGTACCCACAGCCAGCACAACTTATATCCCCTACAGTCAGCCCATTTTATAGTCCCCCAGAACCAACCACTCATATGTTCCCCACAGCCAGTCCCTCATTTTTCCCCCACTTCCAGGCTCTTATGTCCCCAAATCCAGCCTATTGTATCACCCACATCCAGCCTCTTATGTCACCCATAGCCAGCCCCTCATATGTCCCCCATAGCCAGCAGCTCCTATGTCCCTCATTGACAGCCCCTCTTATGTCCCCTATTTGTCCCCCATTCATAGTCAAAATATAAAAAAGGCTCATACTCACCTAATTCCTGCACCCTGTACACTGTGGCTGTCATCTCCTCTTGCTTCCTGTACAGGACTGACACAGAAAGACAGGCAGCAACAGACAGAGCGAGACAGAGAAACAGATAGAGACATAGGGAGATAGACAGAGACAAACAGGGAGATGCTGTTACGGGGTTGCTGACATACTCTGCTGCTGTGGTGGGGGTCAGTGACATACTCTGTGCTTTTGTGGCAGGGTCTCTGTAGGAGGCTGTGTACATATGAGTGTTGATGTATAAGAGAGAGAGATAAGGGCAGTCTTTTTCTCTCTCTATGATGAGGACCATGCACAGGCCGCCCCGAAGCACAAACATTTTTGTAATCATAGACAGAGAGAAAGAGACAGACTGTGTTGCTCTCTCTTATACATCAACCACTCAAACGTACCCAGCCCATCCAGAGACCCTGCCACAGCAGTAGAGTATGTCAATGACCCCCGCCACAGCAGCACAGAGTATATCAGCGCCCTTTACAGCATCTCTGTAATAATTATAGGGGATAACTCAGGAGACTCTTTGCGTGGAACAAGACAACTACAGGACACAGTTTTATAAGTGGTAAAGTCTATATTATCACACGGTGATTCAAACAGGTGCAGAGAGAAACTCAAGTCCACAACACTTGGTGCAAATAACTTCAGAGGAAAATGCAATCACGCAGAAAGTCTATGAAGCACAATTATTCTTGATGATACCTGACACGAATAAGTCCTTGCTTAGTCCACAACACAGATAGATATGCTTATAAGGCAGTTCAAATAATATCTTAGCTCAACCAGGGAGGTCTGGGTAATAGTCTCAGGTTCTTGCAGAGCAGAAACAGCTTACATGTCCAGCAAATGCAGATGGAGGTCAGGAGCTGGATGCAAGGCAGAATACTCTAGCACAGACTGAAGGCTGGGGTGGAGTTTTATAGCAGGAAGACACAGTGCCCATGAGACCAAAGACGCCATCTTGGAAAAGGGCAGTAAAGCACAAAAAGGTAATAAAAAATGTTCAGAGTCCTGACATTACTCCCTCCTTAGAAGCGGCCTCAGGACAATCCTGGATCTGGTTTCTCAGGGAATCTCTGATGAAAACGAGTAATCTTGGGCATTGATGTTTTCCACATTTTCCCAAGAGTCTTCCTCAGGGGGATATCCCTGCCATCTTATCAGATATTGGAGCCGATTCCTACGAATCCTGGAATCAACAATTTCCTCCACCACAAATTGTTCTTGCCCATCAATAACCACAGGCTGCGTAGGTGGCACAACACGTCCCTGGAAGGTATTAGGAGATACAGGCTTTAGTAAACATAGATGAAAAACTGGGTGTACCTTCATAGTCCTAGGCAGCTTCAGCCGGCAGGCCACAGAGCTCACAATACCGTTGATCTTGAAAGGGCCAATGAATTTCTGTCCAAGTTTTTGTGAAGGAACGTTTAACTTCAGATTCTTAGTTGCTAACCACACGGAATCTCCTACCTTGAACATGGGTGCAGGTTTACGGAATCTATCAGCCGATCTCTTATAACATTCTTGAGCTGTGGTCAGGGATTCCTTCAGAACCTTCAGATTTTGCCTCATCGCAGTCAGCCTTTCCTCCACTGCCGGAACCAGAGAATTAATTGGAGACCTAGGTAAGATACACGGATGATAACCCAGATTGGCAAAGAAAGGTGTAAATTTAGTGGAGGCGCTCTAAGAATTGTTATATGAAAATTCGGCTAACGGCAGCAACTCCAACCAATCATCCTGGAGATGGCTGACATAGCATCTTAGATATTGTTCCAGCGTCTGGTTGGTACGCTCAGTCTGACCATTTGTCTGGGGATGGTAAGCGGAAGAGAGACAGACATTAATATTGAGTGCAGAGCAAAACCCCTTCCAGAATCTTGAAGTGAACTGTACTCCACGTCAGAGATGATCTCATCCGGAACCCCATGCAACCGAAATACATTCTGTATAACCAAGTTCACTGTATCTTTAGCTGAGGGGAGGGCGGTGCACGGAACAAAATGAGCAGCTTTAGTCAGGCGATCAACTACCATCATGAGTGTATTCATGCCCCCCGATGTAGGCAGCTCCACAATAAAGTCCATTGATATAGACCCCCAAGGGCGGGACGGAACAGGTAATGGTTGTAGAAGACCCGTAGGTGCCACATGAGGAGTCTTGTAACGAGCACATACCTTGCAAGAGAGAACATAGTCCTTGGTATCCTTCAGGCAAGTTGGCCACCAGAAGAATCATCTCAGGAACTCTTGTGTCTTCTGTACCCCCCTGTGACCAGCCAACTTGGAGTCATGTACCAACTTGAGGATCTGCAGACGGACGACCTCAGGGACGTAGATACGTCGATCTCTGAACCACATGCCACCCTTAAAGACAAGATTAATATCCACAGGTGGGTTGGCTAGAAATACATCACCGTCATAGGCCTCCCTGCACTCCTTCCACAAGTCCTGATTGTGGATATGTTGTGATTTTGCTTTTTGCTCCCTCTAGTGGTCATTAGTGATTTGACTCTGGAGCGTCTGTCTTTTCCTATATCCTCACCTGGGCCGTTAGTTCAGGGGCGTTGCTATATAAGCTCCCTGGACCTTCAGTTCAATGCCTGGCATCGTTGAAATCAGAGCTAATCTGTTGTGCTCTTGTCCTCTGATCCTGGTTCCTGTTTTTCAAGCTAAGTCTGCTTCTTTGCTTTTTGCTTTTGTTTTGTTTGGTATTTTTGTCCAGCTTGTTCCTATCTGTATCCTGACCTTTGCTGGAAGCTCTAGGGGGCTGGTGTTCTCCCCCCGGACCGTTAGATGGTTCGGGGGTTCTTGAATCTCCAGCGTGGATTTTTATAGGGTTTTTGTTGACCAGATAAGTTATCTTGCTATATTCTGCTATTAGTAAGCTGGCCTCTCTTTGCTGAACCTGGTTCATTTCTGTGTTTGTCATTTCCTCTTACCTCACCGTTATTATTTGTGGGGGGCTTGTATCTTGCTTTGGGGTCCCTTTCTCTGGAGGCAAGAGAGGTCTTTGTTTTCTTCTCCTAGGGGTAGTTAGATTCTCCGGCTGGCGCGAGTCATCTAGCGATCACCGTAGGCATGATCCCCGGCTACTTCTAGTGTTGGCGTTAGGAGTAGCTATTTGGTCAACCCAGTTACCACAGCCCTATGAGCTGGATTTTTGTATCTTGCAGACTTACACGTTCCTCTGAGACCCTGTCCACTGGGGTCATAACAGTATGCCAGGCCAGTATTAAATGTTTAATGCATTGCAGAAGTGGGATTATAAGAAAGAAAATTTTGAGTTTTTTTTTTCCCTCTCTCATTTTTTTTTTTTTCTTTCTTTTCCCCTTTACCTCAGAGTGGCTTGTGATTGCTGCAGACATGAATGTCCAGACCTTGATTACAAGTGTGGACCAGCTTGCCGCTCGTGTGCAGGGTATACAAGATTATGTTACCAGAAATCCTAGGTCTGAACCCAAGATTCCGATTCCTGAACTGTTTTCAGGAGACCGATTTAAGTTTAGGAATTTCAGGAATAATTGTAAATTATTTTTGTCCCTGAAACCTTGTTCGTCTGGAGACTCTGCTCAACAAGTAAAAATTGTTATTTCATTCTTACGGGGTGACCCTCAGGATTGGGCTTTTTCGTTGGCGCCAGGAGATCCGGCATTGGCTGATATTGATGCGTTTTTTCTGGCGCTCGGTTTACTTTATGAGGAACCCAATCTTGAGATTCAGGCAGAGAAAGCCTTGCTGGCTATGTCTCAGGGCCAGGACGAGGCTGAGGTGTATTGCCAAAAATTTCGGAAATGGTCCGTGCTGACACATTGGAACGAGTGTGCACTGGCCGCTAATTTTAGAAATGGCCTTTCTGAGGCCATTAAGAATGTTATGGTGGGTTTTCCCATTCCCACAGGTCTGAATGATACCATGTCCCTGGCTATTCAAATTGACCGGCGGTTGCGGGAGCGCAAAACCGCAAATTCCCTCATGTTGTTGTCTGAACAGACACCTGATGTGATGCAATGTGATAGAAAAACCGCAAATTCCCTCATGGTGTTGTCTGAACGGACACCTGATTTGATGCAATGTGATAGAATCCTGACTAGAAATGAGAGGAAAATTCATAGACGCCGGAATGGCTTGTGCTACTACTGTGGTGATTCTACACATGTTATCTCAGCATGCTCTAAACGTATATCTAAGGTTGTTAGTCCTGTCACCGTTGGTAATTTGCATCCTAAGTTTATTCTGTCTGTAACTTTGATTTGCTCACTGTCATCTTATCCTGTCATGGCGTTTGTAGATTCAGGTGCTGCCCTGAGTCTTATGGATCTCTCATTTGCTAAGCGCTGTGGTTTTATTCTTGAACCATTAGAAAATCCTATCCCTCTTAGGGGTATTGATGCTACGCCATTGGCAGAAAATAAGCCGCAGTATTGGACACAGGTTACCATGTGCATGACTCCTGAACACCGCGAGGTGATACGTTTTCTCGTTCTACATAAAATGCATGATTTGGTTGTTTTGGGGCTGCCATGGTTACAGACCCATAATCCAGTCCTTGACTGGAAGGCTATGTCAGTGTCTAGTTGGGGCTGTCGTGGTATTCATGAGGATTCCCTGCCTGTGTCTATTGCTTCTTCTACGCCTTCGGAAGTTCCGGAGTACTTGTCTGATTATCAGGATGTCTTTAGCGAGTCTAAGTCCAGTGCACTGCCTCCTCATAGGGAATGTGACTGTGCAATAGATTTGATTCCAGGCAGTAAATTTCCTAAGGGAAGACTGTTTAATCTGTCGATACCTGAACATACCGCTATGCGTTCATATATCAAGGAGTCTCTGGAGAAAGGACACATCCGTCCGTCTTCTTCCCCTCTTGGTGCGGGATTCTTTTTTGTGGCTAAAAAGGACGGATCTTTGAGGCCTTGTATTGACTATCGGCTTTTAAATAAGATCACTGTCAAATTTCAGTATCCTTTGCCGCTGTTGTCTGACTTGTTTGCCCGGATTAAAGGTGCCAAGTGGTTTACCAAGATAGACCTTCGTGGTGCGTACAACCTTGTGCGCATTAAGCAAGGGGATGAATGGAAAACCGCATTCAATACGCCCGAAGGTCATTTTGAGTACTTGGTGATGCCTTTTGGGCTCTCTAATGCCCCTTCAGTTTTTCAGTCCTTTATGCATGACATTTTCCGGAACTATCTGGATAAATTTCTGATCGTTTATCTGGATGATATTCTGTTTTTTTCTGATAATTGGGACTCGCATGTGGAGCAGGTCAGGATGGTCTTTAAAATTTTGCGTGAAAATTCTTTGTTTGTCAAGGGTTCAAAGTGTCTTTTTGGTGTACAGAAGGTTCCCTTTTTGGGGTTCATTTTTTCCCCTTCTGCTGTGGAGATGGACCCAGTCAAGGTCCGAGCTATTCTTGATTGGACTCAGCCCTCGTCAGTTAAGAGTCTTCAGAAGTTCTTGGGTTTCGCTAACTTCTACCGTCGTTTTATCGCTAACTTTTCTAGCATTGTGAAACCTTTGACGGATATGACCAAGAAGGGCTCCGATGTGGTTAATTGGGCTCCTGCTGCCGTGGAGGCTTTCCAGGAGTTGAAACGTCGGTTTACTTCGGCGCCTGTTTTGTGCCAGCCTGATGTCTCGCTTCCCTTTCAAGTTGAGGTGGATGCTTCAGAAATTGGAGCAGGGGCCGTTTTGTCGCAGAGAGGCCCTGGTTGCTCTGTTATGAGACCTTGCGCCTTTTTCTCTAGGAAGTTTTCGCCTGCGGAGCGAAATTATGATGTGGGCAATCGGGAGTTGTTGGCCATGAAATGGGCATTTGAGGAGTGGCGTCATTGGCTCGAGGGTGCTAAGCATCGTGTGGTGGTCTTGACTGATCACAAAAATCTGATGTATCTCGAGTCTGCTAAACGCCTGAATCCTAGACAGGCCCGCTGGTCATTGTTTTTCTCCCGTTTTGACTTTGTTGTCTCGTATTTACCAGGTTCAAAGAATGTGAAGGCCGATGCTCTTTCCAGGAGCTTTGTGCCTGATGCTCCTGGAGTCGCTGAACCTGTTGGTATTCTTAAGGATGGTATTATCTTGTCAGCTATTTCTCCAGATCTGCGACGTGTGTTGCAGAGATTTCAGGCTGATAGGCCTGATTCTTGTCCACCTAACAGACTGTTTGTGCCTGATAAGTGGACCAGCAGAGTCATTTCCGAGGTTCATTCCTCGGTGTTGGCAGGTCACCCAGGAATTTTTGGCACCAGAGATCTGGTGGCCAGATCCTTTTGGTGGCCTTCCTTGTCTAGGGATGTGCGGTCATTTGTACAGTCCTGTGGGACTTGTGCTCGAGCTAAGCCTTGCTGTTCTCGTGCCAGCGGGTTGCTCTTGCCCTTGCCTGTCCCTAAGAGACCTTGGACACATATCTCCATGGATTTCATTTCTGATCTTCCGGTGTCTCAGGGCATGTCTGTTATCTGGGTGATATGTGATCGCTTCTCCAAGATGGTCCATTTGGTTCCTTTGCCTAAACTGCCTTCCTCTTCCGATCTGGTTCCTGTGTTTTTCCAGAACGTGGTTCGTTTGCACGGCATCCCTGAGAATATTGTGTCAGACAGAGGATCCCAGTTCGTTTCCAGATTCTGGCGATCCTTTTGTAGTAGGATGGGCATTGACTTGTCGTTTTCGTCTGCTTTCCATCCTCAGACTAATGGACAGACGGAGCGAACTAATCAGACTTTGGAGGCTTATTTGAGGTGTTTTGTCTCTGCTGATCAGGACGATTGGGTGACCTTCTTGCCGTTAGCTGAGTTTGCCCTTAATAATCGGGCTAGTTCCGCCACCTTGGTTTCGACGTTTTTCTGCAACTCTGGTTTCCACCCTCGTTTTTCTTCGGGTCATGTGGAACCTTCTGACTGCCCTGGGGTGGATTCTGTGGTGGATAGGTTGCAGCGGATCTGGAATCTTGTGGTGGACAACTTGAAGTTGTCACAGGAGAGGGCTCAGCGCTTTGCCAACCGCCGCCGCGGTGTGGGTCCCCGACTACGTGTTGGGGATTTGGTGTGGCTTTCTTCCCGCTTTGTTCCTATGAAGGTTTCCTCTCCCAAATTTAAACCTCGTTTTATTGGTCCTTACAAGATATTGGAAATTCTTAATCCTGTATCCTTTCGCCTGGATCTTCCTGTGTCGTTTGCTATCCACAACGTGTTTCATAGGTCCTTGTTGCGGCGGTACGTTGTGCCTGTGGTTCCTTCTGCTGAGCCTCCTGCTCTGGTGTTGGTTGAGGGCGAGTTGGAGTACGTGGTGGAGAAGATCTTGGATTCTCGTCTCTCCAGGCGGAGGCTTCAGTACCTGGTCAAGTGGAAGGGCTATGGTCAGGAAGATAATTTCTGGGTGGTCGCCTCTGATGTTCATGCGGCCGATTTAGTTCGTGCCTTTCACGCCGCTCATCCTGATCGCCCTGGTGGTCGTGGTGAGGGTTCGGTGACCCCTCACTAAGGGGGGGGTACTGTTGTGATTTTGCTTTTTGCTCCCTCTAGTGGTCATTAGTGATTTGACTCTGGAGCGTCTGTCTTTTCCTATATCCTCACCTGGGCCGTTAGTTCAGGGGCGTTGCTATATAAGCTCCCTGGACCTTCAGTTCAATGCCTGGCATCGTTGAAATCAGAGCTAATCTGTTGTGCTCTTGTCCTCTGATCCTGGTTCCTGTTTTTCAAGCTAAGTCTGCTTCTTTGCTTTTTGCTTTTGTTTTGTTTGGTATTTTTGTCCAGCTTGTTCCTATCTGTATCCTGACCTTTGCTGGAAGCTCTAGGGGGCTGGTGTTCTCCCCCCGGACCGTTAGACGGTTCGGGGGTTCTTGAATCTCCAGCGTGGATTTTTATAGGGTTTTTGTTGACCAGATAAGTTATCTTGCTATATTCTGCTATTAGTAAGCTGGCCTCTCTTTGCTGAACCTGGTTCATTTCTGTGTTTGTCATTTCCTCTTACCTCACCGTTATTATTTGTGGGGGGCTTGTATCTTGCTTTGGGGTCCCTTTCTCTGGAGGCAAGAGAGGTCTTTGTTTTCTTCTCCTAGGGGTAGTTAGATTCTCCGGCTGGCGCGAGTCATCTAGCGATCACCGTAGGCATGATCCCCGGCTACTTCTAGTGTTGGCGTTAGGAGTAGCTATTTGGTCAACCCAGTTACCACAGCCCTATGAGCTGGATTTTTGTATCTTGCAGACTTACACGTTCCTCTGAGACCCTGTCCACTGGGGTCATAACAGGATAACTCCGATGAAATTGGCATCAGATAGAATGGTCTTGGATGGGGCTCCAGGCACGGAATCCGCAGCATGGATTCGGGATAAAGCATCAGCCTTCCCATTACGAGAACCTGGACGATACGAGATAACAAAGTTAAATTGATTTAAAAATAAGTTCCAAAGAGCCTGACGAGGAGAAAGACATCTAGCAGATTTAAGGAACTCTAAATTGTGATGGTCAGTTAGCACTATGATTTGTTGTGCAGCTCCTTGCAGATGATGCCTCCATTCTTTGAAAGCCGCAATAATAGCCAGCAATTCCTTGTCTCCCATGTCGTAATTCTTCTCTGCTGAGGTTAGTCTACGGGAAAAGAAAGCACAAGGATGTAGCAGACCCTTCTCTCCAGTTCTTTGGGAGAGAATAGCCCCCAAAGCATTATCAGAAGCGTCCACCTCCACAATGAAAGAAAGTGTTGGATCTGGGTGTATCAACAGCGGTGCTAATGTGAAACAGATCTTAAGCCGATCAAAAGCTTCTTGAGCCTGTGATGACCACTTAAAGGGCTTTTCCTTCTTTGTCAAGGAAGTAATGGGACGGACAATATCAGAAAAATTTCGAATGAAGCGTCTGTAGAAATTTGCAAAACCAATAAAACGTTGGACCACCTTAACGTTCTTGGGTACCGGCCAGTCAAGGATAGCCTGAATCTTACCAGATTCCATGTTCAGCCCCTGGGGAGAGATGATATAACCTAAGAACTGTATCTCAGAACGATGGAACTCGCATTTCTCCGGCTAAACATACAGATGGTTCTCTTTCAGACGTCTTAAAACAGTTCTGACATGTTCTTCATGTTCCTGTAGAGAGTCAGAAAAGATTAGTATATCGTCCAAATAAATCACTACAAACTGGTCCAACAAATCTCTGAAAATATCATTAGCAAGGTGTTGAAATGTTGCAGGGGCGTTACTAAGCCCAAAGCGTATCACAAGAGATTCAAAGTGTCCATACCAGCATCTGAATGCTGTCTTCCACTCATCCCCTGGACAAATACGCACCAAATTATAAGCCCCACGAAGATCCAGTTTAGAGAACACCTTAGCATGGTGGACTCTTTCCAGTAATTCGGGAATCAGAGGTAAAGGGTAACGGGTTTGTACGGTTACCTTATTGAGTTCCCGATAGTCAACACAGGGTCTCAGGGTCCCATCCTTCTTCTTTACAAAAAAGATAGGTGCCCCTGCTGGTGAGGAAGAAGGACGTATGAAGCCTTTGGCCAGATTTTCATCAATATACTCCTTTAAGGCTTGAAGCTCAAGTGCCGCCAAAGGGTATACGTTATCAAAAGGAATAGCTGCCCCAGGAAGCAACTCAATGGAACAGTCATAATGCCTGTGTGGAGGAAGCTGATATGCATTTTTCTTGTCACAGATGTCAGAGAACTCTTTATATGCTGCAGGTAAAGAAAATACCTGTACATGTGGTTCTGTAGCCGTGGACTCAGGGACAGCTTCTGTTAACACTGAGTTGCTCCTTGTTAGAAAGATAATCTCCTTGGTCTCCCAGTTGATAATTGGGTTCTGAGAACGCAACCAAGGAATGCCTAAAATCACAGGAAAATGAGAAGAAATTAGCAAGAAAGAAAGTTGCTCCTGATGATTAGGCTCCAACAAAATTTCAAGGGGTACGGTCTCCTGATCCACAGGCCCAGAAATTAAAGGTGACCCATCCAGTTTCCATGGTAATTGGAGAGGCTCTTTGCTGAATTTCAATACCATGTTCCTTGGCAAATGCGATATCCATGAAATTGCCACCTGCACCAGAGTCAATCATAGCTGCACTGGAAATCCACTGTCCTGAACACAGGATCTTAATAGGGAGAGAACAGTGAGAGTTCTTTTCTTTAAGCTCCTTGGGGGGTGAAGTCATAGAAAGTGAATGGAATACAGCGTTTAAAGGCAGGCTACATTCAGAGATGTCAGATTCATCATCACAGTTGTCATACTCCCCTACTGCTGCTAGCACCTTGTTAGGCCGTCTAGGACACTTAGGACAATTGATCAAGAAGTGGTCAGACTGGCCGCAGTAGAAACATAGACTTTCACGAAGGCGATGCTCCCGGCGCTCATTGATCTCGCGCCTCTGAACGGAATGAATTTGCATGGGCACCTCCTCCACCTCCCGAGAGGTTTTACCTGCAGGCTCTTTGGAAGGAAGGGAAAAGTTAGAAATACGGTTATATGCAGCAAACTTCTCCTGCCTACGCTCAGTAAGGCGAATGTCAATGCGCACACAATGCTTTATAAATGTCTCTAGCTCTTGTGGTGACTCAGAGCGAGCTAGTTCATCTTTTACAATACTAGACAGACCCCTTTTAAAAATAGGCAATTGTGCATAACTGTCCCAATTGGTATCTACCGCTAATCTCCTGAATTCAGTAGCATACTCAATAACAGAACGTTTAGCCTGGCGTAAAGACAATAAAGCAGATTCAGCGGTTGCACGGTGATTAGGATCATCAAACATTAATGCCATAGTGGCCAAGAAATCATCCAAGTTATTTAACTGTGGGTCACGAGACTCAATCATCGGATTCGCCCAGGCGAGCGCTCGTGCGGTCAGCAGCATTATTACACACAATACTTTGGATCTATCATTAGGAAAACGGTCAGCATGCACATCAAAATATAGCATACATTGATTCACAAAGCCACGAAATTTGTCGCGATCACCATTAAATCTGAATGGGGGCAACTTAGGTGGGCTAGCTGGTGGCGGTTGCCCAGAAGGAAAAGTTGCTTGTGCAGCTATTTGCGTGCTTATGTCCTGAAAAGCCCATCCATACTGGGACTCTATGCCAGCAAGTTTGTTTTCCTGGGATGCCATGTGGGTGCTTAAGTCCTGCAAAGTCTGTCCAAACACTTGTTGATTGAGTTCAAAGCTTCCAAACTTCTTTTGCAGACCTTCCACATCTTTCTGCAGTGATCTAATTATGGAAAACACCTGCTCTAGTCTGCTTTCTGCAGTCATTGTTCCAGCAGTCTCCTTTTTTTTAGGCTAGAGTATCCTGTAATAATTATAGGGTATAACTCAGGAGACTCTTTGCATGGAACAAGACAACTACAGGACACAGTTTTATAAGTGGTAAAGTCTATATTATCACACGGTGATTCAAACAGGTGCAGAGAGAAACTCAAGTCCACAACACTTGGTGCAAATATCAAATGCAGCTCAGCAGTCTATAGGAAACTTCAGAAGAAAATGCAATCACGCAGAAAGTCTGTGAAGCACAATTATTCTTGAGGATACCTGACACAAATAAGTCCTTGCTTAGTCCACAACACAGATAGATATGCTTATAAGGCAGTTCAAATATCTTATCTCAAGCAGGGAGGTCTGGGTAATAGTCTCAGGTTCTTGCAGAGCAGAAACAGCTTACATGTCCAGCAAATGCAGATGGAAGCAAACACGAGCAGCAGATGAAGGAGGATTACTGGAATTGGTGTATGCAGCAGGAACTCAGAGCAGAGTAGCAGGATAACCCCACAGGTTCACAGGAGCAGGTATATAGCCAGGGAGTCACCAGAGGTCAGGAGCTGGATGCAAGGCAGAATACTCTAGCACAGACTGAAGGCTGGGGTGGAGTTTTATAGCAGGAAGACACAGTGCACATGAGACCAAAGACGCCATCTTGGAAAAGGGCAGTAATGCACAAAAAGGTAATAAAAAATGTTCAGAGTCCTGACAATCTCTTTCTTTGTCTGTCTCTCTCTGTCTGTCTCTATGTGTCTGTCTCTGTCTATCTGTCTGTCTGTCTCTCCATCTGTCTGTCCCTCTCTGCCTGTTTGTCTCTCTCTACCTGTTTGTCTGTCTCTACCTGTCTGTCTCTATGTGTGTGTGTGTCTGTCTCTCTATGTCTGTCTCTGTCTGTCTCTGTGTTTCAGTCTGTCTCTGTGTGTCTGTCTGTCTCTGTGTGTCTGTCTCTCTATCTCTCTCTGTGTATCTGTCTATCTCTCTGTGTGTCTCTCTGTTTCTATGAGGAGGAACATGTTTGTGCTTCGGGGCGGCCTGTGGGCAGGTCTTTCCTTGGTTTCTCTGAATAATAGCCTACTCTGCCTACAGTCCTGCCTGGCAAAATGGGCATATCATTAACTGAAAACTTCTAACACTGATTACACAAGAACCACAAGGAGATTTCTTCACAGCAGGTATCATTTTAATCAGTGTAACAGCATCAACCTGACTATGCCTGTAGTTTACTTAGCAAAATCTTTCTGACAGGTTCACTTTAACAAAAAACCAACAGGTCTGTGAAATCCAGAATTCTTGCTGGTTGGTAGGTGATCAAATACTTATTTCATGCAATAAAATGCAATTTACAGTATTTATGTAAAAATCATACAATGTGATTTTTTTTTTCTATTTTTATATTCTGTCTCACAGTAGAAGTGTAACCACGATAAAAATTACAGACCTCTCCATTCTTTGTAGGTGGCAAAATTGGCAGAATATCAAATACTTATTTTCCCCACTGTATATCCCGTTTTCTGTCATCTTAACTTATAATGCATATATTCCAGAGAAATCCCCAAAATGTACAAGCTTTAGAAAGCTCTAGTTATTAGGTGGTAGCTAGCTAAAAAGGATCAGGTTGACCTGAACAGTGTTTGGTGGATCAATAATTCAGTACTCATTAACCACTTTCTATGAGCGCTGTAACAGTCATTTTAGCCTTTCACACACTAGTCAAATAAAGTCCAAACTCTATGTACACTTTTTTGGGGGGTAAAAAGGGTGATAGGTTAAATATGCCAGACCAATTTTTTTTTAACTTTTCTATTGTTGCATTCCAGGAACCATAACTATTTTTTTTTGTAACATAGTCGTATGAAAAGTTTTTTTTTCAGGATGAGTTGTATCTCAGTGGCATTACTTTGGTATGTTTAGCACTTACAGCTTACTAGAAAAAACCCTGTTTAAAATATAACCTTATATAAGTATAATAAAACAAAACACAAAAGTCTAGATACCCCTCAACAGAAATGACTCAATGCAACGGGCTCTAAAGAAATAACTACCTCTGCTTATAAGATACAAAACACAGAGAGATAAGCCCATCCAGGTACCTCACAAAGACAATAAACAAAAAAGCTAGCACCAAAATCAATGTCTCTTGTGTGGACAGAAAAGTGATAAACTTGTGCTCAAACATAGCATCACTCATACTCAGACGATGTGCAGAAGTGAGTGATCTGACCCTAGATACAAAGCTATCTGGGCGCCTACATAGATGTGGAGGTTGGCACCCTAAGAAAATTGAGAATGGCGCCCCCGCTCGTCCGACGGCTATCCCTTCTCTCCTACTTCATCCTATAAGGCATGTCAGAAACAGGGCCAGATGGCCTATATGTACTGTATAATGAATACTGAAATAGTCTTAGGTGTAAGCAAATATTAAACATGTAAGACATGCAACAAAAATATAAATGTATATAAATGTAGGAAAAGGAGATAGCCCAAACAAGCTTAGCCACTCATAGCAAAAACTCACATATACAAAATGCACTGATATTAAGCGATAAAGACTACTGGTATCTAGGTACTACTGCAACACCATGCCCATATTTTATGCCATCATCCCCAAACCAATATGATGAACAGAGGATAACTTAAAAAGAAACCACACATGGTGCTAACATGGAACAACAAGCTCCCACAATCATAGATAAATATATCAGCAAATATAATTGTACGGCAAAGTACCACATTCACTAATGCAAGATGAAGATAATGTCAGGTAACAGGTAAGGACACAAGTGTCCTATTGATACAGCTGTACTTATCTGTCTAGATGTGGTGCTACATAAAGGCGGCTGAAGACCATAAAGGTATAACTTCTCAGATGAGATCAACAGACTCTTGGCGCGTTTCTCCCATGGACAGTTTCATCAGGAGAGATTCATGATAGCATGGCAGTGGAGAGTTGTCCATAAGATGAGGCTGCACCTTAACCATGACAAACCCCTCCTTTAAATACCTAACTGAGCACATGTGGTGAGGAAACCATTTCCTGTTTAGAGTCGCACTAAGTATGCTCAAGATTACAATACAAAACCTTCCCCATAGCCAGTTGAATGCGCTATGCGCACATACAGGGCCATTGATATGAAGACGTCCTCAAACACACACTGTGCATGCTCAAGATAGTCAGAGACACTAGGAGGCTGACACTAAGTTAACACAAAAAAGTTAGCTCCTCCTCTGCAGTATACACCCTCATGCTGGCTCCCAGAGAACCAGTTCGGTGCAAAAGCAGTAGGAACAAATAGTAACAACATAGAAGAGTACAACATGTCAAATTAAAAAAATAGGCAAAAACCATATAAGCCAATAGGCTAACAGGGTGGGTGTTGTGTCCCCCAATGATTGGCTCGAAGAAAAGGATTTTATGGTGAGTACACAAAAATCCCTGTTTCTCCTCTGCCTCATTGGGGGACACAAACCATGGGATGTCCCAAAGCAGTCCCTGGGAGGGAAAACAACACAAAGGCTTAGGCTTCATGCAACAACTGCCTAAATGTGCGCCACCGCTGCCTGCAGAATTCTTCTGCCCAGATTCACATCCGCCGAAGCCTGGGAGTGGATAGTATAGTGCTTTGCGAAGGTATGTAAACTGGATCAAGTCACTGCAATAGCACTTATTTACAAACTTCTATTAACTTTTTATGGGAAGGAATATAAACAACATAGCCATTCTGCCACAGTTTTTTTTATTTTGAAATTTTAAGCTATTCAATGTGCTGCACAAATAAAGTGTTAACTTTATTGTGTGGGTCATAAGAATATGGCAATATGAAATTTATATAATTTCACTAATTAGTCATTTATCCTGTAGGGTCTTCTTCCCTCTGTACCAGTGTGTCATTGTTAGTTTGTCTACTGTAAGTGATATTTGTATTTTGATGTAACACTTCACATGTACGGCACCATGGAATAAATGGTGCTATAGAAATAAATAATAAGAAGAAAAATAATTTAGGATTACATCCAGAAAAATCCATGGACCATATTGGGGAAAGTACATGTTCTATCCACCCAAAACATGGAACTACTTGTGCATGAATCATGGTCGTATGAGAAGGGCCTTACATTAATTTTACAAAATGTTTGCAGGAGTTTAAAAAAAAACAAAAATAAACCATCATTTGCAGTGTAAAAAAAAAATTAGTGAATTTGAGGGTCGAATTTTGCATTTACAGCAAGCTCCAGTTTGCTGCATGTTATATCAGATTTTGGCTACATTTGAATATCCGTGTCAATTTTTATATTAGTGAACCATTTTTAATCTGTGTGGCATCTATGCCGTGTCCGTTTCTCGTCCATTTTTCTTAAAACTAAAATAGGTAGACTGAACTTTTTTATCCATTGTTTCTTGACAATGGATCAATAAAAAACTAATGAAATACAGAGTATGTCTTCCATGTTTCATCCATTTTATACAGTTCCTCAGACTTTAATACCCTTAGCAGCAAGCTTAAATGGGTTTGTAACATATTCACATTCAATAATGAACTGTAGCAACTATCTTAACTGCTGAAAGTCTGCCGTGGCTCAAGGAGCCCGAGTAGCTCCAGTTTTAGTATGTAACCGCAATCATGGATTCTAGATATACAGTAGAATATCTTTTTTCAAAGAAATGTATTTCAACTGAAAAATTACTGTTTTGCGTGATCTAACAGAAATGTAACATCACATTTTTGAACATCTCCCGTCATCATATATTTTTGCAAACAGAGTACACTTGCAGTAAGAATATTCCTAACATTTAATGTGCTAAAGATATTTCTATTCCAGCAATTACTTCCAATACATATTACAATTGAGGATATTAAAGAGTAACAGTCACTAATCTAGAGCTACCCTTTTGTTTTCATAAAGCAGTATACAACTCAGACTGGTGGTTTCATGAAAAGTAAGTTAAACTAGTGTCACAAGTGCTCACAATTGCCCCTAATGACCCCCACCCCACTGAAAGGCCCCATCTATGTAAAAAAAAAAGTCAGGCCAGAACATCTAGGTTGTGGGATCCTTGCATGCATTGTGAGATTCCATATCCCTCCGAAGTCCCTCTCGCAGGGAGGGCAGGTACAGACAACATTAATTTCGGTCTATGTGCGATCCGACTGATCGCACTCGGACCAATGTTATTCTATGGGGCTGTGCATGTGTCCGATTTTTGTCTTGTACAGAGCCGGCCTGAGGAAAAAAAATCGCAGCTTGCCAGAGTTTGCTCTAATTACTGGATCGCACTCGACCATGCAAGTCAATGAATCCATGGAAAGCATCGGACTGCACTCAATTTTCACGGACTGACAATAAAAAAAAGAGAATTATTTTCTCCATCTTCACCTCATCTGTGAAAATCAGATCACATTCTAATGTGAATGCGATCAGAGTGTGATTTACATAACTGACCCTATTCTCTCGGATGAGAGACTATACGCTGGAGTGACCCCAGCCTTAAAAAGTAAGATCTCGCTGTTTCCACTGATCCAGCACTGACACAAACTTTACCAAACTATTGACAAATGGAAACCACTGTAATGATGTTACCGTTCTACCGAAGTCGAGTCCTTTTGAGGGGCATTAAGGGCTCTTATCAACACTTCTGACACTAATTTATATTGAGTAAAATCACCAGTTTGCGGTTGTCCACACTTTTATTAAATAAAAATGGCAGCCCCGCATTGATGATAAGTAATCAATATACATTTTTCTTTTTGGGGAAAAAAAAGTTATATTTTTATTTGGAAAGCAATCTGCAGTTAACTGCTAAAGCTCATAATGAGCTATTAATCCTAGTGTCCCAGCGCTCAGTCCTAACAAAGCAGAATAACAATGTATTACATAACTTTAACCAGTCACATGAACCAGCTAATTGCTTTTTCTTTCATGATCAACAAAGTAGACACTGAAGGGCTTTTATGGACAGCTCTTTTTGTGTATCCACAACACTTTGTCATGTGCTTAAATTAAATTTCTGCCTACTTTTCCATCAAAACTTTTTTTACTGGGTTTTAAAGATTCTTCATAATAAAAAGCTAATGTCAAAGGACAAATTTCATATTATACTGTTATATTTTAAAAAAATATTGTTTAAGGTGTTATGACTTTCATCTCATTTACCTATCGGTTGACTGAAAGCTCATTAAAATAATTTTAATTTCTTTATATCAAAACCTTTGTACACTTTTACCATTTCAATCCCAATTATTCATTTAAAAGCCACCTATCATTTCAGGCAAATTTTTAGAATAAGTTAGTATGACGACACAGCGTTTATTCTTAATTAGCAAGGAGTTTGTATGTTCTCCCTGTGTTTGTGTGGGCTTCCTCCGGGTAATCTGGTTTCCTCCCACATTCCAAAGACATACTGATAGGGATTCTATATTGTGAGCGCCTTTGGGTACAGTGCCAACAATGTTTGTAATGCGCTGTGGTAATTAATTGCGCTATATAAATGAGTAAAATAAATAAATAATGCCAGAAGTATTGTTCAGTAGGTCATTGCACATGAGTCATTGTCTCATATGAGTCTGTAAGTTGACCTTTGTTGTGCACTGTTCCTTAATTTATTAGGGCAAAGGACATGGGTCATTGTTCATATGAGCCTGTATGTTGACTCTTGTTGTATGTTAATATGTGGAATACCTGCTGATTACGCATTGCATCATCTCCCTGCGGTTTACTAGTCTACAGACCTTGAAAGACAAAGATGCATGTTAACTGAACAATCGAACAATGAGGGATCACCTCCCCCTAACTTTCCCCAATACTGTGGGAGAATGTCCTGAATGAGAACTGTCGAATATATAAAAGGGGGCTTCCTCGATCTACAGAGACATTCTACAGGATCAACCCAAGGAAGCATGGCTCTATCTGGTGGAATACAGATTTGCTCTACTGCCCATCACTGAACTCACAAAGATGTTCGGTTGGGACTGTACTATATGTTGTTGCAAGCTGGAGGTGGATATATGTGCTATGGTCGAGGTATCTATTGTATGGAGGAGCATAAGCTGACTTTTGGGAGACTAAGCCCAGTACACACATGTATTGGGAGTTTGACAACACATTACGTATGGCATGCATCGGTGGATAGAAGAAGGGCTGGGGGCTCAGGAAGCAGAACATATCTTGGATATATTTATGCTGGATTAATTCATGTCCAAGCTCCCAGGTGACTTAAAATAATTAGTGACAGATAGAAAATCACTTAGTCTGGATGTGGCTGCAAGACTGGCTAATGATTGCTCTGCCAATTGACCAGGGCTACATGAAGTGACAGCCCCAGTGAATCGGGAACAGGGTCATACAGGGAGGCTAGTGAGACAAATGGTCCGATGAGAGGAGGAACTGTGGGGATTTTGGACTTCACAAAGAGGGGGAGGTTTCCCAAGCCCCCAAGTACGGCCTATGTCGGGGTGAAAGGGGTTAAACTAACATAACTGTGGACACATGGGTCTCTTTGCGAGGGAATGCCAGGAATGTTCTAGCCCACATCATTCACGTTTTCAACCGGTAAACACTGTGCTGCAATGGGGCTGGAATGCTGGGGGAGGGAGGATCTCACCACCCTGACCGAAGAGGCATATGTGGTACAAGGACAAGTGTCCCGGACTAGATGGGACACCTCAGTGACCATGAACCAGCATCTTCAGCCGGTCTGGGTAGAGTACATGAAAGCTGCAGGGTTCTGTGACTCTGGACTCTCAGTTACATTGATCAAAGAACATCTGGTACCGGACCAATGTATAATCCCTGCCAGCTGCATGTTAGTCAACGTAGCCAGAAGAGAATCTCTTTACAATCGGAGGGCACGATTACATTTAGACTGGGGTCAAAGTCATGGAATGGTGTATTTAGGAGTAGTGTGGACATACCGGTAGATGTACTGTATTGCTGGGAAACAACTTAAGAGCAGGCTTGGTGTGCTGCTGGACAATTTTTTAATCTGAAGCCAAAGACCAGTTCCCACTGCATCAGCTGAGAGGGAACAGAGTGATTTCAACATGCCGGCAAACCCTCCGCCAGTGATGAGTAATACACAAAATACAATGTCTGTTACCAAGAAGGAACGTCTCTTGGGGGAGGTAAATTACATCACGGAGGAGGCCCAGGAACTTCGGGACACTGAGTCTTCCATCACCCTTGTCAGCACAGATATTGTCCCCCCAGAACACCATTTACCAGGTTGCCAAGTGACCATCCCCATGACTGAGGATCAGCGCTCTAAGGATGGGCACATTTACATGAGAAATTTACCAACTAATGTAAGAGAGAAGGAGCTTGAAGAGTTGTTCCATCGGTATGGGCAGATCCGTACCATCGAACCGAAGAATCGCGGGGGTAACAGCGCCACACTGTTCACCTTCATCAGCTTCCACGATCTGCGGAATGTGGAGGACACTGTGGTTGGACACAATGGATACATGTTCGGTTCTCAATGGTTACATGTGCAGTTTCCAAGGTCAAAATGGGGATCAGGGGATGAATATAGAGGACCCCGAGAGAAGAACATACCCCCATCCTGGCGAATTGAACAGTGTCCTCGTCTCAAGGGAGTTGGCAGGATCTTAAAGATCATATGAGAAAAGCTGTAGATGTCTGTTATTATGATGTATACAAGGATGGAATGGGGATAGTGGAGTTTATTCGCCAGGAAGACATGAAAAGAAAAATAATGGGTGTCCAAATAGCATTTCCCTATCTGTCACACGCTCTTGTCAGCTTTCATGTTTAATGGCTTATTTGGTTTTTCAGTGATTTTTTTTGGTGTCAGGATGTGGATGAATGGCACAGCTACATTAACTCTATAGTGGCCATGGTCAGGTACTGCACATTCGCCTCTATTTGAATGAATAGAGGTGAATCTGCAGTACCCTGTGTAACCACGATGCAGTTATGTCACGGGTGTGTCAAGTCCTGATGTGACTTCTGGAGGATCTGGGATCAGAAAGTCATAACATTTAATAGATTGCACGCCCTCTTTAAGATCTGTCTATCACTTACCTTGAATTGGAGTGGATTTACTTTAATTTGGTGCTGAAAGGATTAAGGACCTTTTCTCTTCTGGCTGTAAACGGGGAGTTTGAGTTCTCAGCTACAGCACCTTGTGACCACTCCCTTCCAATATATAAACCCACTGCTAGCTTCATTCCTTCTTCCTTTTGCAGCAGTGAAGTTTCCTCTTGGTGAAGTAGAGGGGTGTTATTTGTTGTGTCTTTTTCCAATGTTTGTCGTACCTTCCTCGTGTTGTCTTTTTGCAGTAGTGGGGCTAGTGTCTCACTGGCCTACACACCAGACAGTGTAAGTTCAGGGCCAGTGAGGGCTTAGGCACGTGATTCCACACAGGGAAAGGACCCGTCAAGGGACAGTAGGGAGTGCAGGTATCAGACTCAGGTTTATGTTAGGAGGTGACCCTTCCACCTGCTCCATGTCACCAGGGTCTTACTTGTACATCTTCTCTTGTGTTCCCCTCATGTTGCGCCGCACACTGGGTGTCCTCACGCCCCCAGCGTGACATTATACCCGGCCCACATTTTTTCTGGATCTTAACATGGATCTCATCAAGGCCCTGGCAAAACATATGCAGAGTCTGTCTCTTGAGCTGACAGACCTGCGATCTAGGGTTTTGCTACAACAACAGCAGAGCATTGTCTAGGAGTCATCCATGAGGAACCTGAACCCAAAATGGCCATCCCGGATAAGTTTCATGGGGGATGTGATAAGTTTATTGCTTTTTGACTTGCAAGCTCTATTTTAAGCTTTGCCCATCATCACCTTTGAGTGAGGATCAACGGGTAGGGATTGTTATCTTCCTCTCACAGTGAGACCCTCAATCCTGGGTTGTATTACTTCCGTCTGACTCCCAGTCGCTCCAGTCAGTTGATATTTTTGGGGGGCTCTAAGCCTCATTTACGATGACCCTGGCCAAGTTTCCCTTGCTGAGTTCAAGTTAGGTAAGCTCCAGTAAGGAGGCAGGCCCGTTGAGTTTTGCTCAGAATTCCATAGATGAGCTGCAGACACCAGATGGAATGATCCTGCCATGAGAAGCCATTTTTGTCAGCGTCTGTCTGACAGATTAAAAGACGGACTGGTGCTCTATGAAACTTCTGAGTTGCTAGAAGCTGACATGGCCCTTGCCATACATATTGATAGATGCCAGAGGGAAAGACCAGTGATGACTCCACCCCCAGTTGTACTTCCAAAAGCAAAAAGGTCTCCTGCATGCCCTGATGAACCAATGCAGTTAGGGTGGGCCTCTCCTTTCTTGCGGTTTGCTGCAACACAGGGATGTGTTTCTTCTGTAGTCGAGAGGGTAATATTAATAGCTTTTCCACCATTACAGAAGATCAAATTTCTGCTCTACTCTCAAGATCACATCTCACCACCTGTGCACTCAACTCGATCCCGTCCACCTCATCCCAAACCTCACCACAGTTTTTATCCCAACACTAATGCATCTCTTCAACCTGTCACTAACAACTGGTGTTTTCCCCTCATGCTTCAATCACACTCATCCTCAAAAAGCTCTCCCTTGACTCATCCTCTTTGTTTAGCTATCACCCCTAATTACTTCTTCCCTATGCCTTAAAACTACTGGAAGAACACGTTCATCTTGAACTGTCCTCATGCTCCCTGTTTGACTGCTTACAATCTGGCTTCCAACCGCATCACTCCACTGAAACTGCCCTGAATAAAGTCACCAATGACTTACTAACCGCCAAAGTCAAATGACACTACTCTGTCCTCCTTCCTCTGGATATGTCATCTGCTTTTGACACAGTGGACCATTCCCTATTACTGCAGATTCTCTGATTTCTTGGCTGTATCTTTGATATCATTATACCTAACAGACCAGACAGTCAGCATCTCCCACTCACACACCACCTCCTCAACTTGATCCCATCTGTCAGTGTCCCGCAAGGTTCAGTCCTAGGGCCACTGCTCTTCTCCATTTACACCTTCGGCCTGAGTCTCATGGTACACCTTCGGCCATAGAGTCTCATGGTTTTCAGTATCACCTCTATGCTGATGACACACAGACCTACCTCTCTGGAGCCGATATCACCTCCCTACTAACCAGAAGCCCGCAATGTCTGTCCGCTATTTCATCCTTCTTCTCTGCTAGACTTCTTAAACTTAATATTGACAAATCAGAATTTATCATCCTTCCTCTACCTCATTCAACCCCCACAACAAGCCTATCCATTAAAGTAAATGGCTGCTCACTCTCCTCAGTACCGCAAGCTCGTTGTCTCAGGATAACCCTGGACTCTGACCTTTCCTTCAAACCACCTTTATAAGCCCTTTCCAATTCCTGCCGACTCCAACTCAAAAATATTTCCCAGATCCGTGCATTCCTTAATCAAGAATCTGCAAAAATCCTAGTCCATGTACTCATCATCTCCCACCTCGCCTCGACTACTGCAACCTCCTGTTTTGTGGCCTCCATTTTAACACTGTCTCGCACCTCCAATCCTATCCTAATCCACCTGTCCCCCCAGCTATTCCTCAGCCTCTCCAATGTGTCACTCTGTATTATGCTTAAGAAATTCCTCTGCAAATTGTATCTCTCAGGAGCTGCTCCATATCTTCTTTTGAATCAGGTTACTTTACATTTCAGATTGAATGAAAAGAATCAGTCTCCTTTCCCCTCTTGACAATATAGTCCAAACTTAAAGGGAACCTGTCAGAAGGATTGTGCTGAGTAACCTACAGACACTGTCAGGTTGGCACCATTATACTGATTAAAATGATACCTGGGTTGTTGAAATCCGTCTTGTGTTTGTTGTTTCATCTTGATGGAACCTATTTTTTTTTCTCTGCCAAAATGGTGGTGGCGCCTGCGCAGTAGCATCTTTCGGAACGCGTTAAATACTACTGAGTAGATAATGATAAATGGTGCCTGGGTCCAATGCATATGGGGACTGTGAGTCCACGTAGTGCGACAGTTGGTCGCCCAGGTAATACACTGTGTGCTTGGTTTAGAGGAGTCAGCGCTTCTGTTGGCTGCAATCTGCGTCGCTGCGCATTGGACCCAGGCACCATTTATGTCCCTCTGAGACACTAAAGTTGAGGTGATATCCACACCACTGAAATAGTTTGTTCTGAAGAAGGTCCAAGTGTGGACCGAAAACGTTCAACTATTATTGTCTGGATGCATAATAGATGAACTATATTTTCTTTTTTTCAAAATTTTTGAGTGCCACGTTTATTTAGACTATGGATCAGTGACCTGTCATAAGCCATACAGATGAATATGTAAGCAGAGCACCACATGAAGACCCCCACAGGCTGTCTCGGAGCATGAGAATATCATTAACTCAAAACTGAAAATAAACAACAACCACAAGACGAATTTAATCAACCAAGATATAATTTTAAAAAGTATAATGACGCCAACCTGACAGTGTCTGTAGGTTACTCAGCACAATCCTGCTGACAGGTTCATTTTAATTAATTGCAGGAGGGTTCTGAGGAGTACTGTCATGACATTGCAAAGGATCTGCTCTTTTCCTGACAAGCAGGCCAGAAATCTATTTCTATTGACTGCGCTTCAGTAAACTGACTATGGGGAGAGTGACTGTATATAACCAAAAACATTAGTTGGTTGGAGGTAAATATCAGAGCTGGCATCAGCACCAGGCGCATCCTGGCAAGTGACGGGACACTGAGCGGGTGGGGGATTGCACTCACCATTGGGGACACTGGCGCGCTATGGCAGCCCAGTGACAGCACCCGCGATTGGGCCTCCCCCGTTTGCTCAAGGCCCCAGAACTTGCAATACTTACCTTTCCACTTTCCTGGCCTGTGGCGTCTTCTGACTCTGACGTTTCAGGTCAGAGGGCGTGATGACGTCATGTCTGTGCACCCTCTGCCTCAACAGTCAGTGCAGAAAGCTGGAAGATGGCAACACTGAGGAGTCCAGAGCAGAGCAGGGCTGCGAGGAGAAGTGAGCATTTAATTTAATTTTTTAATGTTTGAAGCATTATATGGGGCCCGTTATATATGGAGCATCATATGAGGCCCATTATATAGTGTAGAGCATCATATGGGGCTCATTATATATGGAGCATCATATGGGGCCCATTATATATGGAGCAACATATGGGGTCCATTATATATGGAGCATCATATGGGGCTCATTATATTTGGAGCATCATATGGGGCCCATCATATACCAGAGCATCATATGGGGCCCATCATATCTTGGAGAATCATATGGGGCCAATCATATATGGAGCATCATATGGGGCCCATTATATATGAAGCATCATATAGAGCCATCATATTCTTGAGCATCATATGGGGCTCATGATATACTGTAGCATCATATGGGACCATCATATACTGGAGCATCATATGGAGCCATCATATACTGGAGCATCATATGGGCCCATCAAATACTGGAGCATCATATGGGGCCCATCATATACTAGAGCATCATATGGGACCATCATATAGTGGTACATCATATGGGGCCCATAATATACTGGAGCATCATATGAGAATCATCATATACTGGAGCATATTATGGTGCTTATCATATACTGAAGCATCTTATGGGGCCAATAATATATGGAGCAATATATGGGGCCCATTCTGTGTAGAGCATTATAGGGGGCCCATCATATACTGGAGATTTATATGGATCCCATTACATATGAGGCAATATATGAGGCCGATAATATACTGGAGCATTTTAAAGGGCCCATCCTATACTGCAGCATTTTATGGAGCCCATCATATACTGTATGGAGCATTATATTGGGCTCATTATGTATGGAGCAATATATGAGGCACATCATATACTGTATGGAGCATTATATGGGGCCCATTATGTACATAGCCTATATGGTGCTAATTATATGGAGCAATATAAGGAGTCCATTATTCTGTTTGGAGCATTATAGGGGGTCCATTATACTGTATGGAGCACTATATGAGGTTCATTAAACTGTTTGGAGCATCATATGGAGTCCTTTACACTGTATGGAGTACTATATGGGGCACATCATACTGTTTAGAGCATTATATGGGGCTCAATATACTGTATGGAGCATTATATGGGGTCCAGTATTCTGTGTGAAGCAATATATGGGGTCCATTATTCTGTATGGAACATAATATGGGGTCCATTATACTATATGGAGCACTATACTGTCCGGTTTCTGAGCTATAGATATCACTCATGCAATGTAAGAAGTAAGTGAAATATTTGGCATTGCACTATACCTATATTTCTCTGCCGTATCTGTGCATCGTGAATTGTGGTATGTGTTTAAGGGGCCCACTGAGACTTTCACCGGAGGCCCATGAAAACCTGGAGCTGGCCTGTCTGTTGGCTACTATGGTATTAGTAATATAATCCCTTCTCTTTGACCTAACGGACACCTATACAACTGATAGGAGATCAGATTAAAGCATGTGCTCTAATAGGAAGCACATCTGAGAACTCAGATAAAAAGTTAAAAAGAAACAACAATTGATGGAATCACCTCTAGAACCACAATTAAAACAACCCCCCCCCCCCCTCGATCTGTGGCATCAAGAAATTGAGTAAGCTGAAGGACATTTCATTTTCATTAGAGACAATGCTATAAATCCTAGAGCAATCTTTTATACCCTTAGATCTTTATGTATTCCTTGGCTCTTGACCGTCACATTCTGTAGTTAAAATAGAACTTCATGAGCTATTAAAAAAGACATTGGCAGACCTTCAAATGCTCAGCTGAACTGTGACCTTTTGCCTAAATTGAGATGAGTGGCGGCAGCAATCAGGGCACTTCTGAACAGACAGTATAAATAGCATTGCAGAATACTACAACCTGCTTGTACTTCAAGACTTCTGCTGGGTTATCTGAAGTTCAGCATCAAAAATGCACAAAGAAGTGCTGTACTTGTGTGCCATAATTGGCAAGAAAGGGAGCCTTCCAATGAAACAAAATCTTGGCTCTTTCCCAGATGGTGGCTTCACATCAGAGAATCTCAATAACGCAGGCAGAGTGGCGCAATTTTTTTCTTGTCACTAAAGAGACTGGTATGCCTTTTAATATGTAAGAAAACACTTGGTCCTAAAAAGTGTTAAAGGCGTTGCTTGAAACTAACATTTATTTAAATCCTATATGCTATATAATATCATAATTTAATCTCTTTTCTAATATACTTTAATGGAAAAGTTGATACCCATTCACCCTTTACTATATCTGATTTATTTTTTTAGTTATTTCTTCTTTGATAACGCTTTGTTTGCAAATCCCAGTGCATGCTGATAGTCAAACAAGGCTTCAGCAGGGGACAGAGGCTGGTGTCACTGCCGCAGCCTCTGCCTCCTCCCTGAAACGAAGCATCATCAGCTATCCAACTCTGATCAGAAATAATGAGCTGGCAAGAGGGCACTGTCAGTGTGTGTTGTAAGAAGAAAACATGGCATGCAGGAAAAGCAGAGACAAGTGCCTTTCTTTCAAGTGACATCTTACAACGTGCACTCTTGATCAGTGCCAGCATTATGGGCAGGCAGCTGCCTAGGGCTCCCACTCCTCTAGGGGACCCCGGACTGTGGCGTCCGCTATGGGGCCGTGACTAAAAGGGGCCCGACCCCGCCCCCCTCCCCCGTCGCAGCTGCATTCAACATATCGGCATCCTAGATGCCAATACAGTTGAAAGCAGTGATGGAGGAGAAAGCGGCAGATGACACTCAGTCTCCCATCACTCCCCCTCTGACTCAGCAAGTGCCAGCATGATGAGACATGCTGCAGAAGCCAGGGCAGCAGGAAAACGAGGAGAGATAAGTATTGTGTGTGTATGCATTATGGTGTGTGTGTGGGGAAGGGGCTGCATTATACTGTGATTGGGGGCTGCATTATTCTGTGTGGGGGGCTGCACTATACTGTGTGTGCATTGATATGATGACCTGGTGGTTAGGAGCACTAGGAATGACCTGATGAGCAAACTAGTAATACAGGACAAGCTCTGGGAAGTGGGAGCTCTGCTGACCGCAACCCCTAATCCTATCACAAACAACTAGAAATAGCCGTGGAGCGTACCTGACTCTGCCTAGACGCCTCTTCACAGCCTAAGAGCTAACTACCCCTAAAGATAGAAAATAAAGCCTAACTTGCCTCAGAGAAATTCCCCAAAGAAATAAGCAGCCCCCCACAAATATTGACTGTGAGTTAAGATGGAAGTCACAAACACAGGAATGAAATAGGTTTCAGCAAAGGAGGCCAGACTTAATAAACAGACTGAGGATAGAAAAGGTATCTTTGCGGTCAGCATAAAAAACTACCAAAAAACCACGCAGAGTGTGCAAAAGAGACCCCCGCACCGACTCACGGCGTGGAGGTGCCACTCTGCATCCCAGAGCTTCCAGCTAGCCGGGCAAAATCATGATAGCAAGCTGGACAAGAAAAACAGTGGTAAACAAATAAGCTAGCAGGGACTTAGCTTTTGCTGGAGTAGACAGGTCATCTGAAAGATCCAAGAGAGAACTGAACCAGTACTAGAACATTGACAGCTGGCATCAAGTAACGATCTAAGTGGAGTTAAATAGAGCAGCAGCCTAGAACTAAACAAGGTCAGCTGAGGAAGGAACCTCAGAGCCAGCAGCTCCACTCACAGCCACCAGAGGGAGTCCATGGACAGAACTCACCGAAGAACCATTCATAACAACCGGAGGGAGTTCGAGAACAGAATTCACAACAGTGCATGTGGAGGCTGCATTATACTGAGCGTGGGGTGGCTGCATTATACTGAGCGTGGGGTAGCTGCACTAAACTGTGTGTGTGAGGGGCTGGATTATACTGTGAGTGGGGGGGCTGCACTATACTGTGTGTGTGTGGGCTGCATTATACTGTGTATGTGGGGAGGCTGCATTATACTGTGTTGTGAAATTGGATTCTGGGCTCCCCCGGTGGCCACTTGTGGAATTGTACTTGTGTGCATCATCCCCTCTGTTCACCTGCTCCTATCAGGATGTGGGAGTCGCTATATAACCTTGCTCCTCTGTCAGTTTCATGCCGGTCAACAATGTAATCAGAAGCCTTTCTGTGCATGTTCCTGCTACTAGACAACTCCCAGCTAAGTTGGACTTTTGTCCTTGTGTGTTTTTGCATTTTGTTCCTGTTCACAGCTGCTGTTTCGTTACTGTGTCTGGAAAGCTCTTGTGAGCGGAAATTGCCACTCTGGTGTTATGAGTTAATGCTAGAGTCTTAAAGTAATTTCTGGATGGTGTTTTGATAGGGTTTTCTGCTGACCATGAAAGTGCCCTTTCTGTCTTCTTGCTATCTAGTAAGCGGACCTCGATTTTTGCTAAACCTATTTTCATACTACGTTTGTCTTTTCATCTAGGGATAAAAAACGTAGGCATGCTACCCGGCCACTTCTAGTTGTGCGGCAGGTTTAGTTCATGGTCAGTATAGTTTCCATCTTCCAAGAGCTAGTTCTCATATATGCTGGGCTATGTTCTCTCGCCATTGAGAATCATGACAGTTTGACCGGCCCAAAAAAAAGGGTTAAATTACTGGCTGAGAAAGGAGAGAAAAAAGAAGTCTGCTACAATTTTTTTTTTTTTTTTTCCTCTAGTTCTGAGTGTGCTCTTAATTGAATCACTTGCTAGTCTGCCTATACTGCAGCCTTCCTCTCTTTCTCTCCTTCTTATCCTTGAATGGCTCTGTGTTCACCTGTTTCAAATGGATCTTCAGAGTGTAGCTACAGGTTTGAATAATCTCGCCACAAAGGTACAAAATTTGCAAGATTTTGTTGTTCATGCACCTATGTCTGAGCCTAGAATTCCTTTGCCTGAATTCTTCTCGGGGAATAGATCTCACTTTCAAAATTTTAAAAATAATTGCAAATTGTTTTTGTCCCTGAAGTCTCGCTCTGCCGGAGACCCTGCACAGCAGGTCAGGATTGTAATCTCCTTGCTCCGGGGCGACCCTCAAGACTGGGCTTTTGCATTGGCACCAGGGGATCCTGCGTTGCTCAATGTGGATGCGTTTTTTCTGGCCTTGGGGTTGCTTTATGAGGAACCTCATTTAGAGCTTCAGGCGGAAAAGGCCTTGATGTCCTTGTCTCAGGGGCAAGATGAAGCTGAAATATACTGCCAAAAATTCCGCAAATGGTCTGTGCTTACTCAGTGGAATGAGTGCGCCCTGGCGGCGATTTTCAGAGAAGGTCTCTCTGATGCCATTAAGGATGTTATGGTGGGGTTCCCTGTGCCTGCGAGTCTGAATGAGTCCATGACGATGGCTATTCAGATCGATAGGCGTCTGCGGGAGCGCAAACCTGTGCACCATTTGGCGGTGTCTACTAAGAAAACGCCAGAAAATATGCAATGTGATAGAATTCTGTCCAGAAGCGAGCGGCAGAATTTTAGACGAAAAAATGGGTTGTGCTTCTATTGTGGTGATTCAACTCATGTTATATCAGCATGCTTTAAGCGTACTAAGAAGCCTGACAAGTCTGTTTCAATTAGCACTTTACAGTCTAAGTTTATTCTATCTGTGACCCTGATTTGTTCTTTGTCATCTATTACCGCGGACGCCTATGTCGACTCTGGCGCTGCTTTGAGTCTTATGGATTGGTCCTTTGCCAAACGCTGTGGGTATGATTTGGAGCCATTGGAGGCTCCGATACCTCTGAAAGGGATTGACTCCACCCCATTGGCTAGTAATAAACCACAATACTGGACACAAGTGACTATGCGTGTTAATCCGGATCACCAGGAGGTTATTCGCTTTCTGGTGCTGTATAATCTACATGATGTTTTGGTGCTGGGATTGCCATGGCTGCAATCTCATAACCCAGTCCTCGACTGGAGAGCTATGTCTGTGTTAAGCTGGGGATGTAAAGGAACTCATGGGGACGTACCTTTGGTTTCCATTTCATCATCTATTCCCTCTGAGATTCCTGAATTCTTGTCTGACTTTCGTGACGTTTTTGAAGAACCCAAGGTTGGTTCACTACCTCCGCACCGGGAGTGCGATTGTGCCATAGACTTGATCCCGGGTAGTAAATACCCTAAGGGTCGTTTATTTAATCTGTCTGTGCCTGAACACGCGGCTATGCGAGAATATATAAAGGAGTCCTTGGAAAAGGGACATATTCGTCCTTCGTCATCTCCCTTAGGAGCCGGTTTTTTCTTTGTGTCTAAGAAAGACGGCTCTTTGAGGCCGTGTATTGATTATCGACTTTTGAATAAAATCACGGTTAAATATCAATATCCGTTACCACTGCTTACTGATTTGTTTGCTCGTATAAAGGGGGCCAAGTGGTTCTCTAAGATTGATCTCCGTGGGGCGTATAATTTGGTGCGATGTTATGACCCCAATGGCGAGGGTCTCAGAGGTACGTGGAAGTCTGCAGAATACAAAAATCCAGCTCATAGGGCAGTGGTAACTGGGTTGACCATATATCTACTCCTAACGCCAACACTAGAAGTAGCCGGGGATCATTCCTACGTTGATTCTAGATGACACGCTCCAGCCGGAGAATCTAGCTACCCCTAGTAGAGGAAAACAAAAGACCTTTCTTGCCTCCAGAGAAGGGGACCCCAAAGCTGGATAGAAGCCCCCCACAAATAATAACGGTGAGGTAAGAGGAAATGACAAACACAGAAATGAACCAGGTTTAGCACAGAGAGGCCCGCTTACTGATAGCAGAATAAAGAAAGGTAACTTATATGGTCAACAAAAACCCTATCAAAATCCACACTGGAAATTCAAGAACCCCCGAACCGTCTAACGGTCCGGGGGGAGAACACCAGCCCCCTAGAGCTTCCAGCAAAGGTCAGGATATAGATTTGGAACAAGCTGGACAAAAATACAAAACCAAAACAAATAGCAAAAAGCAAAAGGCAGACTTAGCTGATATAACTGGAACCAGGATCAGTAGACAAGAGCACAGCAGACTAGCTCTGATAACTACGTTGCCAGGCATAGAACTGAAGGTCTAGGGAGCTTATATAGCAACACCCCTAACTAACGACCCAGGTGCGGATAAAAGGAATGACAGAAAAACCAGAGTCAAAAAACTAGTAACCACTAGAGGGAGCAAAAAGCAAATTCACAACAGTACCCCCCCCTTAGTGAGGGGTCACCGAACCCTCACCACGACCACCAGGGCGATCAGGATGAGCGGCATGAAAGGCACGAACTAAATCGGCCGCATGAACATCAGAGGCGACCACCCAGGAATTATCCTCCTGACCATAGCCCTTCCACTTGACCAGGTACTGAAGCCTCCGCCTGGAGAGGCGAGAATCCAAGATCTTCTCCACCACGTACTCCAACTCGCCCTCAACCAACACCGGAGCAGGAGGCTCAGCAGAAGGAACTACAGGCACAATGTACCGCCGCAACAAGGACCTATGAAATACATTGTGAATAGCAAACGACACAGGAAGATCCAGACGAAAAGATACAGGATTAAGGATTTCCAATATCTTGTAAGGCCCAATAAAACAAGGTTTAAATTTGGGAGGAGACCTTCATAGGAACAAAGCGGGAAGAAAGCCATACCAAATCCCCAACGCGTAGTCGGGGACCCACACCGCGGCGGCGGTTGGCAAAGCGCTGAGCCCTCTCCTGTGACAACTTCAAGTTGTCCACCACATGATTCCAGATCCGCTGCAACCTATCTACCACAGAATCCACCCCAGGACAGTCAGAAGGCTCCACATGACCCGAAGAAAAGCGAGGATGGAAACCAGAGTTGCAGAAAAAAGGCGAAACCAAGGTGGCGGAACTAGCCCGATTATTAAGGGCAAACTCAGCCAACGGCAAGAATGTCACTCAATCGTCCTGATCAGCAGAGACAAAACACCTCAAATAAGCCTCCAAAGTCTGATTGGTTCGCTCCGTCTGTCCATTAGTCTGAGGATGGAAAGCAGACGAAAACGACAAATCAATGCCCATCCTACTACAAAAGGATCGCCAGAACCTAGAAACGAACTGGGATCCTCTGTCTGACACAATATTCTCAGGGATGCCGTGCAAACGAACCACGTTCTGGAAAAACACAGGAACCAGATCGGAAGAGGAAGGCAGCTTAGGCAAAGGAACCAAATGGACCATCTTGGAGAAGCGATCACATATCACCCAGATAACGGACATGCCCTGAGATAGCGGAAGATCAGAAATGAAATCCATGGAGATATGTGTCCAAGGTCTCTTCGGGACAGGCAAGGGCAAGAGCAAACCGCTGGCACGAGAACAGCAAGGCTTAGCTCGAGCACAAGTCCCACAGGACTGCACAAATGACCGCACATCCCTTGACAAGGAAGGCCACCAAAAGGACCTGGCCACCAGATCTCTGGTGCCAAAAATTCCCGGGTGACCTGCCAACACCGAGGAATGAACCTCGGAAATGACTCTGCTGGTCCATTTATCCGGGACAAACAGTCTGTCAGGTGGACAAGACTCAGGCCTATCAGCCTGAAATCTCTGCAACACACGTCGCAGATCCGGAGAAATAGCTGACAAGATAACTCCATCTTTAAGAATACCAACAGGATCAGCGACTCCAGGAGCATCAGGCACAAAGCTCCTAGAAAGAGCATCGGCCTTCACATTCTTTGAACCTGGTAAATACGAGACAACAAAATCAAAGCGGGAGAAAAACAATGACCAGCGGGCTTGTCTCGGATTAAGGCGTTTAGCAGACTCGAGATACATCAGATTTTTGTGATCAGTCAAGACCACCACACGATGCTTAGCACCCTCGAGCCAATGACGCCACTCCTCAAATGCCCATTTCATGGCCAACAACTCCCGATTGCCCACATCATAATTTCGCTCGGCAGGCGAAAACTTCCTGGAGAAAAAGGCACAAGGTTTCATAACAGAGCAACCAGGGCCTCTCTGCGACAAAACGGCCCCTGCTCCAATCTCTGAAGCATCCACCTCAACCTGAAAGGGAAGTGAGACATCGGGCTGGCACAAAACAGGCGCCGAAGTAAACCGGCGCTTCAACTCCTGGAAAGCCTCCACGGCAGCAGGAGCCCAGTTAGCTACATCGGAGCCCTTCTTGGTCATATCCGTCAACGGTTTCACAATGCTAGAAAAATTAGCGATAAAACGACGGTAGAAGTTAGCGAAACCCAAGAACTTCTGAAGACTCTTAACCGACGAGGGCTGAGTCCAATCAAGAATAGCTCGGACCTTGACTGGGTCCATCTCCACAGCAGAAGGGGAAAAAATGAACCCCAAAAAGGGAACCTTCTGTACACCAAAGAGACACTTTGAGCCCTTGACAAACAAAGAATTTTCACGCAAAATTTTAAAGACCAACCTGACCTGCTCCACATGCGAATCCCAATCATCAGAAAAAACCAAAATATCATCCAGATAAACAATCAAAAATTTATCCAGATACTTCCGGAAAATGTCATGCATAAAGGACTGAAAAACTGAAGGCGCATTGGAGAGCCCAAAAGGCATCACCAAGTACTCAAAATGACCTTCGGGCGTATTGAATGCGGTTTTCCATTCATAACCTTGCTTAATGCGCACAAGGTTGTACGCACCACGAAGGTCTATCTTGGTGAACCACTTGGCACCTTTAATCCGGGCAAACAAGTCAGACAACAGCGGTAAAGGATACTGAAATTTGACAGTGATCTTATTTAAAAGCCGATAATCAATACAAGGTCTCAAAGATCCGTCCTTTTTTGCCACAAAAAAGAATCCCGCACCAAGGGGGGAAGAAGACGGACGAATATGTCCTTTCTCCAGAGACTCCTTGATATATGAACGCATAGCGGTATGTTCAGGTACCGACAGATTAAACAGTCTTCCCTTAGGAAACTTACTGCCTGGGATCAAATCTATAGCACAGTCACAGTCCCTATGAGGAGGCAGTGCACTGGACTCAGACTCACTGAAGACATCCTGATAATCAGACAAATACTCCGGAACTTCCGAAGGCGTAGAAGAAGCAATAGACACAGGCAGGGAATCCCCATGAATACCACGACAGCCCCAACTTGAGACTGACATAGCCTTCCAGTCCAGGACTGGATTATGGGTCTGTAACCATGGCAGCCCTAAAACAACCAAATCATGCATTTTATGTAAAACCAGGAAACGTATCACCTCGCGGTGTTCAGGAGTCATGCACATGATAACCTGTGTCCAATACTGCGGTTTATTTGCTGCCAATGGCGTAGCATCAATACCCCTAAGAGGAATAGGATTTTCTAATGGTTCAAGAGTAAAACCACAGTGCTTAGCAAATGACAGATCCATAAGACTCAGGGCAGCACCTGAATCTACAAACGCCATGACAGGATAAGACGACAGTGAGCAAATCAAAGTTACAGACAGAATAAATTTAGGTTGCAAATTACCAACGGTGACAGGACTAACAACCTTAGCTATACGTTTAGAGCATGCTGAGATAACATGTGTAGAATCACCACAGTAGTAGCACAAGCCATTCCGGCGTCTATGAATTTTCCGCTCATTTCTAGTCAGGATTCTATCACATTGCATTAAATCAGGTGTCTGTTCAGACAACACCATGAGGGAATTTGCGGTTTTTCTATCACATTGCACCGAATTAGGTGTCTGTTCAGACAACACCATGAGGGAATTTGCGGTTTTGCGCTCCCGCAACCGCCGGTCAATTTGAATAGCCAGTGCCATAGTATCATTGAGACCTGTGGGAATGGGAAAACCCACCATAACATTCTTAATGGCTTCAGATAGGCCATTTCTAAAATTAGCGGCCAGTGCACACTCGTTCCAATGTGTCAGCACGGACCATTTCCGAAATTTTTGGCAATACACTTCAGCCTCGTCCTGCCCCTGAGACATAGCCAGCAAGGCCTTTTCTGCCTGAATCTCAAGATTGGGTTCCTCATAAAGTAAACCGAGCGCCAGAAAAAACGCATCAATATCAGCCAATGCCGGATCTCCTGGCGCCAGCGAAAAAGCCCAATCCTGAGGGTCGCCCCGTAAGAACGAAATAACTATTTTTACTTGCTGAGCAGAGTCTCCAGATGAACAGGGTCTCAGGGACAAAAACAATTTACAATTATTCACAAAATTCCTAAACTTAAACCTGTCTCCGGAAAACAGTTCAGGAATCGGTATTTTAGGTTCTGACCTAGGATTTCTGATAACATAGTCTTGTATGCCCTGCACACGAGTAGCCAGCTGGTCCACACTTGTAATCAAGGTCTGGACATTCATGTCTGCAGCAAGCATAGCCACTCTGAGGTAAAGGGGAAGAAGAAAGAAAAAAAAAAAAAAAACTCAGAATCTTCTTTCTTATAATCCCTCTTCTGCAACGCATTAAACATTTAATACTGGCCTGGCAAACTGTTATGACCCCAATGGCGAGGGTCTCAGAGGTACGTGGAAGTCTGCAGAATACAAAAATCCAGCTCATAGGGCAGTGGTAACTGGGTTGACCATATATCTACTCCTAACGCCAACACTAGAAGTAGCCGGGGATCATTCCTACGTTGATTCTAGATGACACGCTCCAGCCGGAGAATCTAGCTACCCCTAGTAGAGGAAAACAAAAGACCTTTCTTGCCTCCAGAGAAGGGGACCCCAAAGCTGGATAGAAGCCCCCCACAAATAATAACGGTGAGGTAAGAGGAAATGACAAACACAGAAATGAACCAGGTTTAGCACAGAGAGGCCCGCTTACTGATAGCAGAATAAAGAAAGGTAACTTATATGGTCAACAAAAACCCTATCAAAATCCACACTGGAAATTCAAGAACCCCCGAACCGTCTAACGGTCCGGGGGGAGAACACCAGCCCCCTAGAGCTTCCAGCAAAGGTCAGGATATAGATTTGGAACAAGCTGGACAAAAATACAAAACCAAAACAAATAGCAAAAAGCAAAAGGCAGACTTAGCTGATATAACTGGAACCAGGATCAGTAGACAAGAGCACAGCAGACTAGCTCTGATAACTACGTTGCCAGGCATAGAACTGAAGGTCTAGGGAGCTTATATAGCAACACCCCTAACTAACGACCCAGGTGCGGATAAAAGGAATGACAGAAAAACCAGAGTCAAAAAACTAGTAACCACTAGAGGGAGCAAAAAGCAAATTCACAACAGTGCGAATCAAGCAGGGGGATGAGTGGAAAACCGCATTTAATACGCCCGAGGGCCATTTTGAGTATTTGGTGATGCCTTTTGGTCTTTCAAATGCCCCTTCAGTCTTCCAGTCCTTTATGCATGACATTTTCCGCGATTATTTGGACAAATTTATGATTGTGTATCTGGATGATATTCTGATTTTTTCGGATGACTGGGACTCTCATGTCCAGCAGGTCAGGAGGGTTTTTCAGGTTTTGCGGTCTAATTCCTTGTGTGTGAAGGGTTCTAAGTGTGTTTTTGGGGTTCAAAAGATTTCCTTCTTGGGATACATTTTTTCCCCCTCTTCCATCGAGATGGATCCTGTCAAGGTTCAGGCCATTGGTGATTGGACGCAACCCTCTTCTCTTAAGAGTCTTCAGAAATTTTTGGGCTTTGCTAACTTTTATCGTCGATTTATTGCTGGTTTTTCTGATGTTGTAAAACCATTGACTGATTTGACTAAGAAGGGTGCTGATGTTGCTGATTGGTCCCCTGATGCTGTGGAGGCCTTTCGGGAGCTCAAGCGCCGCTTTTCTTCCGCCCCAGTGTTGCGTCAGCCTGATGTTGCTCTTCCTTTTCAGGTTGAGGTCGACGCTTCTGAAATCGGAGCTGGGGCGGTGTTGTCGCAGAGAAGTTCCGACTGCTCCGTGATGAGACCTTGTGCTTTTTTTTCCCGTAAATTTTCGCCCGCCGAGCGGAATTATGATATTGGGAATCGGGAGCTTTTGGCCATGAAGTGGGCTTTTGAGGAGTGGCGTCACTGGCTTGAGGGGGCCAGACATCAGGTGGTGGTATTGACTGACCACAAAAATTTAATTTACCTTGAGTCTGCCAGGCGCCTGAATCCTAGACAGGCGCGCTGGTCGTTGTTTTTCTCTCGGTTTAATTTTGTGGTGTCTTACCTACCGGGTTCTAAGAATGTTAAGGCGGATGCCCTTTCTAGGAGTTTTGAGCCTGACTCCCCTGGTAATTCTGAGCCCACAGGTATCCTTAAAGATGGAGTGATATTGTCTGCCGTTTCTCCAGACCTGCGGCGGGCCTTGCAGGAGTTTCAGGCGGATAGACCTGATCGTTGCCCACCTGGTAGACTGTTTGTTCCTGATGATTGGACCAGTAGAGTCATCTCTGAGGTTCATTCTTCTGCGTTGGCAGGTCATCCTGGAATCTTTGGTACCAGGGATTTGGTGGCAAGGTCCTTCTGGTGGCCTTCCCTGTCACGAGATGTGCGAGGCTTTGTGCAGTCTTGTGACGTTTGTGCTCGGGCCAAGCCTTGTTGTTCTCGGGCTAGTGGATTGTTGTTACCCTTGCCTATCCCGAAGAGGCCTTGGACGCACATCTCGATGGATTTTATTTCGGATCTGCCTGTTTCTCATAAGATGTCTGACATCTGGGTGGTGTGTGACCGTTTCTCTAAGATGGTCCATCTGGTTCCCTTGCCTAAGTTGCCTTCTTCTTCCGAGTTGGTTCCTCTGTTTTTTCAAAATGTTGTTCGTTTGCATGGTATTCCGGAGAATATCGTTTCTGACAGAGGGACCCAATTCGTGTCTAGATTTTGGCGGGCATTCTGTGCTAGGATGGGCATAGATTTGTCTTTTTCGTCTGCTTTCCATCCTCAGACTAATGGCCAGACCGAGCGGACTAATCAGACCTTGGAGACATATTTGAGGTGTTTTGTGTCTGCGGATCAGGATGATTGGGTTGCTTTTTTGCCTTTGGCGGAGTTCGCCCTCAATAATCGGGCCAGCTCTGCCACCTTGGTGTCCCCGTTTTTCTGTAATTCGGGGTTTCATCCTCGATTTTCCTCCGGTCAAGTGGAATCTTCGGATTGTCCTGGAGTGGATGCTGTGGTGGAGAGGTTGCATCAGATTTGGGGGCAGGTGGTGGACAATTTGAAGTTGTCCCAGGAGAAGACTCAGCTTTTTGCCAACCGCCGTCGTCGTGTTGGTCCTCGGCTTTGTGTTGGGGACTTGGTGTGGTTGTCTTCTCGTTTTGTCCCTATGAGGGTTTCTTCTCCTAAGTTTAAGCCTCGGTTCATCGGCCCGTACAAGATATTGGAGATTCTTAACCCTGTGTCCTTCCGTTTGGACCTCCCTGCATCCTTTTCGATTCATAATGTTTTTCATCGGTCATTGTTGCGCAGGTATGAGGTACCGGCTGTGCCTTCCGTTGAGCCTCCTGCTCCGGTGTTGGTTGAGGGTGAGTTGGAGTACGTTGTGGAAAAGATCTTGGACTCTCGTGTTTCCAGACGGAAACTCCAGTATCTGGTCAAATGGAAGGGATACGGTCAGGAGGATAATTCTTGGGTCACTGCCTCTGATGTTCATGCCTCCGATCTTGTCCGTGCCTTTCATAGGGCTCATCCTGATCGCCCTGGTGGTTCTGGTGAGGGTTCGGTGCCCCCTCCTTGAGGGGGGGGTACTGTTGTGAAATTGGATTCTGGGCTCCCCCGGTGGCCACTTGTGGAATTGTACTTGTGTGCATCATCCCCTCTGTTCACCTGCTCCTATCAGGATGTGGGAGTCGCTATATAACCTTGCTCCTCTGTCAGTTTCATGCCGGTCAACAATGTAATCAGAAGCCTTTCTGTGCATGTTCCTGCTACTAGACAACTCCCAGCTAAGTTGGACTTTTGTCCTTGTGTGTTTTTGCATTTTGTTCCTGTTCACAGCTGCTGTTTCGTTACTGTGTCTGGAAAGCTCTTGTGAGCGGAAATTGCCACTCTGGTGTTATGAGTTAATGCTAGAGTCTTAAAGTAATTTCTGGATGGTGTTTTGATAGGGTTTTCTGCTGACCATGAAAGTGCCCTTTCTGTCTTCTTGCTATCTAGTAAGCGGACCTCGATTTTTGCTAAACCTATTTTCATACTACGTTTGTCTTTTCATCTAGGGATAAAAAACGTAGGCATGCTACCCGGCCACTTCTAGTTGTGCGGCAGGTTTAGTTCATGGTCAGTATAGTTTCCATCTTCCAAGAGCTAGTTCTCATATATGCTGGGCTATGTTCTCTCGCCATTGAGAATCATGACAATACTGTGTGTGGGGGAGCAGTACTATACTGTGTGTGTGGGGGGCTGCATTATACTGTGAGTGGGGGCTGCATCATACTGTGTGTGGGGGCTGCACTATACTGTACGTTGGAGTGCTGCATTATAATGTGTGTGGGGCTGCACTATACTACGTTTATACAAAAAAGAGAACAAAAACCGAATGCAAGAGTCTATAGTGAAACAGGTTTAGCTTTATTAATTACATAACAATTAAAATCTGGATAGAGTTGGAAGGAATAACCAGATGAAAAGCGGACGTAATTTCCAAGAACAATTACATGCTATAATTTGAATGGATATGCATAGAACTGTTAAGAATGCACTTACAGTAGTCAGGCAAAGGAGAATGCAATCAAAATAATTGTTAATATGAGCATAAAGTGCATAATAGTAACAAGTTGGATCAAATGCCTAGATGGAAGATTGTAAACAGGTAGTATAGCAAGATGTACCTATTTATATAGTACACCACAGGTAAGTAAAGGTAGAGACTGAGTAAAGTGGGTGTGCATACAATAGATATCAGAGTATAGTGCATGTATATGCTGATAATTGTATCAATTTCTCACCAAGTGGTGTATGGAAACCGCATATAAGAGAAATGCAAATGTCCCTGGGTACGTCCAAGGTGTGGTGTACTTTTTAAATCACATTGCTATACTACCTGTTTACAATCTTCCATCTAAGCATTTGATCCAACTTGTTACTATTATGCACTTATGCCCTTTATGCTCATATTTATTTTGTTTTTTACTGCATTCTCATTTGCCTGACTACTGTAATTGCATTCTTATCAGTTCTATTCATATCCATTCAAATTATAGCATGAAATTGTTCCTGGATATTACGTCCGTTTTCCATTTGGATATTCCTTCCAACCCCATCCAAATTTTAATTGTTATGTAATTATTAAAGCTATATATTTTTCACTATAGACTGTTGCATTCGTTTTTTGGTCTCTTCTTTTGTATATTTATAGTCTCACCAATGGGTTTTCTTTATTTATCCTACATACACACATGTGGTGATGATACTTATCTCACTATCACCCCTTAGTATTTCTATTGTTGGCTAGTATTTGTCCACTATGTGTTTACTTTTGAGATTCGTTGTTTAACTATACTCTATTTGTGGGTGTTGCATTATACTGTGTGTGGGGGGACTGCACTATACTGTGTATGTGGGGGGCTAAATTATACTGTGTGTGGGGGTTGCATTATACTGTAGGTGGGGGCTGCATTATACTGTGTGTGGGGGGCTTCCTTATACTGTGTGTGGAGCCTGCATTATACTGTGTGTGTGGTGGGGGCTGCATTATACTGTGTGTGTGGGGGGCTGCATTATACTGTGTGTGGGCTGCACAATACTATTTGTGGGGGCTGCATTATATTGTGTGTGGAGGCTGCATTATACTGTGTGTGTGGGGCCTGTATTATACTGTGTGTAGTGAGGTCTGCATTATACTGTGTGTTTGTGGGGGGCTGCATTATACTGTGTGTGGGGGCTGCACGATACTGTTTGTGGGGGCTGCATTATATTGTGTGTGGAGGCTGCATTATACTGTGTGTGTGGGGCCTGCATTATACTGTGTGTGTGGTGGGAGCTGCATTATACTGTGTGTGGTGTGAGTGGGGGGCTGCATTATACTGTGTGTGGGGGGTACATTATACTGTGTGTGGGGCTGCATTATACTGTGTGTCTGGGGGGCTGCATTATACTGTGTGGTGGGGGCTGCAGTATACTCTGAGGGGGGCTGCTTTATACGGAGGGGGGCTGCATCATACTATGAGGGGGGTTGCAGTATACTGGGGGGTTGCAGTATAGTGAGGGGGCTGTGGTATACTCTGAGGGGGGCTGCATTATACTGTGTGTGGGGGGACTGCACTATACTGTGTATGTGGGGGGCTAAATTATACTGTGTGAGGGGGTTGCATTATACTGTAGGTGGGGGCTGCATTATACTGTGTGTGTGGGGGGCTTCCTTATACTGTGTGTGTGGAGCCTGTATTATACTGTGTGTGCGGTGGGGGATGCATTATACTGTGTGTGGGGGGGCTGGATTATACTGTGTGTGGGCTGCACGATACTGTTTGTGGGAGCTGCATTATATTGTGTGTGGAGGCTGCATTATACTGTGTGTGTGGGGCCTGTATTATACTGTGTGTAGTGAGGTCTGCATTATACTGTGTGTGTGTGTGTGGGGGGGCTGCATTATACTGTGTGTGGGGGCTGCACAATACTGTTTGTGGGGGATGCATTATATTGTGTGTGGAGGCTGCATTATACTTTGTGTGGGGCCTGCATTATACTGTGTGTGTGGTGGGAGCTGCATTATACTGTGTGTGGTGTGATGGGGGGGGCTGCATTATGCTGTGTGTGGGGGGTACATTATACTGTGTGTAGGGCTGCATTATACTGTGTGTCTGGGGGGCTGCATTATACTGTGTGGTGGGGGCTGCATTATACTGTGAATGTGTGGGGGGCCTGCATTATACTGTGCGTGTGTGGGGGCTGCATTATACTGTGTATGTGGGGGGTCTGCATTATACTGTGTGGGGGGCTGCATTATACTGTGCATGTGTGGGGGGCCTGCATTATACTGTGCGTGTGTGGGGGCTGCATTATATTGTGTAAGTGGGGGGTCTGCATTATACTGTGTGGGGGAGCTGCATTATACTTTGTGTGAGGGGGCTGCACTATACTGTGTGGGGGGCTGAATTATGCTGTATGTGTGGAGGGGCTGCATTATACAGTTTGTGGGGGGCTGCATTATACTGTGTGTGGGGGATGCATTATATTGTGTGCGGGGGGCTGCATTATACTCTGAGGGGGCTGCATTATGCTCTATGAAGGGACATTATACTCTATGAGGGCGCTGCATTATACTGTGTGTGGGGCTGCATTATACTCTATGAGGGGGGCTGCATTATACTCTGAGTGGGGCTGCATTATACTCTACGGGGAGGGCTGCATTATGCTCTATGAGGGGGCTACATTATACTGTGTGTGGGGCTGCATTATACTCTATGAGGGGGGCTGTATTAAACTCTGATGAGGGGTTGCATTATACTCTGAGGGGTCTGCATTATATTCGGAGGAGGGCTGCATTATACGCTGGGGGCCTGCATTATACTCTATGAGGGTGGCTGCAATATACTCTATGAGGAAGGCTGCATTATACTCTGAAGGGACTGCATTGCACTCTGAGGGGGCTGCATTATACTCTGAGGGGGCTGCATTATGCTCTATTAGTTGGCTACATTATACTGTGTGTGGGGCTGCATTATACTATGAAGGGGGTTGCAGTATACTGTGAGGGAGCTGCAGTATACTCTGGGGGTGCAGTATACTGAAGGGGCTGCAGTATACTCTGAGGGGGGCTGCTTTATACGGAGGGGGGCTGCATCATACTATGAGGGGGGGTTGCAGTATACTGGGGGGGCTGCAGTATAGTGAGGGGGCTGCGGTATACTCTGAGGGGGGCTGCATTATACTCTGTCAAGGACCATGGTCAGTGCATTACACTACATGTCTATCTGTACCTATCATTCTTCTTCAGCCGGAGTAAAGAGGCTGGGAAACCATTGTCGAACAACTTCAATATTGTCGATCACGCTCGTTTAATGGCCTGAACTCAGCGCATGTAAATACAACAGAAAAGTTTCTGTGTTATGGGGCAATATGTGAGCATTTGGGGCCCCACTTTAAACTTTTGCCCAGGGCCCCTCTTTGTCTAAATCCGGCCCTGCTCTTGAAAGCTCGTTAACTGTGATGAGAGCCAGTGAGCGAGACAAGTATCTACTGAGCATACATGACAATTTACAAATGAGCCATGCTCAGTAGAGCAGGGACGAGTCCAGCCCGTGAAACGGATGTCACTGATGATGCTTTGTTTGAGGGAGAGGACAGAGGCTGTGGCAGTGACCGCAGCCACTGCCCCCTGATGATTACTCTTTTAACTATCCCAGCATGCACTGAGATTCTCAAACAAATCATTATCAAAGAGGAAGTAGTAAAAATAAATAAATACAGTAGAGTAGTGAAGAAATGATAGGGGATTTTTAATTTAAGTATATTAGAAAGCAGATTAAATTAAATAGATAGGCATTTGGGATTGAAATAAATTTTAGTTTCGGACCATCCCTTTAATGAGGTAGCACAAAGATGAATTCCCAAATGCAGCAGTCATATTAATATCTTCCATTACATGTTCTGCATCTTTGCATTTGTACAGTTGTTAATTATACTAGAAATTACAGACAGCAGTATAAGTGGATGAGAAATAGGAAAGCCTTCTATGTAGTTACTGGAAAGCTGAATACAATGCCTTGTTAAATGTTCACTATGAATCTGTAATTACCGTACGAATTGAAGTTCTTGTCTGAGATAGCTGCTATCAAACACATGCCACTATCTGCCAAAAAAGAAAAAAATGCTTGGCATCCTCTATTTATTTTAATCAGTCAAATTCTAATTTCAGTCCTCGTCTACTGAAATAAGCTACAGCTCCAGCGCTGAAATAGAAGCGTAAAGGATGAATGAATGATGTTAGGACAAATATAGATGGCTGGTGGAAAAACGTTTTGTCATAGGTTTCTAGTAAGACATTAATTTACCCAGAACCTGCATTCTTATTTAGTGCACTTGTCACTAGTTATCTGTAGCCTTTAATACAGAAAGCAAGCAATTTTGCTTCAGCCCACTTTTATTGGAATAAGAATTTTCCTTTACAAATACGTTGAGAATAGAAGAGCTTTTCTATCACAGGTTGTAGAAATTATTCACTAATCTGAATAATAGGTACTACCAGGTAATAATTATAAGGGTATTTGTCCATTTTGGATTTGTTTCAGAATTTCCTTGATTGAAATATCTGGTCATCAAAATGAGGTTACTTCTGCAGCCGGGCACTCCGGATCTACTACTGCGACACATTAAAGAGAGTTTAGATGTTAATTACAGTTCAATGTTTCCTTCCAGCCATCGCTGGAGCTAATTAAAGCTAATTGGTGGCGGTGTCAAGTGTCGGACTTCCCACCAATCTGATATTAAAGATGATAAGTCATCAAAATTGTATTCCTGGAAAACCCCTCTAACACTACTTTATCCAAAGCTTTGCATTGTGCTTGGTGATGTAAGGCTTGCATTTAGATATTGGTCTATAAAGAGGAGCAGGTTTTGAACTCTGCGGTTATTGAATCAATAGAACTTTGGCAATTTCTATGCATTCAATGACCCAGATGTGTAATCATTCAATGACCCAGATGTGTAATGTGTAAAAATTCACAGCGGACTGTGGAATATTTAGGAGGGAAGAAATTTTACCAACTGACATTTTACAAAAGAGGCATTCTATTACCCTACCAGGCTCAAACTCAATGATCTCTTCATAAAATAATATTTCACCACTTTTTTTAAAGGCAGACTGTAGGACTAGGGGCTGGATTTTATACAGTATGGTAGTATGACTGAATTAAAATCTGCATTATGTAATTATGAAGTGTGTCCTAATACTTTTGTCTTTATAGTGCCATAGACTGTACATGGGATGTCACACTACTGCTCTATTAACACAGAAAACTTTGGGATCTCAGTTCTTGGGCTTTTTGGTGGTCTAAACTGTTGCATCCATAGTGATCTGGAGAGGTAATAAATGTATTGCAGTAGAAAAACACTTTTGACAATATTTTTTTCTCACTTTTGTTTTGCCTCTACATTTTCCAAGAGCCACAATTTGTATTTATTTTTGTTGGCACAGCCATATGATGGCATGAATTTAGTAAGTATCTTTGAATAACAACATTCAGTTTAGTGTTGTGAAATTGGATTCTGGGCTCCCCCGGTGGCCACTTGTGGAATTGTACTTGTGTGCATCATCCCCTCTGTTCACCTGCTCCTATCAGGAATTGGGAGTCGCTATATAACCTTGCTCCTCTGTCAGTTTCATGCCGGTCAACAATGTAATCAGAAGCCTTTCTGTGCATGTTCCTGCTACTAGACAACTCCCAGCTAAGTTGGACTTTTGTCCTTGTGTGTTTTTGCATTTTGTTCCTGTTCACAGCTGCTGTTTCGTTACTGTGTCTGGAAAGCTCTTGTGAGCGGAAATTGCCACTCTGGTGTTATGAGTTAATGCTAGAGTCTTAAAGTAATTTCTGGATGGTGTTTTGATAGGGTTTTCTGCTGACCATGAAAGTGCCCTTTCTGTCTTCTTGCTATCTAGTAAGCGGACCTCGATTTTTGCTAAACCTATTTTCATACTACGTTTGTCATTTCATCTAAAATCACCGCCAATATATGTGGGGGCCTCTGTCTGCCTTTTGGGAAAATTTCTCTAGAGGTGAGCCAGGACTGTCTTTTCCTCTGCTAGGATTAGGTAGTTCTCCGGCTGGCGCTGGGCATCTAGGGATAAAAAAAAACGTAGGCATGCTACCCGGCCACTTCTAGTTGTGCGGCAGGTTTAGTTCATGGTCAGTATAGTTTCCATCTTCCAAGAGCTAGTTCTCATATATGCTGGGCTATGTTCTCTCGCCATTGAGAATCATGACAGTTTGACCGGCCAAAAAAAAGGGTTAAATTACTGGCTGAGAAAGGAGAGAAAAAAGAAGTCTGCTACAATTTTTTTTTTTTTTTTTTCCTCTAGTTCTGAGTGTGCTCTTAATTGAATCACTTGCTAGTCTGCCTATACTGCAGCCTTCCTCTCTTTCTCTCCTTCTTATCCTTGAATGGCTCTGTGTTCACCTGTTTCAAATGGATCTTCAGAGTGTAGCTACAGGTTTGAATAATCTCGCCACAAAGGTACAAAATTTGCAAGATTTTGTTGTTCATGCACCTATGTCTGAGCCTAGAATTCCTTTGCCTGAATTCTTCTCGGGGAATAGATCTCACTTTCAAAATTTTAAAAATAATTGCAAATTGTTTTTGTCCCTGAAGTCTCGCTCTGCCGGAGACCCTGCACAGCAGGTCAGGATTGTAATCTCCTTGCTCCGGGGCGACCCTCAAGACTGGGCTTTTGCATTGGCACCAGGGGATCCTGCGTTGCTCAATGTGGATGCGTTTTTTCTGGCCTTGGGGTTGCTTTATGAGGAACCTCATTTAGAGCTTCAGGCGGAAAAGGCCTTGATGTCCTTGTCTCAGGGGCAAGATGAAGCTGAAATATACTGCCAAAAATTCCGCAAATGGTCTGTGCTTACTCAGTGGAATGAGTGCGCCCTGGCGGCGATTTTCAGAGAAGGTCTCTCTGATGCCATTAAGGATGTTATGGTGGGGTTCCCTGTGCCTGCGAGTCTGAATGAGTCCATGACGATGGCTATTCAGATCGATAGGCGTCTGCGGGAGCGCAAACCTGTGCACCATTTGGCGGTGTCTACTGAGAAAACGCCAGAAAATATGCAATGTGATAGAATTCTGTCCAGAAGCGAGCGGCAGAATTTTAGACGAAAAAATGGGTTGTGCTTCTATTGTGGTGATTCAACTCATGTTATATCAGCATGCTTTAAGCGTACTAAGAAGCCTGACAAGTCTGTTTCAATTAGCACTTTACAGTCTAAGTTTATTCTATCTGTGACCCTGATTTGTTCTTTGTCATCTATTACCGCGGACGCCTATGTCGACTCTGGCGCTGCTTTGAGTCTTATGGATTGGTCCTTTGCCAAACGCTGTGGGTATGATTTGGAGCCATTGGAGGCTCCGATACCTCTGAAAGGGATTGACTCCACCCCATTGGCTAGTAATAAACCACAATACTGGACACAAGTGACTATGCGTGTTAATCCGGATCACCAGGAGGTTATTCGCTTTCTGGTGCTGTATAATCTACATGATGTTTTGGTGCTGGGATTGCCATGGCTGCAATCTCATAACCCAGTCCTCGACTGGAGAGCTATGTCTGTGTTAAGCTGGGGATGTAAAGGAACTCATGGGGACGTACCTTTGGTTTCCATTTCATCATCTATTCCCTCTGAGATTCCTGAATTCTTGTCTGACTTTCGTGACGTTTTTGAAGAACCCAAGGTTGGTTCACTACCTCCGCACCGGGAGTGCGATTGTGCCATAGACTTGATCCCGGGTAGTAAATACCCTAAGGGTCGTTTATTTAATCTGTCTGTGCCTGAACACGCGGCTATGCGAGAATATATAAAGGAGTCCTTGGAAAAGGGACATATTCGTCCTTCGTCATCTCCCTTAGGAGCCGGTTTTTTCTTTGTGTCTAAGAAAGACGGCTCTTTGAGGCCGTGTATTGATTATCGACTTTTGAATAAAATCACGGTTAAATATCAATATCCGTTACCACTGCTTACTGATTTGTTTGCTCGTATAAAGGGGGCCAAGTGGTTCTCTAAGATTGATCTCCGTGGGGCGTATAATTTGGTGCGAATCAAGCAGGGGGATGAGTGGAAAACCGCATTTAATACGCCCGAGGGCCATTTTGAGTATTTGGTGATGCCTTTTGGTCTTTCAAATGCCCCTTCAGTCTTCCAGTCCTTTATGCATGACATTTTCCGCGATTATTTGGACAAATTTATGATTGTGTATCTGGATGATATTCTGATTTTTTCGGATGACTGGGACTCTCATGTCCAGCAGGTCAGGAGGGTTTTTCAGGTTTTGCGGTCTAATTCCTTGTGTGTGAAGGGTTCTAAGTGTGTTTTTGGGGTTCAAAAGATTTCCTTCTTGGGATACATTTTTTCCCCCTCTTCCATCGAGATGGATCCTGTCAAGGTTCAGGCTATTGGTGATTGGACGCAACCCTCTTCTCTTAAGAGTCTTCAGAAATTTTTGGGCTTTGCTAACTTTTATCGTCGATTTATTGCTGGTTTTTCTGATGTTGTAAAACCATTGACTGATTTGACTAAGAAGGGTGCTGATGTTGCTGATTGGTCCCCTGATGCTGTGGAGGCCTTTCGGGAGCTCAAGCGCCGCTTTTCTTCCGCCCCAGTGTTGCGTCAGCCTGATGTTGCTCTTCCTTTTCAGGTTGAGGTCGACGCTTCTGAAATCGGAGCTGGGGCGGTGTTGTCGCAGAGAAGTTCCGACTGCTCCGTGATGAGACCTTGTGCTTTTTTTTCCCGTAAATTTTCGCCCGCCGAGCGGAATTATGATATTGGGAATCGGGAGCTTTTGGCCATGAAGTGGGCTTTTGAGGAGTGGCGTCACTGGCTTGAGGGGGCCAGACATCAGGTGGTGGTATTGACTGACCACAAAAATTTAATTTACCTTGAGTCTGCCAGGCGCCTGAATCCTAGACAGGCGCGCTGGTCGTTGTTTTTCTCTCGGTTTAATTTTGTGGTGTCTTACCTACCGGGTTCTAAGAATGTTAAGGCGGATGCCCTTTCTAGGAGTTTTGAGCCTGACTCCCCTGGTAATTCTGAGCCCACAGGTATCCTTAAAGATGGAGTGATATTGTCTGCCGTTTCTCCAGACCTGCGGCGGGCCTTGCAGGAGTTTCAGGCGGATAGACCTGATCGTTGCCCACCTGGTAGACTGTTTGTTCCTGATGATTGGACCAGTAGAGTCATCTCTGAGGTTCATTCTTCTGCGTTGGCAGGTCATCCTGGAATCTTTGGTACCAGGGATTTGGTGGCAAGGTCCTTCTGGTGGCCTTCCCTGTCACGAGATGTGCGAGGCTTTGTGCAGTCTTGTGACGTTTGTGCTCGGGCTAAGCCTTGTTGTTCTCGGGCTAGTGGATTGTTGTTACCCTTGCCTATCCCGAAGAGGCCTTGGACGCACATCTCGATGGATTTTATTTCGGATCTGCCTGTTTCTCATAAGATGTCTGTCATCTGGGTGGTGTGTGACCGTTTCTCTAAGATGGTCCATCTGGTTCCCTTGCCTAAGTTGCCTTCTTCTTCCGAGTTGGTTCCTCTGTTTTTTCAAAATGTTGTTCGTTTGCATGGTATTCCGAAGAATATCGTTTCTGACAGAGGGACCCAATTCGTGTCTAGATTTTGGCGGGCATTCTGTGCTAGGATGGGCATAGATTTGTCTTTTTCGTCTGCTTTCCATCCTCAGACTAATGGCCAGACCGAGCGGACTAATCAGACCTTGGAGACATATTTGAGGTGTTTTGTGTCTGCGGATCAGGATGATTGGGTTGCTTTTTTGCCTTTGGCGGAGTTCGCCCTCAATAATCGGGCCAGCTCTGCCACCTTGGTGTCCCCGTTTTTCTGTAATTCGGGGTTTCATCCTCGATTTTCCTCCGGTCAAGTGGAATCTTCGGATTGTCCTGGAGTGGATGCTGTGGTGGAGAGGTTGCATCAGATTTGGGGGCAGGTGGTGGACAATTTGAAGTTGTCCCAGGAGAAGACTCAGCTTTTTGCCAACCGCCGTCGTCGTGTTGGTCCTCGGCTTTGTGTTGGGGACTTGGTGTGGTTGTCTTCTCGTTTTGTCCCTATGAGGGTTTCTTCTCCTAAGTTTAAGCCTCGGTTCATCGGCCCGTACAAGATATTGGAGATTCTTAACCCTGTGTCCTTCCGTTTGGACCTCCCTGCATCCTTTTCGATTCATAATGTTTTTCATCGGTCATTGTTGCGCAGGTATGAGGTACCGGCTGTGCCTTCCGTTGTGCCTCCTGCTCCGGTGTTGGTTGAGGGTGAGTTGGAGTACGTTGTGGAAAAGATCTTGGACTCTCGTGTTTCCAGACGGAAACTCCAGTATCTGGTCAAATGGAAGGGATACGGTCAGGAGGATAATTCTTGGGTCACTGCCTCTGATGTTCATGCCTCCGATCTTGTCCGTGCCTTTCATAGGGCTCATCCTGATCGCCCTGGTGGTTCTGGTGAGGGTTCGGTGCCCCCTCCTTGAGGGGGGGGTACTGTTGTGAAATTGGATTCTGGGCTCCCCCGGTGGCCACTTGTGGAATTGTACTTGTGTGCATCATCCCCTCTGTTCACCTGCTCCTATCAGGATGTGGGAGTCGCTATATAACCTTGCTCCTCTGTCAGTTTCATGCCGGTCAACAATGTAATCAGAAGCCTTTCTGTGCATGTTCCTGCTACTAGACAACTCCCAGCTAAGTTGGACTTTTGTCCTTGTGTGTTTTTGCATTTTGTTCCTGTTCACAGCTGCTGTTTCGTTACTGTGTCTGGAAAGCTCTTGTGAGCGGAAATTGCCACTCTGGTGTTATGAGTTAATGCTAGAGTCTTAAAGTAATTTCTGGATGGTGTTTTGATAGGGTTTTCTGCTGACCATGAAAGTGCCCTTTCTGTCTTCTTGCTATCTAGTAAGCGGACCTCGATTTTTGCTAAACCTATTTTCATACTACGTTTGTCATTTCATCTAAAATCACCGCCAATATATGTGGGGGCCTCTGTCTGCCTTTTGGGAAAATTTCTCTAGAGGTGAGCCAGGACTGTCTTTTCCTCTGCTAGGATTAGGTAGTTCTCCGGCTGGCGCTGGGCATCTAGGGATAAAAAAAAACGTAGGCATGCTACCCGGCCACTTCTAGTTGTGCGGCAGGTTTAGTTCATGGTCAGTATAGTTTCCATCTTCCAAGAGCTAGTTCTCATATATGCTGGGCTATGTTCTCTCGCCATTGAGAATCATGACAGTTTAGGCTACTTTCACACATCAGGCTTTTAGATTCAGGCACATTCTGGCAATTTTTGGGAAAAAACGGATGTTTTTTTTTTACGCCGGATCCGTTTTTTTCCCATAGAGTTGTATTAGCGCCGGATTGTGCCTGATGGCCACACGTTTCATCTGTTTTTTCCGGATCCGTCCAAATAGTCGTTTCCGGCGGACAGAGAAAAGGTCCACTGCAACGTTTTTTTGTCCGACGGACAAAACTACACAGTGACGGAATCGGCCAAAAACACATGAAACGGAGCTGTGAAGCAATGATCCGGCGCCCGGATCCGGTTTTCAAAGCATTTTCCATACAAATCAGGCATGGAAAAGTCTATCTCTCTCTCTCTGTCTCTCTCTCGTCCCCGGAACCAGGAAGTCAAAAAAGAATCCATGCGCATTGAAGAACACCGGATCCAGCTAAAAAACGGAACTGGCGCATCAGTTTTTCACAATTTACGTCGGATCTGTTTTTTTCAAAATTAGCCGGATTTGGCCTGAAAACAAAAAAATGATGTGTGAAACTAGCCTTACTAAATAATGTAAATAGCAAATTCTTTGGTTGGAGAAAGAATACACCATCCGCACATGACATAAAAATTGACCACTCATTACATATGCGACATAGATGTGACTGTAATGAATTACTCTGCCTCTCACATTAACTCAACTCACCTATTGCAATAGGATAACAATGAGCTAAGCGCTCCACAAAACCAGTCCACGCATCCACACTATACTTCTTATTGCCAGTGATATGCCTACCCTCAGTAACATATTAGTGCAAAGTGCTTACAAAATACAAAAATTATTTAATAAAAAGGCCATACACAAAGAGTAAAACAGCACAATACAAAAGGTATAAAGAAACGTTTTACTGAATGAATCAGAAAGTGATTCTGCAAAGGAGAACCACTGAAATTTGGACAGATCTACAATCCTGGTGGTTTCACCTGGATCTGACCTTTGTTGACTCTTGTGCCATTTAGACTAATTGTTATGCCTGTGTAGCAACTCACACAGGAAAATAGGTTATACACTAAAAACCAGCAACTTACCCTGCCTGTTCCTGTACAGACTAGATATCCTGACTCTGCAGTCACTAGTGGTGCCTGCGAGTGCAGAGATAGCCCTAACCAAAGACTAGAAGATGGCAACTCGGATCTAATTTTCCGGCCGTCGAATTGCTTTACGTTTCTCCTAAAGTACCGAAGGGCAGAGCAGAGTGTGAATTGCCTATAAGAGGAGAAGTGTGCTAAACAAAGGAAAGATACCAAAGTGAGTAAAGTAATAACTAAATACCAAACAAAGAATAAAGAAAGTACTGTTAACAAATATACCTACTACTTCCTAAAGATAAACAGAAGCTAGATGCAAAGTATACCAAAGCAGCAGAAAAGCCAAAAGCCTTAGCTGGAATCTCACAGACTGGCTCCAAACATCAATAGAATGTCAAAAAATCAAAATGAATCTAACACCAGCAGTGGGACAGAATATAAAGCTGCACCCAACAGGTGATAGGCAGATAAATGAAAACATCAGTCTTAAACTAGACAGGCTGCAGCCAGGATAGCAGAACCCAAACACCCAGAGAAATAAGGTGAGTCTCCTGTGGCGCGGCAGAAAGAGAAGCCGACTAAAAAACACAAGCGCAAAGGATCAAATACATGACCATCTACTATATAATTGTCTAAGGGTCACTTCCATCTTTCTGTCTGTCTGTCCTTCTGTCTGTCTGTCACGGATATTCATTGGTCGCGGCCTCTGTCTGTCATGGAAATCCAAGACGCTGATTGGTCGCAGCAAAACAGCCATGACCAATCAGCGACACGCACAGTCCGGAAGAAAATGACTCCCCGCAGTCAGTGCCCGGCGCCCGCATACTCCCCTCTGCTCACACAGGGTTAATGCCGGCGGTAACGGACCGCGTTATGCCGCGGGTAACGCACTCAGTAACCACTGCTATTAACACTGTGTGTCCCCAACTTTTTACTATTGATGCTGCCTATGCGGCATCAATAGTAAAAAAATGTAATGTTAAAAATAATAAAAAAAACCAAACCTGCTATACTCACCCTCCGTTGTCTGCCGAGCCACTCGCGCCGGCCGTCATCTTCCGTTCCCGGCGATGCATTGCGAATAATTTCGCAATGCATCCTGGGAACGGAAGATGGCGGCCGGCGCGAGCGGCTCAGCGGAGCTTCGGAGGATCCCAGGGGTGAGTATATAACTATTTTTTATTTTAATTATTTTATTAACAGGGATATGTGTTATGATCTGGTGGTTTAGGAGCAACATGGGACGTGCTCTGGAGGAGGTGGTACCTGTACTGACCGCAGTTCCTGAGCTTAACACAACACTAGAAGTAGCCGTGGGATGTTCCTGTCACTCCCTAGACACCTCTTCACAGCCGGAGGACTAACTGCCCCTAAAGATAGAAACAGGAAAGCTATCTTGCCTCAGAGAAAATCCCCAAAGGATAGGACAGCCCCCCACAAATATTGACTGTGAGTGGAGAGGGAAATGACACACACAGAATGAAAACAGGGTGCAGCAAAGGAGGCCAGTCTAGCTAGATAGATAGAACAGGACAGAATACTGTGCGGTCAGTATAAAAACTAGAAAAATCCACCACCGAGTTTACGAAAATCTCCACACCTGACTAAAGGTGTGGAGGGTAAATCTGCTTCCCAAGCTTCCAGCTTAACTGAATAAATCCATAGTGGCAAGCTGGACTGGAAAAAACATAGAAAGTGCAGAAAGATTAAGTCCACAACAAGTGGACTGCAAAGAACAAAGCTAGGACTTATCTTAGCTGAACTGGTCAGAATATCAGGGAAATCCAAGCAGAGATGTGAATCCAAGCAGGAACCATTGACAACTGGCAATGGCTGAAGGATAGAGCCAGGATAAATAGAAGAGCCAGAATAAACGATCAGTGGAAGCAGCTGCTGACTGCTAAATCAAAGGAGCAGCAGTTCCACTTAAATCCACCGGAGGGAGCCCAAGAGCAGAACTCACAAAAGTGCCACTTACAACCACCGGAGGGAGCCCAAGAGCGGAATTCACAACAGTACCCCCCCCTTGAGGGGTCACCGACCCCTCACCAGAGCCCCCAGGCCGATCAGGACGAGCCAAGTGAAAGGCACGAACCAAATCGGCGGCATGGACATCGGAGGCAACAACCCAAGAATTATCCTCCTGGCCATAACCCTTCCACTTGACAAGATACTGAAGCCTCCGCCTCGAAAAACGAGAATCCAAAATTTTCTCCACCACATATTCCAACTCCCCATCAACCAACACCGGGGCAGGAGGATCAACAGAGGGAACAACGGGCACCACATATCTCCGCAACAAAGATCTATGGAAAACATTATGGATGGCAAAAGAGGCTGGAAGGGCCAAACGAAAAGATACCGGATTGATAATCTCAGAAATCTTATAAGGACCAATAAACCGAGGTTTGAACTTAGGGGAAGAAACCTTCATAGGAACATGACGAGAAGATAACCAGACTAAATTCCCCACCCGAAGCCGGGGACCAACACACGGACGGCGGTTAGCAAAACGTTGAGCCTTTTCCTGAGACAACGTCAAATTGTCTACCACATGAGTCCAAATCTGCTGTAATCTGTCCACCACAGAATCCACACCAGGACAATCAGAAGGCTCAACCTGCCCCGAAGAAAAACGAGGATGAAAACCAAAATTACAAAAGAAAGGCGAAACCAAAGTAGCCGAACTAGCCCGATTATTAAGGGCAAACTCGGCCAACGGCAAGAAAGCCACCCAATCATCCTGATCAGCAGACACAAAGCATCTCAAATAGGTTTCCAAGGTCTGATTAGTTCGCTCAGTTTGGCCATTTGTCTGAGGATGGAACGCCAAAGAAAAAGACAAATCAATGCCCATCCTAGCACAAAAGGCCCGCCAAAACCTAGAAACGAACTGGGAACCTCTGTCAGACACAATATTCTCCGGAATGCCATGCAAACGAACCACATGCTGAAAAAACAATGGAACCAAATTAGAGGAGGAAGGCAATTTAGGCAAAGGTACCAAATGGACCATTTTAGAGAACCGGTCACAAACCACCCAGATAACAGACATCTTCTGGGAAACAGGAAGATCCGAAATAAAATCCATGGAAATATGCGTCCAGGGCCTCTCAGGGACCGGCAAAGGCAAAAGCAACCCACTAGCGCGGGAACAGCAATTCTTGGCCCGGGCACAAGTCCCACATGACTGCACAAAAGAACGCACATCCCGCGACAAGGAAGGCCACCAAAAGGACCTGGCAACCAAATCTCTGGTACCAAAAATCCCAGGATGACCAGCCAACACTGAACAATGAACCTCAGAAATTACCTTACTAGTCCATCTATCAGGAACAAACAGCTTCCCCACAGGACAGTGGTCAGGTTTATCAGCCTGAAATTCCTGAAGCACCCGCCGCAAATCAGGGGAGATGGCAGAAAGAATTACCCCTTCTTTAAGAATGCCAACCGGCTCAAGAACTCCAGGAGAATCAGGTAAAAAACTCCTAGAGAGGGCATCAGCCTTAACATTCTTAGATCCCGGAAGATACGAGACCACAAAATCAAAACGGGAGAAAAACAGGGACCATCGAGCCTGTCTAGGGTTCAGCCGCTTGGCCGACTCGAGGTAAATCAGATTCTTATGATCGGTCAAGACCACAACGCGGTGCTTGGCTCCCTCAAGCCAATGTCGCCACTACTCAAATGCCCACTTCATAGCCAACAACTCCCGATTACCAACGTCATAATTACGCTCCGCAGGTGAAAACTTTCTGGAAAAAAAAGCACACGGTTTCATCAAAGAACCATCAGAATTCCTCTGAGACAAAACAGCCCCTGCCCCAATCTCAGAAGCGTCAACCTCAACCTGAAAAGGAAGAGAAACATCCGGCTGACGCAACACAGGGGCAGAAGTAAATCGGCGTTTAAGCTCCTGAAAGGCCTCAACAGCCGCAGAGGGCCAATTCGTCACATCAGCGCCTTTCTTCGTCAAATCGGTCAGGGGCTTAACCACACTGGAAAAGTTGGCAATGAAACGGCGATAAAAATTAGCAAAGCCCAAAAATTTCTGAAGGCTCTTCACCGATGTGGGTTGAATCCAGTCATGAATGGCTTGGACCTTAACAGGATCCATTTCTATAGACGAGGGAGAAAAAATAAAACCCAAAAAAGAGACCTTCTGAACTCCAAATAGGCACTTAGACCCCTTCACAAATAAAGCATTATCACGAAGGATCTGGAATACCATCCTGACCTGCTTCACATGAGACTCCCAATCATCGGAAAAAATCAAAATATCATCCAAATACACAATCATGAATTTATCAAGATAATTGCGGAAAATATCATGCATGAAGGACTGAAATACAGAAGGAGCATTAGAAAGCCCGAAAGGCATCACAAGGTATTCAAAATGGCCTTCGGGCGTATTAAATGCAGTTTTCCATTCATCACCCTGTTTAATACGAACAAGATTATATGCCCCTCGAAGGTCAATCTTAGTAAACCAACCAGCCCCTTAATCCGAGCAAACAAATCAGAAAGCAAAGGTAAAGGGTATTGGAATTTGACCGTGATCTTTTTAAGAAGGCGATAATCAATACAGGGTCTCAAGGAGCCATCCTTCTTGGCAACAAAAAAGAATTCCGCTCCCAATGGTGACGAAGACGGCCGAATATGCCCCTTCTCCAAAGATTCCTTGACATAACTCCGCATAGCGGCATGCTCTGGCACAGACAGATTGAAAAGTCGGCCCTTAGGGAACTTACAGCCAGGAATCAAGTTAATAGCACAATCACAGTCCCTATGTGGAGGAAGGGAACTGGACTTGTGCTCATCAAATACATCCTGGAAATCCGACAAAAACTCAGGGACTTCAGAAGAGGGGGAAGAGGAAATTGACATCAAAGGAACGTCACAATGTACCCCTTGACAACCCCAACTAGTCACAGACATAGATTTCCAATCCAGCACCGGATTATGTTCCTGTAACCATGGAAAACCTAGTACAACAACATCATGCAAGTTATGCAACACCAGAAAACAGCAATCTTCCTGATGTGCTGGAGCCATGCACATGGTCAGCTGAGTCCAATACTGAGGTTTATTCTTGGCCAACGGTGTAGCATCAATCCCCCTCAATGGAATAGGGCTCTGCAAAGGCTGCAAGGAAAAACCACAGCGCCTGGCGAATTCCAAGTCCATTAAGTTCAGGGCAGTGCCTGAATCCACAAATGCCATGACAGAAAAGGACGATAATGAGCAAATCAGGGTCACAGATAAGAGAAATTTATGCTGTACGGTACTGTTGGTAACAGACCTAGCAACCCTCTTAGTACGCTTAGGGCAATCAGAAATAACATGAGCAGAATCACCACAGTAAAAACACAGCCCATTCTGACGTCTGAATCCCTGCCGTTCTGCTCTAGTCAAAATCCTATCACATTGCATAGGCTCAGGACTCCGCTCAGAGTACACAGCCATATGGTGCACAACTTTGCGCTCGCGCAGGAGCCGATCAATCTGAATGGCTAGAGACATAGATTCGCTCAAACCAGCAGGCGTGGGGAACCCCACCATAACATCTTTCAGGGCTTCAGAAAGACCCTTTCTGAAAATTGCGGCCAGAGCATCCTCATTCCATTTAGTGAGCACAGACCATTTTCTAAATTTCTGGCAGTATAATTCTGCCGCTTCCTGACCCTGACATAGGGCCAACAAGGTTTTTTCTGCATGATCCACAGAATTAGGTTCGTCATACAATAATCCGAGCGCTTGAAAAAATGCGTCTACATTAAGCAATGCCGGATCCCCTGATTCAAGGGAGAATGCCCAGTCCTGAGGGTCACCACGCAGCAGAGAGATGACGATTTTAACCTGCTGAATGGGATCACCAGAGGAACGGGGTTTCAAAGCAAAAAACAATTTGCAGTTATTTTTAAAGTTCAGAAACTTGGATCTGTCCCCAAAAAACAAATCAGGAGTAGGAATTTTAGGCTCTAAAGCCGGAGTCTGGACAACATAATTTTGGATACTCTGTACTCTTGCAGCAAGTTGATCCACACGAGAAAACAAACCCTGAACATCCATGCCAGCGCCAAAATCCTGAACCACCCAAAGATTAAGAGGAAAAAAAAGACAAAACAGACTGCAGAAAAAAACATTGCTCAAAATTTTCCTTTTTTTCCTTCTTTTGAGATGCATTTAATTCATTTTTGGCCAGTTGTACTGTTATGATCTGGTGGTTTAGGAGCAACATGGGACGTGCTCTGGAGGAGGTGGTACCTGTACTGACCGCAGTTCCTGAGCTTAACACAACACTAGAAGTAGCCGTGGGATGTTCCTGTCACTCCCTAGACACCTCTTCACAGCTGGAGGACTAACTGCCCCTAAAGATAGAAACAGGAAAGCTATCTTGCCTCAGAGAAAATCCCCAAAGGATAGGACAGCCCCCCACAAATATTGACTGTGAGTGGAGAGGGAAATGACACACACAGAATGAAAACAGGGTGCAGCAAAGGAGGCCAGTCTAGCTAGATAGATAGAACAGGACAGAATACTGTGCGGTCAGTATAAAAACTAGAAAAATCCACCACCGAGTTTACGAAAATCTCCACACCTGACTAAAGGTGTGGAGGGTAAATCTGCTTCCCAGAGCTTCCAGCTTAACTGAATAAATCCATAGTGGCAAGCTGGACTGGAAAAAACATAGAAAGTGCAGAAAGATTAAGTCCACAACAAGTGGACTGCAAAGAACAAAGCTAGGACTTATCTTAGCTGAACTGGTCAGAATATCAGGGAAATCCAAGCAGAGATGTGAATCCAAGCAGGAACCATTGACAACTGGCAATGGCTGAAGGATAGAGCCAGGATAAATAGCAGAGCCAGAATAAACGATCAGTGGAAGCAGCTGCTGACTGCTAAATCCAAGGAGCAGCAGTTCCACTTAAATCCACCGGAGGGAGCCCAAGAGCAGAACTCACAAAAGTGCCACTTACAACCACCGGAGGGAGCCCAAGAGCGGATTTCACAACAGATATGGTGCCCACACTGCTGTATACTACGTGGGCTGTTAGATACCGCGTGGCTGCTACATACTACATAGGCAGTGTTATATACTATGTGGGCTGTGTACTGCGTGGGCTGTGCTATATATTACGTGGCTGCTATATACTGCGTGGGCAATGTTACATACTACGTGGCTGCTATATCTTGCGTACATGGGCTGGGCAATATACTACTTGGGCTGTGCTATATACTACATGGGCTGTGCTATATACTACGTGACTGGGCAATATAATAATAATAATAATAATTTTTATTTATATAGCGCCAACATATTCCGCAGCACTTTACAATTAAGCGGGGACATGTACAGACAATAAATTCAGTACAAGTTAAGACAATTTAAACAGTGACATTAGGAGTGAGATCCCTGCTCGCAAGCTTACAATCTACACTCACCGGCCACTTTATTAGGTACACCATGCTAGTAACGGGTTGGACCCCCTTTTGCCTTCAGAACTGCCTCAATTCTTCGTGGCATAGATTCAACAAGGTGCTGGAAGCATTCCTCAGAGATTTTGGTCCATATTGACATGATGGCATCACACAGTTGCCGCAGATTTGTCGGCTGCACATCCCAAAGATGCTCCATACAAGGCAGGAGGATGGATCCATGCTTTCATGTTGTTTACGCCAAATTCTGACCCTACCATCCGAATGTCGCAGCAGAAATCGAGACTCATCAGACCAAGCAACGTTTTTCCAATCTTCTACTGTCCAATTTCGATGAGCTTGTACAAATTGTAGCCTCAGTTTCCTGTTCTTAGCTGAAAGGAGTGGTACCCGGTGTGGTCTTCTGCTGCTGTAGCCCATCTGCCTCAAAGTTCGACGCACTGTGCGTTCAGAGATGCTCTTAGGCCTACCTTGGTTGTAACGGGTGGCGATTTGAGTCACTGTTGCCTTTCTATCAGCTCGAACCAGTCTGCCCATTCTCCTCTGACCTCTGGCATCAACAAGGCATTTCCGCCCACAGAACTGCCGCTCACTGGATTTTTTTTCTTTTTCGGACCATTCTCTGTAAACCCTAGAGATGGTTGTGCGTGAAAATCCCAGTAGATCAGCAGTTTCTGAAATACTCAGACCAGCCCTTCTGGCACCAACAACCATGCCACGTTCAAAGGCACTCAAATCACCTTTCTTCCCCATACTGATGCTCGGTTTGAACTGCAGGAGATTGTCTTGACCATGTCTACATGCCTAAATGCACTGAGTTGCCGCCATGTGATTGGCTGATTAGAAATTAAGTGTTAACAAGAAGTTGGACAGGTGTACCTAATAAAGTGGCCAGTGAGTGTACAAGGAAATGGGGGGACACAATAGGTGAAAAGTGCTTGTTATTTCAGGTCTGGCAATTATAATAAATAGGGATTTTCATATAAAGCTGCATGATCTGGTCCCAATATACTACATGACTGGGCAATATACTACGTGGCTGGGCAATATACTACGTGGCTGGGCAATATACTACGTGGCTGTGCAATATACTGCGTGACTCTGCTGTATACTACATGGGCTGGGCAATATACTATGTGGGCTGTGCTATATACTACATGGGCTGTGCTATTTACTATGTGACTGGGCAATATACTACGTGACTGGGCAATATACTACGTGACTGGGCAATATACTGCGTGGCTGGGCAATATACTACGTCACTGGGCAATATACTACGTGGCTGGGCAATATACGTCACTGGGCAATATACTACGTGGCTGGGCAATATACTACGTGGCTGGGCAATATACTACGTGGCTGTGCTATATACTACATGAACATGCATCTTCTAGAATACCCGATGCGTTAGAATCAGGCCACCATCTAGTTTCACTAATAATACTACTATCGCCTGATGTGCTCACCCACTACAGGGTGAGTGAAAGGCATAGAGACAAATGCTAGTCAGGGAACAAATAACCACTTACCAACATGCGCCGTATATATACAGCTCTGCGGGAGATGCATTTCCACAAAGGGAAGTATAAGTACGGCGCCATGATCGCAAGGGCTCACGCTGATCGCTGCGGCATTCAAATGTAGGTGTCAGCTCTATATGAAAGTTGACACTGCAGAAACAGCCATAGTTGGTGCTGTCACCAATCGTGGGCGTTTAACCCCTGTGATGCCGCTGTCAATAATGACAGCGACATCACAGAGCATAGCAGAGGAAGGGAGCTGCCTCTGGTACCATCAGCACAAATAAAATAAAATTCTTCATCTGCTGTTGATTTGTTAATTCTGCCTCCCAAAGATCGCAGTAAGGCTCGGCTAACATTCAAATTGCGCTCTGCACTGCGTTCTTACACAGGGGTTCCCGTGTAAATCTCTGAAACACATGGCTTATATGAAAACCCCAACAGAAGATTCCCTATAATGAGCAGATGGAGGCACTGTGGATGCCTGGCTGCCTACCTGGCGGTGTCCATCTTTTTAGGCGTGCATAAAAGTGAAGTCTGCCATGGCTTTGCACACCTTTGAAAGCAGGACATTGCTGAACACAGGCCAGACCGAGTCCAGAGTAACTCTGCTGCCGCATTATAGTGAATGGATCCCTCAGGGGTTTCACCTGAATCACGTCACTTGGAGATTTAGATGTAAACCCTGATGAAAGTGCTCAGCGTAGAGCACTGGATAAGTGTGATCCCAAATGTTATATAAAATGTTCCCAACAAAAGCTTCAACTCAATCCACAAAAAAAGCAAGTCCCCGATCAGCTCCATCATCAGTTATCGGAAATATAGGGGACTTCCACGTTACTGGTAGTATAAACGTTCGGTTAAAAGCGCTATGGCTCCTTGGCCCCAAAAAGAAATTCAGCAAATGACCTCCTCCCTTCTGAGCCCCAGTGTACCTGAACTGCATTTAGCTTCCACCTGTTTGGCATTTATGTAGCAAGGTACTGGTGACAACGTTGAAAACATAGTGGTGACTGCAATGTGATGGGCACTACAATGGCAATTTTCAATTTTCACTCAGCAACATCCACTGCTTCGTTTCTGGAAAATACCCATGGAGTCAAAATCGTCACTACACTTGTAGATAGATTCTCAAAGAGGTATTAATGGGGTTACTTGAGGGGAGATTATACTCTTCTAGCACTTAGTGGATTTGCATATGGATTCCGCAAACTGTTCTAGCAAAATCTGCGCTCCAGGAGGAAAATAGCGCTCTGTACCTCCCGAGTCTCGCAGTATGGCTAAGCAGTACTGTACAGCCACATATGGGGTATTTCCAAATTCAGTAGAAATTGTGGGACATATTTTGATGCCATTTTTACCCATTTCCTAGTGTGAAAATGTAAAATCTGGGGTTAAAACTAAATTTTGGAGGTAAAAAGTAATTATTTTTTTCTTCACTTCTCAATTACATAAAATTCTGTGACGCATTTGTGGCTTTAATGTAAGGAGGTTGACCGGACCACAGGAACCTGCAGCCGGGTCCGGAACTAAAAGGGCTGCATCCTCTGTTCTCGTAAAAAAGCTTCCCCTGAAGCCTGGGGGAAACTCTAGTGGGACGGAGTTTCCTGCTGTCTCAGGAGGGCGGGAAGAACCTGAAAAGGGCGTGCAGCGTTGGAAGGATAAGCGGAAAAAGCGCGCGAAGCTGGACAGTCTGGCGCAGCGCGCAGAACGGTGAGTGGCACACCCTGCTTCCTCCTCCAGAGGGTACCGGTGTGGCAACGGGCCATATAGAAGGAGCCCCCGTCGCCTGTGGAGCAGAGCCATGCAGAGCAGAGTCGAGCGGTGCCAGCAGAGCAGAGCCAAGACGGTGCTGCAGCAGCCAAAGAGAGGAGTGTTCCGTCTAGGGAGCACCAGTGCCACACAGACCAGCAACCGCTGTTGCCCGCCGTCGACAGCGGGAACCAAAGAGAGAGAGAGACGGGCAGTGTGTGCCCAGTGACCGTCATAAAGTCAGGTCATAAAGTCAGGTGCCAGTCGCTTCAGGATTGTGAGTATCATACGTGTGCCGCCTGAAGGAGACTGCGAGCGTGACCATTATTTACATCCCGACTGTGCTAGTGAATATCGGCCCAGACACTTGTGACCTAACCTTTACAGCATACGTTAGCAGAGCCACGCTGGGCTCGTACAGGACTGTGGCCCTCACCGTTTGTTAGCCACCACAGAATTGGACTACAGGCAGTGGAAGGTACCGGAGACCGACCACTGTCACCAGAAGACGGGGTATTGTTGTGTGCTGAACCCCATAAGTAAGGACACCGCGCCCGCCGTTGCTGGCGCTATAGAGTACGCAGCAGGAGATGCAGTGTTTGGACTTCCTGTAACCCTTGCTACCATATGGTCATTATTTGTACAGTCGTACTTCAGTTTTGCAATTTACATTGTTTAACCCTTTACCTTCCTGCGTGGAGTGTTTCCCCTGTAAATAAACCTGTTAACCCTTGCTCTGCCTGCCGCGCATTACTGCATCCCACTTTCCTGCTTGAACCTTACATTAATATGATCACTGAACCTGTAGATCAATTCATTGAGAGATGTAGTTTGTAAAATGGGGTTACTTATGGAGGCTCTGCTGTTCTGGGACCTCAGAGGCAAAATCAATGTGACATGGCACCCTCAAACCAGTGCAGCCAAATATCGTTATTTTGGAAAGTGTGAGTCCCATTATACTGTATGCAGCACTATGTGGAGCACATTATACTGTATGGAGCACTATAAGGGGAGCATTATACTGTATGGAGCACTATGAGGGGACATTATACTGTATGGAACACTATGTGAGGCCCTTTCTACTGTATGGAGCACTATGTGGGTCCCATTATACTGAGTGGAGCACTATGTGGGGCCCATTATTCTGTATGGATCACTATGTGGGGAGCATTATACTGTATGGAGCACTATGAGGGGACATTATACTGTATGGAACACTATGTGAGGCCCTTTCTACTGTATGGAGCACTATGTGGGGCACATTATACTGTATGGAGCACTATGTGGGGCCCTTTATACTGTATGGAGTACTATGTGGGGTGTATTATACTGTATGGAGCACTATTTGGTGCCCATTATAATATATGGAGCACTATGTGCAGCCCTTTATACGCTAAGAAGCCCTTTATACTGTATGGAGCAATATGTGGGCCTATTACACTGTATGGAGCACTATGTTAGGTGTATTATACTGTATGGAGCTCTATGTGAGGCCATTATACTGTACGGAGCACTATTTTGTGCCCATTATATAGTACTAGATTGTGGCCTGATTCTAACGCATCGGGTATTCTAGAATATGCATGTCCCCGTAGTATATGGACAATGATGATTCCGACTGTGCCCGTCGCTGATTGGTCGAGGCAACCTTTTTGACATCATCGTCGCCATGGCAACCATTATGACATCTACGTCGATACTGTGCCCGTCGCTGATTGGTCGAGGCCCAGGCGGCCTCGACCAATCAGCGAATGAATAAACGGGACAGACAGACAGACAGAAAAACCCTTAGACAATTATATATATAGATGACGCACTATGTGGAGCCCGTCCCTTTATACTGTATGGCAGAGGTGTCAAACTGCATTCCTCGAGGGCCGCCAACAGGTCATGTTTTCAGGATTTCCTTAGCATTCCACAAGGTGCTGGAATCATTCTGTGCAGGTGATTAAATTATCACCTGTGCAATACAAGGAAATCCTGAAAACATGACCTGTTGGTGGCCCTCGAGGAATGCAGTTTTACACCTCTGCTGTATGGAGCCCTTTATACTGTATGCAGCAATATGTGGGGTGCATTATACTTTATGGAGATCTATGTTAGGCCATTATACTGTATGGAGCACTATGTTAGGTGTATTATACTGTATGGAGCTCTATGTGAGGCCATTATACTGTACGGAGCACTATTTTGTGCCCATTATATAGTATGACGCACTATGTGGAGCCCGTCCCTTTATACTGTATGCAGCAATTTGTGGGGTGCATTATACTTTATGGAGATCTATGTTAGGCCATTATACTGTATGGAGCACTATGTTAGGTGCATTATACTGTATGGAGCTTTATGTGAAGCCATTATACTGTACGGAGCACTATTTTGTGCCCATTATACAGTACTAGATTGTGGCCCGATTCTAACGCATCGGGTATTCTAGAATATGCATGTCCCCGTAGTATATGGACAATGATGATTCCGACTGTGCCCGTCGCTGATTGGTCGAGGCAACCTTTTTGACATCATCGCCGCCATGGCAACCATTATGACATCTACGTCGATACTGTGCCCGTCGCTGACTGGTCGAGGCCTGGCAGCCTCAACCAATCAGAGACGCGGGATTTCTACATCGATACTGTGCCCGTCGCTGATTGGTCGAGGCCCAGGCGGCCTCGACCAATCAGCGAATGAATAAACGGGACAGACAGACAGACAGAAAAACCCTTAGACAATTAATTATATATATAGATGATACACTATGTGGAGCCCGTCCCTTTATACTGTATGCAGCAATAAGTGGGGTGCATTATACTTTATGGAGATCTATGTGACGCCATTATACTGCATGGAGCACTATTTCGTGGTATTATATAGTATATGGAGCACTATGTGGAGCGCATTATACTGTATAGAGCACTGTATGGGCCCATTGTACTGTAGCACACATGTGACATAGGAAGTCTACAGTCAGCGCTAGCGCTATACTTTTCCGTTCTCATGCCGTGTGCTCCTCTACAATTGGCGACGAGACACCCTCCTCCTGTTCGCGCCTCTCTCCACCGAATGCAGAATACGAATAGATGTCGAGCTGCAGACTGTGGAGGGCACTAGGACCGTGCGTGCATGACGCCACTCACAGAGCGGTGCAGCGCGCTGACGTCATCCACGCCGGGCGGACCAATGGCAGGGCTCAGCCCCTCTCCAGTGTCTGAGTGCACTGCAATCGGCAGCTTCTTCACGGGAGACGAGTGCTGCGCTCCGTCCCATTGATCAGGTGAGTGACCGGCGCCGCAGCCGTGAATGGAGAAGAGCTGTGATGTTACTGGTGTACGGGGCATGGTGGCTGACGGCGGCACCTGGGATTACACAAGAGCTCCGTCTCCTCTGCACCGTTCCCACCCTTTGTATTGTGGCGATACGAGGAAGACGTACAGCGCCTATCGTGTGGGGGACGAGAAGGACGGGCACAGGAAATGGAGGGGACCAAGCTCTGTGAGGAGGGAGCACAAGGAATGACAAGTCCTGCCTGAACAGAGTGCTGTGTGCCATGTATAGTGTCACATGTCTGCTGGACAGAGTGCTGTGTGCCATGTATAGTGCCACATGTCTGCTGGACAGAGTGCTGTGTGCCATGTATAGTGCCACATGTCTGCTGGACAGAGTGCTGTGTGCCATGTATAGTGTCACATGTCTGCTGGACAGAGTGCTGTGTGCCATGTATAGTGCCACATGTCTGCTGGACAGAGTGCTGTGTGCCATGTATAGTGCCACATGCCTGCTGGACAGAGTGCTGTGTGCCATGTATAGTGCCACATGTCTGCTGGACAGAGTGCTGTGTGCCATGTATAGTGCCACATGCCTGCTGGATAGAGTGCTGTGTGCCATGTATAGTGCCACATGCCTGCTGGATAGAGTGCTGTGTGCCATGTATAGTGTCACATGCCTGCTGGACAGAGTGCTGTGTGCCATGTATAGTGTCACATGTCTGCTGGACAGAGTGCTGTGTGCCATGTATAGTGTCACATGTCTGCTGGACAGAGTGCTGTGTGCCATGTATAGTGCCACATGTCTGCTGGACAGAGTGCTGTGTGCCATGTATAGTGTCACATGTCTGCTGGACAGAGTGCTGTGTGCCATGTATAGTGCCACATGTCTGCTGGACAGAGTGCTGTGTGCCATGTATAGTGCCACATGCCTGCTGGACAGAGTGCTGTGTGCCATGTATAGTGCCACATGTCTGCTGGACAGAGTGCTGTGTGCCATGTATAGTGCCACATGCCTGCTGGACAGAGTGCTGTGTGCCATATATAGTGCCACATGCCTGCTGGATAGAGTGCTGTGTGCCATGTATAGTGCCACATGCCTGCTGGACAGAGTGCTGTGTGCCATATATAGTGCCACATGCCTGCTGGATAGAGTGCTGTGTGCCATGTATAGTGCCACATGCCTGCTGGATAGAGTGCTGTGTGCCATGTATAGTGCCACATGTCTGCTGGACAGAGTGCTGTGTGCCATGTATAGTGCCACATGCCTGCTGGACAGAGTGCTGTGTGCCATGTGTAGTGCCACATGCCACCTGGACAGAGTGCTGTGTATAGTGCCACATGCCTGCTGGACAGAGTGCTGTGTGCCATGTGTAGTGCCACATGCCTGCTGGACAGAGTGCTGTGTGCCATGTGTAGTGCCACATGCCTGCTGGACAGAGTGCTGAGTGCCATGTATAGTGCCACATGCCTGCTGGATAGAGTGCTGAGTGCCATGTATAGTGCCACATGCCTGCTGGACAGAGTGCTGTATGCCATGTATAGTGCCACATGCCTGCTGGACAGAGTGCTGTGTATAGTGCCACATGCCTGCTGGATAGAGTGCTGTGTGCCATGTATAGTGCCACATGCCTGCTGGACAGAGTGCTGTGTATAGGGCCACATGCCTGCTGGATAGAGTGCTGGATGCCATGTATAGTGCCACAAGCCTGCTGGATAGAGTGCTGTGTGCCATGTATAGTGCCACATGCCTGCTGGACAGGGTGCTGTGTGCCATGTATAGTGCCACATGCCTGCTGGACAGAGTGCTGTGTGCCATGTATAGTGCCACATGCCTGCTGGATAGAGTGCTGTATGCCATGTATAGTGCCACAAGCCTGCTGGATAGAGTGCTGTCTGCCATGTGTAGTGCCACATGCCTGCTGGTCAGAGTGCTGTGTATAGTGCCACATGCCTGCTGGATAGAGTGCTGGATGCCATGTATAGTGCCACAAGCCTGCTGGATAGAGTGCTGTGTGCCATGTATAGTGCCACATGCCTGCTGGACAGAGTGCTGTGTGCCATGTATAGTGCCACATGCCTGCTGGACAGAGTGCTGTGTGCCATGTATAGTGCCACATGCCTGCTGGACAGAGTGCTGTATGCCATGTATAGTGCCACAAGCCTGCTGGATAGAGTGCTGTGTGCCATGTGTAGTGCCACATGCCTGCTGGATAGAGTGCTGTCTGCCATGTATAGTGCCACATGCCTGCTGGACAGAGTGCCGTGTGTAGTGCCACATGCCTGCTGGATAGAGTGCTGAATGCCATGTATAGTGCCACATGCCTGCTGGATAGAGTGCTGTGTGCCATGTATAGTGCCACATGCCTGCTGGACAGAGTGCTGTGTATAGTGCCACATGCCTGCTGGACAGAGTGCTGTGTGCCGTGTGTAGTGCCACGTGCCTGCTGGCCTTTATTCCGCTGCCCTGTATGGCTTCATAGCCTTCTGTTAGGTAGCCACGTGGACGGCTTGGGCACAGGAGATTAGTGTGTGTTATGTATTTGCATTTATAATCTGAGTGTATGTTTATGTGTTTGTATATATATATTTTGTGGTATTTTCTCTGTCGGTATGGTGGTTTATACATTTCAGAATAAAGGACTACTCTTCATGATGCTTCTGCTGTTAGTGGAGTACAGGGTTCAGAAAAGGAAATGAGGTCACATGATAAGCTGTCAGCATGGTGGCAGTTGGGAAGTGGTCTGCACGCCCACCTTCTGCGACCCTCCAGCTTCCTACTTCTTTCTGCTCAGGAGCAGACATGCAGGCTTCTGTCATTCTCGGCAGACGTTATTAATACAGCCAGCAGGTGGCAGCACCGCTCCCTGATACGGTCTTCTTCTCAGCTTATGGGGGAAGGGGCCCTGTGACTGGTCCATGATAGTGTATGGGGGCTGCCAGCTGTGTGGAGCATCTGGTGGCCCCGTATATGGCAGTGACAGCCTTTGGCTACTTATGGGGGGCATGTGACTAGCAGTATAAATAGGAGCAGGTAAGCTATTCCTGGACGAGGTGCTTTCTTTACAGCCTGTTTCTTTCATTCTAATTGGATGTTCATGTGTGGCAAATACTCTGTGGATTTTCTTGGTGAAAAATCCCTAGTGTGTTCTAGTTGCAGCAAAGTGGATATAACACAATCTCCTCCACGTGGTGTGCAAAAAATCCATCCGGATTTCACTCTGCGGAAAGACCGTGCAGATTAATTTGAATGGGGATGTTAAAATCCAGAACAAGCCCCTAAGATGTGGCTTTTGATGCAGGCTATCCACAGGTTGTGTGCAAAATCTGTGTTTCCCGGGGGAGGGGGAAAGGCAAAGAAAACGCACTGTGCTGTGGGTGCTCCCCTGGTGTCTGTACAAACTGTTCTGCTAAGATGGTTTGTCCTATACTACCTGTGCAGCCGGGAGTTTTGGGTGTACAGAGAGCGGCGGGGCACTGGGCAGGAGACCCCCAAAAGCCACTAACATTAGCCCTGTGTGCTGCAGAATTGGTAATGGAGGGTGATATCCTGTGTATGACCGCCTCACCACTGAAAACAAGGGGGTACAGAACATTAGATGGAGTCAAGGGGCCGCATATAAAGCCTATTAATGTGATGGGGACCCAGGAGTGAATGAAGCTGACAGTGGACATCCATCCATTGAGTAAAATCCATGGAATAACCTCTACATAGGAGAAACTGTAATGCCTACTCCAAACCTATAGCGTAGCAGCTAATCTGGTGATGATAGAGAAGGAAAGCTTGGATGTGTTCTACACGATGATCCTATTGTTCCGATTACGGCACACGTTATAAATGGCGCTTTGTCAGGTGCACTCGCCATCTAATGGAGTATGACGCCGTGAATAACCGGAGCTGATGACGGACATAACAGCTCTGGCAGATCTGATGCTATCGCACCAACGGTGTCCCCTGCGCCTGTGTATCAATGACTTTTCTGCATTTTTGTTATGTCTTCAATTGATCAAATAAAAATATAAAAAGTAGTTGAGCTCCAATGACAGAAAGTAGCACACAGTGCGATTCAGAGAAAAAGACAAGCTACAAGGTGTGAGATGCGATATAGGGTCTCCTCCAAAAGCCTGGGGCATGGTATAGGGGCAGGAGGTGCATTTTTCAGTAATATTGCAAGCTGCCATTACTCTAACCGACTGACACTCCAGCAGCATAACGAAGCTGCTACAATTATATTGTTGTCTTTCTGGGATGTGGTGACAATTAAAGGGAATCTATCACCAGGTTTTTGCCTTGTAATCTGAGAGCAGCATGATGCAGGGGCTAAAACCTTGATTCCAGTGTTGTGATTCTTGCTGGGCTGTTTGCTGTCACTTTGATACAATTGCTGTAGATCTAGCCCTGCTGAGAATCCTGAGCTCTGTCTAACCCCGCCCACAGCACTGATTGGCTGCGTTCTGTGTACACTGTCAGAAAGCTGCTAATCTGTGGGGGCGGGTTTATACAGAGCAGTTGACTAGAAGGCACAAGATAACTAGTCCTGTAGTGATAATCTCCTGATGATGAAACGCTGAATTTATTGAAGGAACATGAGTCTGTTTGTGACATATTGCAGGAATCAGGGTCTCAGCCCCTACGTCATGCTACTGTTAGATTACATAAGAAAATCTGCTGACAGAGTCCCTTTACAAAGTAACCCTCACTTTAATTTTTATTCCATAAATCAATAGTACAAATGAAAATAAGCAACTTTGTAATATATCTTATCAGAGAAATCTGTTTTGTTTTTTTTTGTTTGTTTTTTTAAGATGGGAGCCACTACTCATGAGGTTTTGTCTCCGTAATGGGAAAGTCTGTCCTCACTGAATACAGATTTTACCTCCAAATGGAGACTTTTGACAATGACTGATCAATTTTACCAGAGAAAGAAGCAGATTGCTCTGATAAGATATATTACAAAGTGGCTTATTATCATGTGTACTATTTATTTCTGAAGTAAAACTTAAAACGACAGTAACCACTTTAATTGTTTGTCTCCTGTCCAATGTACACAGTGCTTTGGGCATGCATTTGCAAAGAAAAAGAGTGATTAGCTATCAAGTAATCGCTCACTTTATTATGGAGCAGGAGCCGGCGCTGCCCCCCCATTCCCCGTTGACTGGAACCGAACCCTGCTGGGGGGAATAAAATTCATTTTCTCCCTGCAGCTTTCGGCTAAGTGCTATAGTACTGCTATTAACCTGCAGATTAACCCCATATCTGCAGGTCTGTAGTGTTGTTGATTTTTTGTTTTTTTTCTGGTGACAGGTTCCCTTTAAATCTGCCACGTGAGCAAAGAATGTCTAATGTACATTCTTTACAAGGACTTGGTACATCACGGCGGGGACAATCGTTTATATACACCTTCCCACCTGCTTGGTTTCCATTTGTCTTCACCATTCTCTGGCCCTATGAAACCAGAGCTGTCAATCACAGAAGTGGGGGTGGAGATTGGCCCCTCCGCGAAGCACCGAGCGCCTGTACTTGGTTTGAGCAGTCATTCTGTGCTGACAGTCCCTGTAAAGCGATTTGGAGCATAGGGCCCCGATGTCAGATTCCTGGGGTCCTACAAGTGGCACCTTCACAGATCAGCTTCGACCAGATGTAACTGGTGAATGGAGCCAGAACAGCACTGCTCTATTCGTCTCCGTTCCGGAGACTGCAGCTCCGCTTCTATTTTCCTCCATAGGAGCCGAGCTGTAGGACCAGGGAACGACCACTATAAAGTGAGCAGAGCTATGCTGTTCTGGCTTTTACGAGAGCTGAAACTAACCTATCGGTGAGTGCGCCAGGTAACGGATCCCCACCAATGTGATATTGATGACCTATACTTGGGAGAAGGCATCAAGCGAAGACTGGACAACCTCTTTACCCTTAGTGCAAGTTCGTCCTCTACTTTGGACTTGCAACCCTCTTACGCTAGACGTTATACTGTAATAAGTGTTCCACATTTGTCATCTTGGGGTGTAGCGCACCACCAATGGGGGGACATTGACCCCTGTCTACTGGAAAAGCTCAGGGAGTTCTTTATTCCATGGCGGGCAACCAGCTGAAAAGGACAGTTGTGCTAGCTCTTAACGCCCACCAGAGGATTAACCCTTTCTGTGCGTCCTACAGATGACCTTGTTTAAGATGTCTTTCTCGCGTGACATTGATGCTTTAAATTGCAAATTCTATGCATTGCAGGCTACCGTAAATCTAGTAGGTGAGCTGTAACATAATGCACAGTAGCAGCAGAGTGTCAGGTTCACCCCTCAATGAACCTTTTCACGTCTGAGTGCTGCAATGTATACTTAGAGCCAAGCAGAAGCTGAGTGATCGCCATGTTCCTCGGGAGCGGTTAATGTGTATGTATAGGTTTGTTGTTCCAGGACACTTAGGACTTTCGCTGTAGTAATCCCCCTGGACTGTCCTATTCCGCAGCTTGTGGATCAGCCGGGAAGTGCTGAATTTCAGACATGCTTATGTAACAAAGCCTGTAAGGTCTTAGAATAATCTTACTCCTTTGTGTGTTACCGGTGAAATGTCACATGCTGAAGCTAGGATCCAGCTAGCCGATTTAATTTCTCCTCCCATGTTTCCTTTTTGTTTCTGCCAAAGATCATATTGTTATGTCTACTACTTTTTAACTTTTTGTTTTTTTTAGGACACAGGAAAATAAAGAAAACTCATTTGGGAGAAAAATATGGAATGTGTTTCACTGTTGACTGAGCTCACCCAGAGGAACTTTATAGACCGTACTTGTAAAACCCTCAGTTAGCAGTTTGTTCATTCACTTGAACACTATCTAGCAATTTCCAGCCAGAGCCGCTCCCCGTTTCCACAGCTCTGCTCCACAGGTTTCCATAGTCTGGAGCCTACCCTTTAGTTTTCCTCCCAATATTTGTTTCCCTCTTTTTTTGACCTTATCCAAGAAAGGAAAAGAAACCGTCAAAATGGTCCTTGATGAGTATCTGTGGATGGTTATATTGGGCTTCATCATAGCTTTCGTCTTGGCTTTTTCTGTTGGTGCAAATGATGTGGCCAATTCGTTTGGCACAGCGGTGGGTTCTGGAGTGGTGACCTTACGGCAGGCCTGCATATTGGCTTCGATTTTTGAAACAACTGGTTCGGTCTTGCTTGGCGCTAAAGTTGGGGAAACCATCCGGAAGGGTATCGTTGATGTAAACCTCTATAACAACTCTGTGAATTTACTGATGGCGGGAGAGGTTAGCGCTATGGTCGGTAAGTAGTTTGGGTTTCTTATCAATGAAATGTGCTTTTCTATTGCTTTCATTATATATGATGGTAATTCTGATGGGAGTAATCCAGTTCCCAATATGTACTGGAATCCTTATTGAAATACTGCACTGTATTAAAATATCAGCAGTAAATGTAAAAAAGTTTTGTGCCCACGTTGCGGCGGAAACGCATAAAAAAAAGCGTTTTTTGCCACAGCGGAAATGCTTAAAAAACACTTAAAAACGCATTCCCATGCAATCCTATGGGATTCCGCAGTTGCTGTGCCCATGCTGCGGAATCGCATAGCAGTAAAATCCACAGCATGTTCATTATTTCTGCGGAATTGCGGTGATTCCGCTGCCATAGGATTGCATTGAATCGCTCACTCTACTCCTGTGGCTATGCCCACCATGCGTAAAGTGAGCGCTTCATGTGCGGAGGGTCTGGAGGAGAGGGGACTCTCCGTCAGGCCCCTGGGTACAATATTCCTGTAAAAAAAAAAAAAAAACATAAATAAATACCGTAGTGATATGCTTACATTCTGATGGCCCCTGATGGCTAAAAATGCTTGCAAAACGCATGCGAATTCCTCATGCGTTTTACCCGCAGCAGGGAGTTGCGGAAATGCTGTGGACATTTCTGCAGCATTTCTGCAACGTGGGCAAATAGCCTAATAAGTGCTCTGCTAGTGCCAGTGGGTTGTATGTAGTGTACAGGAAGCAATGGATTGTTTGACATTTCTCCAATAACTGTGAATCGAGAATTTCTGTATAAAATAAGATCGGCTTGTCTGCCAAGATGTAATTTTTCAAATGCAAGATGAGGCCTGAGGGCACCCGTACGATCTTGAGTCTTTAGCCAGGTTTCACTGACCTCCTCGGGAAGTTTTAACCAGTTAGTGATGGAGCCAAATTTTTGAAATCTGACCAGTGTCACTTTGTGTTAATAACTCTTGAATACTTTAACAAATCCCAGTGATTTTGAGATTGTTTTTTTGTGACACATTATACTTTATGATAATGGTTAATTTAGGTCGATATGTTTTGTGTTTATTTATAAAAAATATCAGAAATTTGAGAAAAATGTTAAAACATTAGCAATTTTCAAACTTTGATTATCCCTTTAATCCAGATAGTCATACCGCAACAAAACATTAATGAATAACATTTACCACATGTCTGCTTTGCATCAGCACCATTTATAAAATGTTCTTTTATTTTGTTTGTATTTTATGAGGTTTAAAAATGTAACAGTAATTCTTCATGGACATTTACAAAATGTATTTTTTTAGGGACCTACCCATGTTTGAAGTGCCTTTAGTGGACCCATAAATTGGGAAACCCCCAAAAGTTATACCATTTTAAAAACAGCACCTGACATATTGAAAACTGCAGTCAGGTAGTTTATTAACCCTTCAGGTGATTTTCAGGAATTTATGCAAAGTGGCATGACAGAAATGAAAATGTGTATTTTTATCACCTAAATGCCGCTAACTTCTGAACAGGTTACAACAGCCGTCAGACTCTAAGGCCGCTATTTGGTCATGAATTGCCATAGCAAACACCAGGACCATGAAATCATGATCTGAGGTCATCAATTGGAATAAAGAGGAAGCCCCCACACTCTGTTAACCATTTATATGATGTAGTCACTGTTGACTGCAGCATCTAAGGGGTTAAACAGATTTGGACTGTGCAAACACTGATCGTGGCCAATTCAGCAAGTTGTCAGCTATGGCTACTTTCACACTAGCGTCGGGCACTGCACGTCGCAATGCGTCGTGGAGAAAAAATGCATCCTGCAAAGTTGCCCGCAGGATGCGTTTTTTCTCCATAGACTTTTATTAGCGACGCATTGCGACGCAGTGCCACACGTCGCAACCGTCGTGCTATGGCGGACCACCGCCACAAAAAACTTTACATGTAACTTTTTTTGTGCGACGAGACCGCCATTTTCGACCGCGCATGCGCTGTCGAAACTCTGCCCCCTCCTCCCCTGACCTTGCAATGGGGCAGCGGAAGCGTCCTAAGACTGCCCACGTCGGGCATTTTTTTTCACAGTATGCGTCGGTACTTCGGGCCGACACAGCGCCACGGCCCCGTACCGACGCTAGTGTGAAAGCAGCCTATGGTGTACAGCCGACAGCTGCTGGATCGTCAACTGTATGGGGAGGCTATTCTCCTATATCTCAGGTCAGTTAAAAGACGTATTGGCTGTCATTAAGGGCTTAATACTGCTTTAAAATCAGAAAAGAAGCCATTCTTTTAAAGGTGGTTTACTGGGCTGAGAAGATAAGTCTGCAGTTTCTGGCTATGATAAGCACACTGTCACGATTCTGCTGTGTTCCCCGTGCGAGTGGGCAGGCACGTGACCCCGAGTATGAGATTTGCATAGTTGTGGTCAAGTGCTGGCTAATCTCTCAATAGAACATTGACCGACGCACAAGAGTCTAATTGACACATGACATGATCTCCCTGGGGAGTGCAGGGGAATTCTGACAGCGTACAAGTCACACATTGCTACAATTCCACAGTCATACAGACACTGTAGACTTTTCTTCTCAGCATGGAAAATGCTCTAAATCAAGTTTATTTTTTGTTAAATATTTTCTTTTTTAGAATTCTTTATTACTATTTTCCATGTCAGTGGGAGGAAAAAAAAAAATTACTGAAACCTCGCAATTTTTACTCTGGCCACTAAACCTTTTGATGGGCTGAAACTATATGGTCTCTTCTGCACCCGAAACTTGTGTGCAGTCAGTGAGTAGTGTTGAGCGATACCGTCCGATACTTGAAAGTATCGGTATCGGATAGTATCGGCCGATACCCGAAAAGTATCGGATATCGCCAATACCGATACCCGATACCAATACAAGTCAATGGGACACCAAGTATCGGAAGGTATCCTGATGGTTCCCAGGGTCTGAAGGAGAGGAAACTCTCCTTCAGGCCCTGGGATCCATATTACTGTGTAAAATAAAGAATTAAAATAAAAAATATTGATATACTCACCTCTCCGGAGGCCCCTGGACATCACCGCTGGTAACCGGCTGCCTTCTTTGCTTAAAATGAGCGCGTTTAGGGCCTTCCATGACGTCACGGCTTCTGATTGGTTGCGTGCAGCTCATGTGACCGCCACGCGACCAATCACAGAATTACGTCACGGCTTGTGATTGGTCGTGTGGCGGTCACATGAGCGGCACGCGACCAATCAGAAGCCGTGACGTCATGGAAGGTGCTGAACGCGCTCATTTTAAGCAAAGCAGGCTGCCGGTTACCAGCGGTGATGTCCAGGGGCCTCCGGAGAGGTGAGTATATCAATATTTTTTATTTTAATTCTTTATTTTTTACATGGATATGGATCCCAGGGCCTGAAGGAGAGTTTCCTCTCCTTCAGACCCTGGGAACCATACACTGGGAACTTCCGATTCCCGATACCACAAAAGTATCGGATCTCGGTATCGGAATTCCAATACCGCAAGTATCGGCCGATACCCGATACTTGCGGTATCGGAATGCTCAACACTATCAGTGAGACATCCACATGCCCAATGAGTCGATTCCAAACTATACTGAATTATAGAGAACCAATCATGGGCAGCGTGAATTAGTTCTTAGAACTTATCACAATCGTGCCCCTATTATTCTCAGGAAAGGGCTCTGACCTTTCAGAGAAAATATTCTTTGAAGATCCGGCTCTTCCCAGCTCCGCTGCAGGTGTTTCACAGATCACTCCCATGTGTGCACTGGGAGAGACCTGTCAGTCATTGCAACTGCACTGGGAAGAGGAGGCCAAGGGCGGAGCAGGACTACTCTTGTCTAGGACTATGGTCCCCAGCCAAATCTTCAAAGTATATTTCCTCCGAAAACGTTGTAGCGAAACAGATATACTTGGCTGCAACTGTGCATCCAGTCTGCAATTAATTCTGCTCATGGTTTTGGCAGAATACATTTCATAATAATAATATAGTTTTTATTTATATAGTGCCAACATATTCCACAGCACTTTACAATTAACCGGGGACATGTACAGACAATAAATTCAATACAAGTTAAGACAATTTAAACAGTGACATTAGGAGTGAGGTCCCTGCTCGCAAGCTTACAATCTACAAGGAAATGGGGGGGGCACAATAGGTGAAAAGTGCTTATTCCAGGTCTGGCAATTATAATAAATAGGGATTTTCATATACAGCTGCATGATCCGGTCATCAGCCCGTGTGTTTAAGTGCAATAGTCAAGTATCAAGTGTAGTTATCGTGTGCATGGAGGGGGTGGAGACAGATGAATAGTAGGGTGCAGATTCAGAGTAATATTTGGAAGGAGGGAACAGGGCAAAGTTAGTTTACTGAGTAGTTGATGTGGTAGGCTTGTTTGAAGAGATGGGTTTTCAAAGCACACTTGAATAGGTTGGGGCTAGGTATCAGTCTGCTCGTCTGGGGAAGTGCATTCCAGAGAGCTGGCACAGCACGAGAGAAGTCTTGGAGACGGAGGTGCGAGGTTCGGATTACGGGGGATGTTAGTCTTAGGTCATTTGTAGAACGGAGGGCACGTGTAGGGTGATAGACAGAGATGAGAGAGGAGATGTAAGGCGGTGCAGAACTGTGGAGAGCTTTGTGGGTGAGAGAGATGAGTTTATACTGAACCCTGTAGTGAATGGGTACCCAGTGTAATGACTGGCAGAAGATGGAAGCATCAGTAAAGCGGCTAGACAGAAATATGACCCTGGCTGCCGCATTTATTATGGATTGGAGAGGAGAAAGTTTGGTAAGAGGGAGACCGATCAGAAGAGAGTTGCAGTAGTCCAGACGGGAATGAATAAGAGCGACAGTAAGAGTCTTAGCAGTTTCAACGGTGAGAAAAGGTCGGATTCTGGAGATGTTTTTAAGATGCAGGTGACAAGCGCGAGTGAGTGATCAGATATAGGGAGTAAAGGAAAGTCCGGTGTTGAATATGACCCCAAGACAGCGGGCATGCTGCTTGGGAGTTATGGTTGAACACTCCAGGGTTATTTCGATGCTAGGTAGAGTGAGGATAGTAGAGGGGGAGAAACACAAGAAGGTCCGTTTTGGAGAGATTTAGTTTCAGATAGAGGGAGGACATGATGTTAGAGACAGCAGACAGACAATCCTTGGTATTTTGAATTAGGGTAGGGGTGATGTCAGGGGAAGAAGTGTATAATTGGGTGTCATCAGCATAGAGATGATTCTGGAACCCAAATCTGCTGATTGTTTTTCCAATAGGGCCAGTGTATTGAGGGAAGAGGAGGGGGCCTAGGACTGAGCCCTGCGGAACCCCAATAGTAAGGGGACGAGGAGAGGAAGAGGAGCCGGCAAAAGATACAGTGAAGGAGCGGTCAGAGAGGTAGGAGGAGAACCAGGAGAGGGCTGTGTCCTTGAGGCCTGTAGAGCGGAGCATAGTGAGGAGGAGCTGGTGATCCACAGTGTCAAATGCGTCAGAGAGACCCAGGAGAATCAGCAGGGAGCAATAACCTTTGGATTTAGCTGTTATTAGGTCATTAGAGACTTTAGTGAGGGCAGTTTCAGTGGAGTGTAAAGAGCGGAAACCAGATTGTTAGGGGTCAAGAGTTATCCGAGAGATAGCGGATTAGACGGGAGTGGACCAAGCGTTCCAGGAGTTTAGAGATGAAGGAAAGGTTAGAGACAGGTCTGTAGCTAGCAGTGCAGTTCTGGTCCAGAGATGGCTTTTTAAGTAAAGGGGTTATGATGGCATGTTTAAATGAGGGAAAGATACCTGAAGAAAGAAGAGAGGTTAAATATTTTAGTCAGGTGAGTGGTGAGAGAGACTGCAGGAGATGTGAAGGAATGGGGTCACTGTTGCAGGTTGTAGGCAGAGCTGAAGCGAGGAGCTTGGAAACTTCTGAAACAGGCTCAAAGATGTCTAGTGAGCTTGAGGTGCGGCAGGGAAGGGGATCCAGGCACTGAGGAGATTGGGCTGAGATATCCTGATGGATGTGGTTGATTTTTTTTTTTTTTCTAGGAAATAAGTGGCCAGATCCTCACCGCTGAGGTTGGTGATGGGGGCCTGTACTTTAGGTTTCAGGAGGGAGTTTAATGTTTCTAAAAGTCGTTTTGGGTTGTTAGATAGTGAGGTGATGAGGGTGGTAAAGTACGATTGTTTGGCCAGATGAAGGGCAGAGTTATAGGTTTTGAGCATGAACTTATAGTGGATGAAGTCTTCTGCTAAGAGAGATTTTCTCCTTGAGAAGTGCTGAAGAAAGCATGTTTGCATAGTGTACCAGGGCTGCCGTTGTCTGTGTCGGGTCTTTCTGCGTGTAGAAGGTGCTGCTTCATCTAGGGCATTCTTCAGTGTATTATTGAAGTATGACTATGCTAAGTCTGGACAGGAGAGGGTGGAGATGGGGGGGCTGAAGATGTGTGCAGATTGCCCATAAGGCTACTTTCACACTTCCGTCTTTTGTCCTCCGTTGCAATCCGTCGTTATGGGCAAAAAACAGATCCTGCAAATGTGCTTGCAGGATGCATTTTTTGCCCATAGACTTGTATTAGCGACGGATGGGCACACGTCGCATCCGTTGTGCGACGGATCCGTCATGTTTTGGCGGACGCGACGCACAAAAAAACGTTCCATGTAACTTTTTTTTTGTGCGACGCATCAGCCATTTTCGACCGCGCATGCGCGGCTGGAACTCCGCCCCCTCCTCCCCGCTTATCACAATGGGCTAAATTTAGCACAACGTCCGTCGGGCCGACGGTTTGTGACCGCCCCGTACCGACGGAAGTGTGAAAGTAGCCTAAGCTGCTAGGTATTAATGATACGTGTATTCCAAGAAGTGTGGTAAGTGGGGGGTGTCCCGGGTGAGGAGACAATTTCTTGACAGGTTCCCTTTTTTAAAAGGATTTTGTAATGCCTTCTTTTCTCACATGTCAGCCTCACAGGAAGATTACTCATTTCGCTATGTACATACTATGTAAATCGCAGGAAATCTACCCTTTACATATATTAAAGGAAACCTGTCATCTGATAGATGCAACCCAAACCACAGGCAGAATGAATCTGGCAATTCTGCTACAGTTGTTTGTGCTTGTGTGTTACTCTGAAACAGTAGGAAGAGACTTGTCAAATAAAGGGATCATCGCAGGTAGAAGCCGTCAGGGACCGGCCTTCAACTAATCAGCTGATGCTTAGCTTTTCAAAGTATGTTTTCACTAAAACTAAGGGTACCGTCACACTAAGCGACTTTGCAGTGAGAATGACGACGATCCGTGACGTTGCAGCGTCCTGGATAGCGATCTCGTTGTGTTTGACACGCAGCAGCGATCAGGATCCTGCTGTGACATCGCTGGTCGGAGCTAGAAGTCCAGAACTTTATTTCGTCATTGGATCACCCGCTGTCATCGCTGGATCAGTGTGTGTGACACCGATCCAGCGATGTGTTCGCTAGTAACCAGGGTAAACCTCAGGTTACTAAGCGCAGGGCCGCGCTTAGTAACCCGATGTTTACCCTGGTTACCATTGTAAATGTAAAAAAAAAAGAAACAGTACATACTTACATTCTGATGTCTGTCACGTCCCTCGCCCTCAGCTTCCCGCACTGACTGTGAGCGCCGGCCGTAAAGTAAAAGCAGAGCACAACGGTGATGTCACCGCTGTGCTGTGCTTTACGGCTGGCACTGACACAGTCAGTGCGGGAAGCTGAGGGCGAGGGACGTGACAGACACCGGAATGTAAGTATGTACTGTTTTTTGTTTTTTTTTTCTTTACATTTACAATGATAACCAGGGTAAACATCGGGTTACTAAGCGCGGCCCTGCGCTTAGTAACCCGATGTTTACCCTGGTTACCCTGGGACTTCGGCATCGTTGGTCGCTGGAGAGCTGTCTATGTGACAGCTCTCCAGCGACCACACAACGACTTACCAACGATCACGGCCAGGTCGTATCGCTGGTCGTGATCGTTGGTAAATCGTTTAGTGTAACGGTACCTTAAGGCTTTAACTTGATTGGTGTCGGTTAGATAAACAGCACCACACCTGTCCACTGGATGTATGTGGCATTTCAGACTAAAGCCATTAAAATGCAATCCAGTAGGAAAACTTTCTGCACTACTCACCTGATATTATCACATTCTGTGCTTTTTGTATGCATAATGCACTTCCCTGCAATTCAGGCTCTTGAGCTTCGCTTCTCATCAGCCTGGTTCTTAATCTCCAGATTTTCTTTCATTTTATTCCTGTGTTCTCTCAGTCCCATGATGCCCATATGATACTGGGCAGATGCATCTGGAGTCTGCACCATCTCTTCATGCTGTGGTAACAGTTTGATTATTCTCCCCTATATTATTCTAAATAATCTAACAGAATATAATTATACTATTAAAAAGAGTTCATTGTTATCCTCTGCACTATAAGAGTGTGACAGCTGTGTCATCATCATCAATAACTGTGATAGGAGTCTTGTGTACAATATACACAATTTCGTAGTACATTACCTACCTTAATAATAACTGAAATGGATGTTGCACCCTACCCTCCTTCAGAGAAAACTGGTGTTCTACTTTCATTTCAGTAGTACCGAGCTTCAACACCAGACACAAGTCATTGGCAGGTATAACATTTATAGAGGAAAGCAACCATTCTTTTATTCTGTACAACACCTTTAAACGTCACCTAGTTTAAAAAAAAAATGCAAATGTAATTCTAGAAACACATTGTCACAATCATGTCCCAGCTGCTAGCATTACGTATAATAAAAATGACAATATGTTTGATGAAACTGATTGTATTAGGAATATATAAATATTGTCCATTTCCATAACCTCCTGAAAAAAACATTTGAGTCTGTTAAGTTTACATTTTTGCCTTGGGTTTCCTTTTTTTTTTCTTTTTTTGTTTAAAGCTAGTCTGTTGTTTTCCATCATGTTTGCCCCAGCTTCAAAGTCAAGCCTTCCTTAATGTTTGAAAGTACGGAGATTAAAGCAGGGAAAAAAATGTATTAGTTAGAATTGAATGTGCTAAAAAATACAGAAAGCTGTCACTATGGAAAATTTTACAGAAAAAAAAAAAAAGTGGGAGTTTTGGCCGACAGCTTTCAGGAGACATGTTGCTAAGTTGAATGAACCTAGAGGTGAAAAATGTGTAGAGGGATAAATGTTTTAAACCCCTTAACGACCGCCGATACGCCTTTTAACGGGGGCAGTTAAGGGTACTTAAACCACAGCGCCGTTAACGGCGTGTGGAAAGTGTATAGCGGCCCCCAGAGACGGAATTTCTCTGGGGTCTCGGTTGCCGGGTGTAGCCGAGACCCTAGAGACCATGATTCGGGTCGGTTTTTACCTACCCCCGGGTTGCGATCGCCGGTAAATAACCGTTTACCGACGGCCGCAAAAAACGCGATTTCCCACTTAATTTCTCTGTCCTCCGATGTGATCGCACATCAGAGGACAGAGAGATGGGGTCCCCGATAGCCCCCCGATACTCACCAGTCTCCCCTGATGCTCCTCGTGGCTCCCGATGGGCGCCGCCATCTTTTTCCGGGAACCCTTGAAGATCTTTCTGGGTCGGTTTTTACCGACCACTGTTTTGTGATTGCCGGTAAATAACGGCGTGTCATTCTTTGTCCTCTGATGTGATCGCACATCAGAGAACAGAGAAATAGGGGGATTTGGGGACCCCATCATACTTACCGGTGTCCCTGGGTCCTCCTCCGTCCCCTCCTGGCCGCCGGCTTCTTCCTCCTGGAAGAAAATGGCGGGCGCATGCGCAGTGTGCTCGCCGTGATGTGCCGGCCGGCAGAGGAAGATTCTTCCTCTTGTTTTATTTAGGTCACTGTCAGATCCTATCACAGTGATCAAAATAAAACAAAATTGTAAATGACCCCCCCCCCTTATCACCCTCTTAGTTAGGAAAAAAATATAAAATAAAAAAAGTGTGTATTTCTATTTTCCAATTAGGGTTAGGGCTAGGGCTAAAGTTAGGGTTAGGGCTAAAGTTAGGGTTGCATTCATGTAGAATGCATTTGCATATTTCCCAGAGGTCATTCATCCTTATGTTTATAGCCTTTTCACTAGGTCAAACAGCTGTCTGTGGATGGATACCATGTTTTGGCATAGGTGGTTTTCCTTTATTGGATGCTGCCCTTCCCGTGGTTGTTCCTTCCCGGTAAAAGACCTGGCTATTCATTGCTTGCGTTGAGAAACACGTGATGGTGTCTCCGCGGCTTTTCTACATGCATTTGCATATTTCCCTTTAGGGATGGGGCAGTGATCTGGATCACTGCGTTGAGAAACACGTGATGGTGTCTCCGCGGTGTTGGATGTTTTGATCTCCCCGAGGTCATTCATCCTTATGTTTATAGACTTTTCACTAGGCACTGCTCCTAATAGCCAGTTTCCTACTCCACACTGATGAGGGGCAAATACCCCGAAACAGCTGTCTGTGGATGGATACCATGTTTTGGCATAGGTGGTTTTCCTTTATTGGATGCTGCCCTTCCCGTGGTTGTTTCTTCCCGGTGAAAGACCTGGATATTCATTGCTTGCGTTGAGAAACACGTGATGGTGTCTCCGCGGCTTTTCTACAGTCAATTCCAAGTTGGCTGCCCGACCTTAATACCTAAGAAGACACGGAGGCAAATTGTGGGAGAGGGGCGTCTCTAGGGTCCCTATAAATAAGCTCCAGGCCTACCCCGTCATATGGGTTGCCCTATCCATACCATCTGGGGGACAGAGAGAATCAGAAACATCCACGAAAGTTGTGAGGACTATCCCGTGGTGCTCAGCAGGGAGGTACTACAACACACAGGCGCTAGTAGGAAGGCTACTGATTTCCACCTGCAAAGGGAACTCTGGATATGCCTTTGGACCGGCCGGATTCTGCCTGCCCTGTGAACGGTACTCTGGACTGTGGACGCTGAAGTCTTCAGTAAAAGGTAGAGAGACTGCAACCTTTGTGTCCTCGTTATTCATTGCACCTTACAACGTCCACCATCACTACCTACACATCAGGGAAGCCCTGGGGACATACTTCACCTGTGGGAAGGTATACCATCTAGCTGCCATTCCATCACCCCAGCGGACCCCTAGCAGCGTCGGTCACTCTGACCGAATGCCACAGGTGGTGTCACGAACACCAGACAAACTTCACCTTTAATTGGACGCCCCTCAGAAGGGCCACGGACCGGGTCGGGCCACCGTGACATTCCCAGAACCGAGACAGAGGGACCCGGTACCGAGTACCCCATTGCCCTTAACGTGGGGGCGCTCCATATGACCATATGAATGAACATCTGCAGTCTTTCAGACACTCACTTGAATGGGGCATTTGAGACAAATGTGTAAGGGTATGTTCACACATATGCCTTTTTGGTGCATTTTTTTCCCCCAGCATTCTTTATACTAATGTTAGCTGCATTTTGCAGTAGCAGCTGCAGTGAAGGAAATTATTATTTGATCCCTTGCTGATTTTCAAAGTTTGCCCACTGACAAAGACATGAACAGTCTATAATTTTAAGGGTAGGTTAATTTTAACATTGAGAGAGAGAATATCAAAAATAAAATCCAGAAAATCACATTGTATAAATTAAATAATTTTTTTTGCATTTTGCAGTGAAAAATAAGTATTTGATCCCCTACCAACCATTAAGAGTTCTGGCTCCTACAGACCAGTTAGATGATACTAATCAACTCGTTACCTGCATTAAAGACAGCTGTCTTACATAGTCACCTTTAGGCCTGGGTCACACTTGCTAGTGTGATGCGAGAAACTCGGGCAGCAGTACCCGGCAATGCCGTCGGCGCTCAGGACCGGAGCATGCAGCTGCATGTATTTCTATGCAGCCGCACACTCCGGTCCCTAGTGCCGCCGGCAGTGCCGGGTATGGATGCGAGAGATTTGCACAAGTTTCTCGCATCACACTCGCAAGTGTGTCCCCGGCCTTCTAAAAAGACTCCTGTCCACAGACTCAATTAATCAGTCAGACTCTAACCTCTACAACATGGGCAAGACCAAAGAGCTCTATAAGCATGTCAGGGACAAGATCATAGACCTGCACAAAGCTGGAATGGGCTGCAAAACCATAAGTAAGATGCTGGGTGAGAAGGAGACGACTGTTGGTGCAATAGTAAGAAAATGGAAGAAATACAAAATGACTGTCGACATCGATCTGGGGCACCATGCAAAATCTCACCTCGTGGGGTATCCTTGATCATGAGGAAGGTGAGAGATCAACCTAAAACTACACAGGGGGAACTTGTTAATGATCTCAATGTAGCTGTGACCATAGTCACCAAGAAAACCATTGGTAACACATTACGCCGTAAAGGTTTAAAATCCTGCAGCGCCCGCAAGATCCCCCTGCTCTTGAAGGCACATGTGCAGACCCATCTAAATGAAGTTTGCCAATGAACACCTGGATGATTCTGTGAGTGATTGAGAGAAGGTGCTGTGGTCTGCTGAGACAAAAATTAAGCTTTTTGGCATTAACTCAGCTCGCCGTGTTTGATAGAAGAGAAATGCTGCCTATGACCCAAAGAACACCGTCCCCACTGTCAAGCATGGAGGTGGAAACATTGTTTTGGGGTGTTTCTCTGCTAAGGGCACAGGACTACTTCATCGCATCAATGGGAGAATGGATGGACGCATGTTTGGCATTCTCATGTGTATGGCTGAGAGTGGTACTCCTGACAGGGTATGATGTATCTTACGATGGCCAAGCTTTCTGTCAGGAGAAGTCTTTCCTTCTCAAATTACACACACAGGAAACTCCACAATACAATGTTTGCACAGTAACTGCCTCTAGGCAGAAGATGATGGTAGTGGGTGCATTTGAGCCCCAGTAATGAAGCAGGCGTAAGAATTTAAAACAGAAGTCTTTTTACTGAAGGTAATGGGGCAAATTATTATTTACAAACAGCGGGAAACTGAGGTACAGGATTACACTCACGGTTGATGATTGCTGTGTACCTGCAGACAGGCAGATCTTGGTAACCTCTGGTTTTATTAAGTCTGAATATTTCTTCTTCGACACTGTGCTCTGTTTCTGCCTTGAGGTAATTCTTCACCCTAGAGGTGCAATGGTAGTCTTACTCATATGAAAACTATTAACTCCCCTTATCATGTCAGTCCCCTTTTTAAGCAAAGCAGGCAGGGAGAATGTAGGTAATTCCTTCACCTACAAAATGGCTTCCTGTTCTCAAGATGTCTGACCACCAACCGCGACTTCAAAATAAAACTATCCTCCAGGACTTGGCTCCTCCCCCTTCTGTGACTGTAGAGCTGCAGTCATTGGCTGAATGCCCTGAGGCATTTTTCCAGAACCTTCTGCATATTCAAACAGTGCTGGGTCACCTGATCAAGCCTGTGAGATTAACTCTTTTTGTGCTTCCTGTCAGCAGGTCTCACAATGTATTTAAAGGGAACCTATCACCCCGTTTTTTAAAAATTAGATAAAAATAGTGTGAAATAGGGGCAGAGCTGGGCTTTACATTACTGCCTTTTTGGTGCCTTTACACCCCCGTTAGGCTGCCGAAATACCTTTGTGAAGTGGCCGTTTTGTCCTGTCACTCAAGTTTGGTCAGGTCGGATGGGCGTGGTTACAGCGCTGTTTCTCCCCCAGATCAGGCTCATCATTACGTTGGTGGCGTAGTGGTGTGCGCATGTCCAAAGAGAAGATCCACTGCCCAGGAGATTCAAAACAGCGCGGTCTTCGCTATTCGCCGTTTACCGGTGGGCGCGGCCATCTTTCCTGTGGCCGCGCGTGCGCAGATGGAGCGCTCTGCTGCCCGGGGCTTCAGGAAAATGGCCGCCGCGATCTCCATCTGCGCACGCGTGGCCACAGGAAAGATGGCCGCGCCCACCGGTAAACGGCGAATAGCGAAGACCGCGCTGTTTTGAATCTCCTGGGCAGTGGATCTTCTCTTTGGACATGCGCACACCACTACGCCACCAACGTAATGATGAGCCTGATCTGGGGGAGAAACAGCGCTGTAACCACGCCCATCCGACCTGACCAACTTGAGTGACAGGACAAAACGGCCACTTCACAAAGGTATTTCGGCAGCCTAACGGGGGTGTAAAGGCACCAAAAAGGCAGTAATGTAAAGCCCAGCTCTGCCCCTATTTCACACTATTTTTATCTAATCTTTAAAAAACGGGGTGATAGGTTCCCTTTAAAATACAGCGGCCACATAAACAGTCACAGCATTTATATGAAAACACACTACATATCTGGTATCCCATAGAAAGGGCCACTTTGTGAGATGCCACACATGTACCGTAAAATCCTGAGTGACAACCTCCTTCCCTCCACCGGGACATTAAAATGGGTCATGGCTGGGTCTTCCAGCAAGAAAAAGACCCAAAACCTACAGCCAAGGCAACAAAGGAGTGGCTCAAAAAGAAGCACATTAAGGACAAGGAGGGGCCTAGCCAGTCTCCAGTCCTTAATCCCATGGAAAACTTATGGAGGGAGTTGAAGCTTGCTAAGAGACAGCCTCAAAATCTTAATGATTTAACCCCTTAATCCCATATGACGTACTATCCCGTCGAGGTGGGGTGGGCCTTAATTCCCACGGGATAGTACGTCATATGCGATCGGCCGCGCTCACGGGGGGAGCGCGGCCGATCGCGGCCGGGTGTCAGCTGACTATCGCAGCTGACATCCGGCACTATGTGCCAGGAGCGGTCAAGGACCGCCCCCGGCACATTAACCCCCGGCACACTGCGATCAAACATGATCGCAGTGTTCCGGCGGCATAGGGAAGCATCGCGCAGGGAGGAGGCTCCCTGCGGGCTTCCCTGAGATCCCCAGAGCAACGCGATGTGATCGCGTTGCTCTGAGCGTCTCTTACCTCCAATCCCTGCAGGCCCCGGATCCAAAATGGCCGTGGGGCTGCATCCGGTTCCTGCAGGGACTACTTCGGGGTCCAGAGCAGGTGCTGGTAAGCCTGCAGCGCTGTAAGTCAGATTGCTGGTCTGACAGAGTGCTGTGCAAACTGTCAGATCAGCGATCTGTGATGTCCCCCCCTGGGACAAAGTAAAACAGTAAAAAAAAAAATTACTAAATAAAGAAAAAAAAAATATATTATTCCCATAAATACATTTCTTTATCTAAATAATAAAAAAACAAAAGTACACATATTTAATATTGCCGTGTCCATAACGACCCAACCTATAAAACTGTCCCACTAGTTAACCCCTTCAGTGAACACAGTAAGAAAAAAAAAAAAAAAAAGAGGCAAAAAACAACGCTTTATTCATACCGCCGAGCAAAAAGTGGAATAACACGCGATCAAAAAGACAGATATAAATAACCATGGTACCGCTGAAAACGTCATCTTGTCCCACAAAAAACGAGCCACCATACAGCATCATAAGCAAAAAAATAAAAAAAGTTATAGTCCTCAGAATAATGCGATGCCAAAATATTTTTTTCTATAAAATAGCTTTTATCGTATAAAAGCGCCAAAACATAAGAAAATGATATAAATGAGATATCGCTGTAATCGTACTGATCCGACGAATAAAACTGCTTTATCAATTTTACCAAACGTGGAACGGTATAAACGCCTCCTCCAAAAGAAATTCATGAATAGCTGGTTTTTGGTCATTCTGCCTCACAAAAATCGGAATAAAAAGCGATCAAAAACTGTAACGTGTCTGAAAATGTTACCAATAAAAACGTCAACTCGTCCCGCAAAAAACAAGACCTCACATGACTCTGTGGACCAAAATATGGAAAAATTATAGGTCTCAAAATGTGGAGACGCAAAAACTTTTTTGCTATAAAAAGCATCTTTTAGTGTGTGACAGCTGCCAATCATAAAAATCCGCTATAAAAAACGCTATAAAAGTAAATCAAACCCCCTTAGTTAGGGAAAAATAATAAAATTAAAAAAATGTATTTATTTCCATTTTCCCATTAGGGTTGGGACTAAAGTTAGGGTTAGGGCTAAAGTTAGGGTTAGGGTTTGGATTACATTTACGGTTGGGATTAGAGTTAGGGGTGTGGTTAGGGTTACCGTTGGGATTAGGGTTAGGGGTGTGTTTGGATTAGGGTTTCAGGTAGAATTGGGGGGTTTCCTCTGTTCAGGCACATCAGGGGCTCTCCAAACGCGACATGGCGTCCGATCTCAATTCCAGCCAATTCTGCGTTGAAAAACTAAAACAGTGCTCCTTCCCTTCCGAGCTCTCCCGTGCGCCCAAACAGGGGTTTACCCCAACATATGGGGTATCAGCGTACTCGGGATAAATTGGACAACGACTTTTGGGGTCCAAGTTCTCTTGTTATCCTTGGGAAAATAAAAATTTGGGGGGCTAAAAATCATTTTTGTGGGAAAAAAAGGATTTTTTATTTTCACGGCTCTGCGTTGTAAACTAGTGAAACACTTGGGGGTTCAAAGTTCTCACAACACATCTAGATAAGTTCCTTGGGAGGTCTAGTTTCCAATATGGGGTCACTTGTTTGGGGGTTTCTACTGTTTGGGTACATCAGGGGCTCTGCAAATGCAAGGTGACGCCTGCAGACCAATCTATCTAAGTCTGCATTCCAAATGGCGCTCCTTCCCTTCCGAGCTCTGCCATGCGCCCAAACAGTGGTTTACCCCCACATATGGGGTATCAGCGTACTCAGGACAAATTGCACAAAAACGTTTGTGGTCTATTTTCTTCTCTTACCCTTGGCAAAATAAAAAATTGGGGGCGAAAAGATCATTTTTGTGAAAAAATGATTTCTTATTTTTACGGCTCTGCATTATAAACTTCTGTGAAGCACTTGTTGGGTCAAAGTGCTCACCACACATCTAGATAAGTTCCTTAGGGGGTCCACTTTCCAAAATGGTGTCACTTGTGGGGGGTTTCAATGTTTAGGCACATCAGGGGCTCTCCAAACGCAACATGGCGTCCCATCTCAATTCCAGTCAATTTTGCATTGAAAAGTAAAATGGCGCTCCTTCCCTTCCGAGCTCTGCCGTGCACCCAAACAGTAGTTTACCCCGACATATGGGTATCGGCGTACTCAGGACAAATTGTACAACAACTTTTGGGGTCCATTTTCTCCTGTTACCCTTGATAAAATTATACAAATTGGAGCTGAAATAAATTTTGTGTGAAAAAAAGTTAAATGTTGATTTTTATTTAAACTTGCCAAAAATTCCTGTGAAACACCTGAAGGGTTAATAAACTTCTTGAATGTGGTTTTGAGCACCTTGAGGGGTGCAGTTTTTAGAATGGTGTCACACTTGGGTATTTTCTATCATATAGACCCCTCAAAATGACTTCAAATGAGATGTGGTCCCTTCAAAAAAATGGTGTTGTAAAAATGAGAAATTTCTGGTCAACTTTTAACCCTTAAAACTCCCTAACAAAAAAAAAAAATTTGGTTCCAAAATTGTGCTGATGTAAAGTAGACATGTGGGAAATGTTACTTATTAAGTATTTTGTGTGACATATCTCTGTGATTTAAGGGCATAAAAATTCAAAGTTGGAAAATTGCGAAATTTTCAAAATTTTTGCCAAATTTCCATTTTTTTCACAAATAAACGCAAGTTATATCGAAGAAATTTTACCACTATCATGAAGTACAATATGTCACAAGAAAACAATGTCAGAATCGCTAAGGCTACGTTCACATTTGCGTTGTTGTGCGTTGCGTCGGCGACGCAACGCACAACGCATGCAAAACGCATTGTTTTGTGACGCATGCGTCCTTTAGTTGCTTGATTTTGGACGCACAAAAAATGCAACTTTCTGCGCCCTGACGCATGCGCCGCAGTGACGCATGCGTCACAAAACGCAAGTGCAACGCATGTCCATGCGCCCCCATGTTAAATATAGGGGCGCATGACGCATGCGTCGCCGCAGCTGCGCCCGACGCTGCGTCGCACAACGCTAATGTGAACGTAGCCTAAGATCTGTTGAAGCGTTCCAGAGTTATAACCTCATAAAGGGACAGTGGTCAGAATTGTAAAAATTGGCCCGGTCATGAACGTGCAAACCACCCTCGGGGCTTAAGGGGTTAAAATGTAAAGTGCTGCGGAATATGCTGGCGCTATAGAAATAAAATTATTATTAATTAGATGGTGGCCCGATTCTAACGCATCAGTATTCTAGAATATGTATGTAGTTTATTTATGAAGTTTTCAGAATAATGCAATTTATACACAGGATTCGGCTGGCCGCGACCAATTATAGCAAAGCGTGGTTCAAATTCCGTGCCAATTTGCGGGTGGACTGCGACTGTCGCTGATTGTTCGCAGCCGGGCGTGACCAATCAGTGAAGCCAGGGCCGGCTCCAGGTTTTTGAGGGCCCCTGACGAAAGAGTCTTAGTGGGCCCCCTCTTTAACACATACCACGATTCCACGATTCATGATGCACAGATACAGCAGAGAAATATACCACAGCCCACGTAGTATATAGCACAGCCCACGTAGTATATAGCACAGCCCACATAGTATATAGCAATGTGGGCACCATATCTGTTAAAAAAAAAAGAATTAAAATAAAAAATGGTTATATACTCACCCTTCGTCGGCCCCCCGATCCAGCCGAGGTGTTTACCGATGCTCCTCGCGACGCTCCGGTCCCAGGAGTACATTTCGGTCTCGCGAGATGATGACGTAGTGGTCTCGCGAGACCGCTACATCATCATCCCGCGAGACCGCAATACATGGACCGGTCACCAGAGTGTCGCGAGGAGTGGGAAAGGCCTGGGCTGGATCCGGAAGGTGAGTATATAATGATTTTTAATTATTTTTAACATTAGATCCCGTGCCAATGTCGCTGATTGGTCGCGCCCAGCTGGGCGCGACCAATCAGCGAATCGGATTTTAAATCCCGCGCTGATTGGTCGCGCTGGCTGGGCGCTTGGGCCGGCTGGGCGCGACCAAGCCAATGTTGCTGATTGGTCGCGCCAGCAGGGGGCGAGCAATCAGCGAAGCGTGATTTAAATCCCACGCCAATGTCGCTGATTGCTCGCGCCGGCTGGATGCGACCAATCAGCGAAGCGGTGGGACCGGAGCATCGCAAGCTGCAGGAAAAGCTGCTGCGGAGGGGACAGAAGGTGAGAATATCATGATTTATCTTTTTTTTAATTTTTAACTAGTTCGTCACATAGGGTTAATAGCAGCGTTAACAGACTGCTCTACACCGCTTTATGCCGCGGTGTAACGCAGTCGGTTTAACGGATTGCTACAACGCTATGTGGGCTGCGGGCGCTGACTGGGGGGGTAGTATGGAGGGGGCACTGACTGCAGGGGAGTAGGGAGCGGCCAGACTGTGCCCGTCGCTCCCAAGAGTGCATTGCGGTCTCGCGAGATGTTAACGTGCGGTCTCACAAGACCGCTACGTCATCATCTCTCGAGACCGCAATGCATGGACCGCTCACCGGAGAGGAGCGGGAAAGGCCTGGGCTGGATCCGGAAGGGGAGTATATAATGATTTTTTATTTTTTTTTATTCTTTTTAGCATTACACTATGTTCCAAATTATTATGCAAATGATATTTTTCTCGGATTTTCCTAAATGGTCGGTCCAAATGAGTCAGTCTAATAAAAGTCATCACCCGTTAGATTATACATCGAATTTTATTGAAGAAACCTCCCAATGATAACAGTATAATCTCCAAAATGAATAAAAACTTAAAATGCACTGTTCCAAATTATTAGGCACAGTAGAATTTCTAAACATTTGATGTAAAGAACTGAAAAGTCTCATTTGTGGAATTTGCAGCATTAAGAGGTCACATTCACTGAACAAAAAAGCTATTTAACTCCAGAACCTCCTAACAGGCCAAGTTACATGTAGCATAGGAGCCTTCTTTGATATCACCTTCACAATTCTTGCATCCATTGAACTTGTGAGTTTTTGGAGAGTTTCTGCTTGTATTTCTTTGCCTCCCAGAGCTGCTGTTTTGATGTGAACAGCCTCCCACCCTCATAGATCTTTTGCTTGATGATCCTCCAAAGGTTCTCTGTAGGGTTGAGGTCAGGGGAAGATGGTGGCCACACCATGAGTTTATCTCTTTTCATGCCCATGTCAGCCAATGACCCAGAGGTATTCTTTGCAGCATGAGATGGTGCATTGTCATGCAAGAAGATGATTTTGCTCCTCAAGGCACGTTTCTGCTTTTTATACCATGGAAGAAAGTTGTTCGTCAGAAACTCTATATACTTTGCAGAGATCATTTTCACATCTTCAGGAACTTTAAAGGGCCCTACCAGCTGTTTCCCCAAGATTCCGGACCAAAACATGACTCCTCCACATCCTTGCTGACGTTGCAGCCTTGTTGGGACATGGTGGCCATCCACCAAACATCTACTACTCCATGCATCTGGACCATCCAGGGTTGCTGGACACTCATCAGTAAACAAGACTGTTTGAAAATTAGTCTTCATGTATGTCTGGGCCCGCTGCAATCGTTTCTGCTTGTGAACACTGTTTAGGGGTGGCCGAATAGTAGGTTTATGCACCACAGCAAGCCTTTGAAGGATCCTACACCTTGAGGTTCGAGGGACTCCAGAGGCATCAGCGGCTTCAAATATCTGTTTGCTGGTTTGTAATGGCTTTATAGCTGCTGCTCTCTTTATCCAATGAACTTGCCTGGCAGAAACCTTCCTCATTATGCCTTTATCAACACGAACACGACTGTGCTCAGATTCAGCCACAAATCTCTTAACAGTAAGATGATCACGCTTAAATTTTCAAGAAATATCTAATGTTTTCATCCCTTGACCAGGGCATTGCACTATTTGATGCTTTTCGGCAGCAGAGAGATCCTTTTTCTTTCTCATGTTACTTGAAAACTGTGGCCTGCTTAATAATGTGGAACATCATTTTTAAGTAGTTTGAAATCCTTTAATTAGAATCACCTGGAAAACTAAATATCACATGTGTTTAAGATTGATTTCAGTGATCCATTGAGCCCTGAGACACAATGCCAGCCATGAGTTTATTTGAAAAACGAAACAATTAAATCGTTTTGACACTTAAATCCAATTTGCATAATAACTTGGAACACAGTGTAGATCTTTTTACTATCGATGCTGCATAGGCAGCATCAATAGTAAAAAGTTGGTCACACAGGGTTAATAGCAGCGTTAACAGAGTGCATTACACCGTGGCATAATGCGGTCCGTTAACGCTGCCATTAACCCTGTGTGAGCGCTGACTGGAGGGTAGTATGGAGCGGGCACTGACTGCGGGGAGTAAGGAGCAGCCATTTTGCCGCCGGACTGTGCCCGTCGCTGATTAGTCGTGGCTGTTTTGCCGTGACCAATCACCGACTTGGGATTTCCGTTACAGACACAGACAGACAGAAAGACGGAGGTGACCCTTAGACAATTATATAGTAGATGATTTAGAGATGATCTGCAAAGAGGAATGAACCAAAATTCCTCCTGACATGTGCGCAAACCTCATCATAAACTACAAAAATCGTCTGACTGCTGGGCTTGCCAACAAGGGTTTTGCTACCAAGTATAAGTCTTATTTGCCAGAGGGATCAAATACTTATTTCTCACTGCAAAATGCAAATAAATTTATATAACTTATACAATGTGAATTTCTGGATTTTATTTTTTATATTCTATCTCTCAATATTAAAATTAACCTACCCTTAAAATTATAGACTGTTCATGTATTTGTCAGTGAGCAAACTTACAAAATCAGCAAGGGATCACATACGGTAATTATTGCCTTCACTGTATGTCTAGAAGATTTCAGAAATCTCATGCACAGTTTTTTTTTTTTTTCCCTCAGTATTTTGTGGAAAATCTTGTGTTTTTCAGAATAAAGCATGTCACTTCTTTCAGCGTTGTTTTTTTTTTTCAGTGTTTTTCATCCATTGAAACTAATGGGTGATGAAAAAACTCAAGTGTCAGGTTTTGCTTTTTTTTTTTTTTTTTTGTGCCAAAACCTAATGAAATAGTCAGATTTTTATTTTTTGCACTGAACTGTATCAGCATGCACGCAACGTGTGTGTGAGCATGGCCTAAGAGCTTACTAGGTCTCCCACACCACCACAATTACATTACTAAGCCAATTCCTGCATTCTAAGAAATGACTTGGTATCCCAGGTAAACGGTCATACTTGGGCAAAAATCGTCTTCTTTGTCGCTCTCCTCATGTGCTAATTAGCTTGGACTTTGTAAGGGTATTGGCAAAGTCATAGGAGAAAGTGTTACTGACACTAATGGTTATGTTTTTTCTTGTGCATTAATAAATACACTACTATGTAAGGACAAAGGCAATACAGATGTTGGAGGTTGTAACAATCCTTTCTAGTTGTCAATTAGCTGTGTCTAGTTGAACCGTTGGGTTGTGTAATCGCGTCCCGCTGTGATTGCCACCTTCCTCATTGTACCCGTCATCTCTTAGCTGCACGAAATCTAGTACATGTGCCCAGTGTCCTGCTCGTTACGAATAATAGATGAACGGTACTGTGAGAAAGATGTTAATTACGGCGAGGGGACCGTGATTACAGGCCTATATGAGATGACTGGGACAGTCAGAAACCGAGCGGACATAATTACAGTATCTAAGGCTGGACTAGTTCAGCTGATTAGCATATGAATAGTGATGCATTAAAAGTTTACATTAAGGACTTTCTTCTAATGCATTAATTGGCCTTTGTAAGTTATTGGTGGTGCTTTGGGAGGCTAGTCTAGCATTGATCAAAATGGCCAATTTCAACCCAATCATTCTTTCGTCAGATGAATTTTAATATCTAGCGACCAATGACTGACCACGATCTTCTGAATAAAATCTATCTGTGTATAAAACTGTTGTCTGGTAGCTGCTGGTCCACAAGAGATTGGTCTAGCGTCATTGAACAATAAAGGGCAGATAACCTCACAGATTGCACATGTCTGTACATGTAGTGGCTGCTGGTGGAGGAGCACGGGACCAGACCGGTTCATCAATCTCCTCCACCTGCTTTTCTGGAAGGGAGGAGGCTGCTTACATGCTTCTCTACTGCTGCCATTTTATGGACCGAAATGCTGCTTCGTTCGTGAAGAACGCTGCACTAACATGAGAAAGTGGCTGAACTCTTAAAGAGAATCTGTCACCACTTTTTTGGCATGTTATGTAAAAATATCACTCAATTCAGTGTTACCTATGCATTATAACAGTACTTTTTTGACACCTCCACCTTTGATCAATAAATACTGTTTATAGTCCTCCCACGGTATATGTAAATCTGCTCAGTCCGATGGGCAGGGCTTATTGTCCGTCTCTCGAACCCCCCCTCCTGTCTTGCTCTACTCATTTCTTTCGGGTAATTCCTGCGATCGCGTACTGTTATCGCTTGTGCGCATTGAAAATGGTCTTTTGCACGTGTGCAGTATGCTTTGCCCAATAATGGGAAAAGCATAAAATCATTATTGCACATACGCCATTATGTTCTACGGCCTTGAAGTATTGCGGCAAAGCATACTGCGCATGCGCAAAAGCCCATTTGATTGCGCACATGCAGTAACGCTACGCGATCTGTGATATTCACAAGCCGAGGAGTGGTGGTGGAAACTAACAATAAGCCGTGCCCTTCGCAGCCGGCAGATTTACATACACTGCTTGAGGAATATAAACGGTATTTATTGATCAAAGGTGGGGAGTCAAGGGGTATCAAAAGTACTGTTGTAATGCATAGGTAACACTGAATCGAATGATATTTTAACATGATATCCCAAAAAAGTGGTGGCAGGTTCCCTTTAAGTTTAGTTTAAATCCGTCAGCAGGCTAGGCTAATCTGAGGTAGCATGAGGTAGGTGCTGATACACAGATTTCAGGGATGTCGCTTATTACTCTGTCTGCTGTTTTTTTTTTTTTTCTTTTTCTTTTTTTTAAGCAAGATATTAACAATAGAGGACTACAGCTCATGTGCTTCCTGGTCCCAACACACTACCTCCTCTGATAAGCAGCTCACTGTCAATATACAATATAAAGCTATGATGTGGGTGGGGTCCTCTTTCTAAGCTCTGCTACATCTAAAAACTCTATCACAGCTGCTGCAGCTAGTAAGTGATACATTGTTGGAATTGGGGTCTCTTCCTAATTAACCTGCTCTCAGATGAGGTAGCAAAAAAACTGCTGACCGATTCCTTTTATATTACGAACTGCCTATATCAACAAAGAGTATGGCTGTTTTGGCAAAATGCTTACGCAGATGTCAGCTAAAGGGAACCATAAATCTATGGCTATTCTGATAATCTGCAGGTAAACGCACTTCTAAGCATGTATGGCAGTCTAAATGGAAGAGTGAGTGCAGGACGGGAGAATGAAGTTGTACAGATTCTCCTTGCAGTCACTGGCTTCCAGCTACTGGGGCTGCTCATGGTACTGATGGTTACCAAGCTGTTACCACTCCCTGGCACGGTGTTTGATGGCTTGCCCCCCGTACAGGGTGCAGTGCTGGCTGTCAGACAAGCCGCAGGGGTATGATTACAGTGTGTGACTGTTGCAGCTCTCTGCGCTGCCCTGATTGGAAGCAAGGGGCTGCTGGGAGAATAGAACTTAATTGTCTTCTTGCAGCCTCTTCCATTTAAACAATTACGGTGGTCTATAGAGAAAAGCAGCTCCTTGGACTGGACCCTGAGGAATCACAACAGTAAGGGAAAAAGGTAGGAGAAGAGCCAGCCTAAGGTCTACTGAAGGAAAGTTCTGGGAGGTAGGAGGAGAACCCAGATAGAGCGAAGCATAGTGAGGAAGAGTTGGTGGTGTTGGATGTGAAATACAGCAGAGATCCAGGGCAATCAGAAAGGAGTCAGAGCCAGTAGGTTTAGCTGTTAGTAGATCGTTAGTCTTTAGTAAGGGTAGTTTCTGTAAAGGCTAAAGAGCAGTAACCAGATTGGGTCAAGAAAGAATCATCTGAAAGACTGAAGGCTTGTGATATCTCATGTTTGTGATCTTAACCCTACCGTGTATGCACACATGTAACCGTATCGTTCTCTTGGCAGGTTCGGCTGTGTGGCAGTTGATCGCATCATTCCTGAAGCTTCCAATCTCCGGGACGCATTGTATAGTGGGAGCAACCATTGGCTTCTCTCTTGTTGCTATCGGTTCACACAGTGTACAGTGGATGCAGCTTGTCAAGATTGGTAATTGACATTTCCTTTTATGAGTGAGGGTATGTGGAAAACGTTCCTAGAAATATCTGGTCAAAATATAGTAGACTTTTTTTTTTTTTTTTTTTCTAAAAACATATAATGGAAGGGGGCCAATGTTTCCAATGTTTTAAAAAATAGTTTCCCTTTAAAAACACAAAACTACATATTTCTCAAATTGCAGGTAAGAAATACTTTCAGGTCTTTAAGTACTGTTCAAGATGGTGTGCATGTTGCTTTTCGAAAGAACAGCATGACATAGTTTCTTACTATACTTAAAGCGGAACTGTCGGCAGATTTCTCAGTGCAAACTGCAAATATTAGTAAATAGATTTTGTATCTCATGAAGCTGCTGTATTTACATTGAAAAGTAATAAGCATTTTCTATATCTGCCATCCCAACATGATAGATAACTACAGCTTGTACTGAGCAGTATGAGGGACACATAAAAGCTGCCATTCAAGCTGGTTGGTCTGTGATCGAGTCTAAACTTTCAAAAAGGATTATACAGGCATTCTTGGATCATTTCTCAAAGTAAAAAAATAAGGTGGCTCGCAGCACACAATGTTGGACAATTACAACGGGCACACAGGCCCAAAGGTGGTTGGACAATTACATGGGCACACAGGCCCAAAGGTGGTTGGACAATTACATGGGCACACAGGCCAAAGGTGGTTGGACAAATACATGGGCACACAGGCCCAAAGGTGGTTGGACAATTACATGGGCACACAGGCCAAAGGTGGTTGGACAATTACATGGGCACACAGGCCAAAGGTGGTTGGACAATTACATGGGCACACAGGCCAAAGGTGGTTGGACAATTACATGGGCACACAGGCCAAAGGTGGTTGGACAATTACATGGGCACACAGGCCAAAGGTGGTTGGACAATTACATGGGCACACAGGCCAAAGGTGGTTGGACAATTACAAAGGGCACACAGGCCAAAGGTGGTTGGACAATTACAAAGGGCACACAGGCCCAAAGGTGGTTGGACAATTACATGGGCACACAGGCCAAAGGTGGTTGGACAATTACATGGGCACACAGGCCAAAGGTGGTTGGACAATTACATGGGCACACAGGCCAAAGGTGGTTGGACAATTACAAAGGGCACACAGGCCAAAGGTGGTTGGACAATTACAAAGGGCACACAGGCCCAAAGGTGGTTGGACAATTACATGGGCACACAGGCCAAAGGTGGTTGGACAATTACAAAGGGCACACTGGCCAAAGGTGGTTGGACAATTACAAAGGGCACACAGGCCAAAGGTGGTTGGACAATTGCTAAGGGCACACAGGCCCAAAGGTGGTTGGACAATTACACAGGGCACACAGGCCCAAAGGTGGACTCACCATCTCAGAAGCTCCAAGGGGTCCACTTGGAAAAAATTCAATAAAGAAAGAGACTGCGTCCAAATTTAGGTGAAAACTTCAAACCTCCATTTATTCTGCCATAGATTCAACTATGGCTGAATAAATGGAGGTTTGAAGTTTTCACCAAAATTTGGACGCAGTTTTTCTTCCATTGTGTTCTCGAGGTACGTCCATCAGAAACAAGAGATCTATTCAATTTTGTTTGGTTGTAATGTGAAATATTCTGACAGATCCACTTTAAAAGGAATTAAAATTACAGGTTCCATGTCTTGAGCTTGTTTTGTTTTTTTGTTTTTTTTGGTGTAGCCATGTAGCAAAGACGTTATGTGGATCTAAATTGCCATATTAATTGTCATGAATATGTTTGATAACAGCAAGTCATTTTCTCACAGAAAGGTTGTGCGTTCTCACATAAGGGCATGTGCACACAGCCGCTTTTTAACACCGGCGTACCCACAGGGCTTTGCTACAGGAAGATATTTCAGACAAAAGCCGGCAGAGTTCCTCATGAAGCGTCGTCTTTTAGGTCGTTTTTCTCGCCTGAAGAATGGTCTGGTCGTTACTTTTAAATTTCTTTACATCTTTGTAAACCTGAAGCTGTTGACAGGTGATGAAAAGACTAAACGGATGTACATAGCAAGGTTTTTATTTGACATTGCAGGGCACATGTTCATTCCCTTTGTTTATTGAGCTCTTTCAGGCATGTTGTGGGGCGCTTTGTGTGCACATACCCCAGACTAGATGCATACACTGCTTGTGTTTTTCCTCCGTGTTTTTTTTTTTTTTATTATTATTATTATTATTATTGTTATTATTATTATTTGGTTTAGCAATGCTGATTCATTGATGCCAGATGTTTGCTGATAATTCTATTAGAATGAATGAATATCTTTGCGCACAGTGCATTTTGCTTGATAACGCTTTGCAGCTGGGGGTGACCTTACTACAACATGGCATGCTCCGAATATGGCATGTACTATGGAGTTTTGCTACATAACATTTTTTATTTTATTATGTTATAAAATACATAAATATACTGTATGCTCAAAAATTCCAATAAAAAAAAAAAATCACAAATTTCTAAAGGTTTCAGACTTTTTTTTACAGCCTTCTATAGCGATAGTTATGGCTTTAAAGTGATCAAAGTAAATTATTTACCAATCAAAAATAGATATATAGCAGCAAGGTAAATGTATGGTTCAATTGTTAAAATTTAACCTTTAATAAATCCTTATAAAACACCGTAGGGTATCTAGACCCCATCGGTCCACAAAAAGGACAAACAAACAAAAAAATAACAACACACCAAAAGTGAATTACACCATAAAAGTTCCAAACACAATTCCTTCTTTTAAAAAATTGAAGGAATAGGTAATACGTATCACAATACCACACGTTTGTACACTATATAGATGACCTCTAGGTTCAATCACCTCACAGTTTGAAGGTCATAAACGATACCTAAATTAGTGGTTATTGAGTGAATAATAGAACGATCTCACCCAGCGTTGCTGTTTTCATAAGGAAATATATTTAATATTTTATTATTTTAAGCAACGGATGGGTGTGACCGTGACACTATTTGCTGCAGGTGTATGAAGGTACAAGCGCTACTGGTTTTTATATAGATATACATTTTTATTTACCATTGTCTCACCCCTTCCAGCAAGCAGCTGTACACCACCCCTAAATATGAAAGATCTCTGCTCAGATAGGAACAAAAGAATTCTCACTATACAAAAATTCTTCAATCAATCTAATGGAGGGACCCAAGAAATATCTGTGTATGAAGATGCCACCATGGCAATAGAAACCTTGAAAAAACTTGAACATCATTTAATTAAAGAAATGCGGGACCTTTGGGAAATTGCTACTTTAGAAAGATATCTGTCCTTTCAGTGCATACCCAAAGGCCTGAAAGTATACAAATCAATTTCGGGCGATATTGGTGACCCGGATACGGTAAAGGAATGGGAGGCGATGTTCAAAGAATTTTCAATTAAGACAGTTTCCTTTATTATTGAAAAAAGGAAACAACACCTAACAGGACTCAAAAAGAATATCTTGAGATTATTTGATGAGATAAGACCTTTTGAACAGCATCCTGATATTATTAAACTATCAAAGAGCATCAGGATTCGCATTTTAGCAAAAGAAAAAGAGATTTTGGAGAAAAAGCAATTAAAATTTGGTAGGGATATGGTTCCCAATTGGGGTACGTATCCCCCGTCTAAACCTTCCCCCCAGAACCACATGAGTGATAATTCTAATCAAAATTCTATATATAGAGATAAACAGCAAAATTGTATAGATGTCAATCAATTCATAACATTGGATGAAACATCAAATGGCTCTATCAGAAACAATCAACTTTCTATACATCCTATGGATGAGGGGGAAGAGAGAGGACATCAAATTTCTTCCAATTTATTGGAAGTAAGTACAATCTCAGCAGAATCTTGGCCCTCCACTCATGATATTTCGATATATACCCCAATCTCATTACATGCATTCCAGAACAGATTCCAAGTTCTAGAGAATGAAGCAGATTCCCTTGCCACTAGTGGGGGGAACTTACTCCAGGAAAGTAACCACTCTTTTTGTGTACAACCCCCTAAAAAAGCCCCAAAGAAAACCCTGAAAAGGACAGAGAAATCTATAGGACAGACTCATTCCAACGAACAATTGACACAGAAGAACACACATAGACATCATCCTTTTTTTCAGGTAGGTCCAAAAAGACCAGGAAAAGGGGTTGTAGGGGCGGGAAATTTGCCCAAAAAAAGAGGAAACAAAACAATGAAAAAAAGTTAGAGGAGAGCTCACCACAACAAAAAATATTTAATCTGAGCAGTCATACGTTAGATCAAAAGGAAATTTCTTTATTAAACAAAGGATTGAAATATGCACCCAGCATTAAACTAGATAAGTTTCAGGCTTTTATTGGGATTAAATTATTCATGAGACAACTGGCTGTAAAAAAACATTTTTTAAAAAACCCAGTTGTCTGTCATTCCCCACAAAATGATCCATTCATACATACCACACTGAGAGTCAAATCTAATTTTAATCCTGTTCAGGAATACTCTGAGTCATTTGAAGCATTCCAAAAGAATGTGATCCGGGACATCAGAAAAATTCCTGATAAAAGGTGTTCCAAATTCAGGAATAATTTAACATATGCGGAACAAAGGGCCATTATACAAATTCAAACTAATAAAGATATTACTATTAGACCGGCGGATAAAGGTGGTAGTATTGTTATCCTCGACACTGAAGATTATACAAAGGAGTGTTTGAGAATATTGGGAGATCAACACACTTATAAACTTCTATCCACAGATCCATCCAATACCTTTATTTCAGAAATGAAGGACCTAATCAAAAAAGGGTGGGACCAAGGTATTATCACCAAAAGGGAGTATGATTTTATTAATATAAATCATCCGCAGATGGCGCATTTTTATTATCTCCCTAAAATCCACAAAAATTCTGATAATCCCCCCGGTAGACCCATAATATCGGGTGTAGGCTGTTTGACAGCCAATCTATCAAAATATGTAGATTGCCATCTACAAAAACTAGTCCCTGAACTTCCATCGCATTTAAAGGACAGTACGCACATTCTGAGAATCATAGAAAATGTTGAATGGAAGGATCATTTCATTCTAGGAACATTGGATATCACTTCCCTCTATACTGTTATCCAGCATGAAAAAGGGTGTGAAGCAGCTGAATTTTTCCTGGACAAACAGGGTATACTTCCCAGAAGCCAAATTCTGTTCATTTTGGACTGCATGCATTTTATTCTTACTCATAACTATTTTAAATTTAAAACGCACTACTATTCCCAGCAATGGGGTACTGCTATGGGTACCAGGTTCGCTCCAAGTTATGCCAACTTGTACGTTGGCAAATGGGAACATGATACCATCTTTAATGATCCCTCCTTGAGAGCGAACCTGGTACTCTGGCATAGATTTATTGATGACATTGTTTTTATATGGTCTGGTGGGCCTGAGTCTTTGTCAAATTTTATTAGTAATTTAAATAAAAATTCATATTTTTTAAAATTTACGGGCACCACCAGTACAGTTTCAATTGATTTTTTGGATTTGAATATTTTTATTGAAGAGGGGAAGGTTAACACGAGAACATTCCATAAACCTACTGATAGGAATAACTACATTTCTCTAGACAGTTGTCATCTTCCCCATTGGCTCCTGAATGTTCCCAAAAGCCAGATGATTCGGGCACATAGAAATTGTTCCCGACCACAGGACTTCATCCAGGAGGTGGAAGTTTTGACTGATAAATTTGTCAAGAAAGGCTATTCACACAGCTCTTTAGCTATGGCAAAAAATCAGGTTGAGAAACTATCTAGATCCAGTCTCTTTCAAAGTAAAGAAAAACGTGATAATCAAGTACTACTGAAGAGTGTCCCTATCATTACCAGATATAATGCAAATGCACATCTTTTTAGAAAGATTGTGCAGAGACATTGGGACATTCTGAAAGAAGACAAGGTGATTGGCAAAAAACTTCCTGAACAGCCACTTTTTATTTACAAAAAAGCACAAAATCTTGGAAACAGAATAGCCCCTACAGTCCCACATCTTATTTCCACTGATAGACGGTGTTCTCAAAAACCTCAAGGTTTCTTTCCCTGTCAAAAATGTAAGTCTTGCAAACTACTCAAAACGAAAAAACAATTTACATGCAAAAAGGGAAATACTGATTGGAAGATTGAGAACTTTATATCCTGTAACACCACGGGCATCATCTATTCTATTAGATGCCCGTGTGACAAAATCTACATTGGTAGAACTAAACGGGCCCTGAAGATCAGAATTAGTGAACATATCAGCAATATAAATAAAAAATTTGAAGGGCATCCCCTTTCTAAACATTTTCTGACGCATCATGGAGGGTCAATATCTGGTACCGTTATTACTGGTCTTAAATTGGTACATAAAGGTCGAAGAGGTGGAGATTTTATCAAGAAAATGTCTAGAGAAGAAACAAAGATGATTTTTATGTTTGATTCCTTAATCCCGAAGGGCCTCAATAGCGATACAGAACTCTTTGCCTTTAACTCTTAAATTACGGTCATGTGATTGCGGTAGGCTATATAGATCCATACAACTTGGGAAGGACCATCCCTGATGAAGGAGCTCGTTTTTTGCTCCGAAACGCGTAGGATTTGGTCCTATTCTCTTTCTGTAGCCCGTCACGTGAGATTTCACGTGACTGTGACGTCACACTAGGTCCTGCTGCGGCAGAGTACCGGGCGGCTAAGCCGGAGCAACACTGACCGGTCTCCAAGGAAGTACGAGCACAGGATTTTTCTCTGCCACCGGCCGGGGCAGTTCCTGCAATACGCTACTTCGGAGACAAAACACGGCACTCTTTGGAGTTCTTTGCCCGCGGGAGAAGTAAGTGCCTGGCTCCCAATAGGAGTCTGTATTACTAGCGGCAACTGATTTGTGAACACAGAAAGATTACATGCAGCTGTGATTCCATTGGCTTTCCATTCAACCACGGATCACTTTATCCTCATAAGAAATCCCAGCAGGTAGATATAGACACACTTTTTTTTTTATATACCAATATACATTTTCATATTTTATATGACTGATTAGTTTTAATGTGCATGCAGTTCTTCGTATTTCCTATCAGGAGGTTTTATATATTGTTTCAGTATCAGTCCTTAGGATCTTTTCTTATATTGTAGGGGACATTCCAATCCAGCGCAGATAGTCTTTTTCCTTTTTATATTTTATTATTTTAAGCAACGGATGGGTGTGACCGTGACACTATTTGCTGCAGGTGTATGAAGGTACAAGCGCTACTGGTTTTTATATAGATATACATTTTTGTTTTCATAAGGAGTTCGTAGGGCACCAGATGTCTGTGAATCCCAGGGGAGGATTATTCATATCCATACAATACCCTGCTTAAGACAGACTCGGACCCTGATTAGTTCATCCCCAAAGATGTGGCTCCTGACGCGTTTCCTCGGCTCTATTCATCAGGGGAGGCAAGCCTTTTTTTTTAAATGCTACGGGGAATAAATGTGCGGTGTCCATTACTCCTCTAACGGCCCACTTCCTCATACTAAAGGCTTGCCTCCCCTGATGAATAGAGCCGAGGAAACGCGTCGGGAGCCACATCTTTGGGGATGAACTAATCAGGGTCCGAGTCTGTCTTAAGCAGGGTATTGTATGGATATGAATAATCCTCCCCTGGGATTCAGACATCTGGTGCCCTACGAACTCCTTATGAAAACAGCAACGCTGGGTGAGATCGTTCTATTATTCACTCAATAACTACTAATTTAGGTATCGTTTATGACCTTCAAACTGTGAGGTGATTGAACCTAGAGGTCATCTATATAGTGTACAAACGTGTGGTATTGTGGTACGTATTACCTATTCCTTCAATTTTTTTTAAAAGAAGGAATTGTGTTTGGAACTTTTATGGTGTAATTCACTTTTGGTGTGTTGTTATTTTTTTGTTTTTGTCCTTTTTGTGGACCGATGGGGTCGAGATACCCTACGGTGTTTTAAAATTTAACCTTTAATAAATCCTTATAACTATTGAACCATACATTTACCTTGCTGCTATATATGGCTTTAAAGTGACCATCTATGGGCAGCTCATTTTATTGCACTTAATTCTTAGCGTTTTATTTGCACCCTTTACTTTTGTCTATTTTGTGAGATTAGTCACTAGTGAATTCCATTACTTAAAGAAGTAAGATTTTTTTCAAAACCTAATCTGTGGTATTTCTGTTTTACAGAATGCTGGCAGAAATAGACTTTTATGGATTCAGCATTTCCGTGTTTCTTGTCTAATACTGAATATGTTCCTCACTAATTCTTCCTGTGTTTTATGTCTAATGTAATCGTGGGACCGCTAGTTAAAGTTCAATTTCTTTTTCATGTCCCATTCTAAATGTTAATTGATGTAAAAATGCAGCCGTTTTTGAGTTCTCTGATTTCTCTAGCTTTCCTCTATAATGAAATAAACTTTGAAGGCTTTCAGAGCTCTTAAAGGGAACCTGTCACCTGAATTTGGCGGGACCAGTTTTGGGTCATATGGGCGGGGTTTTCGGGTGTTTGATTCACCCTTTCCTTACCCGCTGGCTGCATGCTGGCCGCAATATTGAATTGAAGTTCATTCTCTGTCCTCCGGAGTACACGCCTGTGTAAGGCAAGATTGCAGAGGACAGAGAATGAACTTCAATTCAATATTGCGGCCAGCATGCAGCCAGCGGGTAAGGAAAGGGTGAATCAAACACTCAAAAACCCCGCCCATATGACCCAAAACTGGTCCCGCCAAATTCAGGTGACAGGTTCCCTTTAAGGAGGATTGTATTACCTGCCTTATTTCTGGACTGTTCGGTTGGGAATGTTCATTTCCTATTTAATAAGTTCATTAAGGTTCCAAACTATCTTGGAATCCATTCTACTTGAAAGTTAAGAGATTTGGCAGAGCAATCTTCCATTTTTGATAAAATGAACGATTTTGCATGAGTCCTTTCTGTTCCTTGCAAGTCCTGATTTACGTGGGTAGGTTTAATCAGTTGGCCCCACTTTTTTTTTTTTTTTTTTTTTTTTTTTTTATAGTTTTGCTCTCAACAATCGTTTTTGGTCCAGATTCCTGTTGTACTCTTCTATTTGCAAAAATGAGATGTAGTAACTTGGATGGGACTTTGTAGGGTGAACCTATGTGAAGAACACTTCTGAGAAAGATTTCCGCCAACAGTAACTCCTTCACAACCCGTGCTTGATTGATTTTGGCCTGTCACCCACCTTGTGACTTGTTATAGGGGTTGTCATAACTGAATTGTGCCCATTACTAAATGTATTTCTAAAGGGAAGCGATACATCAGAAAATGATATGTTGTGCAGGTCGAGCTTTTATGAATATCTCTCTCTCTCTCTATATCTATATCTATACATATATAATATATATGTGTGTATGTATATGTGTATGTATATGTGTGTATATATATATATATATATATATATATATATATATATATATGTATATATGTATATATATATATATATATGTGTATGTATATATGTATGTATGTATATATATATATATATATATATATATATATATATATATATATGCATATATATGCTACTGACACATTAGGGGCAAGGCAGATTAGCTATCTAAGCATGAGATGAAGTGCAGTTTAGACCAACTCGCTCTCATTTGACACAAATTGCATGCTGTAGTCAGTGATCGCAGAAACAATGAAAAGTTGTAACGCTGTCTAATATCTTTTGTTTCTATTCTTTGCTATATAGAGGGTATCTGTTTACTGTCAGTCTGCACCCGCCCTTAGTATGTAAACAGAAGTGATACTAGACACTGTCATCAAACTAGTGTCCTGAAAGTGGTAGGAATTTGAAGCATAAAGGAAATCTGAAAATTCTAAAAAAAAATTTAAAATGTTGTAAAATTATTTACCTAGAACAAGTTTAGGTTTCATTAACTTACAGACAGGGCTGTGTAGTTGGTAAGCCAAACCTCCGATTCCTCAATTTCCCCTACTCCGGACCCCCCAGCACTGGTCACTACTGAGCATGTGCATAAAGTTCAGCACAGATTCATCTCAACTAAAAGCCAAGATCCTTAGATCAGGAACAGAACAGACACTTATAGGACATTTCATAGCTTTCCCAAATTCTTAGGAAAACTTTTACAACACATCCTGTATTGTGCTACTGTACCCAATGTATTATATATTTTAGGAGTCGGTCCATTATATACCGACTCCACCAAAAAACTCTGACTTCATAAAAATGACAGCAAGCAGCCAGGTAAGTAATATTTTGCTGGAGTTGAGGGGTGTCTCTCTACACTAATCTGCCCTCAGATGGGTTAGTAAAAGCTGGTGAGAGATTCCCTTTTAATGCTGTGATCATAGCAAGGCATAATGTGCAGAGGAGCCTGTATCTATTAACACGTAAAACATATATCTTTTGCCGATATTTCACAATGATAATGATCTTTCCATTTAAAGGTGCATTTCTGAGCTTTGTCTACAAGGTCTTTCAGCGCATGCAGTAAAGCACAGGGTGGTGTGAGCTGCATAGCAATATTCATTAGAATGCATGTGTGCATCTAGCTAACCATATCGACGTGAGTGAACGGCTTACCCTTGAGAATATCCGGCGGATGCTTTTAGTGATTTTATTTTCCAAGGTGTCTTTATATTGTGTCTCATGTATTTTGGTAGAAAACCTCTTCTAATCTCCCTGCTTTTATTTCTTCATTGCAGTTGCCTCTTGGTTCATTTCACCACTGCTCTCCGGTCTGATGTCTGGTGGTCTCTTTATGTTGATTAAATTTTTCATCTTGAATAAGGTAAATCAACAGGTCGCATCCCTGCAGATGTAGTAAATAAAGAGTAGGATGTTGACATAAAAGAAATGCAATGTGCTAATGAATATTGACTAAAATGGAGTACCTAGGCTCCAGCAGAAGGTTTCTGACCATCATTGTATTTATGTGATGGTGAGACAGTGTAAGGAACATACTAAGACTAGTATAAAAATGTCCCCAAACCACTGCAGTGCGTAATTTTTCTAACCAACACAATGCAGTGGCACAGAATATTTACTAATTTAATTCTCGTGACAAAAAAAGTGAGACACACAAAACATGGATGAAGTTGTAGCTCTTTCCCTTGTATGTTTTCTCTAATCCCGTTTGGTTCATTTTGGACTTAAAATTCTAATGCAAGAGATCACCTGAAATACGATGAATCGCAGGTGTGGGAAGGGGGACCGTGCCGCCGCAGGTGTGGGAAGGGGGACCGTGCCGCCGCAGGTGTGGGAAGGGGGACCGTGCCGCCGCAGGTGTGGGAAGGGGGACCGTGCCGCCGCAGGTGTGGGAAGGGGGACCGTGCCGCCGCAGGTGTGGGAAGGGGGACCGTGCCGCCGCAGGTGTGGGAAGGGGGACCGTGCCGCCGCAGGTGTGGGAAGGGGGTCAGTGCCGCGGCAGGTGTGGGAAGGGGGACCGTGCCGCCGCAGGTGTGGGAAGGGGGACCGTGCCGCCGCAGGTGTGGGAAGGGGGACCGTGCCGCCGCAGGTGTGGGAAGGGGGACCGTGCCGCCGCAGGTGTGGGAAGGGGGACCGTGCCGCCGCAGGTGTGGGAAGGGGGACCGTGCCGCCGCAGGTGTGGGAAGGGGGACCGTGCCGCCGCAGGTGTGGGAAGGGGGACCGTGCCGCCGCAGGTGTGGGAAGGGGGACCGTGCCGCCGCAGGTGTGGGAAGGGGGACCGTGCCGCCGCAGGTGTGGGAAGGGGGTCAGTGCCGCGGCAGGTGTGGGAAGGGGGACAGTGCCGCGGCAGGTGTGGGAAGGGGGACAGTGCCGCCGCAGCTGTGGGAAGGGGGTCAGTGCCGCGGCAGGTGTGGGAAGGGGGACAGTGCCACCGCTAATGTGGGAAGGGGGACAGTGCCGGCGCAGGGGCGGGAATGGGGACCGTGCCGCCGCAGGTGTGGGAAGGGGCCAGTTGCTGCCGCGGAGGGTTGGAAATTTTACCACAATTTGTTGCCAGTTGCAGAAGGGTAGAAAGTGGGCCAATGCTGTTGCTAGAGAAAGGGGGATAATGCTGCCGCCAGAGGAGCAGAGTTGGAAGTGGAGAGTCTGACACTGCTGCTTTTGGGTGGGAAGAGGGATAATGCTGATGCTTGTGGTGCTGCATTGTAGGTGTTTAAGGCTTATGGGGAGGCATTTAGTGCTACAACTTGGTATTTGGCACTTCTGGGTAGGGTTTTATACTGCACTGAGGTATATGTGTAATGCTTTTGTGGAGGTATGTTGTGCTACACTTTGTTTTTTGTTGATTCTAGTTAGGTACTTGAGCTCACTCTCTCGTCAATATCAGATAACGTGTTATCCAAGAATCTTGGGCGTGCTTGAATAATATGTTCGAGTGCCTGCGGCTCCATGATTTGTGGCTTTCAGACATCCACAACGTTTCCGGGGATTGCTTAACAAACAAATGTTCTCTCAATTCTAGTAATTAACACTTGAGTTCTTGTTAGGAGGCATTTTGTGCTTCAGTGTGATATTTTAGTGCTTTTTTGTAGGTATTTTGTGCTGCACTGTGATGTTTTGCTGCTTCCCATATGAAATGTTGTGATATTTAGAGCTTTTAAGAGGGTAAGTTTTGCTGCTCTTTGGTGTTTACTTGGCCCTTTTAGAGAGGTACTATGTAATGCACTGTGGTGGTCTTTTGTGGAGACTTAAGGTACCTTCACACGAAACGACTTTACAACGAGAACGACAACGATCCGTGACGTTGCAGCGTCCTCGCTAGCGATATCGTTGTGTTTGACACGCAGCAGCGATCTGGATCCTGCTGTGATATTCGCTGGTCGTTGAATAAAGTTCAGAACTTTATTTGGTCGTCAGACCGGCGTGTATCGTCAGGTTTGACACCAAAAGCAACGATACCAGCGATGTTTTACGCTGGTAACCAGGGTAAATATCTGGTTACTAAGCGCAGGGCCGCGCTTAGTAACCCGATGTTTACCCTGGTTACCAGCGTAAAAGTAAAAATAACAAACACTACAACACTCACCTGCGCGTCCCCTGCCGTCCGCTTCCTGCTCTGACTGAGCGCCGTAAAGTGAAAGTACAGCACAGCTGTTAGGGCCGGCGCTCACACAGTACAGGAAGCGGACGCCGGGGGACGCGCAGGTGAGCATGTAGTGTTTATTTTTAATTTTACGCTGGTAACCAGGGTAAACATCGGGTTACTAAGCGCGGCCCTGCGCTTAGCAACCCGATGTTTACCCTGGTTACCCGGGGACCTCGGCATCGTTGGTCGCTGGAGAGCGGTCTGTGTGACAGCTCTCCAGCGACCAAACAGCGACGCTGCAGCGATCGGCATCGTTGTCGCTATCGCTGCAGCGTCGCTTCGTGTGAAGGTACCTTAAATGTTTTGCACTGTAGTCTGTATCCAGCACATGTTGGAAGGAATTAAGTGCCGTACTGTAGTTTATTTGGCCCAGGTAGTCTTTGGAGCTTCTCACAACATTTCAGAGGAGGCATGGATGACACAGGTGATGTCAGAGACTGGGCACCAAGCATGGTCTGGAAATACCCACCGGATGGCCAGATTGTTGCCCATGACCATACCATATGGGGCAATTGCAGGCGTTTTTTTGTTGTTGTTGTTGTTGTTGTTGTTTATTTCGTAAAGGTATGTTGGGCAGCAGGGGATTGTATAGGATTGAAAAATAAAATAGAGGGCTTAGATTTTTCCTTTGCTCTGGCAGCAAATGCAGGAGGGGTGTAACAGACAGTAAATTCATCTGTCACTGTATTTTGCAGTATAACCTGCATATGCTGTTAAATAGGTGTCTTAGACCTGATGTGTTTGATTTACTTACATTGAGCATCCATGCCTCAATAGCAATGAAAGCTTTTTCATGGCTGATATTAAAGTGGTCATTGGATGAGTCTAGCTCATCTTATCTTGCAGGAAACCTTTCAGTAGGAATAATTCTACTATTCTGGTAAATATTTTCAAAGGTATACTTCAGTCTCATCAGATCTAAAATCTATATAATAAGGTATGAACTTTGCATTGTAAAATCTGGTGATTGATCCATTTACATAATTGTTACTAGGTTGTGTTGTACAGAATACCATATTGCATTTTTAATGTGTTGGTATATTTTGTATTTTGTCAGGATTATATTTAAAATATCAAACAATGACATATATAAATCCCATTTTTTTTCAATGTAGGTTATGGTAGAAATACTAAATATTTTTTGTTTCTGCGGTTTGCCCCATTTTGTAATGTCATGTAAACTATTTCATTGTTCCATATTTGTGCTTTATTGTGCGGGCTGAATCTATTGGCCTCCAGAAATAAAGTAATTTACATTTTTGACCACCCAGATCTAATTTTTTGCCCTTCAAATGGATGTTGATGCATTTTACACTTTATAAATAGAATTAATCTCCATAAAAAGTTGCGTACTGATTTTGTTACAGCCTAAATTGGAGCACACAACTGCATTTACAGTTTTGCTGGTTTCTGACATTTCATCAGTTTACTGTTCACAAATGGGAGAGCTGAGCAGGAGATTAACATCCATGTCCTACAAGATTGATTGTCCCAGGATCATGCAGAAGATCCTGCAGAATGATGAACCATGTGGTCATGTTTTCGTTCATTCATTTCTAGGGTTACTGTTTCTTTACTGACTGCACATGAATACAGACTGTGTTCACACTTGCTTTGTCGCCTGATCAGTAGCCATAAAACATTGCAAGATCCCCTGTGTCTTTTTGACTTGAAATCCGTTGGGTTCTGGCATGGTGACCATTAAACATGCGGCATCTGAAATGGTGGCAGAATGCAGTCATTTCAGATAATTGTGTGCGTCTGTCTATGTGGGGTCGTTTGTAGAGGCCGTCCAAAGCGAACTCCATATCTGTGGTGATTATATGGGATGTCCTACCCTACTAGCCCACACATGTGCGATAGTCTGGAGTTCTTACACTGTGGCCAAACGTAAATCTAAGCTGTGGCAAAGTTACAAAACGGGAATGGTTTACATGGTGCATGGTGAAATTTCCAATCTTTACAGCATTGTATATTCTGCAACATTTTGAATATATCAGCCAAAATTATGCCAGTCATACTCAATGGATCCGACTCATTGTTTGCCATTTCTTGAGTCTTTTTTCTGTTTTTTGTTTTTGTTTTTTTTCTTTCTTTATACACTGACCTTTTTTGCCCAAATTTCTTCAACATGGTACCACGTGCTTCATAAACTTCGTGCAAAATAAAATATGCTCTTAATTTTGGTCTTTAATCGGTTTTGGGACTTTTCAGCACCCAAAAGTTGCAAATCTTTTAAAAACTTGCAGGTTTGTTTGAAAATATAGCAAATTGGAAATTTTGCATGACTCCTTTCTCCAGGTAAGGACTGGAGTAAGATGCAACTAAAAGGTTTGGCATTTGTCAAGTTGCATTTCATGAATTTGCCTAAAACATCTGGGTTAAGAGTTATTTTATACAAATCATAAATACTGAAATAAAGACAACTTAAAAAGTGGCACAAAACTTGGAGCACATGGCGCACATACTAAAGCCGCTAAAAAGGAGCTAATTACTCCAGAAAACAGGGAAAATGGCAATGATGAATCAGGACCATAGTCTGTAATAGGACCTTATTCTGCCATATTGTAATCAAAATGAGGGCACGGGCTTTTAGGGCACGGGCTTTTAGGGCACGGGCTTTTAGGGCACGGGCTTTTAGGGCACGGGCTTTTAGGGCACGGGCTTTTAGGGCACGGGCTTTTAGGGCACGGGCTTTTATTTCCATCAGCCTTGTAGCAATCTACAAATATCTAATATTAGGGAGCTCATAGGTAGTCAGGTGATAGTGTGTTCCTTAGTCAAGCAAAACACTGTTTTCAGCCTCACAACGTATACCATTATACACATTGAAACTTTATGCTTTCCCTGTACAAAGCCGTATTAATTCATCTGTGCCTTGCTGCACCATTTCGGCTTGGCGGCACCTTACTGCCATAATGTAACATTATGTATGGGCACCTTTTGGTGTTGTAGTGTGTCATATAAAATATAACTGCCATTTAATTGGACGTGTATGATAAGGTTCACCCAATGTTTCACTTCCTACTCCTATTTACTTTGTGTGCCCTTGATTACCGTAATTATATCACACAGTAAGAAAATTCTGTTTTTGGTCTTGCAGGAGGATCCAGTTCCCAATGGACTACGGGCACTACCAATATTTTATGCTGCTACCATTGCCATTAATGTATTTTCCATTTTATACACTGGTGCCCCATGTAAGTACCGGCTGCACATTTAAGTAATGCTATTAAGTATCATGACACTGTCTGATTAGGACAGTAAGACTACTTCCAGCCTCTAGCTCCATATATTTGGCAGAGGCTGAATGATCCTACCCACCAGGTTTTGTCCAGCCTTGAATCAGAGGACATATTCGATAAAGCATTCTAATCCATAGGCTTATTTTTTAATTCATATTATATTTTTTTTTTTCTAGAAGATTTGAAGTTCTCATAGTCTTATCGCCTTACTATAATTAACAAATGTTTTGTTTTTTTTGTTCTGTCTACTTCTAATGTGTATAGAAATGTATGCAGAAGGTACACTGTGTTCAATCAATCTGGCCGCAATCATTTTAATATTTACATTTTCTTTTTCTCCATCTTCAGTGCTAGGACTTCAGACCTTTCCTGTGTGGGCCACCGCATTATTATCAATAGGCGTTGCCATTTTATTTGCTTTGTTAGTGTGGTTTTTTGTTTGCCCATGGATGAGAAAGAAAATAGCAAGTATGTTTTTCTTTTTTCTTGGTTGTGTTTTTACAGAAAATATTAGAAATATTATTTCTGTATATAAATGTCTACACCTCAAATTCCAGAATTCCTCGGTATCCATTGTGAGCATAAGTACTTAAATAAGCTCTGAAAAAACACTGTATATTTTACTTTAGCAAATCCCACATCTTAAGAAAACCAAGTTGCTTCCATGCTGCATTTTGCATTGTCAATTAGGTATACTTTAGGATTTCCCTATGTATACCTCCAAAGGATGACCCTGCATTATACCCATAGGTTCCTATTTTAAAAAAAATTATCCATGCACTATATTTTCTTGAAGACCCGAACATGTTATGGTGTACCAGTGAGGTATGCTAATGTACAGTTGAAATCAGATGTTTACATACACTATATAAAAAGACACATATGCATGTTTTTCTCAATATCTGACATGAAATCGGAATACCGTATATACTCATGTATAAGGATAGTTTTTCAGCACATTCGGCTTATACATGAGTCATTGTCCCTGAAAGACGGAGGGGGAGCAGCGGGTCACAGAGGAAGGAGCCGGTGGCTGCGGCTGTAACTGTGCCCGCTGCTAAAGAGAAATTAATATTTACTGTGCTGGCATTTCTTTTTAGCAGCGGGCACAGTTGCAGCCGCTGGCTTCCAGCACACATCCTACTTACCTTCCCTGTGCTCCCTCGCTGCATTTCCTTCCGGTGCCAGACTTCCAGCCGAACGATCACGTGTCCCCCGCTCATTAAGGCAATGACTATTCAACCCTCTCCACTCCCTTAGGTGTGGAATGAATATTCATTACGTTAATGAGCGGGGACATGTGATCGGTTGGAAGAGGTGCCGGAACGAGATTCAGCGAGGGCGCGCAGGGAAGGTAAGTAGAATTTTTTTTATTATAAGAACCATGCATACAAGGATAGGATAAGGAGCCATGCATACCAGGATGGGGATGAGGGGATAATGCATACCTGGCTTATACTTGAGTCAATATTTTTTCCCAGTTTTCGTGGCAAAACTAGGTGCCTCTGCTTATACTCGGGTCAACTTATACTCAAGTGTATATACGGTAAACCTTTCCCATTTTAGGTCAATTAGGAATACCATAATTCTTATTTGCCAAATGCCAGAATAATTAGAGAGAATGGTTTAAGACATTTTTAAACCTTACTGCAAAGTCAAAAGTTTGCATACATTTCATTGGTATTTGGTACCATTGCCCTTAAACTGAATGACTGGAGTCAAACATATGGGATATCCTGCCACACGCTTCTCACAATATTTGGTCGAAATTTGGGCCCATTCGTCCTGACAAAACTGGTGTAACTTTTCAGCTTTACCAATAAATTTCCACATGGATTGAGATCAGGGCTTTGTGATGGCCACTCCAAAACATTGACTTTGACTTATCCTTAAGCCACTTTACGATTTTGGCAGTATACTTTCGGTCATTGTCCATTTCGAAGACCCATTTTTGCCCAAGCTTTAACTTCCTGGCTGATGTCTTATGTTGCTTCAGTATTGCCACATAATCTTCTTTTTTCATGATGCCATCTATTTTGTGAAGTGCACCAGTCCCTCCTGCAGAAAAACCCCACAACCTGATGCTGCCATCACAGTTTCACATTTGGGATGTTGCTCTTAGGCTTCCAAGCTTCTCCCGTTTTCCTCCAAACATAACAATGGTCATTATGCCCAAAAAGTTCAATTTGAGTTTCATCAGACCACAGAACTTGTCTCCAAAAATGTAAAGACTTTGCTCCTGTGTGCATTGCAAACATTAATCTGGCTTTTCTATGTTTCTTTTGGAGTAATGGCTTCTTCCTGGCAGAGCGGCCTTTCAGCCCATGTTGATACAGTACTCGTTTCACTGTGGATTTTGACACAATCATACCAGCATCCACCATCATCTTCACAAGGTCTTTTGCTTTTGTCCTTGGGTTGCACATGTCGGACCAAAGCACATTAATTTCTGGGACACAAAACCCATCTCCGTCCTGAGCAGTATGATGGCTGGACATTCTCATCTTGTTTGTACTTGCATATAATTGTTTGTATAGATGAATGAGGCTAATTTCTTTAGACTTTCCCATAATGCTACACAAATAAGCAGTGTGTTTCAGGTGTACATTAAAATACCTCCACAGGTGTGTCTCTAATTAACTCAGATGTTGCCAAAAAACTATCAGAAGCTTCCAAACAGATGACATCATCATATGGACAGTCCAGAATTGTTTAAAGGCATAGTAATATTAGTGTATATAAATTTTCGACTTTGCAGTAAGTAATAAAAATGCTTAAAACATTGTCTCTCATTATTCTGGCATTTGGCAAATGTTAAGAATTATGGTAATCCTAATTGACCTAAAACGGGAAAGGTTTATATCTGATGTCATGTCAGATATTGAGAAAAATATGCATGAGTGTCTTTTTATATAGTGTATGTAAACTTCTGGCTTCAACTGTATATTGGCGTGACTCAGACCAAAAAGACACTCTTGGCCACCATCAGATAACTAGTGTCCTATGTTCCTATGTACATATGACATCTGCTCAGGAAGCTTGTCTGACTCATAGTGCACACTTCCATTGCAAGGTGTTGTCAAACTATTTTTAAGACCCCCATACCCCTTAAACTAATGTTGGCTGCACCCCCGATTTTGTTGGGCTCAGCCAAAGATCTAATGTGTATGGAGGCCCTGGGCAACTGATTGTTGGGGGAGATGTTAATTGTGCATGTCTAATTTCTAACTGCTGATCGCTTGGTTCTCCCAGAGATGAGCCACTAGACATGTTTGGTGACGGCTCTCTCATCGAGGACACAGTAGCGCACAGCCAAATGAGTGCTCCTGTATATGGGAGAACCGGCCATGAATGGTTCCCAGACCGAACGACAGGCATTTAATGTGTATGGACTGATTTAGCAATATGATCACGAGGAGGAGCATGTGTATCCCCAAATCTGGTGCCGATTTTATTAACCCAGCCATATTACATAGCATATTCGTAATGGTGGATTTTTCTGTCCCTATCCTTATAAGCAAAATTTATGACTAGTGTCATTGGTATGTACGAAAGTTTCCGCAAGATGAAGGCTTTTCCTTTTTGATGTTTTTGTAGGTCGATTAAAGAAAGAAGCAATGTCTCGGATATCGGAGGAAAGCCTTGATAAAATTCAAGATGAGGATAATGCTGTCTTTAAAGAGTTGCCTGGTGCTAAGGGGAATGATGAAAGCGAGGTGCCTCTAACGAGCGCTACTACTGAAGCTGCAGTTGGATCGGAGTCTGTAGCAAATGGAAGCACAAGGATACCATATGGTATATGGTTATTCTTCTTCTTGATTATTACTCTATTTAAAAATAGAAAAATGGGTACAAGTATAGCTTTTATTTTGGTAGGGTTTTTCTCCATACTGCTTATATACAATTTAATCGAACGGATTCATTCACTCTTTACGTTTTATAAAGGCACATTTTATTTTAATTGAGCAGCAAAATGTGCTAATGAATAGATTGAATGAATTTGTAAAGATGTAATCCATCCTGAGTTAATTCTGCTCATGTAGTAAAGTACAGAGACAGTACAGCAACAAGCAGACATTGTCATTATCAAAATCCGTTGATCTGAGAAGCCAATATTTGTGGAATGACTAGGCCTTTTTTTAATTAACAATCAGCATTTAATATTTCAACACTATTCTTTGGAAAGGGTTGTCCGGTCCAAGCGATAAGTCTGCAGTCACTCTGTGTGATGTAGACTCGCTGTGCTCTGCGGGGATTCACTGGTTTCTGACCCGGGACCGGAGCATATGTATGAGTTATACATACTCCTGGCCGGTGGGCGTGGCCTCTTTCATACACTTGTATGGAGTGAGGCCACGCCCACTTGAAGCCGCGTCACTAGATGGGGAGCGGCCTCTATACAAGTGTATGGAGCGAGGCCACGCCCACTAGACTTCCCTGGCCGGGAGTATGTATAGCTCATACATACCCTCTGATCCCCGCTCAGATATCTGTGAATCCCCGCAGTGCATGCTCTGGGGGGATTCATGACACTGCAGTCGCACAGAGTGACTGCCGACCTATCAATTTGGACTGGACATCCCCCTCAATTGTTACCATACTGCTTGGAAAGTACCTTAGAAAACAGGTAACACATATATTATGCATCCAAATTTAAACGCCTCCTTCTCTACCCATTTTTATTTTTCACCTTTCTTTATATCAGTGGGAGCCTGAAAGATTATTTATACCTACTAAGCCATCTACAGACTGGGCACAGATTGATATAGTAGGCAGAGATAATCCGCTTTGGAATCTTGCCGGCTTATTTGGTCATTTACAAAATTGACCAAAGTGCGCTACCGGTCCTTGAAAGTACTCCGCTCTCCTAACTAAACCCCGATTAGCACCTTCTCCTTGGCCTGATTGCCAGCTGCACTGTTTGACAGGTCGCTGTTCTGGACTGATGTTTTGTGTAATTTCCCTTCCGACACGCATGCGGTGACAACAGGCTCGCTGACGTACCGTGCCTGTCAGTCAGTATGGGTGCCTGCCAGCTCATTTACTCAAAGCTGACTTTTCTCCATGTTGCTTAATCAATCTGCAGCCACATAGATATGTTTGAACATGTCTTAAAGTCCCCCTAAATCATCTTAAAGATTAAAATGATATAAATCACTCTGATCAGTTTAATTCTTTATATACCAATGTGCTTTAACATTAAATTGTTAAAGGGACTCTCATCGGGTTTTTGTTTCCCCATCTGGGAGCAGTCCCTGATTCCAGTGGTGTATCACTTTCTGGACTGCTTGCTGTAGCTTTATTATGCTTGCTGAGCTCTGTATAACTCCGCCCACAATACTGACTAGCAGCTTTCTGCCTATGCACAGTTTACAAAGAAAGTCGTTAGTGGTGTGGGCGGGGTTATCCAGAGCTCATGAACATGGCAGCAGGTTTACTAGTCATCTTGTGATATTCTTCTTCTAAAACAGTGATTTTATCAAAACCACAGAAGGCACACATCACTGGAATCAAGGTCTCAGCCTCTACATTATACTGCCCTCAGATTAGGTGGAAAAAACCTGCTGACAGATTCCCTTAAAAAAAAAAAAAAAAAAAAATTCTGTATGTATTTTTTTTTTTGCTTTTTTTGGAAGCTTTGACTTACAGCTTTTGTGGATTGTTTTTATAGGAAGAGCTGCGTCAATGACAAATGGCTCCATTAGATCTCCACTTTCAAATGGTACATTTAGCTTCGAGGGCCACAACATGAAAAGTGATGTTCATGTGTATCATACAGTACACAAGGACTCTGGGCTGTACAAGGACTTGTTGCACAAAATCCACCTAGATAGAGTGACCGATGATCGCCCACATGAAAACAACTACAGGGTGCTGAGACGCAATAACAGCTACACGTGCTATACCGCTGCTATCTGCGGCATGCCGGTGCACACCATGTTCAAAGCCGCCGACACCGCAACTCCAGAGGACAGCGAAAAGTTAGTGGGCGATACCGTGGCCTACTCCAAGAAACGCATACGGTACGACAGCTACTCCAGCTACTGCAATGCGGTGGCAGAAGCGGAGATTGAGGCAGAAGAGGGTGGCGTAGAGATGAAGCTTGCCACCGAGCTAGCGGATCCCAGTCCCCCGCAGGATGACTCTATGGAAGAGGACAAAGAAGAGAAAGACAAGTCCGAAGTCCACTTACTTTTCCACTTTCTCCAGATTTTGACTGCATGCTTTGGATCATTTGCTCACGGAGGGAATGATGTCAGGTAAATGAGCCAATGGAGGCCACAAGTACGTAAGAGATATTTGAGCAAGTTAAAAGGGTTGATGTCAGGTGTCTCGCTTATATTTCTGATTAATATTGGGTTCCCATTTCTTTGATCAGGGTGTACCATGATGTTGTGTTGTGACAGGCCTATTTCATACATTTGAGGTCCAAGTACGGACTTTGTGGTCTCCTCCTGTCCTGCACTAGACAACCTCTTAGGCACATTGAGTTGTTGTACGGGGCTGTCTGTCCTCGAGACACGAAACACTGATGTGGGAATCTGGCCAGTAAAGAATACATCATTTGTTTATTGGTTTGTCCCAGACAGTGGCAGCGCAGCACTTTGTCTCCAATAGGCCCAGCTTTATCAGGGATGCCACATGATCAACGTTTTAACTATAATGGGCAGGCTATGTATCCTTTTTCATTTTCTTACACTATTATATGTAGGTCAGGTTTACAAAGTGAATATTACTGTCACGAAGCCCACATGCCATACCCGTCACTCTATTTATATATCCTATATAGAATAACAACTGGAACATTAGGTTATCCAACCAGGAAAAAAATGTAAAAACCATTTACAATGGTGAAAAGAAACCATAGACCATCCCCTGCTGCTCCAGCCTCTACTCCCTGCCCAAGCACTAATGTCTCTGACCCAGGCCTGTGACCGCTGCAGCCAAACAGATAAGCAGTGGGACATCAGTAAGGGGGAACCTAATTTCTTTAGTTATTCTACACCATTCTTCACTGTTTTATAATCATTTTTCATGACCAGATAGTTTGTCCTAGTCCTCTCTTGCCCATTAGACTTTTGCCAATTGGCTGCAGAGAGAAAGTTTGCAAAGGATGTTCCTAGGTTGTGTATAACAAATCAGATCCATACTGATTATCATTTATCTACAAAAATGCTGTCCGTTAATGAGGGCTCCTGTTACATCCAGGGCTGTGTGCACGCCTCCAGAGCTGTGCTCCCACTTCTGCTCACAGCTGAGTAGTGTATATAATAGTACTGTATCTAATCTAGGCAATCCGACCTGGAGTCTAGACTAACACCTTGTTACAATATAGCTTTATAGATACATCCTATCAGGACAGGAATGTGTGCAGTCGCTGTGCATAGGTTTTCAGCCTCTTGGTTTAAACTTTGAATGACGCAAACAGATTTTGAAAACGGTGTAGGATTAATACACAAAGTATATTAGAAATCTCATTATATAGTGATTAAGCGGGTTTTTTTTTTTTTGTTTTTTTTTGGTTTTTGTTTGTGGGGAGTAGATAAAACTGGAATTTTCCCTTGACAGTGCACAATAACTATTCCTCCTTCTGAGGGCTGCACGGAATGGCCTGGAGGGCTGTAGATTTTATACATTCTGTACAAAAAGGTTACAAATTCCAGACATTTCCTTTTTAATGGTTCCCATGTAATTTCCTGTGTTTTTTTTAATTATTTTTTTTATTATTTTAAAGGGAACCTGTCATTAGATTTATGCAGCCCGAACCATTTTGGGCACAAATCGGAGCCTTCAAATCAGAGAAAACCATTTAAAAAGCCAGCCCCCTTTGCCTGCCCCACTCCAGTTGATTGGCCAGTATCTCCCTATGTGTCTGCATAGGGAGAGACCTGTTAATCAACAGTGTTGAAAAGGAACTGGCTTGGGGACTGTGCCCGATCTAGTCCGGTCTCTCCCTATAGTCCCCGGTTGGCTTTTCAAATAGTTTTCTCTGCATTCAGATTAACGTGTCTGCAATCGCCAGCCGAGCTCTAATTTGTGCTGCTTGTGGTTTGGGCAGGATGACTATAGTGACATGTTCCCTGTGTGTCAGTCTGCATTCTTCTACATTGATTTCTTTCCCTCTCGCAGCAATGCCATTGGTCCTCTGGTTGCTCTGTGGTTGATTTACCAGCAAGGAGGAGTAATGCAAGATGCTTCGACGCCAGTGTGGTTGCTTTTGTATGGAGGTGTGGGTATCTGTGCTGGCCTCTGGGTGTGGGGTCGACGAGTGATCCAGACAATGGGAAAAGACCTGACCCCAATTACCCCATCCAGGTAATGTGATTGATAAGTATTCTTGAATCACATTGATTAGTACTAACCCATATTGTAATCAAGATGTTAGATTTGTAAAAATAAATTAACTAAATTTATATTTAAGGGGGTTTTCCAATTATATGTTTTTTCATCCAAAAGATCTCACTGAATAAACTGAGCATTACTTCTCCCCTTTTCCACGCCGACTCTTCTCCCTGCTGAGCCCAGGGACTGGCTGCAGTGGTGATGTGCACTATAGTCATGACATCACCGCTGCAGCCTGTAAAAATATCACTGGAGGCTGTGGTGGAGAGCTGGAGCAGGGGAGGGTAAGTAATGCTTAGTTTATTTAAACCCAGTGAGTGATTTTGAAGGAGAAAAAAAATGTCAATCTTGCAAAACCCCTTTTTAATGAATTAAGAATGTATATAGTAAATATTTAGAATGTCATTTGGCTATAACGTTTGTGGAAAGAATACATTCAAAGTGTGATCTATAGTTTTTGCACTAAAATTTAGTAGTGGCTAATTTTTCCTCCTTCCATTTCTAGCAGTTCACATTTCACGTAGCTGCACGTTAAAGAGGTTTTTCCACATTGAACATTTACCGTATGTCATATCAATTAGATTCAGAAAATGGCCTAGACCCCAGTTCAAAGCTTTCGTAGAATTCACTGATGAGCCATCTAACTCACGGCCAACTATACACTGGGATCAGAAACCTTGTCCCATCTGTAAATCGGTGAGGGGTCTGCTGGTCAGACCAGCACCAACATTTACTGCCCATCTAATTAATGTTCATTATAAGGAAAACCCCTTTAAAGAGGTACTTAACCATAGTTTTATTTTTTTAGAAAGATCTAACTAACCCTACAAAACATGAGAAATGGCAGGATGTGACTACTGTCAAAGCTTTCTTCTCCTTCTGTTATCACAGCACAGGGACAATCCAGCTTTCATTTTTCAGATGTTGTCTTTTCCCAGACTATCCAAAGCAACTAGCCTAAGTGGGGTTGTCAGGATGCTTGTCTGTAGTAGCCGGATTCAAATTAGTCACGGCTACAAATATAAAGGCAGAGTTGCCAATGAGCAAGGTGAAGAGAACAAGTAAGGAGGCTTGATTGTATCAGACTTTTCTCCGCACTCCAAGATAAATTAAAGTTGTAGGGGTTTTTCACCATCCATTGGGATGCTATGGCAAAGATGTGTACTGGGTTTAGGATATGGTGCAGAAATGTAAATCACCAGTATGCGTTATCTCCTGAGAAATGGGAATAACTCAACCGTATTGGAAACCACATGCAGTGGTTTATTTTCAGGACTGGATTCGGGCAAATGTCCCATAGAAGCAGACCCCAAACTGTTATAGCCCCAATACCACAAAGTTGTATCAACAATAATCTGGTAGTGTCAGATATTTCAATACTGTAGAATTTTGCCTACATCTGGGCCACCTCTAACCTTTGATAAAAGCCATAACACAAGTGAAACCTTGAGCCTCCAAAAACATTAAGGGGCCAGTTCATCATGACTGGGGTTTTGTATGCCAGTCTTGAAGAAGAATCCACTGATTGAAATTGAACTGAATACATTAAGAACCAGGAGCTTCTTAATGACTTTGAATCATCTATCGTCTGCCGTGCCACAATTAAAGGGGGTTATCCATGATTGATTTAAAAAAATTTTCTCATGGGGTTAAGAATGGACAGGTAGGTAGTTACTAACTATCTGCCTGTTTTGCCTAGTGCCAGTTCAGATCTATCACAGACTGCTGTGGCCAGTGATTCAGCTGCTTCATGCCTACAGAACAGCTCTTCCTCTTCCTGATTGCTCTATCGACGGAGCATGACCATCGACATGCTGATTGACAACCGGCTCTCAGCAATAATGCAATGCGGAGCAGGCTGTCAATCAGCATGACATCAGTAGTCATGTTCCATGAGCAGAGCGAAAGAGAAGCAGCTGCTCTGTTGAAGTGACCTCACTGGAAGCTGCTGAATCACCAGCAGGAGTAGCATGTGACCACTCTGTGTCAGCAGAAAGCAGCATCAGGCACAACAGGCAGATAGTTAGCCGCTTCCTTGCTTGTAAGTTCTTAGGCCCATGAGTAAAAAAATGAAAAGGTGCAGGATAATCCCTTTAAAAAATGCAATGACAAAAGTTATACAATGTTTGCTGAAATCAGGTGCAAACTGTTTGGTTTTGATTTGGCCCCAAGTTCTAATCACTTCTGTTTGGGATCACAGATAACTGATTTCTTACTGCCCAGTGTAGGAGTATAGTGGCTTGGAGGATTACAGTCCTATGCAAAGTGGAAAACTGATTTATCGGACTCCGTAAGGGGGGCACCGACTGTCACTATTAAAGGCTATGCGCACTTTGCAACCAATTGTCTATATTGCTTTAGTGCTTCTATAAAATTGTAAAAACATAAAAATGAAACTAAGCTTATATGTAGGTTAACAAGAAGAACATATGGAAGAGTGGAGGCCCATTTATACATACCATATTACTATGAAAACCTTCAGATTTCTAGATGAAACTTAAGTGTCTCCACTACATGGTCACTTTAGTTATTTTAAATGGAGATACACGTGGAGGGCATCGCTTCTGTAGTGGAGGTGCAGCCGAAGAGAGGAGGAAGGGAGGGATCCAGCATAATCCTTCAACGTTGAAATCAATTTATTCATTAAGTCATTAAAACAAGGATCGAAGCAAACGTAGGTTTTAATATGTTTACTTAGATCCTTGTGTTTAATGGCTTGTGAATCAATTGGATTTTAACATCGGATGGTCATGACGGATCCCTTCCTTCCTCCTCCCCTTTAGATATATTACGGTAACTTGCTGTCAGAGATTTCCCAAACTATTTTCATACTTTCTACATGCACAAGTATAATTTGAACTAAAAAGTAAAACAACATTTTCTCATAGAACTCAATATTGAAGTAAGTTGTTATGAAAGATTTTCTTTAGATTTTTTTCCAGAGTATGCCATATTTAAGATTTTAGTCCTAAGAATTTGACTGAGCTGAGATTTCAAGACTTATTTGACAGTCTTGGGCTACATTAACACATTTGTGTAAAACAGCCTTTTTTTTTTTTACGTGTCTTCCATATTGCTTCTGTTTTTTATCCGTTGACTCTTAACAATGGATGGTTGAAACACAAATGGAAACCTTTAAGTACAAAGTCTGTGTTAAATGTTTCATCCGATTTAATACGGATCTCCATAGACTTAAATGGTGTAGTTTGATCCACAAAACAGATGAGAATCTGCGTTGAATGTCAGAGTGGAGACACTGATCCCTTTTTTAAACTTTAAAACTGGATCTCATCAGGACGTGTCACACTCGTGTGTGAATGTAACCTTCCATTGTTTTTTCCCTTGTAAGTGAGGAGCATACAGTAGATGTGTCTAAGTCTTATCTTTCATGAATCATATGATTGCATGCTGTCATCTAAGTGAAGCAGACAATGAAGGCTTTCTGGTAAGAATTTCCGCGTTGCCCTGCACGTTGGGCGACCGTATAACAATTGTGATTATCAAGTGTTTTCTTATACTTCCCGCAGTGGATTCACTATTGAGTTGGCTTCGGCGTTCACAGTTGTGGTAGCTTCCAATATTGGACTCCCTATCAGTACCACACACTGCAAGGTATGCCCTTTGCATGTGACTGCATTTGGGGTAGTCAAGGCTATCCATTTGCTTTACCTTTTTGGTTAAGATCAATGTTTACTGGCACAGAGAATACGTTATGTGTCTATTAAAGACATTACTACTATACATGGGAAATTATTCTTTTCCCATAGTTCCCATTAGGAAAACTCCGATCCGAGAACCTTGTGAGCCGCTATATTTTACAGTTGTTGATATACAGTATATAAAAATAACAGGTCTGAATAATTCTTGGTGCCTTATGCCTTCTAAAGATAGATCCACTGGTGCCACTAAAAATTGATCTAAAGCAAGTCACTCACAAAGCCTCATCCTATCCCGCCGTCTACCATCCACTCTCCTCTGTGCACGGCTCGTGGTTGCATGCAAGTTTTTCACCCTTCAAACTGTCTTCTGTTGTTTTTTTTTCCCCACAGTGGATTTTGCGTTGAAGTAATGTCTGGGCTAACTGTATTATTAGCCTCTAATGTTGGTATACCCATAAGCTCTACTCATTGCAAGGTATTGGGTTTGCAGTGGTACAATAGAAAATGTCTTTATGTGCCACAATCCGAATATGGTACAATAGTCACATTGTCTTTGACTTCAGTTTTGTTACATTGATGTTGCTTGCTCAAACCTGGAATATAATATGTAAAATTTCACCCACACTGCATTATACATAGACACTAAAATACATACCAAATTAATATTTAGAATTATTCCGCATAACTGTTAAAAAGGGTTTGTTTCATAAATTAACCTATGCAAATATCCTCTTCCAAGTGGAAGAGGATTTGAACTCTAGCGCCAGCTATTACATAAAGCAATCCTGAAAGTCAATATAGACTATTAACAAGCCTTGCCACATGACTTGGGTCAAGAAGCCAACCCAGACACTCCATTTTCAGACACATGTTTCGTGGTGTTTGCTCCTCATCAGTGCAAAGCAGGAGATCTGATTTGCCTTTGTGACAGCCCTCAAATGGGTTAAACATGGGAAACATTTCTCTTTTATGAAGTGTCAAGCCAGTATAAGGAGACTTATAGGCCATGCAATGCTTTTCTGGGAATTTAAATATGCAAGTATCCTCTTTAGAAAAGAAGAACTAGAACTCTAGGGCCACCTATTAGATGTAGCAATCCTAAAAGTCAGTATTGCCCCTTTTAACGAGCCTTTGCACCTGACTTGGGATAACCAGGCACTCTGTGACTTACTCTAGGAAATAAATGGATCTGACCAGCTTTAATAAAATCTTTACAATGACTGTTATATTTACTTTTTATTTAGATTCCTAAAATCCTGTTGGCAAGTGAAGAACATGAAGTAACATTTTTTATGAATGATAAAGCTTTAGTATCAAGGACCTTGAGGTTATACACAGTTAATAGTTATTTGGGAGAACATGCCAATTTCAAGGCATTTCCTGACCTTTTAGGAAATTGTATTTTGTTATTGTTTAGCATGTCGAACTGTCACATAGTTTTCTTTCTCTCTGAGCCCCCAGTTATGTTCATCCCACTGGTTTTGGAATACTGGGCTGCAGAGATGATGTGCCATACGCAACACTTAGAAAAGAGTCAGATTTTTCATATGGTCTATTTTCTTTTTGCTCAAGCGACAGTCATTTTACAGAAATCCAGCACTTTAATTCCTGAGCATGCTTATTACATGTCATGTAATATATTACTGAAGTCAGTGATCAAATGTGTAGTTCTCCTCAGATCGCTGTATTGATGCTTCACACTGGTCACTAATTAATTCCATAACTGCTTCTTCTCCTTTCCATTACTAATATCTAACCTTTGCTTAGTATGACTCTTAAATGTTTCTTGTAGTCTATTTATTAGTTAGTACCACTGCTCTCAACATCCCACGAAATCATTAGCCTAATCGACTCTGAACATGACCTTATTTCAGAATTTGATTTTTATTTGCATACCCATTGGTAATAAAGCTGTAGAACAAACTGCAATTATTTAACTATCCATTGAGAAAAAGTGTAATTGTACTACCAACATTAACTTTGCAGATCTGTTGTGTTCTTAACATCATTATCGTAAGTATTTTCTTTTCTTTTCTTTCCACGTCCTATAAAACAAAAGGTTGGATCGGTGGTGTCGGTGGGCTGGATCCGATCACGCAAAGCCGTAGACTGGCGCTTGTTTAGGAACATCTTCCTGGCCTGGTTTGTGACGGTACCTGTGGCTGGTCTCTTTAGCGCTGGAGTGATGGCCATCCTTCAATACGGCATCCTACCCTATGTTTGATCATATAACCTCTGACTAAGGCGAAATCCTATAGAAATAACCTTACTGGAAACCACACAAAGCTACAGCAATATTACAAGCCGCCCGCTTTACCAACAATGTGGAAAATAACAAGCCCTTCTACTTATCAATGCATCATCATCTTGATGTAATAATTTTGCTGTATATAATGTATGTCAAATTGGTGATATGGTGAGATGTGGCTTATTACTTATATTTAAATAAATATATATATATATATATGCGTATAGTAGGTTACACTACCAGAGCATTATAATTTGGGATGGGAGTAATTGCATAGCCTTTTATATCTAGATAAAAGCTGTACATAATGTATTATTTTTGTGAGGTTGCTTTTTTTAATATTCAAAAAATTAGTATAAATTATCAAATATACCCACGTCTACTTGATATGTATAGTGTAAGTGATAAGCGAGGTAGGGGAGTGGAATTCTACATTTTTGTAATAAGCAGGGTTCTGAATGAGTATAAAGAAGTCTGGCAAAAATATACATAAAGATGTGCATAATACTTTAAGGAGAAAAGTTCACACCCAATAAAAGTAGCTTTTTATGTATTATAATTTACATTTGTAAATATATTAGCATATTTTCATTGGCTAATTTCCCTATTGTGTTTAATTAAAAAGTGTAGTAGAGTACCAAAGAAGGGAGGTTGTTCCTGGCGAGTGTAGTCACACTTGTGTGTCAATCTGCTACTTGGCCACCAAGCCTTCAGAAACCATTGCATTTTGTGCTTTAATGAAGCTCTATGAATACGTATGAAACTGCTGCAGTTCACTAGTTATGCACATATCCATTCTCAGAAGTGTCTTTTTTTTTTTTCTCAACTCCAGTTCTCAAAAGTGCCCAAAAAGTCGTTATTGGATCTGCCATGAACGAGACACCGGTGACATAGATTACTGGTCTCTAAATGGAGGAACATTTTGGTCAAAAATTAAAAAAATAAAATAAAAATGGAATTGTATAGTGTTACTATTGAACAGAAGACTTATGTTGTGTGTATTTTCTCCATTGTACCATCAAACACCTGTTATGTCCACAGGGATTTTTCCAGACCGGGAATAGTCATCCATTTGTTTCATACCTCTCCATACGCTATTTGCAGCTACACACAACTAAGGCCCCCCCCCCCCCCACTCCTATTGGTAAAAAGTAATAGTTGATACATTACATATACCAGAAATATAACATGACCTTTAAGATAATGATCTGCTTTTACATATCAGTCTTTATATGTCAAATTGTGCATAATTAATACACCAGAGTTGCCTGATAAGGACTTTCCCAAAGAACTATCATATTAAAACCATTACACTGTATTGGACATGTATTAAAAATATTCACCAATAACCAAGAAGCAGCAACATAAGACTTGCCCCTGGGGGTGGTTGTACACCACAAAACACTGGTTCAACAAACAAATCCGTGAGTGATCATCGAAAAGAATTGCGTGCCTAGATCTAGGGTTATGTGGAAATATAAGAGCTGAATAGTCGTCTCAACACAAAATGGTCTAAGGATTAACATGTATAGTTCAGGAAATGGTTATTGCAATTAAAGTAGTCCGAAATTGCTCCCAATTTCACACCACCTAATAGCCCTTCCTGGTCACGGAGGTTAGCACTCTAGTAGTAGCAAAATCGTGCACCTGCTTAACAGCGTCTCATCCATAAGTTACCCTGCTATAATGGGAGAAGACCCAGACTTTTGTGGTGCTCTGCATATGGGATTATCAGCCTGCTGCCCCAGATCTACTTTCATTTTTTTTTTTGCTGGTTATTGGAGCCAGGGTCTGTGTGAACATTAACACTAGTGATGAGCGAATATACTCGTTACTCGAGATTTCCCGAGCACGCTCTAGGTTCCTCCAAGTATTTTTTAGTGCTCGGAGATTTAGTTTTTCTTGCCGCAGCTGAATGATTTACAACTGTTAGCCAGCATAAGTACATGTGGGGGTTGCCTGGTTGCTAGGGAATCCCTACATGTACTTATCTTATGCTGGCTAGCAGATGTAAATCATTCAGCTGCGGCAAGAAAAACTAAATCTCCGGGCACTAAAAATACTCGGAGGACCCCCGAGCGTGCTCGAGAAATCACGAGTAACGAGTATATTCGCTCATCACTAATTAACATATATACAGTAACAAATAATATTTTAGTTAGGTGCTTCTATAAGCACTTTGATAATTGACCCCTTGTAGTTTTTGTTCTTTCAGTTTTTGCTTTAGGACTTTCCCCTGCATTATCTAAAGAAAGCAGTTTGCCACATTGGTCCTTCTTCTGGAGGAGCCTGGATTATAGATTAATGATTTGTTCCTTGAAGAGGAACCTGTCACTTTAAATATGATTAGCCAACAACAAGTTTAAAACCGAATATGCTGAACAGAGCGATACGTTTTGTGATAAAATGCTCAGTACACCCTGCTTTCAAATGAAATCCTTATTTGTATGGCTAGTAGTCCAGTGGGTGGGCCTAATCTGTGATTGACAGCCTTTACTGTATAAGCATATGTACAGAGATGGTTGTTAATTTTTGCGTCAAATTGCCCAGTGACTCCTAAGAATAGCAAGGCAATGATTTTCATTGATAAGTTACAAGTTAAACATAAAGGGAACCTGACAGGTCCTGCATGCCCCCCAAACCACCAGCAGTTCTATGTTCCTTTTTAAATTCACTGTCTAGCAGTCCCTTTATTACTTTGTACACATACAAGATTTTTAGAAATAGTATTTATCCTATACAAATGAATCTTGTGACTAGTAAATAGGGGCGTTACTTTAGACAGACTAGTATTCTCCCTGTACATGTTGTCACGCCCCTGTGGGCGTCATCGCCAGCTCTGTATAAATCTTGCGTGTACATCCAGTTTTCTTCTGCCTTGTTTTGCGTCTCTGAAGGCGGGTGTACATTTTTAGGCTTCAGAGGTGCACTGCACATAGCCGGAAGAGCAGATGACGACTCACGCACACAGAGGAGCCAACGAACAAAAGGCCCATTGATGTGAGTGAAAAAATCCGCATGCCAGATATTTGCAGGGAGCTGGCGACGACACTGACTCTTCCAAATCATGTTATCACTCCCACAGGGCTTGATAACCTGCAGAGAGAAACTAGCGCCCCATTGACTAGCCTAAGGCCTAGCATATTATAATTGGACTTTAGAAAAAGGATTTCTAAATATTTGTTTGTCAGTCATAATAGAAGGACTGTTAGGCAGGGTATTTAAACCACAATTTCTGGCATGGGGGAAGCTGTCAAGTTCTCTTTAATTATTTAACCAAAATTTCATCTAATCTGCTTCGTCTTCCCTGTTCTATGCCATGCCCCTGTTTTCACCTTTTGGAGACAATTTTTTTCCCCACTACGTAAATGCATGTATTTTTTGGCTAGAAATCAGTTCTGCATTTGGATTTCCTAAAAAAAAAAAAATGTGCACAGTTTGGTGAGGGCGGAATGTTTTATTCAGAGTCCATCAGTAAGGTCGTTCTGACTTTCCAGTGATGGATGACCACAGAACACATCATAGTAGAATGTGTAAGGCATCAAAGAGTCTGTAAAGCCAAACGGTGCAAAAATTTTTAGTGAAGCAAAATAGTAAAAATAATTTTCAGCCCCACAGTGTTTTTGCTAGTGACCGGTTTCCTTTAGTCATGTGCTCATTAAATGAATAGTAATCTCCTTGACTTTCTACAAGACTTTCTTTAGGAACGTGCACATCTACGGTAATTGGTGTAGGTAAGCCTATATTTTTTCAAAGTAGTTTTAGTTTTTATTTGAAGAGGTTTTGTGTTTGGAAAAAATGGAGAAAGTCCTACTTGTTGTTAGGTATCCTTGACAATGGGTGGAGATGAGCTATAATCTATGTTCCATGTTCCTGCATACACCGTAGTCATCCATACAATTGGTTGGAAGTAAGTACAGGTCTTTTAGAGCAAAAGACAACTTTGCAGATGCTTTTTACTTTGTGCAGGAGATCATAGAATGTTACAGTTGGAAGGGACAGCCAGGGTCATCGTGTCCAACCCCCTGCTCCATGCAGGATTCATTAAACCATCTGACTGTCCAGCCTCTGTTTGAAGACTTCCATTGAAGAAGAAGTCACCACCTCTCGTGGCAGCCTGTTCCACTCATTGATAACCCTCACTGTCAAAAAGTTTTTCCAATGCAGATCCAGGACAGGCGACCCCCTCCCACCATTAATAACTCCCAGTACCCTAAGCACCTTAAAGAGAATTCTAGTATGGTAGTAGTGGTGGAACTTGAGGACTGGAGTTGAGAAATACTGAAGTGATTACCATCTATGCCTGTAGTGGATTGCTTAATATTTTGCGTTGTCAGTCTAAATATTCTTAGTAAAACAATTATGCAAACTTTTAGCTTTGGACCCAGATTCTGTTTATGTACTTTACATAGCGCTTGCTTTTCCAGTAATTTGCTAAAGCTCCTATTTTTTTGCCCAAGTTAATTATTATCTTATGGATGTGAAGCCACTTATAAGTTTGGGTTTCTTTCAAGGGGTGGTCTCATTTCACAAAGCCGGTCAGCTGCAGCGCAAAGAGACAATCAGTTGATCAACGGAGGTTTGGTTTCAGATAACTGGTATCACAGGACTAAGTTACCTTTACCCTGTGGCAACTTATTACAACTATTCTAATAAATTGCTGTACTTGGAATATGCAAATTGCCTCTTCACAGAGAAAGTACAAATTGTACTTGGAATATTGATAGGACTACGCCTGAGACAGTAGGAGCCATTGGAACTTTGCTTTAGCAAGTGGACCACCTTATTATGTCCGTTTGCCATAATGGAGAATATGTAAGAGGCTATAACAGTGAGGCTACTACTTTACAAGATAAAATAAATATCTTAAATGTAAACCATCTTTAAAGCCTTAGAAAAGGGTCAACTGGTTATATTCGGTTGGGTTCAATGTTGCGGCAGTGTGCTTTGTCATAAAATTGTGCATGTAGTGTATCGCAAAATGCCACAGATCCACAGCAAGTGCAGGTGAAGCAAATTTTTATGTGCATTAGCTGTACTTCTCGAAGAAGCGCAATAAATATAAAGGTTTTGCTGCTCCGTTCTTGGCTACATGACACACTACTGCTCCGCACATGAATCCAGTCTTGGAACTATCTTGCAATTAAACACTTAGGCCCCAATTCATTTAATTGTCTTGTTTTTGCTGCCATCTTTTGCACCAAATTCTTCAAAATTGTGCAGGCTGTTTAGAAATTTTGCTCAAAGTTGAAAAATGACATTCATTTTTGTCTCTTACCTTTTTTTACTACTTTTTAGTGCTGAAATAACGAATACATACATAAATGCACCAATATATCTGGTGTACATCACTCCAGGAGTAACCAAAGTACATTTATGACAACTTTTGTGACTTTTCAAAAAAGTCTCAAATGAGGAACCAGACTAAAACACAGTGGAAAACTTAAAAAAAAACAAAAACAGCCGAACAAAAAATTGCTTTTGGAAAAAGTGCAAATGGAAAGAATATGGTGCAAATAAAGAAAAAAACTAGAACAAATGCAATAATGAATAGGGCCCATAACGACCTTGAGCCAATATTGGAAGCGCTTTGAGATGGTGAAGTCAGAAACCTAAAAGATGTGAGACCGCGAGAAAGGCCAGTACTAAAAGTATAGACATCATTGATTTAAAAATTCTTGCCACTGAGTTTATATGTGGAGCATATATCTCCCCAGTAGACTGCAAGTGAAATATTCACACAACACTCAAGCTTTAGCCCTTCCGTGTTCTGCATCTCGTCCTCTTTTAGCCTTCCATTGTGATTGGAGAGGAAATCTGTACAGCAGTAGGCTCCGTGCTAGCTGATCTTTTATTTGCTCGGCTAAAAGAAGCAAAATAAAAACGTGTAATTTCTATAAAAGCAATGTGTTTTGTTGTTGCATATCAGTTGTTCTGTCTCTAAAGATTGCATCCCTGACAATTTTTATACTCCATTTCTATACATACAGCATCCTTTGTGTGCCTAAAAAAATCTTTCTCAAATAATTTTTCGTAATTCACATATCTAAAACATTTCAAGGGGAGGGTGGTTGAAATAATGGATAGTCTCTGTAGAATGTTATGTAGCACTTCAAGGGGGTATCTCCAGCACTGCTCACTTTTACGTTCCTTCTGTGCCCGTCTGCCAAAAAGTGTGCACGATTACTTCTGATCATACATATGTCCAGGTAGGTATGTGCAGATGCGATGTACTTGGCAGCACTCACTTTCCGATGTGGAAGCGACTCTCTCACTGGCAGTTCTTTAAATGTTCTGTTTAAGCAAGGTTTATCCATGCTGCCATTTTTATCATTTTGGAGATGTCTTCCTTTATCATAGTTTATATCGGCAACTTGGTATAAATGTTAGAATGCTGCTATCATTTTATTCTTCTCATCATAGAAATTTACTTGGTACGTCTTGCTGCTTTTTTTTCTGCTTTTAAAAAAAAAATTATCATATTCTGATGCTTACACTGGTGAAAAAAAAAATGAAATAAAAGTTTAAGCTTTTTTCTTAACAAAACTTGTAAGGTTAGGTTCACAATGCATTTTTTTTTTGCCGTTGTTGAACACACGCCAGTTAAAACTCTGACATATTAAATGGAAGATATGACAGATGCCCAACTGTGGCAATCATCACCAATAGAATATTTCTACTTTTAATCCATACAGTGACTGACTGCTAAAATTGAAAATAAAAAATTCTAAATGGCAGAATTATTTTTTTTTTTAGGTCACCTTTTTAAAAAGAAAAAAAATTGCATGAACCCCATAATAATGCCAATTTAAAATACAGCTTAACCCACAAAGAAAATACCCTAATACTAGTGTATCAACCAAGTGATAGTTACGGCTCTACAAATTTTGCAACTGAAGCAAGGTGGGAGGGTGGTAGTGTTTTTTTTTTGTTTGTTTGTTTTTATGAAGTAGTGTAACAAGGAACAGATGACTTGTAGTACAAAGGTACCATGTCACTTATGCCGCAAAGTAAATGCTGTAAAGACAAAACCCAACCCTAAAAAAGAAACAATGGTATTGTGGTTTATGGTTTTGTTTTTTCCTTCCTTTCACCCAATTTTGAATTGTTTTTAAATATCTTATATGGCAAAATGAATTATCATTCAAAACTAAAACACCCACAGAAAAAAAAAAAAAAAAAAGAGCTCATACCGCCGTGATAGAAAAATAAGTTATTGCTTTTGGAAGGCGAGAAGGAAAAAAAACTAATGTCTCGGCCTTTGACAGATGTCATACAGTAACATCTCTTACCCATAGAACATTTTTATATTTTTTTTGCCCGACCTTGCTGGATAGAATAGCGTAGCCCAAGAATATTCCCCTTCTCCCCATTTTTTATTCTTTTTTTGTAACATTATGCTCGTGGCCTAATGACACATTTAGCATTAGTATATTTAGGCCGGGGTCACACTTGCGTGTGTAATGCGAGAAACTCAATTCCTGGCACTGGCGGTTCGGACCGGAGCATTCAGCTGCATAGAAATACATGGAGCCGCACACTCTGGTCCCGAGTGCCGCCGGGAATTGATGCGAGAGACTCGCGTGTGTTTCTCGCATTATACACGCAAGTGTGACCCCGGCCTTAGAGTTTTCCTGGCACACATTCTATCCAAAGGGAGAAAAACACGATAGAACAGGGCCTAACCAGATAGATCTGGTATAAACTGCATGTATCTGTCCTTTACATCTATTTTTTTTTTTATACATTTTTTACAAGATTTTATTAGAAGCAGCGCACCCCCTTGTACAGCATATAAACACGAACTAAAGCTCTTCCCCACTTTTTTTTATTTTATTTTTTTTTTACAATAAGCATTGTCATCGGATGCAATCTGTCAAATGATGAGCACACTGACTTAAGTTTGCCTAAAGTCTCTCTTGTCTGGTGTGCATTCTTTATAATAGTCATGTGAGTATAGGTCAATCGGTAGATAATTTTGTATGTCGAATTGTGCCATAAAGCAGCTTGCACTGATCATCAACCAGCACAAACTCTGTATAGTGTTTCAGGAACGTCCTGCTCACAACTAAATGTTGCGATTTGTATATGTGTACCTGTGTAGGCACATATGGGCTGCTGAGTGGATATTTTTGAAAGATACTGAAAATAATATGAACACTGTTGTAAAGTATAGCAGAATATCTAACAGCAATTCTGAAATTGTGTGATGCATATATGTATTAAAAAGCATATTTTATTTTATACCATGAAAAAAAAGGAAACAGAAAAATAAAATCTAAAAGTTCATATACTGTGTGCTTTTGTAGTCTGTCTAAAGATTTGTTTGTTTGTTTTTTTTCAGTCTTTTGGTTTTTATATTAATAATAAAGATACATTGCTAGACAATGGTGAAAAAAAACGTATTAATCTGCAGATATGGGGTTAATCTGCAGGTTAATAGTGTTCTGATTCCATTTGACCACCACACTAGAAACCTGGCAACAGGAACTAAATTAACTTTATTCCTCCCGACAGCTTCCGGCTTTCAGTCATAGACATTCGACGTCAGTCACAGCTCAGTACATAGTGAGAGACGGCTGTAATCGCATCCCTAGCACTGACTAACAGCTAGTTCAGCAGTGCATTAGTACAGAGCCAGCTGTCAGTCAGTGCTTGGGGGTGGGGTTACAGCCGCTATTCACTATGTACTGAGTGGTGACTGAAGCCACGCCTCAATCACTGAAAGCCAGAGGCTGCCAGGAGGAATAAAGTTAATTTTCTCCCCGTAGACCGGCTTTCAGTGCATCGGCCAAGTGACTTCAGAACACTATTAATCTGCAGATTAACAAAATATCTGCAGGTTAATATTGTTTTTAACAGGTTCCCTTTAAAAAAGGCTCTCCTGACATGTTATTTCATGGACAGTACAGATATTCACAATAATAAACAAGTCGAGATCATCTTTCTTATAATTCAGCGTTGTGCTAATTCTCTAGTACACTTTCTAAAAATGTATGAATAAATTGAGAACTGGGTGTCACCAACTGGGACATGTTCATCTGATAACCGTATCAGACTGTGAAGGGAAACACCCCATTGTCAGGGGTATTGATAGCATTCAGTTGTCAATTTATTCATATATTTCACAAAGAAAGAACAAAAAGAATTTGCAAAATGTTCTAAAAACTGATCTAGATTCGTTGATGAAAGGGAAATTTAAGTTTTACTGAAATTGATGTCGGCCTTCCTGACAATATTGAATTGATAGTCAAAAAACCAGATAGGTACTCTTTAACAACTTTTTTTTTTTTTTTTTTTTTTTGAGAGGTATCCAAAATACTATATCAAAGGAGCTTTTATAAAATGTTCCAATAGTCAAGTGGGATACTGTCTATATCCTAGGACAATGAAAATGCTCGCTTTTATTTTTTACCTGGATATTTTTTTCACATTTTTTAAAACTTTTTTTTTAATTTTTTTTTTTACTGTATTTATTAGTTCTCTTTGGGGACTTGAATTTGCAGTCGTCTGATCGCTTGTAGTATATAATGCAATGCCACAGTATTTCTGTATATAGTAAAAATCACTGTCTCGTTTTGAAGGCCGACTGTAGGCTGGGTTTCAAGGAAGCTTCACAATGACGGGCACGGAGGTCTTCCAACAGACTGGCGTCATCCCATTAGTACGCTGAGTTTGCGTCACTGGAGCTCCAATGGGCACATTGAATGATGGGCCCCTAAGCCGGCATGCTGTTACTGCAGCAGTCAGAGTTCGACACTCACATTTTTTAGGTTAATAGTCACTGGTGGAGCTCCGCCCACAGCAATTAAGCAGGCCCTGGCTGTGATACACAGCTATTTCCTGCCGGGTATGGGGCAAGTTCACCCCTTGAGTCTGCTCCATACACCCGCTACTTACTTGCACCATACATGTATAATAAGGAGTTAAGTATGAGGGCCTGTTTTCTGCAGGACAAACTGTATAAATAAATTACATATACATGTGTTTGTGTAATAAATATAGAAATGTGTGTGTGTATATATATATATATATATATATATATATATATATAATATGTGTGTAATTAATTTATATACAGTTCTGCAAAACACAAGCCCTCATACTTAACTCCTTACTATTAAACAACTATTAAACATGTAAGGTGCAACATATATATGTTTATATACTAGGTGAACCTTCAATGTACACAAATTTGGATTTTGTCACCATATTTTGACTGGTATAACTTTTTTCTGTCAATGGAGTTGTGTGAGGGCTTGACTTTTACTTTTCGCGAGGCGAGCAGTAGCTTTCTATTCCAAAGAAATGGCTTTTTTTTAATAGTATTTTTCTCAAGTTTTGGAGAGGTGAGTTTCATTTACACTTTTTCTTTTTTTAAATATGAATTTTTTTAAACGATCTGAGACCACATTGTAGGGAACCCTGTGAAACTTCACCATCTTATTAATAAAAACCTTAGCAATAGTCTTAGCAAGTGCCGATAATGTGATGAAATGCACCATTTTACTGAACCTATGTATGACCACCAGAATCGGTGTCTTGCCTGTCTATACTGGTAGGTCAGTAATAAAATCCATGAACAGGTGTGTCCATGGTCTATTAGGAATGGGTAGTGAAAGAAGAGGAACAGATGGATGAGTTTGCAGTCCTTTAGAACATGTGCAAACACTGCAAGCAGACACCTGTATAACCACAACCTGATACAACCCTGGCCACCAAAAACGAGAGTGGAGGTCCGCGGTTGCCTTACCACCTGGATGACCAGCAAGCACCGAGTTATGATGTTAACTAATAACTTTATGGTGCAAATTATATTGTACAAATAATCTGCCTGAAGGGCAGGAGCGTCCGCCTGAGCCTCCAACACCTCTCTCCAGGTCAGGGTTCAAGGCCGAAAGGACTACCCCCTTTTGCAAAATTGGGGCAGGGTTCTCCTGGTCATCACCACCAGGGAAGCTCCAGGACAATGCATCAGCCTTGGTGTTTTTAACTCCTGGACAGAAAGTGATCACAAAATTGAGCCTAGTAAAGAACAGAGACCACTTAACTTGTCTAGGGTCGAGACATTTAGCAGATTGAAGATATGACAGGTTCTTGTGGTCCGTGTGCTCCCTATTACCCACGTTATAATTTCTGCTGAGGATAATTTTTTGGAAAAGAAGGCGCATGGACGCAATTTACCAGGGGATGGACCCTGAGACAACGCAACCCCAACTCCGACACATCCACTTCTACTATAAAAGGTTGAGAAACATCGGGTTGTATAGGTGCAGTGGCAAAACAACTCTTTAAGAAGGAAAAAAGCCTGCAGAGCAGCATTTGACCATTTACAAAAATCAGATCCCTTGTCATGTCAGTAAGGCTGGGGTCACACTTGGCGTAAGACAATACGCCACGTATTATACGTCCGTACTACGGCCGTAATACGGAGAAATGTTCCCAAAATAGTGATCCGTAGTCAGGGTGTGTCAGCGTATTTTGCGCATGGCATCCTCCGTATGTAATCCGTATGGCATCCGTACTGCGAGATTTTCTCGCAGGCTTGCAAAACCGACATCTAATGGATTTATGTGCTCAAATGTTCGGGAAAACATATATACAGTATATATATATATATATATATATATATATATATATATATATGTCATTGAGACACATATATATATATATATTCTGTATTTAGATTTCATTCAGCGCGATATCTGTGAAAAGTCGGTAATTCAATTGCCGGCTTTTCATTTCTCCTGCACAAACCCGACAGGATATGAGACATGGTTTACATACAGTAAACCATCTCATATCCCCTTTTTTTTGCATATTTCACACTACTAATGTTAGTAGTGTGTATGTGCAAAATGTGGGCGCTGTAGCTGCTAAAATAAAGGGTTAAATGGCGGAAAAAATTGGCGTGGGCTCCCGCGCAATTTTCTCCGCCAGAATGGTAAAGCCAGTGACTGAGGGCAGATATTAATAGCCAGGAGAGGGTCCATGGTTATTGGCCCCCCGTGGCTAAAAACATCTGCCCCAGCCACCCCAGAAAAGGCACATCTGGAAGATGCGCCTATTCTGGTACTTGGCCACTCTCTTCCCACTCCCTGTAGCGGTGGGATATGGGGTAATGAAGGGTTAATGCCACCTTGCTATTGTAAGGTGACATTAAGCCAGATTAATAATGGAGAGGCGTCAATTATGACACCTATCCATTATTAATCCAATTGTATGAAAGGGTTAAAAAACACACACACACACGATTTAAAAGTATTTTAATGAAATAAACAGCGGTTGTTTTAATAATTTATTGCTCTCTCAATCCATCAGCAACACCCTCGCTTGGCAAAATAATAAACGCACAAGATACATACCTTCTGATGTCCGATCACGAGCGAGTGGTTTATTGCAGCTCGTGCCTGTAATATTAGTTAACCCCTTCAGATGGATTACATCGTGGGACGTGATCGGACATCAGAAGGTATGTATCTTGTGCGTTTATTATTTTGCCAAGCGAGGGCCTGCAAATGGATTGAGAGAGCAATAAATTATTAAAACAACCGCTGTGTTTATTTCATTAAAATACTTTTAAATCATGTGTGTGTGTTTTTTAACCCTTTCATACAATTGGATTAATAATGGATAGGTGTCATAATTGACGCCTCTCCATTATTTTTTTTTTTTTAACCATTCAAATTTTTATTGAGTAATAAAAGCAGAATACAAATACAGGTAACAGGGGAGGGAAAATAAAAGGGGGAGATGAGATTGCAACACAGATATCACGACCATATGAGAAGTCATCTATACATGAAATTAGATCAAAACATAGAAGAGCAATATACTGAGTATCATAGTCAGCAACACCATCAATGCGAGACAGTAGATGCAGGGTGTTCTGGGGATGAAAAAAAAGGGGAAGAGACCCAAGGGTCCCACCATGTAAGGACTTTATTCCTTTTGGGGAGGTTGTCAGCGGTAATTGACTCATAGCTAAAGTGAAGGTTGATTTTAGCGAGTAGCTCAGATTTGGAGGGGACAGATGAGGATTTCCAGTGTTTTGCAATACATAGTCTAGCAGCAACCAGGATGTTGGATATAATGGGTTGCAGGGGAGAAGGGAAGTCTATCAGTGAAATACCTAGTAGCGCCAAAGGACCGGTTAGGGAAACAGGATTTCGGATTACTTCCGAAAGAATAGCTTCAACCTGGCCCCAAAAAGGTTGTACACGGGGGCAACTCCACCACACATGAGCAAGCGAGCCATTAAAATTACAGTTTCTCCAGCACAGGGGGGAAGTTGTAGGGTAAAATTTTGCTAATTTGGCAGGAGTGAGGTACCACAGGAGTTGAATTTTTTTAGATTGTTCAAGGTGCCCAAGACATGAAGAGAAATTGGAGGGGTGCTGCATGGCCAAATTCCAGTCCTCACAAGGGGCAGCGAACGAGAGAGCAGCCTCCCAAGTGTACATAAAAGGGAGCCTATTTGAGAAGCCATGGGAAAGAAGCGCTTTGTAAATAATTGAGATACCATGGGATACCCAAGTATTAGGTCTAAAAAACCTCTGGACCGGAGTTTCCTCTCCCAGAGGAGAAGCGGGTATTCTAAACAAGTTTGGGCGCAGCAAGAAACTCCGAATCTGAAAATATTGAAAAAAGGTCTTAGGAGGGAGATTATACCGGGCCGAAAGGTCTATGAAAGACCTTAGATCAGCTCCATCATAAAGGTCGATAATACGGACAATCCCGCAATCCTTCCAAGTGGAAAGAGACAGGCCTTCCACCACCCCCTCCAGAGCCCGAATAGAAACATAATTAAATAAAAATGGGAAATGCACAGGGCACGACTTTGCCCAAATTTTAGAAGCCGAAACGATTGTTTTAAGAAGGGGGGGCCAATTGGGTGGACGGAGCAGGCAGAGTTCAAGAAGGAATCTGAGGGAGCCCTTAGGTGCAAATTGTGATTCAATATTAAACCATTGGAGAGAGGAATTCCCCTCCCACCAAATTTTAAGAGGTTCTAAGAGAGCGGCTGCGTGGTACAAATGAATTTTAGGAACTCCCAGACCTCCCTTGGAGTACGGGAGTGACATTATTGAAGACGCCTCTCCATTATTAATCTGGCTTAATGTCACCTTACAATAGCAAGGTGGCATTAACCCTTCATTACCCCATATCCCACCGCTACAGGGAGTGGGAAGAGAGTGGCCAAGTGCCAGAATAGGCGCATCTTCCAGATGTGCCTTTTCTGGGGTGGCTGGGGGCAGATGTTTTTAGCCACGGGGGGCCAATAACCATGGACCCTCTCCTGGCTATTAATATCTGCCGTCAGTCACTGGCTTTACCACTCTGGCGGAGAAAATTGCGCGGGAGCCCACGCCAATTTTTTCCGCCATTTAACCCTTTATTTTAGCAGCTACAGCGCTGAAATTTTGCACATACACACTACTAACATTAGTAGTGTGGAATATGCCAAAAAAATGGGGATATGAGATGGTTTACTATATGTAAACCATGTCTCATATCATTTCGGGTTTGTGCAGGAGAAATGAAAAGCCGGCAATTGAATTACCGACTTTTCACTAACACCGCTGCGTGTTTCTCGCAAGTCACACTGCTGGACCGTGTGGAATCCGTATTTTTCTCGCCCCCATAGACTTTCATTGGCGATTTTTTTGCGCAATACGCTGACAAATGCAGCATGCTGCGATTTTGTACGGCCGTAGAAAGCCGTATATTACAGATCCGTAATATACGGCTGATAGGAGCAGCCCCATTGAGAATAATTGTGCCGTATGTAATGCGAGTTTTACGGACGTAGTTTCTGCGCTCTTACGTCCGTAAAACACGCATGTGTGACCCCAGCCTAAGGGGTTTCACCATTACTGAATAATTTTGAATACACTTCCGGTGAAAATTAGTAAACCCAGAAAGCGCTGTAATGCTTTCAGGTTCTTGGAACGCTCCCAATCAAGTACTGCAAAAACCTCCCGATCCATCCGAAAACCCAAAGATAATAACAGGTACGCCAATATCGTAAAATCTCACTTATGGGGAGTTTCTGCTGTTTTGGCAGCTCAGGGGGCTCTGTCAATGTGAGATGGCATCCTCAAACCATTCCAGCAAAGTGTGACCTATAATATGGCGCTTCTTTTCTGAGCTTTTCACTGTGCCTCAAAAGTAGTTTTCAACCACATATGCGGTATCTGTGTACTCAGGAGAAAATCCGCAACAAATTGTATGGTCCATTTTTGCTCCTGTTACCCTTGTGAAAATGAAAAATTTGGGTCAAACCCCACATTTTTGGGTTAGAATTGGCGTCTTCACCAGACCATGGTGGGGATTTAAAAAAAGCCCCTTTTACGTATGGAGGCCTGATGGATAATACGCACAAATGCACAAGGTCCATGTGGCTTTAATGATAAGATCGGCATCAATTTTTTTGTAAAAAAATTTTTTTCTTGATTGTTGGTTTTAATTAAAAATTACTTGCTTTTAATTGTTACAGAGGGGTGGTGAAGAAGGCGTTGTTTATATAATAGGGACTGCCTATCCACTTCCTTCCATACCTGGACCTGTCGAAGTGTCTGATCAAGGAAAAATTCTTTCTTTACCTTTTTTCTCTTCATGTCTTTTAAATAATAAAAAAGAACTTTGACATGTCAGGTTTCTCTTTGGCACCTCTTTTTTTGCTGAACCATGTGTGTAAATATTTTCACCTTCCACTGTCTGTATATACGTTTTGTGTCCTGAGGAAGAAGTCTGAAATGACTTTGAAACGTGTTGACTGAAAAACCTGGAATAAAAAATCCTTTATTATTATACTTCCATCTGGATCTTCATTGCCTACCAGCAGTACGGATAAACCACATTTGGCTCCTATTTGTTACAAATCCCTTATTGATTCATGACAGTACCTCCTTTTCTACGAGGGGCCTCAGGACCCTTAAGACCGGACGTGTCCGGAAATGACATACGGCTGGGACACATCAAAGCACTAGCATTCACCTCCGTAGTCACATGGTCCTCAAGGTCAAACACCAACCGACAGTGATGGCAATAATGTAGGCTCCGGAGGAGCGACAATTCTGAGTATGACCTGTGGAAATGTTATGGATATGCATCACTGGGGGAAACTCCCAACTGGAAGGTCATAGGGCTGAGAATGGCCACCACCCTATATGGACCAATCACCCTAGAACTCTGAGTCCCACATGCGTACTTCCACCTGATGTTTTAGGGGACACCCATACGTACTCATCAAAACATCTAGATTTATCGAGTATGAGAACCACACGCAGAAATACTCAGACGTACGTATTTTTAATGTATTATTTCTTTTGAACAACAATTCAAAAGCAATGTCTGATTTTCATTACCGTATTTTCCGGCGTATAAGACGACTTTTTAACCCCCGAAAATCTTCTTAAAAGTCGGGGGTCGTCTTATACGCCGGGAATCGACTTGTACGCCGGTGTATATGGTGGGTGGGGAGGGGGAGTGATCCTGATGACGAGGGGGCGTCTCACAGGAAAGTGAGTAATCCCCATTACCTTATCCTAGCGGTGCAGCGTGGGGGTGTCAGTGCTGGGAGCGGCGGCAGCTGCTGTGTTCTGGTGCGGCGGCTCCTCTTCTGTGTGGGGCCTCTGTGCTGTGAGGTGGCGGCGGCAGCGGCGTATCTTTATCCAGTTGGGGCTCCTCCGGCATCTTCTTAGCCCTGGAGGCCCCGCCGCAACTCCATCGGTGCAATGTGGTGGCCTCCGGGAAAATGGCCGCTGCTCAGATTCAGATCTCGTGTCCCGAGATTTCGGGACGAGATCTGAATCTGAGCAGCGGCCATTTTCCCGGAGGCCACCGCATCGCACCTATTGAGCTGCCTCCGGGAAAATGGCCGCTGCATTGCACTCATGGAGTTGCGGCGGGGCCTCCAGGGCTAAGGAGATGCCGGAGGAGCCCCAACTGGATAAAGATATGCCGCCGCCACCGCCACCGCCACCGCCACCGCACAGCACAGAGGCCCCACACAGAAGAGGAGCCGCCGCACCAGAGCACAGCAGCCGCCGCACCAGAACACAGCAGCCGCCGCCACTCCCAGCACTGAGACCCCCACGCTGCACCGCTACGATAAGGTAATGGGGGATACTCACTTTCCTGTGAGACGCCCCCTCGTCATCAGGATCACTCCCTCCCCCCCCCAAAAGGCACATATTCACCGGCCCTATAAGACGACATAGGGTGTATAAGAAGACCCCCGACTTTTAAGAAGATTTTATATTTTAACTGGTAAAGTTGGGGGGTCGTCTTATACGCCCAGTCGTCTTATACGCCGGAAAATACGGTAGTTGATATTCAGTAAATTTAAAATTACTTTTGTCAGTTGCAAGTTATTTCAGTGACCATTGTGGGTTTAACAGAAGGGTACCAATGATTCTGTCCATGTGTGTAACTATAAACATATTTTTAGAAACAATCAAAAATCCACTGTATTAAAATACATTTTTTTAAATAATATTTTTCTTCAGCCACACAATCACCCTCACACAGCTCTGACAGAACATGCAGGTGAAGCAGTATGATCTCACCCAGCTGTCAGACCTATATGTGAGTACGGGAAGTGTGCTTGCTATCACTGCACACACTTCCCAGCATTCTGTGAGAGCAGGGAGTGTCTCACATACCTTGCGCACGCTGAGGGGTAGAGGAACTCATTTTTTTTTATAATGACAGGAACTGCGCTTGCGCGGCCAGCTGATCAGCCACTGGGATGGATAAAGCTTGCAGATGGAATAACACCAGGGGGCCTATATAACCACCATACTGTCCTCATTTAGGAACTATGGCCTCCACACAATCCTCACTTAAGAGCTATGACTATCAGACTGCCCCTTTGTGAAATGTAACCACAACACAGTCTGCCCTTAAGATCTATAACTGCAAGACTGTTCAACTTTACTAGCTATAGGTTTTGAGTCGCCCGCCAGGGCCTAGGGGTACTCGGTACCGGGTCCGGTGCTTAAAGGGGATGTCACGGTGGTGGCGACCCGGTCCGTGGCCCTGGGCGCCCAAGTAAAAGGGGAACAGTCTTTAATGGGATATGTAAGGTGGTGAAAGTTCGTGATGCCAGCTGTGGTGCTTTGTCATTTGTGACCAACGCTGCTTAAAGGGGTCCTCTGGGGTGATGTTACTGCAGCAAAGATGGTGACACTTCCCACAGGTGAAGCGAGGTCCCCAGGGCTACCGGTGTGATTGGCGAGAGTGGTGTAGTGCCAGAATAAACAGAAGACACCGGTTTGCAGTCTTTGTACCTGGTTTACTGAAGATGTCAGGCAGCCACAGTTCAGGGCACCAGATAACATGTACTGGCAAGATCTGGCCGGCTTGGAAGCGAGTTCAGAGTCTCCTCTACCAGGTGGAGTTAGGAGCCTTCCTACTAGCGCTGTGGTGTAGTCCCTTGTTGCCTATGGCTTCTGGCAAGGTCCTCACTGTTCTCTCTGTCCTCTTTAAAGGTGGGACACTAACCCATATGACAGGTGGCTGGAGCCTTTTTATAGGGTCTCTATCTCAACCAGGGCTCTATGCACCACTGTGTCTCCAGGTGTCAGGGCGGACAGGTGATGTGTAGTGATGAGCGAGTGTACTCGTTGCTCGGGTTTTCCCGAGCACGCTCGGGTGACCTCCGAGTATTTATGACTGTTTGGAGATTTAGTTTTCATCGTGGCAGCTGAATGATTTACAGCTACTAGCCTGCTTGATTACATGTGGGGATTCCCCAGCAGCCAGGAAAACCCCCACATGTACTCAGCCTGGCTAGTAGCTGTAAATCATTCAGCTGCCACAATGAAAACTAAATCTCCGAGCAGTCAAAAATACTCGGAGGTCACCGGAGCGTGCTCTGGAAAACCCCAGCAACGAGTACACTGGCTCATCACTAGTGATGTGTATTCCAGCTGTCCTGCCGGTTTCTGCTGTGAGTCTTGGAGTCCCTCACAACCTCGGTCTTCTGGCTACCGGTGTCTGCGCTCTATAGGGAGGTAGCCCAGTCACAGTCATCCTCCCCAGTTCTTACTCCTGTGCTCCACTTCTCTTACACGCTCTCTACAAATACGTTCGTCTTTCTCTTTCCCTAGGAGCTTCAGCACTTCTCGTTGCTGCACGGCCCCTCTGCTTCCTTCTCCTCTTTCTCTGACAGGAACTCTCAGACTGGCTGACTTTCCCTCCAGACCACAATATATATATAGAGGAGCCACCCATAAGCTGGATCAGAGCTCCCCCTTCTGGCCTGGAGTGTGAACATGTATGCTTGTGTGTACCTGCTAGAGAAGATCTTCCCTCGCTTCCAAGCATGACATCACTCTTCCTGTGAGGAAATGTAACTGTAACAACCAGGAACCTGGGGTGTTACACTTTCAGATGGCGTGCATTTATTAGCTATACCCATCTCTGAACTATAACCTCCATACTTTCTACCCTTATGAACTTTAAATGCCACACAGTCCCTCTTATGAACAATAACCTTCAAACTGCCTTATGAACTGTGATCACCACACCATTTCACTTCATGCTTTCCCCTCATGCTGTACCAATCTCCATACTTCCCCCATTCTCGGTATCCATCCATGCTGTTTCCCACCTCTTGTCCCCTGTCCATACTGACACCCATAAGCTGCCATTCATATGGTCCGCCACAAGCCAACCATCTTTATACTTTCCTCCACAAGCTACCCTCTCTACAAACTGCCCCAGAAGCTGCATCCTCTACTTACTGTCACACACAAGCTGCCTGCCTCCATACAGTTTCTCGCAAGCTGCCCCCTTTCCATACTGTCCCTCATAAGCCACCCTTCCTTATACTGTCCCTGAAAAGCTGCCCCTCTCCATTCTGTCCTGCACAAGTTGCCTCTTCTCGATACTGTCCCCCACAAGCTGCCCCTCGCTATACTGTCTCATTCAAGCTTGCCCATCTCCAAGCTCTGCAAACTATTTTTGATTAACCTCTGCACTAATCCGTACCTCCCACTCCCGATTCCAAGACTTCTCCTGTGCTGCGCCAATCCTCTGGAATGCTCTACCCCAAGATATTAGGACCATCCACAATTTGCATAGTTTTAGGCGCTCCCTCAAAACACATTTGTTCAGAGCGGCCTATCACGTTCCCTAATCAAAGTCATTTTATGTGTAAGTGCGTGTGTGTAGCTTATTCACTACTTCCATCTATCCCACACCCCCTGAAGATGGCTGGACCATTATTGTAAATACACCTTTTTTGGAAGTGCATTGAACAGCAAGGTGGATTGCTGCTGAGGGGAAAAGGAAAAAAAAATCTTTAAATCTTCAGCTTAGCGAGTGTGAACGAGCTGAGTGTGACCTGAGCGTAAGTGTGAACGGCGGTAAGTGTGACTTGTGATTCAGTGAAGAGGTATTTGGAAAGCCTTTAACAAATACCTATGTGAATTGGTGTGAGTTGCTGAATTGGGAGTAGCTATATTCACAAGGGGTTAACTTAGGATGGGGGCTCATAATTAAGGGGTTATAAGGGGCAGCTGTTTGGGACTCAAGTCCTTTTTGGAAGTGCATTGAACAGCAAGGTGGATTGCTGCTGAGGGAAAAAAGAAAAAAAAAATCTTTAAATCTTCAGCTTAGCGAGTGTGAACGAGCTGAGTGTGACCTGAGTGTAAGGGTATGTGCACACGATGCAGATTTGGTGCAAAATTTTCTGCACAAAATCTGCACAAAATCTGCATCTTCTGGCAGAAAACGCAGCTGACAATTCCTGCGTTTTTTAAGCGTTTTTTATGCGTTTTTTGCAGTGGTTTTGGTGCAGTTTTTTAGTGCGGTTTTAGTGCGGTTTTAGTGCATTTTTAGTGCGTTTTTTATGCGGTTTTTATGCTGATTTGTCAGCTTTTTTAAAGCTAAATAAAGAGATAAAGTTTTAAAAAAAAAAATAATAATATTTACGCGATAAGGGGTTAACGTCACCTTGACATTGTAAGGCTACGTTCACATTTGCGTTGTTGGGCACAGCGTCGGCGACGTGACGCAACCAACAACGCATGTACACAACGCAGCGTTTTGCAACACATGCGTTGTCATAAGATCCTACAGATCGGGAATTTCGGCGCAGGCAAAACGCTACAAGTAGCATCCCCTGCGCCCTGTCTTGTGCGTCTATATGACGCATGCGTCGTAAAACGCAGTACAACGCATACCGGCGCATGTCCATGCGCCCCCAATGTTAAAGATAGGGGCGCATGACGCATGCGTCGGTATGCGTCGCCGACGCTGCGCCCAACAACGCAAATATGAAGCCTAAGGTGACGTTAACCCCAGTTAATAATGGAGAGGCGTCTTTAAAGACGCCTATTCATTATTAACCCCTCAAAAAAAATTGGCGTAGGCTCCCGCCCAATTTTCATGTCCAGAAAGGGAAAGCCAGCGACTGCAGGCTGCTAATTTGTAGCCAGGGAAGGGGTTAATCTTCCCAGGCTATGAATATCAGCCCACAGCTGTCTGCGTGGCCTTACTGGCTATTAAAATAGGAGGACCCCAGAAAAAAAAGGTTGTGGGGTCCCCCTATATTTTATAGCCAGAAAAGGCTATGCAGACAGCTGCGGGCTGATATTCATGGCCTAGAGAGGGGCCATGGATATTGCCCCCCCCCCCCGGCTACAACTGCCAGCCCGCAGCCGCCCCAGAAATGGTGCATCTCTAAGATGCGCCAAATCTGGCGCTTAGCCTCTCTCTTCCCACTCCCGTGTAGCGGTGGGATATGGGGTAATAAGGGGTTAACATCACCTTGACATTGTAAGGTGACATTAACCCCAGTTAATAATGGAGAGGCGTCTATAAGACGCCTATCCATTATTAACCCCAAATTACTGAACACAAAAAAAAGACACAGGAGTAGTAGAGCATAGGGAGGTTTCGTCAAACTCAATTTGACAGGTGGACCCGCCCCTATCAAAGTGTATCAAGAGTGTGTAACCCCTCCCCTCCCTGGCTGCCAGCTGTCAGCATCTGTTCCCTGGGTGTCTGCTCTCCCCTTTTGATATAGTTTGCTAATGCTAATTTGATACAGTGATTATTATCCCAGTATTGGTTTTTAATTAGATTTTTCATTTTTATATGTAACTGCTGTGAGATTACTCTGTAATCAGGGCATTGTGTTTTATTTTATATTAGATTTTTCGTTTTATATGTAGTTGGTTTGGGATTATTCTGTAAGATGTGTTTCATTATCAATGAACACATATAGTGAATAGTGCAGACGGTTATGTGAAAGCCAGGGACAAGAGCTATACTAAAGCACAACAGAGCTAATTGCTAGCAGATGTCGCCCTGAATATCTTTTAACTAGCTAACTGTCCAGGTCAGACATTTAGATCAACAAAGACAAGTACTGGGCACATTATGTATGTGACCATATTACAACACCCGCAAGTGTGTAGCGGTGTGTTTTATACGATTATAAAAAAAACAAAGACACGATATTGTAAAAGTTTGAAAGATTTTATTGTAAAATAAACACATCTCAAAGACATTTCAATACTATAAAAATTCTTACAGAGTATAAAAGCAAAAACATTAAATAGTACAATGATCATACATCAACTCACTTCTTACAAAATAAATAGTATCACAAGTACAATGAACATACATCATTACACTTTTTACAAAATAAATAATATAGTGTTACAAGCCATGTACAGCATTTATCCAGTACATTCTTTACATCGTGAGCCACATGGTTTGTAGCATCGGTAGAGACCTTTTTTTAGGTAGCAGAGTTCCGCGTGTGATACCTAATGACGGGGAATGTAAAGATTGAATTGTACGTGGCGTCGGAGCTAGCTTCTGCGGCGTAGATACAGCGTGTGTCTCACTGCTGGAAATTTTTAACTCATCTAAAAGCTTCCTAGTAATAGGGTTACCAACAACTGTAGACGGTATATTTAGTTCGGCCATAGCCTGCATAAATGAATCCCAACCCGGCGGTAAATTTCTGCCGGTCAGAGCATGACTCTGCGTTGTACTACGTACTAAATCCAGTAAGTTAGACCCTGGTATTACGGATCCTTTGAAAATAAATTCAGCTTTATTATTCCAGGCTGTAACATTTCTATTCTGCAGTAACCTGTTTAGTAAAAATTCAGCATTCTTTTTATATCTTTGGTTTATATGGCTGACAATATCAGCGATCTCTTGATTTTTATCAGAGTCGGTATTTGCCAATTGTTGCTGACCAGGATAAGGAGTGCTAACGAGATTTAAAGCCGTTACTTCTTTTGAGCTGTGCCTTGTATGTACCAAGTAGCGCTGTAGCACAGAGCTATACATTTTAATTTTCACATCATCGGGAATGTCGCAACGTTGTAAAATGTCGCTAATTTCACCATCAAGGCGTCGAATAATGCTGTCGCGTATGTTAACTGTAGCAGCGGGTCTTAGTTTGTCTAGCTCCTGTTTGGGGACTAGATACATTTTCTCTGTATGCTCCATTATCTTCCTGCGAGCAGACTTGTTATTATAGGGATTGCAAAAGCTAAGGCTACTTTCACACTAGCGTCGGGAAAGACCCATCGCTGTGCGTCGGGCCGACGTTCCCGACGCTAGCGTGGTCTCCGCCGCACAACGGGGGCAGCGGATGTATTTTTCCAACGCATCCGCTACCCCATTGTGAGGTGCGGGGAAGTGCGGGGAGGTGGGGGCGGAGTTCCGGCCGCGCATGCGCGGTCGGAAAAAGCGGACCGTCGTGAGCAAAAAACGTTACATGTAAGGTTTTTTTCTCCCGACGGTCCGCTAACACACGCCCAAGCGTCGCAAAACGGATGCGACGTTTGGCAATGCGTCGCAAATGCGTCGCTAATGTTAGTCTATGACGAAAAAACGTATCCAGCAAGAACTTTTGCTGGATGCGTATTTTCGGCAAAACGACGCATTTGCGACGTATTGCAGTTAACGCTAGTGTGAAAGTAGCCTAAAAGAGGGCCGATAAACCCGCCGGCCTGCTTTAGTAGCCGCTTCTTTTTCTTTATGGGCTGAGATCTGTCGCTCAGCGTTCTTATAACTTTACGCCACTTCTTTAATATGCCTTTTTGACGCTCTTTCAGCGGAATCCTGCCTTTTAAGATGTTTAAAGCAATCGCACCTATGGCTGTAATTAAATCATTGCTTGCATTGCGCAAAATAGACTTTCGGACAGCGGGGGTTGCTTTCACCAGAGTTTTTAAGAGAGCCCAGTTACGCCGTAGTCTCTCAGACATCTTTACAGCACAATGCACACAGCGTAGAATGTCTGATACCTGGGTAAAATTCACTTTTTAGAAGTGTTTTTCTTTTGAACATAGACAGCAGGCAACGCTGGTGGAAACAATCCGGTCCTTAAGCGAAGATCCTCAGAGGTATTAGCTCTCAAATCTACAAGCAAATACCCATAAGGCTCCCGCGTGGCATCCTCAAAAGCTTGTAGGAAAAAACGTGTTTTTCTGGGGTTCATCTGACGAGCTAGAGTTAAAATTTTCAATTTATCTCGGGGGTTATTAAAAAGCACCATGTACTTTGTGTTTAAATTTATCGTACGACTTTTCTTACCCTGACAAAATATGTTTTGTACCAGGTAGAAAATGCTGAGATTTCTGTGGTGCACATACTTGGTAAAGGCTTTTTCTATCTCACAATTTTCACTAGCACTCTCCATGAGATCATCAACAATAGCCAAATTCACCTTCTCCGGCGGGAATAATTCGTCATCTACGAATGTATTCGGCAGACCCTCCACAAATCTGGCGTGGGGAAAAGAGAGAGAGATTCCATCATATAGTTTTTGCCAACACGAATAAAACCAAACAATATTATCAGGTTTCTGAGAAAAATTAGTTTCAATATTGTACAGCAGTTGTTTTACAAAATAGCTCTTTCCAGAATTAGACGGCCCTGCTAGAATGCATGAGAATGGGTGTTGCAGGCGTGTATCCACCACCACAATACTCGGCTAATACCCAAAAGGCAGGGTTGTGAAAGCGTCAATTAGGCGCCGCTTTGTATAAACGCACTTTTGTGTTTTGCGTAACGGCCCCGTTTCAATCTCCCAGTACTTTTTATTTCTCACAATGGACGGCTGCTGTACGACAATACGTTTCTGTGTATCTGTGTCAGAATTGCACGGGTAGTCCAGAACTAGATCTTTTAGGCTGTTGAAATTAATAGATTGAGAGTTACCGACATTTAGTGTTATCCCCTTAACTTTTAAGACAGTTTTACCGGTGTTGAGTTTGTATCCGTAAGTTTTGGGGCCCGCGGATACAAATTCTGTGATGTGTGTACCATCGGGTATTTCACTGATCAGTTCCCCCAGGTAATTGCCCAAAGGCGGCTGCTACTCACCATCTCTCTGTACAAAAATAACTAAATCTGTGTCGTGATAAAACCACAGCACCTACAGGCGCTCCAGCAGCAAATAGAGCTCTAAGGCTGGTTTCACACTTGCGTTTTGATCTGCAGCGTTTTAGCGCTAAAAAACGCATGCGTTTTTTTCCTATACTTAACATTAAAAAACGCATGTGTTTTTTAGCGTGCGTTTTGACGCGTTTTCGGCAACGCATGCGTTTTTTGACGCGTGCGTTCATTTGCAGAAATGCAACATGTAGTAATTTCTAGTGGCGTTTTTTTGCCGCAAAAAAAACGCATGCGTTTATTCGTGGCAAAAAAATGCATTGCTGTCTATGTAAACACATGCGTTTTTAAGCACATGCGTTTGCTTGCGTTAAAAACGCATGCGTTTTTACCGAAAAACACAAGAAAACACAAGAAAAATCAAGAAAACCCTAACCCTAACCCTAAACACAAGAAAAAACAAGAAAATCCTAACCCTAACCTTAAACACAAGAAAAAACAAGAAAACCCTAACCCTAGGGTTACTAGGGATCCTAACCCTAAACCTAACCCTAACCCTAAGGTTAGGATCCCTAGTAACCCTAGGGATCCTAACCCTAACCCTAGGGATCCTAACCCTAACCCTATTAGGGTTAACCTTAGGGTTAGGGTTAGGATCCCTAGGGTTAGGGTTAGGGTTAGGATCCCAAGGGTTATGGTTAAGGTTAGGGTTAGGGGTAGGGTTAGGGGTAGGGTTAGGGTTAGGGTTTGGATCCCTAGGGTTAGGGTTAGGATCCCAAGGGTTATGGTTAGGGGTAGGGTTAGGGGTAGGGTTAGGGTTAGGGTTTGGATCCCTACGGTTAGGGTTAGGGGTAGGAGTAGGGTTAGGGTTAGGGTTTGGATCCCTAGGGTTAGGGTTAGGGGTAGGGTTAGGGTTTGGATCCCTAGGGTTAGGGGTAGGGTTAGGGTTAGGGTTTGGATCCCTACGGTTAGGGGTAGGGGTAGGGTTAGGGTTAGGGTTAGGGTTTGGATCCCTAGGGTTAGGGGTAGGGGTAGGGTTAGGGTTAGGGTTTGGATCCCTAGGGTTAGGGTTAGGGTTAGGGTTTGGATCCCTAGGGTTAGGGTTAGGGGTAGGAGTAGGGTTAGGGTTAGGGTTTGGATCCCTAGGGTTAGGGTAAGGGGTAGGGTTAGGGTTTGGATCCCTAGGGTTAGGGGTAGGGTTAGGGTTAGGGTTTGGATCCCTAAGGTTAGGGGTAGGGGTAGGGTTAGGGTTAGGGTTAGGGTTTGGATCCCTAGGGTTAGGGGTAGGGTTAGGGTTAGGGTTTGGATCCCTTTATCACCTTGATGGTGGGGGGTGGCTTATCAGTGACCTGGTGACCAGGACATTCTAATAAAAAGCTACCCCTAACCCTAGGGATCCTAACCCTATCCCTAACCCTAACCCTAGCTAATTCTATTAATAGTGTGTTTTCTAGTTGATTTTGATGATTGGCAGCTGTCACACACTTCTCAGCATGCGTTTCAAAAACGCAAACGCGGGAAAAAATGCATGTAAACGCGGGAAAACGCCGCGTTTTCCCGCATTTTTTTTTTTTGGCGCAAAAACGCATGCGTCTAAATAACGCAGCGTTTGCATGCGTTTACATGTGTTTTTTCACCACATGCGTTTTTTTTAAAAACGCTGCAGATCAAAACGCAAGTTTGAAACCAGCCTAACCGAGCATACGCTGTTGTAAAACACGCTATAAAAATGTTTGTGTTTTTGATGTGTTAAAATCATACAACCACCGCCTCTTTTGTTTAATGATCCGACTGGTCGCTATAGATTTCATGCACCTTTTTTACACCACCGCTATTTTTAATGATGGTGACGACTAGCTTTAACGAATTGGATGCTAGACATTCAACGTTACTTTGAAGTGTGCGGGCAACAGCATTTAAAAAAGATTCGGAATTAAAATCTTCCCGGGTTTGTTTTGTAGCGAAAATAGGGTCTAAAGTATCGCCACATTCAAGCCTTAACTGTACAAAGTCACCAGGTTCAATGTCCCTGATGATTCTATCCAGTAATGACTGAATGCCGTCATGAACAATATTCACGGCCTCTACAAATGATTGTACACGCTCCAAATTTACAAATCTAAAATGATCCGTATGTATATGACCGTTGAAATTGCGGAGAGTCCTTTGATGATGATAAAAATGCTGTAAAACGTCTGAACGATCTACGGCCATTTCATTATCATAAACACCATTACCTACAGTCTGCATCATGTGCATTTTCAGTATGTGTTTCAAGATGCCCACTGCTCTGAGCATCTGGATCAGCACTGGTGTTGACACTTCCAGGGTTGTCTTGGGTGTGTAAAACTGCAGCTGAACCATGTAACAGCCTCTGGGGGTACTGTGTAGTTATAGCGCTGTAAACTGTATTTTCGCTCACTTCTAGCTGCTTGCGATCTTCTGGATTTTTTCAAACCATGGCCAACCAAGCTTAGTCAGGTGGATTTAGATTTATTTAGATTCACAGGTGGTGTATGTACACAGGCATGATTTAGTTTAAAATCATATAGCTCGGCGATAATGTCAGGTGTTGGACATGCATTTATCAGCCTTTCATACGTGTCACAGAAAGATTTTAGTTCGATCTGTGCGAGTTTGGTATGGACGTACTGAGAAGACATGCCAATAAACATTTTGACATGTTCATCATTCCACACAGGCCTACCTGTGTAAGACGAATGTTCAGCAACTTTCTGTTTTTTACTTACACGGCGGCGGGATACTGATCGCTTCTTTAGAGGTAATACAGTGCCAGAAGCGCTAGAAGATCCTGCAAGAGCAGTATCTGCAGGTTGTACAGTTTGACACACACGTATATTACCACGGTTATTACTCTTCTTACCAGCGACGAGCTGCGTAATTTCTCTGGTTTCAGGAGTAACTTGTGGACTGCTGACTATGCTATTGACTTCCTGAGTTATGCAGGGGCTAACGTTCTGCGACGCAGATCTCTCTCTTGAAACATTCTTATATTTTTGATGTGGGATCTTGGGGCATGGATACCCGGTGTGTTTGAGTGCCGCGTAGCTTTCCTCTCGATCCACAACACAGATGGGCGAAAGAGGCGTTGTTCTCACAGCCACATCAGCTCTTTGCGGTTGATTCTGTGCCGATCCGTAATTACGCCGCTGCAAAACTCGTGGTTGAAGATCCGGCGTATCTAAAAGAAAAGACACAAGTGTCTGTTACCCGCGAAACCGGTGTAAAATTGGAAAAGCTACACGACGGAGGTTATCCATGATCCTGCGTTATATTTGAAAAGTAAACTGACAGTTATCCATGAAATCACTGTGACAATATTTGCATAAATCCGGTATAGAGCAGACCAGATATACACTTACAAGAATGAACCGGGAATTGCACCTCTGCAGCTCCTGGTTTAACGGGCATCGCATTGTTCGAACTCGTTGAGACGGGGATATTCTCTTTTTCAAATTGAATTTTTCTGGCAACTAGTTTAGCAGATGTAAATAAAATATGGCTATTAGTTAACACTAGTGTTGAGCATTCCGATACCGCAAGTATCGGGTATCGGCCGATACTTAGCGGTATCGGAATTCCGATACCGAGATCCGATACTTGCCGCGTATCGGATACCGGAATCGGAAGTTCCCAGGATTCAAACTGCACAACTTTGTACGAAATCAGCCAATGAGACTGATTCCAAGTGTGGGCACATCCTGTTCAGCATGGAGGGCCTGAAACTACTGGCAAGGCTGTGATTGGCTGCTGAAATGATGTCATGATGCAGTTTAAAAGTCGCTGGCGCCATTTTGCGCTCACTCTGCTGTGAATTCAGTTAGTGACAGGACGCTGTTTGCTGACTGAGGGCCAGTTTAGAGATAGCGATTTGCTTCTTTGTGCTTTTCCAAGGCTAATTTAGCAACCGCTGTGTTCACCTACTAATCACCTTGCTTTTGCCTTGTAGCGCTGTTTTCACAGCGATCTGCAAGGTCTGTGTGTGTGTGTGTGTGAGTGCAGCCCACTCTCTAGTCTGAGTGCAGCCACATAGGCCATCCATAGCTGGTTGTATTCAGTTCAGGGAGGGTGGTTCATTGCCTCATACTGTTCTTTTTTTTTTTTTTTTCCAAGTAGTGTAGTCTGCTGCTAATTTTTTCAAAAAAATCCTATTAGTGTCTTTCCACCCGTCTCCAGCTAACTTGTGGAAAAACACTACATAGGATAACGTAGAGGAGGGTTTTTGGGCCTTGCAGCGCCGTTTACGGCTGTCTGCACGGTCTCCGTGTGACTGCAGCTCGCCCTGTAGTCTGTGAGCAGCCATAGCCTGGTTGTCTCCAGCTCAGGGTTCTTCACTGCGTCATACCGTAAAATCAATTTTCCTTTTGTTTTAAGTAGTGCAGGCTGCTGCACATTTTTTCAAAAAATTCCTATTAGTGTCTTTCCACCCGTCTCCAGCTAACTTGTGGAAAAACACTACATAGGATAACGTAGAGGAGGGTTTTTGGGCCTTGCAGCGCCGTTTACGGCTGTCTGCACAGTCTCCGTGTGACTGCAGCTCGCCCTGTAGTCTGTGAGCAGCCATAGCCTGGTTGTCTCCAGCTCAGGGTTCTTCACTGCGTCATACCGTAAAATCAATTTTCCTTTTGTTTTAAGTAGTGCAGGCTGCTGCACATTCTTTCAAAAAATTCCTATTAGTGTCTTTCCACCCGTCTCCAGCTAACTTGTGGAAAAACACTACATAGGATAACGTAGAGGAGGGTTTTTGGGCCTTGCAGCGCCGTTTACGGCTGTCTGCACGGTCTCCGTGTGACTGCAGCTCTCTCTGTTGTCAGTTCAGTCCCCAAAAAATAAATAAATAATAAAGTTCACCAAACACACCAGTGACACCACTTAACATTTGTGTAGGCCACATTAGCTCATATTAAAGTCTAGTCCACACTTTAGAAAATTAGTGTTTCTTATACCTGTTAGGAATTGTTCAGGAATAAGCACACAAAGCCGTTAGTACTTTTCTGCTTATCTTTATCAGTCAACCAAGATGAAGAAGGCAATGAGTAAGGGACGTGGGCGTGGGCGCGGAGCAGGGAGAGGACGTGGGGATTCTGTGCCTACTGCGGGCACCGGTGACTCATCAGCACCCACTTTCACCAGGGAACAGTCCTTCATGCGCAGCTTTGTCGCAGAGCGCCGTACACCGCTGCTGCGTGAAGAACAAATTGAAGCCGTTGTCGGATGGATGGCAGCTAATGCATCAACTTCAATTAGTGCCACATCCTCTCAGACACAGAGCACTGGAGAGCAGCCATCTGTCTCTTCACCACCTGCCAAATTGCCCAGGCAGACAGAGAGCCCAGGACAGGAGCTGTCTCTACTTCTGTTCTCTGAATCTCTTGGCTTGGAAACAGGGGGCCAGCCAAGCAGCATTGGAGAAATGGAAGAAGAGTCAGGGTGCAGTGATGCCCAACAGCTTTTTCTCTCTTCCTCTGAAGAGGCGGGTGGGCCAGTGCTTCCAGTCACCACATCGCAGGCCGCATCCGCTGATGATGACACTCAGGTGCCACTTTCTGGTGCGTGCTCTGCTGCTGAGACTACCCAGGAGGAGCAGTTGGGGGCAGAGGGTAGTGTAGATGATGAGGTCCTTGACCCATCTTGGCGTGAGGGACAGGAAGGTGGTGGGAGCAGCTCTGAGGAAGAGATTCCCCGTACGGCCCAAAGAGGGAGAGGGAGGGGGAAGACTGCGGATCCTGCAGCCTCCGCTTTGGCACCCATTAGGAGTATGTCTCTTCCAAAAGCCAAAAAGGGCGCTCCCAAGACTTGCAGTGCCTGGTCCTTTTTTGACACAGTTGCAGATGACATTTGCTATGTCAAATGCAAGGTGTGTCATCACAAAGTAAAAAGAGGTCGAAATGTCAGCAACCTCAATACCTCCAACATGTGGAAACATGTGCGCAACAGGCACGCGGCGGAGTTAGAAAAACACACTGAAGAGCTAGGCCAAACAACAGCGGCAGCTACCACCTCTTCAGCTCGTGTTGCCTCTTCCTCCAGCTCACACGCAGCTGGTTCGGCTTCCTCCCAGGATCGCCGTGGAAGAACCTCTGGCCCTGTTATCCAGAGACCCGCTGTAATTCCACCCGCAGCACCACGTTCCCAGTCATCCACACACTCCCAGCCCAGTGTACAGCCATCGGTAGTACAGGCATGGGAGAAAAGGCGGCCTTTCTCGTCAAACCACCCACGAGCACAGGCTCTGACTGCAGGCATTGCCAAACTTCTGTCACTGGAAATGCTGTCATTCAGGCTGGTGGAGACTGACAGCTTCCGTGACTTGATGTCATTGGCAGTCCCACAGTACAATGTGCCCAGCTGCTTTTACTTCAGCAGGCAAGCCGTCCCTGCCCTGCACAAGCATGTGGAGGGACACATAAAACACGCGCTACTGAATGCCGTCAGTAGCAAGGTCCACCTCACCACCGATGCGTGGACCAGTCAACATGGACAGGGGCGATACCTTTCCCTCACTGCCCATAGGGTTAATGTCGTTGAGCCGGGTACAGATCGTGCGAGTGGCGCAGGACGTGTCCTGCCCACTCCAAGGATTGCAGGAATCCATTCTGTACGCATTGACTCCTCCTCTTACACCAGTTCCTCAGAATCATCGCTACAGGAGCCGTCACAGTCCACCTCCACATGGACCCGTGATGAACGTTTACCTGTTACGACCGACATGAGCACAGCCGTGGCCAAACGTCAACAGGCCGTCTTGAAATTAATTTCTTTGGGGAATCGAAGCCACACAGCGCAGGAGCTCTGGAATGCCATCAAGCAGGAGAGCGATGTGTGGTTTGTGCCAGCGAATCTCCAGCCAGGCATGGTAGTGTGTGATAATGGCCGAAATCTGGTGGCAGCTCTGGGCCTCGGCAACCTCACTCACATCCCATGTCTGGCACATGTGCTCAATTTGGTTGTGCAGAGTTTTTTGAGGGACTATCCGGATCTTGATGCACTGCTGCACAAGGTCCGCCTAGAGTGTGCTCACTTGCGGCGTTCCAGCATGGCAAAAGCGCTCATTGCGGCTCTGCAGCGCCGACACCACCTGCCGGAACATCGCATCATATGTGACCTACCTACCAGGTGGAATTCCATGTTACATATGTTGGAGCGGTTGTGTGAGCAGCAGCAAGCTGTAATGGAGTACCAGCTGCATCAGGCGCAAAGAAGTCGCACTCCGCGCCGTTCAGACTTCACAACCACAGAGTGGGCCACTATGAATGACGTCTGCCAGGTTTTGCGTCCCTTCGATTATTCCACGCGGATGGCGAGTGCAGATGACGCACTAGTCAGCATGACTGTCCCCCTTATCTGCCTGCTTGAAAAATCACTGCAAGCGCTAAGGGATGATGTTGTGGAAGAGGTGGAGGATGAGGATTCACCATTTCCATCATCTTCTGGACAGTCAGCGCCACGTGGTTCCTCACAAATGCGTAGGCAGGGGACAGTTTGTGAGGAGGATGAGGAGTCAATGGAGGAGGAAGACATCCGTCCAGAGGAGGGAGTTACACAATTGTCCAGTACTCAGTGTGTACAGCGAGGGTGGGGTGATGACAAGCGGGCAGAGATCACGCCTCCAGCAGGGGACAGCGTTTCTTGGGCAGTTGGCAGTCTGCAGCACATGGTGGATTACATGCTGCAGTGCCTGAGAAACGACCGCCGCATCGCCCACATTCTTAACATGTCTGAATATTGGGTGTTCACCCTCCTCGATCCTCGCTACCGGGACAACGTAGAAAGCCTCATCACACCATTGAACCGGGAGCGAAAAATGCGGGAGTACCAAGACACACTGGTGAATTCCATCATCTTCTCCATTCCAAGTGAGAGAAGTGCTGCTAGTGCATTACAAAGCAGCTCAGTGCATCCAGGCAGTGGTGGAGGCTCTGCACAAAGAGGGAGCAGAAGCAGTGCCTCTGCCCAAGGCAAGAGCAGTATGGCCCAACTGTGGCACAGTTTTCTGTGCCCGCCACAAAAGTCAACACCATCACAGACGGCTCCAGTCAGCAGGAGGCAACGGTTCCGTCAGATGGTGACAGACTACATGTCTTGCCCTCTTGCTGTACTCCCAGACGGCTCTTGCCCTTTCAAGTTTTGGGTCTCAAAGCTGGATACATGGCCAGAGCTAAGCCAGTATGCATTGGAGGTGCTGGCTTGCCCTGCGGCTAGTGTATTATCGGAATGCGTCTTTAGTGCTGCAGGTGGTGTACTAACTGACCGTCGCATGCGACTATCCTCCGATAACGTTGACCGGCTTACTTTCCTGAAAATGAACAAGGCCTGGATCTCGCAGGAATTTGCCACTCCTCTTCCTGATTAAATAATTAGGTGACTGTCTATGTTATCCAGGTCTCCTGTTGTGTTCATCTTTCTACCACCTGAACTTAAATTCCTGGGCTCCAACACCGCCAGTTGAGGCTCAGAAGTGCCGTCTGCACAGTCAAAACATACGACCCAGTGTTATTGGGTTTCAGTAACGTCAGCTGATCCCCAGCTGTGTAGCCGGCAATGTGTCCTGCGACCGCCACGCTGACACAACAACTGAAATGTAAGGGAACCTGTCCCCCCCCCCAAGGCGTTTGTTACTGAAAGAGCCACCTTGTGCACAAGGAAAAGGTAGCTATTTTTGTTTAGCTCCTTGCACACGCAGAACTTAACACTTATAAAATGTGTCCACTGATACCGTAAAACCGTCCCGGAGGTGGGACTTTCCTTCGTAATATGACGCAGCACAGCTGTCATTCCTACCCCCTTGGCGCCGTGCCCCGGCTCCTCAGCGTTGTTTGAATCTGTCCCGGAGCCTGCGCTGTTATGTTATCCCTTGGCCAGGCACACTTAGCGCTGCCCATCTTCTGACATCAATTGGTGTCAGGCTGGCTGCGCCTGTGCGGCCGCGCTGGCCGAGAGCCCGCCTCGCATTGTCTTCTGATTTCATCCCACTGGGGGCCTGAGATCCATGGACATGCGCAGTGCATATCTGAACCTCCGCCTCTCACTCATCTCCCTACGCCCTCTTCAGACTGTGCGCCGTCAGCTGATCCCTAATAGCATGCCACGGCCGTGACGCCGCACAGTCTGAAGAAGCCGTAGGGAGGGGAGTGAGAGGTGAGGATATGCACTGCGCATGGCCACGAATCCCAGGCCCGCGGTGGGATTACATTAGACGACACTGCGAGGCGGGATCTCGTCCAGCGCGGCCGCACAGGCGCAGCCAGCCTGACACCAAATGATGTCAGAAGATGGGCAGCAGTAAGTGTGCCTGGCCAAGGGATAACATAACAGCGCAGGCTCCGGGACAGATTCAAACAACGCTGAGGAGCCGGGGCACGGCGCCAAGGGGGTAGGAATGACAGCTGTGCTGCGTCATATTACGAAGGAAAGTCCCACCTCCGGGACGGTCTCACGGTTTCAGGGGACACATTTTATAAGTGTTTAGTTCTGTGTTTGCAAGGAGCATAAAGAAAAGAGCCACCTTTTCCTTTTGCATCTTTTGTGCTGCACAAGCTGGCTCTTTCAGCTACAAACGCCTTGGGGGGGGGGGGTTAAAGGTTCCCTTTCGACTTTCTCAAATCAGGCTTCGGCCTACATTGTGTTCCTCTGCTTCTCCTGCTGTCCCTGGGCTACAACACCGCTAGTTGTTGCCTGGTAGTGCTGTACGCACAGTCCCAACAGTCCCTCCTCTGTTATTGGGGTTCAGTAACGTCAGCTGTTCCCCTGCTGTGTGTGTGGCAATCCCTCCTATCTCCTCCACCTCCTCCTCCTCCTCCTGTCCCTGGGCTCCAACACCGCTAGTTGCTGTCCAGAAGTGCTGTACGCACAGTCAACAGTCACTCCTCTGTTATTGGGGTTCAGTAATGTCAGCTGTTCCCTAGCTGTGTGTGTGGCAATCCCTCCTATCTCCTCCACCACCTCCTCCTCCTCCTCCTGTCCCTGGGCTCCAACACCGCTAGTTGCTGTCCAGAAGTGCTGTACGCACAGTCAACAGTCCCTCCTCTGTTATTGGGGTTCAGTAACGTCAGCTGTTCCCCTGCTGTGTGTGTGGCAATCCCTCCTATCTCCTCCACCTCCTCCTCCTCCTCCTGTCCCTGGGCTCCAACACCGCTAGTTGCTGTCCAGAAGTGCTGTACGCACAGTCAACAGTCACTCCTCTGTTATTGGGGTTCAGTAATGTCAGCTGTTCCCCAGCTGTGTGTGTGGCAATCCCTCCTATCTCCTCCACCACCACCTCCTCCTCCTCCTCCTGTCCCTGGGCTCCAACACCGCTAGTTGCTGTCCAGAAGTGCTGTACGCACAGTCAACAGTCACTCCTCTGTTATTGGGGTTCAGTAACGTCAGCTGTTCCCCTGCTGTGTGTGTGGCAATCCCTCCTATCTCCTCCACCACCTCCTCCTCCTCCTCCTGTCCCTGGGCTCCAACACCGCTAGTTGTTGCCTGGTAGTGCTGTACGCACAGTCCCAACAGTCCCTCCTCTGTTATTAGGGTTCAGTAACGTCAGCTGTTCCCCTGCTGTGTGTGTGGCAATCCCTCCTATCTCCTCCACCACCTCCTCCTCCTCCTCCTGTCCCTGGGCTCCAACACCGCTAGTTGTTGCCTGGTAGTGCTGTACGCACAGTCCCAAAAGTCCCTCCTCTGTTATTGGGGTTCAGTAACGTCAGCTGTTCCCCAGCTGTGTGTGTGGCAATCCCTCCTATCTCCTCCACCACCTCCTCCTCCTCCTCCTGTCCCTGGGCTCCAACACCGCTAGTTGTTGCCTGGTAGTGCTGTACGCACAGTCCCAACAGTCCCTCCTCTGTTATTGGGGTTCAGTAACGTCAGCTGTTCCCCTGCTGTGTGTGTGGCAATCCCTCCTATCTCCTCCACCACCTCCTCCTCCTCCTGTCCCTGGGCTCCAACACCGCTAGTTGTTGCCTGGTAGTGCTGTACGCACAGTCCCAAAAGTCCCTCCTCTGTTATTGGGGTTCAGTAACGTCAGCTGTTCCCCAGCTGTGTGTGTGGCAATCCCTCCTATCTCCTCCACCACCTCCTCCTCCTCCTCCTGTCCCTGGGCTCCAACACCGCTAGTTGCTGTCGAGAAGTGCTGTACGCACAGTCCCAACAGTCCCTCCTCTGTTATTGGGGTTCAGTAACGTCAGCTGTTCCCCAGCTGTGTGTGTGGCAATCCCTCCTATCTCCTCCACCACCTCCTCCTCCTCCTCCTGTCCCTGGGCTCCAACACCGCTAGTTGTTGCCTGGTAGTGCTGTACGCACAGTCCCAACAGTCCCTCCTCTGTTATTGGGGTTCAGTAACGTCAGCTGTTCCCCTGCTGTGTGTGTGGCAATCCCTCCTATCTCCTCCACCTCCTCCTCCTCCTCCTGTCCCTGGGCTCCAACACCGCTAGTTGCTGTCCAGAAGTGCTGTACGCACAGTCAACAGTCCCTCCTCTGTTATTGGGGTTCAGTAACGTCAGCTGTTCCCCTGCTGTGTGTGTGGCAATCCCTCCTATCTCCTCCACCACCTCCTCCTCCTCCTCCTGTCCCTGGGCTCCAACACCGCTAGTTGTTGCCTGGTAGTGCTGTACGCACAGTCCCAACAGTCCCTCCTCTGTTATTGGGGTTCAGTAATGTCAGCTGTTCCCCAGCTGTGTGTGTGGCAATCCCTCCTATCTCCTCCACCACCTCCTCCTCCTCCACCTGTCCCTGGGCTCCAACACCGCTAGTTGCTGTCCAGAAGTGCTGTACGCACAGTCCCAACAGTCCCTCCTCTGTTATTGGGGTTCAGTAACGTCAGCTGTTCCCCAGCTGTGTGTGTGGCAATCCCTCCTATCTCCTCCACCACCTCCTCCTCCTCCTCCTGTCCCTGGGCTCCAACACCGCTAGTTGTTGCCTGGTAGTGCTGTACGCACAGTCCCAACAGTCCCTCCTCTGTTATTGGGGTTCAGTAACGTCAGCTGTTCCCCTGCTGTGTGTGTGGCAATCCCTCCTATCTCCTCCACCTCCTCCTCCTCCTCCTGTCCCTGGGCTCCAACACCGCTAGTTGCTGTCCAGAAGTGCTGTACGCACAGTCAACAGTCCCTCCTCTGTTATTGGGGTTCAGTAACGTCAGCTGTTCCCCTGCTGTGTGTGTGGCAATCCCTCCTATCTCCTCCACCACCTCCTCCTCCTCCTCCTGTCCCTGGGCTCCAACACCGCTAGTTGTTGCCTGGTAGTGCTGTACGCACAGTCCCAACAGTCCCTCCTCTGTTATTGGGGTTTAGTAACGTCAGCTGTTCCCCTGCTGTGTCTGTGGCAATCCCTCCTATCTCCTCCACCACCTCCTCCTCCTCCTCCTGTCCCTGGGCTCCAACACCGCTAGTTGTTGCCTGGTAGTGCTGTACGCACAGTCCCAACAGTCCCTCCTCTGTTATTGGGGTTCAGTAACGTCAGCTGTTCCCCAGCTGTGTGTGTGGCAATCCCTCCTATCTCCTCCACCTCCTCCTCATCCTCCTGTCCCTGGGCTCCAACACCGCTAGTTGCTGTCCAGAAGTGCTGTCCGCACAGAGCCAAACACCTCGCCAATGTGTTAGTGGGGTTCAGCACCGCCAGCTGTTCCCCTGCTGTGTATACGGCAACGTGTACTGCGACCGCCACGCAGGCACAACAAGTTAAATTTAAGGGAACCTGTCCCCCCCCCCAGGCATTTGTTACTGAAGGAGCCACCTTGTGCAGCAGTAATGATGCAAAGGGAAAAAGTGCCTCTTTTCGTGGTGCTCCTTGCACATGCTGAACCTAACACTTATGAAATGTGTCCCCTCCTACCGTGATACCGTCCGGTAGATGGAAATTTCCTTTGTGATGTGACGCAGCACAGCCGTCATTCTTACCCCCTTGGCGCCGTGCGCCGCCTCCTCAGCGTTGTTTGAATCAGTCCCGGAGCCTGCGCTGTTAGGTTAGCCCTTGGCCATGCACACATTTTGCTCTGCCCGTCTTCTGACATCATTTGGTGTCAGGCTGGCTGCGCCTGTGCGGCCGCGCTGGACGAGATCCCGCCTCGTAGTGTCTTCTGATTTAATCCCACTGGGGGCCTGAGATCCATGGACATGCGCAGAGCATATCTGAACCTCCACCTCTCACTCATCTCCCTATGGCTTCTTCAGACTGTGCGGTGTCAGCTGATCCCTAATAGCATGCCACGGCCGTGACACCGCACAGTCTGAAGAAGCCGTAGGGAGGGGAGTGAGAGGCGAGGATATGCGCTGTGCATGGCCATGGATCCCAGGCCCGCGGTGGGATTACATTAGACGACACTGCGAGGCGGGATCTCGGCCAGGGCAGCCGCACAGGCGCAGCCAGTCTGACACCAAATGATGTCAGAAGACGGGCAGCGCAAAATGTGTGCATGGCCAAGGGCTAACCTAACAGCGCAGGCTCCGGGACTGATTCAAACAACGCTGAGGAGGCGGCGCACGGCGCCAAGGGGGTAAGAATGACAGCTGTGCTGCGTCACATCACAAAGGAAAGTTCCACCAACCGGACGGTATCACGGTAGGAGGGGACACTTTTCATAAGTGTTAGGTTCAGCATGTGCAAGGACCATAATTAAAAGAGCTAAGTTTACCTTTTCCAGCATTAGTGCTGTACACGATGGCTCTTTCAGCTACAAACGCCTGGGGGGGGGAGTTAAAGGTTCCCTTTCAACTTGCTCCAGTGCAGGCTTCGGCCTACACTCTGCTCCCTCTCCTCCTCCTGCTGACCCTGGGCTCTAACACCGCCAGTTGGGGCCCAGATGTGCTAGCTGCACAGAGAAAAACACCAGCCAAAGTGTCAATGGGGTTCAGCAACGCCAGCTGTTCCCCTGCTGTGCAGCCGGCAACGTGTCCTGCAACAGCCACGCAGGCACAACAGACCCAAAGCTGCCGCCAGTGCAGGCTTCGGCCTACACTCTGCTCCCTCTCCTCCTCCTGCTGACCCTGGGCTCTAACACCGCCAGTTGGGGCCCAGATGTGCTAGCTGCACAGAGAAAAACACCAGCCAATGTGTCAGTGGGGTTCAGCACCGCCAGCTGTTCCCCTGCTGTGTAGCCGGCAACGTGTCCTGCAACAGCCACGCAGACACAAGAACTGAAATTGAAGGGAACCTGTCCCCCCTCCCCCAGGAGTTTGTATGTTTTCCAGCCACCTTGTACAGCAGTAATGCTGCATGTGTGCAAGGTGGCTCATAAACTTATTCTCCTCGCACATGTGGAACTGAAAACACGTCTAAAATGTGTCCTCTGTGTGACCATTTAACCATCCTAGAGGTGTGACTTTCCTTTGTAATGACACGCTGCAACCCCCTTGGTAGCGCTGCCCGTCTTCTGGCATCATTGTTTGGCTGCCTGAGCCTCTGCGGCCGCCCTGACCCACACAACGCCCCTCGGTGTCTTATTTATTTGGACTGCGAGGGTGTGATTGATGGGCATAAGCAGTGCATAAGTTCGCCTGTCCCTCATCTCCTTCCGCCTTCTTCAGACTGTGCGGCTTCATGGCCGTGGCATGCGATAAGGGATCAGCTGACGCCGCACAGTCTGAAGCGGGTGTAAGGACGCGAGTGTGAGAGGCGAACATATGTACTGCGCCAGGCCATGAATCCCAGCCCCGCAGTGTTTTAACAATGTAAAGACACTGCGGGGCTGGGATTCATGGGCATCGCGAACCGCACCAGCCGACATGAAATGATGTCAGAAGACGGGCAGCGTATGGCCAAGTGATAACGCAACAACGCAGACTCCTGTACAGCAAAATGCGATGCTCAGGAGGCCGCGCCCAGCACCAAGGTGGTATTTTTGCCAGCTGTGCTGCGTCTCATTACGAAGGGAACTCCCGCCTCCAAGACAGATTGACTGTATAAGGTCCAAAATGTTGTACGTGTTTCATTCAGCTTGTGCAAGGCACAAAATTAAAAGAGCAACCTTTGACTTGTGCAGCGCTACTGCTGCATAAGGCGTGGCTATTCTAGTTTGTAACACCTGAGGGGGGGTTAAAGGTTACCTTTAAAATTGGTTCAATTAGGCTTCGGCCTACACTCTGCTCCCCCTGCAGAGCCTGGGCTCCAACACCGCCAGTTGGTGCCCCGAAGTGCTGGCTGCACAGAGAAAAACACCTCGCCAATGTGTCAGTGGGGTTCAGCACCGCCAGCTGTTCCCCTGCTGTGTAGCCGGCAACGTGTCCTGCAATAGCCACGCAGACACAAAGCTGCCGCCAGTGCAGGCTTCGGCCTACACTCTGCTCCCCCTGCTGACCCTTTGCTCCAACACCGCTAGTTGGGGCTCTAGGAAGATAAGCTTGAATAGGTCCCCATCCTGGTTCCAGCACCGTCAGCTGGTTCCGGGCAGAGCCTTTGGCTTAGGTGCCTCCTTCTGGGTATCCGAGTTCCACCAACGTCAGGTGGTCCTTGGTAGTGCTTTCAGGCACGGGTACCTCCTGCTTAGTAACTGGGTTCCAGTAACGTCAGCTGGTCCTCGGTAGTTCCATTGGCTCTTGGACCTTCGGCTACCCATCCGGGTTCCAGTACCGTCAGCTGGTTCTCGGCAGTGTCTTTTGCTCTTGTACCTTCTGCTCCCCATCCTGGTTCCAGTACCATCAGCTGGTTCCGGGCAAAGCCTTTGGCTTAGGTGCCTCCTTCTGGGTATCCGAGTTCCACCAACGTCAGGTGGTCCTTGGTAGTGCTTTCAGGCACGGGTACCTCCTGCTTAGTAACCGGGTTCCAGTAACGTCAGCTGGTCCTCGGTAGTTCCATTGGCTCTTGGACCTTCGGGTAGCCATCCGAGTTCCAGTTCCATCAGCTGTTTCTCGGCATTTTCTCAGCCTTCTTGTACCTTCTGCTACATTTCCAAGTTCAAGAACCTAAAGACGACGACCCGGAAGACCACCCTAAAGACGACGACCCGGAAGACCACCCCTAAGATGACGACGACACCAGAGACGACAACCACTGAGATGACGACGACCCTGGAGACGATGACCCTGAAGACCACCCCGATGAGGACGACCCTGGAGACGACGACCCTGGAGACGACGACCCTGGAGACGACGACGACATGGGAGACCGAGAAGCAGAAGAACAAGAGGCTGCAGAACAAAGAGCAGAAGAACATTAAGCATAACACTAAATATCAGAGCAAAAGATATTATCTAAATTATAAGCAGAAGAAGACTAAGCAGTGTATGGGGGTGAGTCCGTTCCTCCTCGTGGTGCCCCTGGATAAAGCCTGATGCTGCAGGCCAAACTGAACGCGGACAAATGTAACTCTTTTGTGACAGGCAGAACGGAAGGTGTAATCTTCAAACTTTTATAGATAACTACGGGAATGCCTGTCACAAATAAGAATATGATGAAGAAGTTGAATATGAAGAAGATAATAGTTAAATAAAAAGAATATGAACAATGTAAAAAAAAAAAATTATAGGTAGAAGAAGAAGAAGATGAATAAGGTGAAGATAGTTGATGTCAAAGAAGCTGATGATGAGGATAATGAAGAAGAAAGTGTGGGAGAAGTAAAAAAGAAGGTGAAGGGCATGGAAGTAGTGAAACGTCAATATCTGACAATATTAAAAAAAAAAATAACATAGTCAAAATCTTTCTAACGCCGAACGTCATAAAAAAAAAAAAAAATCCTGTTATTCTATTTGTTTGGGCTAAACCTCTGTGCCTTTAATGTCTCCGCCACCTCCCCCAATACATCCTACATTATTCTTAGTTGTTTTCCTTTATGTAGAATTAACCTACAAGGAAAGAAAGGGTTTATTTTAATTCCGATATTTTCATCCCATTGACTTGCATTGGGATCGGGTATCGGCATCGGATTAGATCCGATACTTTGACGGTATCGGCCGATACTTTCCGATACCGATACTTTCCGATATCGGAAGGTATCGCTCAACACTAGTTAACACAGAATTGATTTTCTACACAAAACTGTCTCTCTTTTTTCAAAATGAATTTTTCTGACAACTAGTTTAGCAGATGTAAATAAAATATGACTATTAGTTAACACAGAATTGATTTTCTACACAAAAGTGAGAATCGTAAGTATTTCAAGTGAACCGTTACCTTTTCTATTCTTGAGACACCTGCTTAACGAATTTCCACGTCTTTTAGGAGCATCGGGTAGCGGTGAAATTACGGTGTTCTTGACATCTATGATCTCGACGTCTGAATCCAGATTTTCACATGGTTCGGGAACACACCAGTTTTCCGGCATATAGAGCGATGGATGCGTGTCAGTATCTGTATGAGAAATTGCACTTAGTTCGTGTTTACATACAAAGGATTAAATCAGCTGATACAGTATAATATAGTTTTACGGTATAACCCTGTTTATGGTGTATCAGTTTTAATAATTTAGTATTATATTGATGGCTAGCGACATTATTTGTTTTAATAATTTAACCGTGTATTTATTATGACATAATTTGTGTAATACAATAGTTAATAGCTGTTAATTCAACCTAACTAGTGTATTCACCGCTTACTTATTACCTATGTTATATATATAGGTTTCTTACATGCGATACAGGAAAGATAAATATCACGGTACCGTGTTACAACGACATTTTTCCCTATCTAAATGCAAAAAGGAGAATCTAATTACCTGTGATAAGGTGAAGAGCAGGCTCATTATCTTCTAGTGGTTCCTCAGCTACGTGTTCAAAGGGTTCATAATTCTGCGTGACGAAATTATTGCGATAATCGGGAGACATACACTCCTCTTAAATAAGAAAGAATGCAGGAATATATAATTAATATAAATTACTTATAATATAATGACTTAATCAGAATGAGGCAATACTCTGTACATTATATTAGGTATACCTAGTTGTGTGCTTGTAAGAAGGGGGCTGTATTGATCGCGGGGATATTGGAACTCCATCTTAAATAAAAAAGGGGAAAAGTTTTATCTTTATACCGACGATAAATACAGATTTTAACTATAGAACAAATATATACTGTACATGAGTTAGCAAAGATTCAGTTTATAACTATATAACAAATATATACTATATATGAAATAGCAAAGATTCAGTTTATAACTATATAACAAATATATACTATATATGAATTAGCAAAGATTCAGTTTATAACTATATCACAAATATGTACTATATATGAATTAGCAAAGATTCACTTTATAACTATATCACAAATATATACTATATATGAATTAGCAAAGATTCACTTTATAACTATATAACAAATATATACTATATATGAATTAGCAAAGATTCAGTTTATAACTATATCACAGATATATACAGTACATGAATTAGCAGAGATTCAGTTTATTAACTATATTACAAATAGATACTATATATGAATTAGCAAAGATTCACTTTATTAACTATATAACAAATATAAACTATATATGAATTATAATAAAAAAGATAAATATAACTAACTAGACATTGCAAAGATTCAGTTTAAAACTATGTTACAAATATATACGTTACAGACAATGATAATATCAGGGAGCAAATAAATCAGTTAGCACTTACTTTTTCAAAGAACAGCTATTCAGACTCTCTAATCCAGGAGAATTAAGAGTCAAAAAATGGCCTAAGGAGTGACATTTAGACAAATTTATTGAAAATTCAATTTACATATAAAAACACACATAGTACAAGTAGGAAAACCATGTTACAAAAAGTACATTGTGACTGTATCCATGAGTGCAACCAGTGCACCAGGTTCACAGAACGGGACAGTAATACAATAATGTAAATGAAAAATTGCTGCAAGTAGTATTTATAGTCACTGCATGTATGCAAATAGGTCTCATGTATAATCGCCAGAGTGAATACTACCGTAGCACAATGCTACTAACCATATCCCGCTTTGCACAGAGACACTCTGCAATATATCAATACTAGTAAGAAGGTAAAGAGATTAATTACCCATAGAAGTCCACAAAAGGCCCATCTGGATCCTGGATAAGTACCCCAACGCGCGTTTCGCGGTCACACTCAGGAAGCGGTCACACCAAAACGCAAAACGCGCAGTTCATGCCAGCTGTCAATGTCTCAGTACTGGTTCAGATCTCTCTTGGAATTCTCAGATGACCTGACTACTCCAGCAGAAGCTAAGTCCTTGCTAGTCATTTGCTGTTCATTGGTTTTTTGAATATATTTTTCAGTACATGCTATGTTTCAGTCCAGCCTGCTATTATGATATTTCCTTGCTAGCTGGAAGCTCTGGGGGTGCAGAGCTGCTCCTCCACACCATGAGTCGGTGTGGAGGTCTTTTTGCATACTCTGCGTGGTTTTTGTAGTTTTTATACTGACCGCATAGTTCCCTTTCCTATCTTCTGTCTTTCTAGAGAAGATTCGGCCTCCTTTGCTAAAATCTGTTTAATTCCTGTGTTTGTCACTTCCCTCTTAACTCACAGTTAATATTTGTGGGGGGCTACCTTTCTTTGGGGAATTTCTCTGAGGCAAGGTAGGCTACTATTTCTATCTTTAGGGGTAGTTAGCTCTTAGGCTGTGAAGAGGCGTCTAGGGAGAGTTAGGTACGCTCCACGGCTATTTCTAGTGTGTGTGATAGGATTAGGGATTGCGGTCAGTAGAGTTACCACATCCTCAGAGCTTGTCCCAGGTTTTCTGTTTTAACCATCAGGTCACTTCAGGTGCTCCTAACCACCAGGTCATAACAGTATAACTCGTATCATGAAATATTAGAAAAACAATATTTTACAGCTAAGGAGCCCGGATCATTCTGCGGAATTGACAAATTATTTAGAGCGACGAGAGACCGCGGAATAAAGAAATGTGACGTGGCTGAGTGGTTGAATAACCAAGATGCATACACGCTACACCGGCCTGTTAGAAAATGTTTTCTGACAAATAAAATTTACGTCTCGGACTTTGATGCGCAGTGGCAAGCAGATCTCGTAAGTTTAATTGACTATTCAAGGGAAAATGATAATGTCAAATACATCCTGTCGGTGATTGATACTCTATCGAGATACGCGTGGTGCGTGGCCTTATCAAACAAGACCGGAGCTGGCCAGATCGTTCGAATTAATATTTCAAAATTATAAGCGCATACCGAAGAAATTGCAGACGGATCGCGGCAAAGAATTTATAAATTCGTCACTCAAGCAGGTATGTAATATGCATAATATTCACCACTTTTTTACCAACAATGTTGTAAAAGCAGCTATCGTAGAGCGCTTTAATCGCACATTAAAAACTCGTATGTGGCGCTATCTCACGAAGCATAATACCTTTAGGTATATTGATATTTTACCAGATTTGGTGCATAGCTACAATCATACTTATCATTCTACCATACGCTGTAGTCTCGCTGAAGTGAGTTCGCAAAATGCAATGCAGATCTGGCGCAATATTTACAGTTCTACTATTACTAATAAACCGATTAAACCGTCTTTAAAGGTTGGAGACCATGTCAGAATATCGCGCTATAAGGGAACGTTCTGTAAGGGGTATGAAAAAACGTACAGCGAAGAGATTTTTTTAATTACAGGTGTATCCAATAAATTTCATAAACCTCTTTATAAAATTAGTGATTTAGCCGGCAAGGCTGTAGAGGGGTCATTTTATAAGGAAGAGCTGCAAAAAATACCTATGGATGAGAATCGCGTCTACAGAGTAGAAAAGATTTTGAGACAAAAACGTGTCAGGGGTGTGAGTCACTGTTTCGTCAAATGGCTGGGGTACCCCGAAAAATTCAATAGTTGGATCCTGGCTTCGGAGTTCACAGATATATAGCCATGGAAGCGGGGTCGTTTTTCGTGACACTGCCTAGCAATTCCTCAATTAAAATCTACCCCGACAACACCATATCGAATTACAATACCAAGTTAGCGAGAGCGGTTCATCTTTGAGACGCTTATGAAGTGGCGTTAACGGAAATACAGTACCCCCATACGTGGAACACGTTTGAGGCTTTTGAAGGAAACTTCTACGCTGCGAAACACGGCGAACAGTTAGAACATTATCACATAAAATCAGGATTTTACTCGAACATTCATAAGCTGGTTGGCGCGGTCAATGCCCGAATAGAGGCGCTGAATTTATCCACGCCTGCCTACAGAATACAGTATGATGAGCTACGCCGAGAGGTGATCCTGCCCGACTCAGCCCCATACAGTTTGCTCTGGGTACTAAGCTAAAATTTATTTTCAGACTACAGACCGTCAATGACTCCCCCATTGCTTTAATGCCGTGGAGTCGCCGCTTTTACCCCGATTCAAAGGCTGGTTTTTATTCGCTTTTTGTATACACTGATATAATTCAGCATCAGCTTGTAGGCGACAGTTACGTCCAACTGTTACGAACCGTAGAAGTTAGCGGCGATGATAATGATATTGTCACGGTGCGCTACACGCGTCCCGATTACATACCGCTGTGCAAACAACACTTTGACTCCATAAACATTACAGTCATGTCGGACCAGGGTACGCCGGTTAAATTCAGATACGGAAAGTGTATAGTGCGATTATATTTCAGACCGCGACAGTATTGACACGATAAAATGGTGTCTCAAAGGGTGTATGGAGATCCCGCTGTTTATGCCCGCTACTATACTGCCCAGTCGGGCCACGGGCTAGAGGGGTTCCGCAGGAGCGAGTACATGTATGGCTCCGGCCTGGCCGGGATATTTAAAGGCTTATTTCGCCGCGCTGTGCCGCTTTTCAGAAAAGGCCTAGAATTAGTAAAACCGCACATAAAGACGGCTGTCCGGAACATTGCGACGGACGCCATCACGACCGCCTCAACGGCCCTTATGAAACGGATATATACACAACCACAGCAAGACGGATCTGGGATAATTTATGTCGCTAAAAAAGCACAAAAAAGAAAGAGGCACGCTTGCCCCCCTTTACCACCGATGCTCATGAATAAAACTACCACCAAGAGACGCCACCGTCAGAAACGAGTAAGACGCTCTGCGGACGACATCTTCTAATCAGTTATCATGGCTTTCCTGCATGACGCTTTTGTAGAGTGCGCAAAATCTGAACTGGATATTTTTGACGTACCCCCGACACAAACAAGTATAGAGAAATCTCTATTTGTAGAAGTACAACCGGTTGCGGCTCTGTCAGACAATGGTCCGTTGGAATTTTTCATATCTGGGAGCGGCGATTATTATTATTATCTAAACAACATGCTGCTGTACATAAGCTGTCGCATCGTGAGGCAAGATAATACAGCTATCCCCGATGCCTCCCGGGTGGCTCTCATAAACTATCCTCTAGCCACCCTTTTTAACAAGGTCGATATTACTCTGGGAGATCGACTTATCTCACAATCTACAGCTATAGAGCGTACATAGAGACCCTTTTAAATTACAGCTCACAGACGCTGGCATCACAATTTACAGCCGGTTTGTTCTATAAAGACACTGCGGGCCATCATAGTGACCGGAGCTTGGATGGCGCAAATGCAGGGTTTATCAAAAAAGCCAATGCAGCTTCCCGCTCAAAGCCCATCAACCTCTTGGGGCCCATTTTTGGGGATATATTTAATCAACCAAAGTTAATATTGAATGGTCTTGACCTTAAGGTTAAGTTAACAAGAAATAAGGATGCTTTCTGCCTCATGTCCGCAGAAGCCGAGCCGCTGAAGGTGCAAATCTCGCAAGCGGCTCTCTATGTGAAAAGAGTGCAGGTGTCTCCGGCTGTCCGAATCGGTCACAGCCAGGCCCTCCTATCCGCAACCGCCAAGTACGCTATTGACCGAACATGTCTGAAAGTGTACAGCATCGCCGCAGGGACACGGATCACGAACCACGAGAACCTCTTCCTAGGCCAGATACCAAAAACTGTTATATTGGGGTTTGTAGATAATGAGGAATTCAGCGGTTCATACGCGAAAAATCCATTGCACTTCCACCACTACCATGTCAACCATGCCGTTTTATATCTGGACGGCCAGCAGATACCCGTGAGACCTTATAATCCTAATTTTAATGATGATTTATCCATCAGAGAGTACATGGCGCTTGCCCATATAACTGGCAAGCAAAAGGCTGATTGTGCCATGGCGATAGATCGTGAAGAATTTATGGCTGGATTCACTCTATTTGCTTTTGATTTATCGCCTGATCAAGAGCCTAGAGGACATTTCTCGCTCATTAAAACAGGTAACCTACGTGTTGAAGTCCGCTTTGCGCTAGCGACACCCCACACGATAAATATGATTGTTTTTGCAGTCAACCACACCATTCTGGAAATTAATAATAGGAGAGAGATCTTGTACGATTTTAATTAAGTAACGATGGACAGCCTGCAGCTTACAGCGATACTGAAAGCTGATAATTATACAAACCGCATATTCGCCGGTGTGTTTCCGTGTGATTTGCTTCCGGAAGAAAGAGTGACTCAGAGACCAGCGGCATATATCGTGAATACTGACCCGGCGAATCAAGCTGGACGCCACTGGGTATTAATCGTACTCTGCGATGATAAGACGGGCATATTTTTTGATAGTTATGGCTTTAGTCCTGAAAATATTATCTTTCCACGCGATTTTGTGACATTCCTGAACAAGAATTGTGCCGCGTATTGTTATCAAGACGCCCAAATCCAAGATATGTATAGTCGTGTATGCGGCCATTATTGCGTACTAGACTGTGGCCCGATTCTAATGCATCGGGTATTCTAGAATATGCATGTCCCCGTAGTATATGGACAATGATGATTCCAGAATTCGCTGCAGACTGTGCCCGTTGCTGATTGGTCGAGGCAACCTTTATGACATCATCGTCGCCATGGCAACCATTATGACATCTACATCGATACTGTGCCCGTCGCTGATTGGTCGAGGCCTGGCGGCCTCGACCAATCAGAGATGCGGGATTTCCAGGACAGACAGACAGACAGACAGACAGAAAGACAGACAGAAAGACAGACAGACAGACGGAAAAACCCTTAGACAATTATATATATATAGATAGATATGTATTGCAACATTTAGCGCTCGGGTTACCATTCACGAAACTTTTACATTTCACTTCTGATGTGCACAGAAATGATAGAATCGTATCAGATTTTGTTGCATTAAAATTTTCAAGTTTAACCCGCTGTTCTGACCAAAGTTATCAATTTATTCAAAAATGTATTTGTCTTCGTTGATCTAAATGTCTGACCAGGACAGATAGCTAGTTAAAAGATATTCAGGGCGACATCTGCTAGTAATTAGCTCTGTTGTGCTTTAGTACTGACAATAAAGATTTTAAACCGTTCTGTGTTTGCACATCTATCTGGGATCCCATAAGGGAAGAAGGATCCGTGAGGCCCACCATATCACACCATAACTCATAACACACACAGCTGCTTGTTGTATGTGAACCGGAATTGCAGGCCCCAGAAGTCGCAGCATCCGTGGGGCCCGACATATCCCACCATAACTCATAACACACACAGCTGCTTGTTGTATGTGAACCGAAATTGCAGACAGTTTTGCTGTGTTGATTGATGGACATTAGCTGCACAGACACATCTGTTTGTGTTTATGTAAGAAATAGCTCTTGTCCCTGGCTTTCACATAACCGTCTGCACTATTCACTATATGTGTTCATTGATAATGAAACACATCTTACAGAATAATCCCAAACCAACTACATATAAAATGAAAAATCTAATATAAAATAAAACACAATGCCCTGATTACAGAGTAATCTCACAGCAGTTACATATAAAAATGAAAAATCTAATTAAAAACCAATACTGGGATAATAATCACTGTATCAAATTAACATTAGCAAACTATATCAAAAGGGGAGAGCAGACACACAGGGAACAGATGCTGACAGCTGGCAGCCAGGGAGGGGAGGGGTTACACACTCTTGATACACTTTGATAGGGGCGGGTCCACCTGTCAAATTGAGTTTGCCGAAACCTCCCTATGCTCTACTACTCACAGGAATAAGTATTTTAAGATTCTAAATTTTACCATACTTACAAATTCCTTGATGATCTGTAGTCTTTTCCGACGTAGTCCATTAATATCGAGTGTCCCACGACGATCTGCCATGGAGAACAGCCACACCAGGAGATGTGACTGCTCTCCATGGATGCCAAAACACACTGACAGGAGCAAAAGCCCCTGCAGTGTGCCTGCGCATGCGCGAGAGTTTACCAGAGTTCAATGAACTCCGGGACTCTCGCTTTACGACACTGCTGCGTGAGAGATTTCACGGCAGTTCAATTGCCGTAAAGTGAGCTCCCGGAGTTCATTTAACTCCAGGAAACGAACGGGCAGCTCTGATACACTGCAGGAGCGATTAACTCCTGCAGTGTATCACCGGAGGACGTCGTGGGACAACCTATACTATGGATTACGACGGAAAATATTTTTTTTTTTTTTTTTTTTTTTGGAACAAGGATAATCGTGGATGGTGCCCTTTGGGGACGTATGTGGTGAGTATGTACTACGTGTTATATGTGTGTTTGTGTTTTTAACCCATTGTAGTCAGTCGCCTGACGATGGGACAACTCTCCCATCATCACATTTCGATGGGAGAAGTAGTCCCACCCGACGAATGACTACAATGAGTCACTACTGACAGACAGACAGACAGACACACACAGACACACACACACACACAGACACAGACACTATACATACCATTTCTACCATATGCCTCACATCGATCCCCATCCGACACTACGACTCCGCCCACACACTTCCTCCACATCACTGACGTCACTTCCGTCTGCTGTGGTTTTGACACCCAAATCCGCATAAAATCTGCAGATGGTATTTACATCTGCAGTTTTTATGCGGATTTAACCCACAAAATGGGAGTCAATGGGTGCAGAAACGCTGCAGTTCTGCACAAAAGAAGTGACATGCACTTCTTTGAAATCTGCAGCGTTTCTGCACGGATTTTTCTGCACCATGTGCACAGCTTTTTTTTTTTCACATTGATTTACATTGTACTCTAAATCACAGTGCAGTTCTGCAGCGTTTCTGCAGCAGAAAAAAACGCTGCAGAACTGCACTAAATCTGCATGGTGTACACATAGCCTAAGTGTGAACGGCGGTAAGTGTGACTTGTGATTCAGTGACTTTGGATTCAGGGAGTTTCCAAGGGAGGAATTGCTGTCTGTATTTTATTAATACTTTGTATTTATTTTTATTTAACGCTTCTGTCTGGTGCAATCCCCATTAGGAAATGTGCTCCACTATTGTTAATGCCATCCAGTGCACATCTTGCCACATGTGTGCAATCCTTGATCAGCCGGTCGAGGGTGCATACTGTTGTGCGAGATGTGACCACGTTGTGCATTTGGAAGCCCAGATTCTGGATCTAAATGTGCAGCTGGCAACACTGATATCCATTGACAACATGGAAAGGAGTCTTCTGCTCACTGAACAGATGCTCAATGGGATAGATGAGGGGGGGATGGTAGGATGGAGCTGCAGGACAGTGAAGTAGCAAGCTGGGTGACAGTTAGGAAGCGGGCTAGAGGGAAGAGTGCTGGGGAGGCTAGTCCTGATCTGGCACACCCCAATAAGTTTGCTAAGTTGGCAGATGAGGGGGGTGCCAGTACAGGGGTAGCACTGCTGCAGCCAGGCATGTCCTCTGAAAGCCGGAGGAGTGACTGCTCCAGTAAGGAGGGAAATAGGAGAGCAGGGCAGGTCAGACAGATGCTGGTAGTAGGAGAGATTAAGGAGGTTAATAAGTGGCTCAAGAATTGGTGTAGGAAGGAGGAGTTTGGGTTCCTGCAGAACTGGGCCGACTTCTCAGTTGGCTACAGGCTCTACGCTAGGGACGGGCTGCACCTCAATGGGGAAGGTGCAGCTGTGCTGGGGGAGAAAATGGCTAGAAGGTTGGAGGAGTGTTTAAACTAGGAAATGGGGGGAGGGTATTCAATTTATAGGAGGGGAAGATAGTGCAGATAGAGACCTGGGCACAAATAAGGGAGTTGGGGGTGGCGGTGGCATGGGGGTGGGGTTAGAACAGTTAATCATTTAAGAAAGAATAGAGGTTCAGAGAGGAACATCAAGTGCATGTATACTAATGCCAGAAGCCTCGCCAACAAAATGGAGGAATTAGAATTAGTGTTGTTGGAGCATAATTATGACATGGTGGTGATATCTGAAACATGGCTGGATGAGAGCCATGACTGGGCTGTTAACTTGCAGGGCTATAGCCTTTTCAGAAATGACCGTACAGATAAGCGAGGGGGAGAGGTGTGTCTGTATGTAAAATTGTCCTTAAAACCCATCCTGCGTGATAATATAGATGAATTTAATGAAAATGTAGAGTCCCTGTGGGTGGAGATAAGGGGAGGGGGGAAAAATAATAAATTACTGATAGGGGTTTGTTATAAATCTCCAAAAATAATGGAAGCAATGGAGAATATCCTCGTAAAGCAAATAGATGAAGCTGCAACTCAAGGAGAAGTCATTATTATGGGGGACTTCAACTACCCTGAAATAGATTGTGGAACAGAAACCTGCAGATCCAGCAAAGGTTATCGGTTTTTGACAACTATGAGAGACAATTACCTTTCACAACTGGTTCAGGACCCAACAAGAAGGGGGGCACTGCTAGACCTAATATTAACCAACAGGCCAGACCGCATAGCAAATATAAGGGTTGGGGGTCACTTGGGGAATAGTGATCACAAAATAATAAGTTTTCATGTATCCTTTAATAAGATGGGTAGTAGGGGGGTTACAAGGACACTAAACTTCAGGAGGGCAAATTTCCAACGGATGAGAGAGGATCTTGGTGCAATTAACTGGGACGATATCCTGAGACATATAAATACACAAAGAAAATGGGAGACGTTTATTAGCATCCTGGATAGGACCTGTGCACAGTATATACCGTATGGGAATAAACATACTAAAAATAGGAGGAAACCAATATGGCTAAATAGAGCTGTAAGGGGTGCAATAAGTGACAAAAAGAAAGCATTTAGAGAATTATAGGAAGTAGGTAGTGAGGAGGCATTAAATAAATACAAACAAATAAATTCTGTAAAAAGCAAATCAAAGCAGCAAAAATTGAGACAGAGAGACTCATTGCCAGAGAGAATAAAAATAATCCCAAAATATTCTTTAACTACATAAATAGTAAGAAACTAAAACATGAAAGTGTTGGCCCCCTTAAAAATAGTCTGGGTGAAATGGTGGATGAGGATGAGGAAAAAGCCAATATGCTAAATGACTTTTTTTTATCAGTGTTTACAAAAGAAAATCCCATGGCAGACAATATGATCATTGATGACAAAAATTCCCCATTAAGTGTCACCTGCTTAACCCAGCAGTATGTACGGCGGCGTCTAAAAATCACTAAAATTGACAAATCTCCGGGCCCGGATGGGATACACCCCCGAGTACTGCAGGAATTAAGTACAGTCATTGATAGACCATTATTTTTAATCTTTAAAGAGTCCATAATAACAGGGTCTGTACCACAGGACTGGCGTATAGCAAATGTGGTGCCAATATGCAAAAAGGGGACAAAAACTGAACTCGGTAATTATAGGCCAGTAAGCTTAACCTCTACTGTGGGTAAAATCCTGGAGGGCATTCTAAGGGATGCTATACTGGAGTATCTGAAGAGGAATAACCTCATGACCCAGTATCAGCAAGGGTTTACTAGGGACCGTTCATGTCAGACTAATTTGATCAGCTTCTATGAAGAGGTAAGTTCTGGACTGGACCAAGGGAACCCAGTGGACGTAGTGTATATGGACTTTTCAAAAGCTGTTGATACGGTGCCACACAAAAGGTTGATACATAAAATGAGAATAATGGGGATAGGGGAAAATATGTGTAAGTGGGTTAAGAGCTGGCTCAGAGATAGGAAACAAAGGGTGGTTATTAATGGAGCACACTCGGACTGGGTCGCAGTTAGCAGTGGGGTACCACAGGGGTCAGTATTGGGCCTTCTTTTTAACATATTTATTAATGACCTTGTAGGGGGCATTCAGAGTAGAATTTCAATATTTGCAGATGACACTAAACTCTGCAGGGTAATCAATACAGGGGAGGACAATTTTATATTACAGGATGATTTATGTAAACTAGAAGCTTGGGCTGATAAATGGCAAATGAGCTTTAATGGGGATAAATGTAAGGTCATGCACTTGGGTAGAAGTAATAAGATGTATAACTATGTTCTTAATTCTAAAACTCTGGGCAAAACCGTCAGTGAAAAAGACCTGGGTGTATGGGTGGATGACAAACTCATATTCAGTGGCCAGTGTCAGGCAGCTGCTACAAAGGCAAATAAAATAATGGGATGCATTAAAAGAGGCATAGATGCTCATGAGGAGAACATAATTTTACCTCTATACAAGTCACTAGTTCGACCACACTTAGAATACTGTGTACAGTTCTGGTCTCCGGTGTATAAGAAAGACATAGCTGAACTGGAGTGGGTGCAGAGAAGAGTGACCAAGGTTATTAGAGGACTGGGGGGTCTGCAATACCAAGATAGGTTATTACACTTGGGGCTATTTAGTTTGGAAAAATGAAGGCTAAGGCTACGTTCACATTTGCGGTGTGCGCCGCAGCGTCGTCGCCGCAACAAAAAGCATGCGTCGTGCGGCCCTATCTTTAACATTGGGGCCGCATGGCGCCGCATGTACATGCATTGTCATGCGTTTTGGTGCGTTGTACGCCGCATGCGGCGTTAGGGCGCACTTGTCAGGGCACGGCAAACGCAACATGTTGCATTTTTTGGGCGGCGCAGACTTTTTAAAAAACGCATGCGTCGTGTTTGCGTCGTGTTTGCGTCGTCGATGCGCCTTTTTTCCCATTGACTTGTATTGACAACGCAGACGACGCAAGTACTTGCGTCGTGGTGCGTTGTACGACGCATGCGTTTTCCAATAAAAAATGCTAAACATTGTCTAGACTTTGTCTAGACACAAAAAAAACACTATATATATAGAAAAAAAAAAGGGGTTTGGCATTGTCTTTCACAAGGCTACTCATCAGACAAGTCACTGAGGAGAAACCTGCTTTCAAAACCTGTAAGTATATATTTCTCTTTGCATATTTTTTATTCTGTGTTTTATTTCTTGATTTTGATTTAAGTTGTGCAATGTTTGGTGTGTACTATTGTACGGTTATGGCACTGTGGGTTGTTATTGAAAAATTGTGTTTTTTAATCTGGTTCTGATGTACTTCTGGCGTTATATGCTGGCGTTTTTTGTCTTCGGCCTTGCTTGGTTTTGGGTTGGTTTTAATGGATTTTGGGTTGTTCTGGTGTCATGCGGTTGTTCAATGTCTTTTTTTTGGCTGATTTTTTCTTGTTAAATTTCTGGTGCATGTCTTTTTCTGGTTTCTATTGTTGGGGGTAACCGTATGGCGTTTTCTTGGCTCATGTCTTGCTGTGTTTTATTATGCTGTTGGCATTTTTTTTTCTTTCCTTGAGTGTCTTTTCTTGCTGGTGGGGGGGCTACATTTATGAGGTTTCATTTGTATTGTATTGTTCTGTGCTGCTATATGCCATTCTATTTTCAATTGTATTTTCCCTTTTTTTTTTGGTTTTATCTATGATGGTTACGTCGTTTTCCGTATGGCTTCCGTATGTATCTCCTTTCTTTAATGTTTCCATTGCCAAGTGTGTAGTATAATGGATTTTTTTTTTTTGGTGGGGCCCTTTTTTTTTAATTTCATGTGTTTTCTTTTCTATTTGACTATGGTTTTTCTTTTGGTTGCTGTATATTGTAACAGCGGTTGTCCCGTAATGTTTATTGCTTATTATCTAGAATGGTATTTATCGCCTTTTTCTGATGTATTTCTGTGGTTAGATGTCACCAGATGGTGTTGTTTTGGATCATGTCTTGTTGTAATTGTAAAGCATGGCGTTCATTAGTTTGCTATTTCATTGTGCCTTTTTTTTTCCTCTAAGGTTTTTTTTTTAAGTTTTTATATTTAAAAATTTGGACATAGGTGTCTATTTTTGCTTAATTTTGTTTGGGTCTATTCTTGTATTGTTTCTTCTATTGTCTTCTCTTGCAATGTATGGCGTTGTGGTGTCGCTTTTTGAGTTTGCATTGTCCTATCAGTCAACAGTCAATTGTGGTTGTTTTAATGTTTTGGGCCTATTTTATTGTATGTGGCATTGTTAGCTTTTGATGTGATTTTTTGCTGATTTTTTCATTGCAGAAGAAACTTGCAAACAAAAATGGCGAGTGAATCGGAACACAGCCAATCGGCGCAGGGGAGTGCGGTGAGTAATTATGGCCAGTGGCTTATTATTCGCTGCCATTTGTAGCATTGACAATAATTTTTGTATACAATTTTTACAGGCTTATTCAAGTGAGGGAGAAGGCAGTCAGCGGGAGCAGCGAGGTCGGGGCCAAGGTGTGGCGTCAGGCCGGCGAGTGAGTATTTTTTTTTTTGAGTAGCATTCTGCTGGTGAGAGGAACATTACATTTGAGTAGCATGCTGCTTTCACTAGGGATGTTTACTAAGCTTAATTACATTATAGCTTTTCAGGTCAGCAAGTGTTGGGGGAAGGTAACATAAAGTTGAACTCCCAGCACAAAAACATTCCAAAATACAGGTGTAGAAACCATCAATATACATACATCAAATGGCAAAGGATAGGGCAAAGGTACATATCATGACAGGTGCTGGTGGTTGTTAATATTTGCATATTTGTAACCTTTTTGTTTCCTAATTTTTCTAGGTTTCTCAATGGGACCACATGGAGAGTATTGATGTGGACCTCCTGATATCCAGCATCCAGGAGCGTGGCCCGTTGTGGGACAGCCGTGACCCCCGGCACATGGACCAGGTGGTGTTGAGGCGTTTGTGGATAGAGGTGGCAAAGTCGCTGTGGGATGGCTTTGACAGCGCTTCAAGCACTGACAGAAGCAACTTTGGTGAGTATTGCTGATACGCCGTGCTGATACGCTGCTATGACCCATCTTGCCAGGATAAACACAACCGTGTGTGATGCGATCAACGCCTAAACTTTGCATCGCACACGGTTGTTTTATCCTTTGTAAATGCTAAATATGTAACCTTTTTTTTTCTTTGCATTCACAGTTAAAAAGTTGAGGACCAGATGGCGATCCATGAAGGACCGTTTCAATAAGGGGCTCCGTACAGAGGAGGAGCAATCTCGCAGTGGTGCTGCTGCGGCCAAGTCGGTGCCCTATAAGTACAACAGGGCACTACAGTTCCTAAGACCGGTCCTTGGCCGCCGACAGTAAGTATTTTGTCCACATACCATATTGCCCAGCCACATTATATTGCCCAGCCACATAGCATATTGCACAGCCACATAGTATATTGCCAGGCCACTATATCGCAGCCACATAGTACACGTTCTAGCCACGTATCCACATAGTATATTTCCCAGGCACATAGTGTATTGGCCATCCATGTAGTCAGCGTAGCATATTGTCCATCCACGTAACTTTTTCCCTAGTGGAATGGTATATAGGCCATTAGTAATTTTTTGGTTAAGTGTGATTTCTTGTAGTCCATGACAGGTTACGTTCTGAGTCAGGGTAGTTCTGATAGCAGGAATAATGATGACGTCTCGATCACATGATCCTAACGTCATGGCCGTTCCTGCGATCAGATCAGCAAAGTCAGTGTGTATTTTTTTTTTTATTATTTTATTTTGACTTTAAATTTTATACTATTTTTGTGGCATAGGCAGCGTCAAGAAAGATTTTTTGACAACATTTTTTTTTAACGATGACAGAGGTATGCGGGAAAAAGGCTTTGGCAGCGTGAATGAACAGTCATTTTCTGCCGTAGGTATGTTCATGATTGGTATCGTCAGCCATAACGGTCAGCTGGCGATAACAATCATCAATTTATTATAGGCCACACAGACTGAGAGACAGGGGATTGTAATGTATTGTTGTGTCATGTAATGTTAATTTTATTCCAGGAGTTGGCGTATGTGATAGGTTATTAATTGAAGACTAATTTTTTCCTTATCTTTTCACAGGACACACAGCAGCACCCTTGAGCGAGCTCGCCCCTCTGAAGCGGAACTTCATGCATCGCTATCTGACCCGTCACAGCCCACCCACAGCGACAGCAGGCTTGCACCACCATCTGGAGAACCGGCAGCCGGGCCATCAGGTGTTCCCCTGCCCGAGGCCTCTGGCGCACCTTAGTTCGGGAATTCCCGACAGCGCCACCGGGCCTCGGACAGGCCAGCCATGCCCGAATTTTTGCATTTGAGCACGGTTTTCCAGAACTGTTTCAAGGCGTTGAGCGATAAAATGGACACTCGTCTGTCCAATATCGACCGGCGCCTTGAAAATCTGGAAGCCGAGCTCTCGAATCCGGCCAAACATTTTTTAAGTACTATTGGTAAGAGCATGGTGGAACACCTTACGCCGGAACTCCAGATTTCGGTGATGCAGTCCTGCAACAATGCCTACGTGAGGGCTCTGCAGCAGGCTCGGGTCATGCAGTCAGCGACACTACCCGTAGTGCCGTCGCTGGCTAGCATGACTCCGACTCCTGCTGCAGAGCCACTCCAGCCACCCCACCCTGGTCCAAGTGCCGAGCGACGCCACCACAGGCACCATAGCAGTGTGCCGCCGACTCCTGCTCCTGCCAGGCCCTCATCCTCCCGTAGCCGTCATTCTGCGGGAGCTGCCGCGGGAGAGAAGAGGAAAAAAAAACGCAAGAGGACACACACGGAGGCTCTGGCTGCTCCAATACCGACAGCGAGGACGCGTCGGGGATCTAGCCACAGCAGGAGCAGCCAGAGCCAACCAAGAAGTTGGCAAAGGCTGGTGTTGCCTCCTCCCCTACAAATGTGCCGGTTTCCCCAGTATACCCTGCGGAGGGTTTGGACCTTCCTTCCAGTCTCCTGGACTCTGACTCCGCATCCTCTTCCTCTCCCCGTTCCCAACCACCAGAGACTTACCGTTCACCGCTGGTAGCGGATGTTGACACCTCCTAAGTTTCTTTCCCCTTTTTTTTTCTGTTTCCCCCCAATAAAAATTGTTTGTTTTAAAACTTTGTTCTTATTTTCCAGTATACTTCTCGGCAAGTCACGCCGTGCGCTGTCTACACATATTTTGTGCTTCAAACACGTCATATATGCAATGTCAGACACTATTTTTACAATTTTTACTTTGCCTTTTTTTGGGTGTCTCTCATTGCTGTATGAGGTGTTTACAAACACTAAAGTGTATGAGGTGTTTTCAAACACTAAGGGTATGTGTCCACGCTCAGGATTGCATCAGGATTTGGTCAGGATTTTACATCAGTATTTGTAAGCCAAAACCAGGAGTGGGTGATAAATACAGAAGTGGAGCATATTTTCTATTCTACTTTTCCTCTACTTTTTCCACTCCTGGTTTTGGCTTACAAATACTGATGGAAAATCCTGACAAAATCCGGATGCAATCCTGAACGTGAACACATACCGTAAAGGTACCTTCACACTTAACAATGCTGCAGCGAAACAGACAATGATGCAGATCACTGCAGCATCGCTATTTGGTCGCTGGAAAGCTGTCTGTGTGACAGCTCTCCAGCGACCAACGATGCCGAGGTCCCCGGATAACCAGGGTAAACATCGGGTTGCTAAGCGCAGGGCCGCGCTTCCGATGTTTACCCTGTTTACCAGTGTTAAATGTAAAAAAAACTAGAGTACATATACTCACAATCGCGTCCCCCGGCGTCCGCTTCCCTGCACTGACTGAGTGACGGCATCACCGCTGTGCTGTGCATTCACTTTTTTGGCCGGCGCTCAGTCAGTGCAGGAAGTGGACGCCGGGGGACGCGAACATGAGTATATGTACTGTTTTTTGTTTTACATTTAACACTGGTAACCAGGGTAAATATCTGGTTACTAAGCGACGCGCTACGCTTAGTAACCCGATATTTACCCTGGTTACCATTGTAAAACATCGCTGGTATCGTTGCTTTTGCTGTCAAACACAACGATACACGGCAATCTGACAACCAAATAAATATGTTATATGGTATGGTATAAATATGTTCTTTGAATCAGGGTAGAAAACTTAGAAAAATTTTTTATTAAACAACAACATTTTAAAAACAAAGGGTTCCAAGTTTTTAGATAAGGCACATTACATTTGTGAAATATAGGTAGATGCAAAATTTGACCTAACAAAACCAACCTAAACGGATGACATTTATTGCACATAATACTGGAGAATTAGTTTATTATTATATTATATTTTTAGCACAGTCACAGTAGAGGTATTTATTGGTGTAGTTAAAACCACAAAACCGTCCAACGGTAACATTAACACTACACCATTTGATCTTGCCATGACACACGGCCAACATCTGAAACAAAATAGGCCGCAAAACGATCCCTCATCTGCGCAATTTTCACACTTGTCCTCAGAGGATGATCATGGTAATCGGGCAATGTGTTGGCTATGGGTTCATCCAGTTCCACATTCAGTCTCTCTTTGGAAATAATGTAATTGTGGAGAACCACACAAGTCTTCACCACCTCATCCACTGTTTCAATTTTAAGATTAATGGCGGATCCTAATATCCGCCATTTGGAGACAAGGATGCCAAAGGCGCACTCCACAGTCCTTCTGGCCCTGGACAGTCTATAATTGAAAACCCTTTTTGTATGGTCCAAGCCCCGACTGGAGTAGGGTTTCAATAGGTTGGCAGACATTTGGAATGCCTCATCCCCAACCACAACAAATGGCATCGCAGGGCCTTCGGTGTGGGGAAGAGGTCGTGGCTGGGGGAAATTAAAATTGTGGCCATATAATTTTTGGCCCATATCCGACTCTTTAAATGTGCGTGAGACATTTGCACGGCCAAATGCACCAATGTCCACTGCGAGAAAACGGCAGTCCGCACCGGCAATTGCCATGAGCACAGTTGAACAGTATTTTTTGTAATTGTAGAAAAGGGATCCACTTTTCGCAGGCTTGGTAATCCGAATATGCTTTCCATCCACTGCGCCAATACAGTTTGGAAAAGAACACACTTGCTCAAATTTCTGTGCGTTGGCCTCCCAGATTTCGCTTGTAGGGACGGGTAAAAATTCCTCCCGGAGATTATCCCACAAAGCGCGGCATGTCTCAGCAACAATTCCGGAAAGAGTGGAGACTCCAATCCGGAACTGAAAATGAAGTGATCTCAAGGTCTCTCCGGTAGCCAGGAAACTGCCAAGAAGATAAAGAAATTACATTAAAGTACATTGTAATTTATAAAAGTACATTGACCATACCAACCCCCCCAAAAAATAAAAAAAAAATACAAAAAAAAGGGAAGAACATATCACAGTCATTCAAACAGCTACGTACCGTAGAATCACCAGCAGCCGTTCCTCTGCGGAAATAGCTCTCTGGAGCTGCGTGTCCTGCCTGCTAATGGATCCTTCCACCCGACGCAGAAGATAGCGGAAGCTGTCCTGAGACATCCTGGTATATTCGAAATATTTCTCCAGGTTGTCATTCAGTTCGCCAAACAAGCAATGGTATGCTCCACGGCTCTCCCGGACTTCCACGATAGGGTGTATCCAAAAGCGGCGACGACTCCATCTCCGTTTTTCCCTTTCCCTTTGATGAAAACAGGCGACAGCATAGGCATGAGCCAAGGCAAATTCCATCTCCATATCCATGTAGATACTGTCCATGGGACGCTCCATCATGAATACCAGCAAAATGGGAGGATTTCATCTCTGCCAGGGCATATATACACAATTTACATTACACCAACCCTCTTCTAGCCATTGGTGTTCCTTATCTATTGTGTAGACACTTTTTTTTGGTGGGAGGGATGAAGAATGACTCACTGCACAAAAAACGCATGCGGCGCAAAACGCTGCGTTTTTTGTTCAAAACGTAACTGCGTTTCAAAAAAACGCAGCGTTTTGCGCCGCATGCGTTGAATGCATGCGGCGCAAAACGCAGCGTTGTGCATGCGTTTTGCTGCATTTTTGCATGCGTTGTGCGTTGCGGCGACGACGCTGCGGCGCACACCGCAAATGTGAACGTAGCCTACGGGATGTTCTTATTTTAATGTATAAATATATGAGGGGACAGTACAAAGACCTTTCTGATGATCTTTTTAATCATAGACCTCAGACAGGGACAAGGGGGCATCCTCTACGTCTGGAGGAAAGAAGGTTTAAGCATAACAACAAACGCGAGTTCTTTACTGTAAGAGCAGTGAGACCATGGAACTCTCTGCCGTATGATGTTGTAATGAGTGATTCATTACTTAAATTTAAGAGGGGACCGGATACCTTTCTTGAAAAGTATAATGTTACAGGGTATATACACTAGATTCCTTGATAGGGAGTTGATCCAGGGAACTAGTCTGATTGCCGTATGTGGAGTCGGGAAGGAATTTTTTTCCCCAATGTGGAGCTTACTCTTTGCCACATGGTTTTTTTTTGCCTTCCTCTGGATCAACATGTTAGGGCATGTTAGGATAGGCTATGGGTTGAACTAGATGGACTTAAAGTCTTCCTTCAACCTTAATAACTATGTAACTATCATTACAAATACACACTTCTACCTTGTATCTCCCCCACCTCATTGTAGATTGTAAGCTCTCATGAGCAGGGTCATCTTATTTTGCTTTAATTATTGTATTGTTAACTTTGTTACTTATGACTTGTTTTTGAAACTGTTAAACTGTAAAGCGCTGTGGAATATGTTGGCGCTATATAAATAAAGATTATTATTATACTGTCTCCTACTATCTGAATCCTCTCCATACTGTCTCCCTACAAGCTGAAACCTATACACTATCCCCCAGCAGCTGCCCTTCCCCATACTGTCCTATACAAGCTTGCTCATCTCCATAGTGTCCCCTTCAATCCGAACCCTCTCCATACTGTCCTCCTACAAGCTGAAACCTCACCACACTGCCCCCAACCAGCTGCCCACTTTCCATACTGTCCTCATCAAACTGCCCTCTCTACATACTATCGCCTGATATTATGCCCACCACAGTTTTCTCTCACATTTTTCCCCATGCTTGCACTCTGTAACTCCATACTCCCCCTCACACTAACACCACCCTCCCCATCTAAAATAACAGTCTTCTGTGTCTTTTGCTCCTGCGGAGTGCTTTCCATACCACTGTGTGTTCATCACTTCAGCCATGTAGCTGCACCTCTGGGTGGAGGTGAAAAGCCCTCCTCTTCTGTCTTTGCAGTACGGCTCAGTCATGATCTCAAATGTATTCATATCTGCAGGGCACAAATGCAACTGAACACAGACAGCAGGAACCTTCAGTCTCACTGTTCTCCGAGCCAGCAGTCATCACCTACAAGAGTATGCTACAAAAAAGAACAGAATAAAGCAAGAATGAACAGGTGCAATAACATAATATGCAAACAAAAGAAAACAGTAACACTCTATACAATAATATATATGAAAATTTATATGCAGCCATGGGGACTCGAACATATCATTCGAGCATGCGGAAGACACTCAGTTAGCACATGAGCATGCACCTTATCTGAGCACGTTCGCTCATCACTAGTTATGTCTTAAATAACCTTCTACGGCTGTGTCTATATAGAGACGGAAGAGCAAACAGTCTGATAACTTTCAAGAAAAATGACATAATTATAGAACCAGATGGTAGTTTATTAGAAAATGTATCACAGAATCTTTTGCTAGCTTATTAGAAGGAAGCAAATTAATACAGTGTTCCTGAGTGTGCGAGAACATCACACTTGAAAATAAACTCCTAGGAAACTGACAATTACATATTGAGCTTGTAAAGGGGGTTGATTTGTTTAGAAATATTGATGTTACTCGAGAATTACCTGGAAAAACCAATATGCTTTAAATAACAAATTCATCTATTCATCTATGTACTCAGGTATGCTAGTATGTAACTACATATGCTGTATATTTATATTGACATTGAAAATTATGGACTGTCTACTATATAATTGTCTAAGGGTCACTTCCGTCTTTCTGTCTGTCTTTCTGTCTATCTGTAACGGAAATCCCAAGTCGCCGATTGATCGCGGCAAAACAGTCACGACCAATCAGCGACGGGCACAGTCCGGCGGCAAAATGGCCGCTCCATACTCCCCTCCAGTCAGCGCTCACACAGGTTTAATGGCAGCGTTAACAGACCGCGTTATGCCGCGGTGTAATGCACTCCGTTAATGCTGCCATTAACCCTGTGTGACCAACTTTTTACTATTGATGCTGCCTATGCAGCATCAATAGTAAAAAGATCTAATGTTAAATATAATAAAAACTCATTATATACTCACCTTCCGGATCCAGCCCAGGCCTTTCCCGCTCCTTGCGACGCCCCGGTGACTGGTCCATGCATTGCGGTCTTGCGAGATGATGATGTAGTGGTCTCGCGAGACCGCTACATCATCATCTCGCGAGACAGCAATGCACTCTTGGGACCGGAGCGTCGCGAGGAGCATCGGTAAACGTCTCGGCTGGATCCGGGGGGCCGACGGAAGGTGAGTACATAACTATTTTTTATTTTAATTCTTTTTTAAGAGATATGGTGCCCACATTGCTATATACTACGTGGGCTGTGTTACATACTGCGTGGGCTGTGTTATATACCACGTGGCTGGGCAATATACTACGTGGCTGGGCAATATACTACGTGGCTGGGCAATATACTACGTGGCTGGGCAATATACTACATGTCTGGGCAATATACTACATGTCTGTGCTATTTACTACGTGGCCTGTGCTATATACTATGTGGGCTGTGCTATATACTACGTGGGCTGTGCTATATACTACGTGGCTGTGCTATATACTATGTGGCTGTGCTATATACTATGTGGCTGTGCTATGTACTATGTGGGCTGTGCTATATACTACGTGGCTGTGCTATATACTATGTGGCTGTGCTATATACTATGTGGCTGTGCTATATACTACATGGGCTGTGTTATATACTACGTGGCTGTGCTATATACTATGTGGCTGTGCTATATGCTACGTGGGCTGTGCTATTTACTACGTGGGCTGTGCTATTTACTATGTGGGCTGTGCTATTTACTATGTGGCTGGGCAATATACTATGTGGCTTTGTTATATACTACGTGGGCTGTGTCGTATACTACGTGGCTGTGTTATATACTACATGGGCTGTGTTATACTCTTCATGGCTGTGCTATATTTCTCTGCTGTATCTGTGCATCATGAATCGTGGTATGTGTTAAAGAGGGGGGCCCACTGAGACTCTTTCGCCCGGGGCCCTCAAGAACCTGGAGCCAGCCCTGGCTTCACTGATTGGTCACGCCCGGCCACGAACAATCAGCGACAGTCGCAGTCCGCCTGCGAATTGGCGTGGAATTTGAACCACGCTTCGCTAATTGGTCGCGGGCGTCCAGCCGAATCCTGTGTATAAATTGTGTTATTCTGAAAACTTCATAAATAAACTACATATATATTCTAGAATACCCCATGCGTTAGAATCGGGCCACCATCTAGTACATTAATAATGACCATCAACTTTTTAGCATTTTAATAAGAAAAGCCTACCAGGGCTTCAATAGAAATTTAATTACAGCACTACATAATAAATCTAGTTTTCATGTGCAGGATTAAACAAAGGCAACCCTTTTGTTTTTCTTTTTTTCTTAATTTTCTTTTTTTTAATTTTTGTTTTTTTTAAGTTATAAAAACGCAATTCACCATAATAGAAAGTTTTACCTGTGATTTTCATTATATTGCTAACTCATATTTTCAGTAACTAGCCTTTCCGTTTAATAAATAATGGTATACGGCGTGTCAAAAAGATGGGTAGGTTCCAAGTAACAGTAGGTAAATGACAACTCTGCACTCGAATGAATACAATAAATGTAAATCCAGATGAAGGACCAGTATATTGTGGATTTATTATGGTAGATTGAATAAATATTTCCTTTTTGACTTAATTCGAGTGCCAAATTTTTATCTACATAGCCTTTGAATGTAGTCAACTTTAGCATTTTATTAATAACCATTTTATATTGCAAGGTGCCATTTGTATTTCGTACACATGAAGGCATTAGTCAGGAAGCCTGTCGCAACCAGTAGCAAAGTTGCCATGACCGTGAGCCTTCGTATTATGTTCTAGCTCTACAAGGGAGGGGGAGGCAGAACACTTTCTTTTGTCCTTCTGTATACAGGATCTATGACAACCAGATCTTTTTTTATTTCTTTGAAGTCTAAACACACAGTGCAAGCAACAAAGTTCTTGTTGTCAAATAATGGAAATATGCTTATAGTAGCAAATCATACCACTGTCCTTTTGCATATCTGATAGAAGCTATTGTGCCTACATTGTGTAGTAATATAAGCCTGCAGTCATTAATGCTGGCGCCTAAGGAAAGAAAGGAGCAGCATGTGGCCATGAAAAGTTTTGAAAAGTCGTCTATTCATTTAGTATCACTATTGTTTTGAAATATGTACCAATGGTTTTAATGTCCACATGGGTCAAATACATTGCATTCACTCACTTCATCAGGCTCCAGTAATGTCTGGTGCCCTAACCAGACAGACAAGAGCTTAAAACACTGGGGCGCTATGTTTTATATGTATTCAGGGAGATGCTAACATTTGCAACAACCATACACATTGAATCGGGCTAACCCCCAAAAAATGCTACCTCAAACCAGACCACATCTAATACCTTAGTGAGGGAGCCACATTTTTTAAATCTGACCAGTGTCACTTTATGTGGTAATAACTCTGGAACGCTTCAACAAATCCCAGTGATTTTGAGATTGTTTTTTCATGAAACGTTATACTTTATGGTAATGATAAATTTAGGTCAATATGTTATCTGTTTTTTTAATAAAAAGATATCTGAAATTTGAGAAAAATGTAAAAAATTAGCAATTTTCAAACTTTGAATGATTATGATATAAGAATCAGGCTGCACTCAGATGTCATCTGAGTGCAGTCCTATTGTGAGTGTGACGATTCAAAGAGGGAAAAGGGAAAGTGGACCCTCTAGACCGCGACGACGAACCCCTCACGGACGAGCTGACCAGTTAGACCGCCCCCTATACAGGGAGAGTTAGGGGCAGGCCCGTGAGGGACTATCACCACGGAAGCTGGAGGACCAGGATGGGAGAAGACCAAGAAGAGGCAGAGATAGTAGGACCACAGGATAGGTGAGTACCGCAGAGAAACAGGACTGGTGGGTTAACTGCAGTAGTGCAGGAACTGGCGGGGGAACTGAGGGAACGCAGAGGCTAGCAGGATACAGGAAAGACAGGATAAACCCAAAGTCAGAGGGAAAACGAACTTCACAGAGACTAAGAGCGGCCAGGAACACCTGAAGGAACAAATGATAACTAGGCACAGAGGGACGGCAGGAAGCAGTTTAAATACCTAAAGGCAGGGTAGCACTTCCAGGTAACAGACCTCCAGAACCATAGAGAGGACAATAAGGAGGACCGACTTCCTATACTAGTCCTCCAGGACCATAGAGGAGACGAAGAGGAGCGCCGACAGAAGATCAGAAGTGCACACGTGCAGCACTGAACCTGGTATGTGCGCGCACACGAGAAGCAGAGATATGATAATTCCTTTAAGGCTGGAGTCACACACAATGTATAAAAAAAATCGGTCCATTTTACACAGACGAGAATCGCATAAATGTTCCCTGAACAGGGATCTGTATGTCATCAGTGTGCACCAGTTCAAAAAAATAAAGGGAACACTAATATCCCACATCCTACAGTAGATATCACTGAATGAAATATTCCAGTTGTAAATCTTTATTCATTACATAGTGAAATGTGTTGAGAACAATAAAACTTAAAAATTATCAATGTAAATCACAGCTAATATCCCACGGAGGTCTGGAATGATGCTCAAAATCAAAGTGGAAAATGAAGTTACAGGCTGATCCAACTTCAGTGGAAATGTCACAAGACAAGGAAATGATGCTCAGTAGTGTGTGTGGCCTCCACGTGCCTGTATGACCTCCCTACAACACCTGGGCATGCTCCTGATGAGGCGGCGGATGGTCTCCTGAGAGATCTCCTCCCAGACCTGGACTATAGCATCCACCAACTCCTGGACATGACGTTGGTGGATGATGCGAGACATGATGTCCCAGATGTGTTCAATCGGATTCAGGTCTGGGGAATGGGCGGACCAGTCCATAGCTTCAATGCCTTCATCTTGCAGGAACTGCTGACACTCCAGCCACATGGGGTCTGGCATTGTCCTGCATTAGGAGGAATTCAGGGCTAACTGCACCAGCATATGGTCTCACAAGGGGTCTAAGGATCTCATCTCTGTACATAGTGGCAGTCAGGCTACCTTGGCGAGCACATGGAGGGCTGTGCGGCCCTCCAAAGAAATGCCACCCCACACCATTACTTAGCCACTGCCAAACCGGTCATGCTGAAGGATGTTGCAGGCAGCAGATCGCTCTCCACGGTGTCTCCAGACTCTGTCATGTCTGTCACATGTGCTCAGTGTGAACCTGATTTCATCTGTGAAGAGCACAGGGCACCAGTGGCGAATTTGCCAATCCTGGTGTTCTGTGGCAAATGCCAAGCGTCCTGCATGGTGTTGGGCTGTGAGCAAAACCCCATCTGTGGACGTCTGGCGCTCAGACCATCCTCATGGAGTTTGTGCAGACACATGCATATTTGTGGCCTGCTGGAGGTCATTTTGCAGGGCTCTGGCAGTGCTCCTCCTGTTCCTCCTTGCACAAAGGCTGAGGTAGTGGTCCTGCTGCTGAGTTGTTGGCCCCCTCCACATCTCCTGGTGTACTGGCCTGTTTCCTGGTAGTGTCTTCAGCCTCTGGACACTACGCTGACAGACACATGAAACCTTCTTGCCACAGCTCACATTGATGTGCCATCCTGGAAGAGCTGCACTACCTGAGCCACTTGTGTGGGTTGTAGAGTCCGTCTCATGCTACCACGAGTGTGAAAGCACAACCAACATTCAAAAGTGACCAAAACATCAGCCAGAAAGCATTGGTACTGAGATGTGGTCTGTGGTCCCCACCTGCAGAACCACTCCTTTATTGAGTGTGTCTTGATAATTGCCAATAATTTCCATCTGTTGTCTATCCCATTTGCACAGCAGCATGTGAAATTGATTGTCAAACAGTGTTGCCTCCTAAGTGGACAGTTTGATTTCACAGAAGTTTGACTTACATGGAGTTATATTCTGTTGTTTAAGTATTCCCTTAATTTTTTGAGCAGTGTGTGTGTGTATATATATATTGTATATAATATATATATATATATATATATATATATATATATATATATATATATATATATATATATATCTACATATCTACCTACACTATGTGTAGACATTTATTTTATCTATTCTAGCCTGTCAGTGTGATTTTACATTACACCGCAATGAATTGCCGACTTTTCTAAAGGACACTGGTGCATATTTCTCGCAAGTCACACTGATGGTCCGTGTGGTGTGCAAGTTTTTATTGCACCCATAGACTTTCATTGGCGAGTTTCAGCAGATATACGGTGCAAATCGCAGCATGCTGCGATTTCCATCGCATGTATAATACGGCTGAGAAAACAACGGATGATGGGAGCTGCCCCATAGATTAACATTGGGCCGAGTGCTATGCGATTTTTTATCGCATAGCACTTCTCCGTATTTCTCTCTAATGTGACTCCGGCCTAATCCAGATAGTCATACCACACAAAAACATTAATAAATAACATTTCCCTCATGTCTGCTTTACTTCAGCACCATTTGTAAAATGTTATTTTATTTTGTTAGCATTTTAGGAGGTTTACAAATGTAGCAGTAATTTTTCATTTTTTCAAGGAAATTTACAAATTTTTTTTTTTGGGGGGGACCTATCCATGTTTGAAGTGCCTTTAGGGGTCCCATATATTGGAAAACCCCCAAAAGTGATGCCATTTTAAAAACATCACCCCCTGACATATTGAAAACTGCAGTCTGATAGTTTATTAACCCTTCAGGTGATTTTCAGGAATTAATGCAAAGTGACATGACAGAAATGAAAAACTTTTGAACAGGTTACAAGAGGCGGCAGAATCTAAGGCCGCTATTTGGCCATGAAATGCCATCGCAAACATTAAGACCACACAATCATAATCTGAGGGCACCACTTGGGATAAAGATGAAGCCCTAAGGCTATGTGCACACTTTGCGGGGTCCTCTGCGGGTTCTCCTGCAGCGGATTTGATAAATCTGCAGGGCAAAACCGCTGCGGTTATCCCTGCAGATTTATCGCGGTTTGTTTTGCGATTTCCGCTGCGGGATTACTCCTATACTATTGATGCTGCATATGCAGCAATATGCAGCATCAATAGTAATGTTAAAAATAATAAAAAATGGTTATATACTCACCCTCTGACGTCCCGATCTCCTCGGCGCTGCACGCGGCGGGCCGGTTCCAAAGATGCTGTGCGAGAAGGACCTTCGTGACGTCACGGTCATGTGACCGCGACGTCACCGCAGGCCCTGCTCGCACACCAACCCTGATACCGGACGGCCGCGTGCAGCGCTGAGAGGTGAGTATATCCATATTTTTTATTTTGATTCTTTTTTTTTTTTACACAAATATGGTTCCCAGGGCCTGGAGGAGAGTCTCCTCTCCTCCACCCCGGGTACCATCTGCACATTATCTGCTTACTTCCCGCATCGTGGGCACAGCCCCATGCGGGAAGTTAGCGGATCAATGCATTCCTATGGGTGCAGAATCGCAGCGATTCTGCACAAACAAGAGACATGCTGCGGAATGTAAACCGCTGCGTTTCTGCGAGGTTTTTCACGCAGCATGTGCACAGCGGATTGCTGTTTCCATAGGGTTTACATGGAAATGTAAACGCTATGGAAACTGCTGCGGACCCGCAGCATCAAAATCGCCGCGGATCCGCGGTAAAACCCGCAAAGTGTGAACATGGCCTAACACTCTGTTAACTAACCATTTATATGATGTCATTATTGACAGCAGCATCTAAGTGGTTAAACAGATCTGGACTGTGCAAACACTGATCGTGGCTGATACAGCAAGTTGTACAGCCGACAGCTGCTGGATTGTCACCTGTATGGGGAGGCTATTCTCTTATATCTCAGGTCAGTTAAAAGACGTATTGGTGGTCATTAAGGGGCTAATACACCAGGGCTTACATACACCAGCATACAGCAGCTTACACACTATTCTCCTTTGTAAAACCTTCATATTCCCCATGCCTTGCAGCTTGGCCCTGGAATGGCACAGAAGGCGCTAAAAAAAAGAACAAATAATTATATGTACCTTAATGTCTACAAGGGAATATTTCATAATAAAAAACTGATAGCCCCCCTCATAAATACTATCAATAACAATGAACAGCCTAGTGGCTTAACAGAGGGGGTCATTTATCATGGGTCAATAGATAGGGGGTGATCAACATGTTATGGTGAAAAGTAGACTAATTTACTTCGGACAGAAAAAAGAAACAACTGAAAAGTGGTAGAAAAGATGCTACGAAAACTGATAACATATCCATGAATGTCAATAGGCTATTGTTTCATAAACTAAAACTGAAAGTACCCCCAAAATTAGAAATCATTACAATAAAGCATCCTCGCCACTTACTATATCAGTGGGGTCATGCATGCCTTGTAGAGTAGAGGGTCAGCAAAAAGTTATGGCCAAAATGAAATGGACACTTTGCACATCTGTATGAGCTTTTTGGGCACCCTCTTCTAAAACTATGAGTGGTAATATAGATTTGGGCCCTTTTGCTGGTATAACAGCCTCTATTCCTCTGGTAAGATTTTTCACAAGATTTTGTGTGTTAGTGGGAATTATTAGCCATTCAACCAAGATGACCTGTAGACACACTGCATTCCACTGAGTAGTGTCTTCGAGGCAAACACCTAACCCAGATTTATCCATCAAACATACAGATGGTGAAGAATGATAACAAGTTTCCACTGCATCAGAGCATTGATATTCAATGGATTATAATATATTGTAATATTATATTATATAGCAGATTGGAATGAGGGCAATCTGGGCTGGGCCTGGGGCTCGAGGACCCAAGGGTGCGCCTTGGCCAGATGTCCCTCATTATAATGTTTTGTGCACTCCCATCGGTGCCAGGGGCTCGCTGGGTTGGGGACGGAGGGGAAAATGCACCCAAGGCTAGTCCTCCAACAGCTTTGAGGGCCACCCGACAACCTGCTACATTAGGAACTGATGGGTAGCACTGTACCTTTTAGTACAGCAGCCTCACCCTTGCCACATGACAACATTGCAGACACGATTACGCAATTCGCACTGCTTGGCTACATCTGCTTTACTCACGTCACACAGATCCCCTGGGATTCCGCCAATCTACTCCTGCAGCTCCGGACTGGTGTGGTGCTCAGTGCTAGCTCCACCTCCCTGCTCCTCTTGTGCTGCCTTTCAGTGCTTCCCTCCTGCTGGCAGCTCCTGGTGCATGATGATGATAAGATGCACACAGCATATATTAGATCGTGTGCTGTGAGAGAGGGATGAGCGTATGTTACATGAGGGCTGCAGGGCATGTTACCCTGGGGGCTGCTGGGTGTGTCAAACTGGGGGCTGCAGGGCAGGTTAAGCTGGAGGCTGCATGGCATTTTACCCTAAGGGCTGTGTGGCATTTTACCCTAGGGGCTGTGTGGCATTTTGCTTTGGGTCTACAGAGTATGTTACCCTGTGAGCTGCAGGATATGTTACCCTAGGGGCTGCAGGATATGTTACCCTAGGGGCTTCAGGATATGTTACCCTGGGGGCTGCAGGACATGTTACCTTGGGGGCTGTGGAATGCGTTACCTTGATTGCTGTAGGGTGTGTTACCATGGAGGGCTGCAAGGTATGTTACCAAGGGGGGGCTGCACGGTATGTTCGCATAGGGTGCTGCAAGGTACAGTATGTTACCATGGGGGGCTGTCGGGTATATTACCATGGGAGGCTGCAGGGTATGTTATCCTGGGGGCTGCTAGCGACTGCATAGTATATTATCCTGGGGGATACAGATTAATGTTACCCTATGGGGTTTCAGGGATGCAGGGAGATATGTGCGGGCTCATACTGTATATAACTAACAATGAAAAGGAACCCGAACAAATGTCCAATGTTCTGTAATAATTATAGGGGATGCAATCACGCAGAAAGTCTATGAAGCACAATTATTCTTGAGGATACTTGACACGACTAAGTCCTTGTTTTAGTCCAAACACAGATAGCTATGCTCATAAGGCAGTTCAAATAATATCTTAGCACAACCAGGGAGGCCTGGGTAATAGTCTCAGGTTTTTGCAGAGCAGCAACAGCTTACATGTCCAACAAATGCAGATGGAAGTAAACATGAGCAGCAGATGAAGGAGGATTACTGGAAACTGGTGTATGCAGCAGGAACTCAGAGCAGAGTAGCAGGATCACCACAAAGGTTCACAGGAGCAAGTATACAGCCAGGGAGTCAACCTTACAAAGGACCAGTGGGGCATTATTTATGTGCAAAAGAAAGGAGATTCTGGCATCTAAATAGTAAAGGGTTCTTTACAGTCAGAGCAGTCAGACTGTGGAATGCCCGACGACAAGAGGTAGTAATGGCAGACACTGTAACAGCTTTTATAAAAGGGCTAGATGCTTTTCTCACAACAAATGGAGTAAGGCCGGGATCACACACAGCGAGATACGGCCGAGTCTCGCAGGTTAAAACAAAGCTCTGGCACCGGCACTCCAGAGCGGAGCGTGCGGCCGCATAGCAATACATGGAGCTGCACGCTCCACTCCGGAGTGCCGGTGCCAAAGCTTGGTTTTAACCTGCGAGACTCGGCCATATCTCGCTGCAGTGTGACTCCGGCCTTACACATAATCTATCGATAGAGAATGTATAACTGGTGGAGAGAGTTTGGACTCGCTGGTGCTATATCTTTTTCAATCTATATAACTTACATAGTTATATCTGAATAACACAGTCTGGGAAAGAGTTAAACACTTCAGGAGGGAGGTCCTTTTGGCCTTTCAGATGATTTTGTTTTGCATTTTTTGATGCCACATTCACTGGCATCTAAATGGACAAAATGAGTTTGCTTGAGGTGGGAGTCACTTTTACACGAAAGCTTTCGATTGTGGCTGTTCAGCATTTGGTCAGTATTTTACCTCAGTATTTGTAAGCCAAAAACAGGAGTGGGTGATGAATACAGAAGTGGTGACGTGTTTCTATTATTACTTTCCTCTGTTTGTCCCACAGCTGGTTTTGGCTTACAGAAACTGAATGTGTGAACTTGGCCTTTGTGAGAGAATCTGAAAGGTGATCCCCTTCTATGATGTCTATATGTGTAAAGGGATTGTGTGGAGAGTAAATTTATCTTTTGTAAAATGCTTGTTTTTTTCCATTGGATTTACCGTTCCTTTTCCAACACCCGTACCTATTTACTGCTAATGTGATGACATCGCTGTCATAGAAACATGTGACCTCTGCAACCAAAGGTATGTGGATACCCCACCTATTTATTGAGCTCTGGTGGTTCCTCCACACCCACTGCAAAGTGATATATAATCAGAAAAAGGATAAAAAATTATCCAAAAGACACCACTTCACAAAGAAATAATTAATAAAAAAAATCAATCTTTATTAGAAATATCAACATACAAATATAAAGACTGTCCTCCCACCTCTCCTCCTCCTCCCTCTTTGATCGGTTACAATCTGGCTTCCGTCCCCATCACTCAACGGAAACTGCCCTAACTAAAGTCACCAATGACCTACTAACTGCCAGGAGCAAGCGACACTACTCTTTCCTCCTTCTCCTGGACCTGTCTTCTGCCTTCGACACTGAGGACCACTACCTTCTGCTACAGATCCTCTCATCTCTTGGCATCACAGACTTGGCCCTATCCTGGATCTCGTCATATCTGACAGACCGAACATTCAGTGTCGCTCACCCCCACCACCTCCACACTTCGCCTCTTGTCAGTCGGTGTTCCCCAAGGCTCTGTTCTAGGACCCCTACTCTTCTCCATCTACACCCTCGGCCTGTGACAGCTCATAGAATCCCACGGTATGCAGTACCATCTCTACGCCTATGACACGCAGATCTACCTATCCGGACCTGACCTCACCTCTTTACTTACCAAAATCCTGCACTGTCTGTCTGCTATTTCAGCCTTTTCTGCTCGCTTTCTACAACTGAACATGGACAATACAGAATTCATCATCTTTCCCCCATCTCACTCTACCCCTCCACCAGACCTATCCATCAATGTGAATGGCTGCTCATATTCCCCAGTCCCACACGCTCGGTGCCCTTGCCTCCTCCTGCCGTCTCAAACTCAAAAATATTTCCCGGATCTGCGCATTCCTTGACCGCGACACCACAAAAACACTAGTGCATGCCCTTATCATCTCCCACCTTGACTACTGCAACCTCCTACTCTCTGGACTCCCCTCTAGCACTCTGGTACCACTCCAATCCATCCTCTCAAGACCTCCTTCTCTATTCCCCCCTCATCTCTTCTTCCCACAACCACATCCAAGACTTCTCCCGTGCTTCCCCCATACTCTGGAACTCTCTACCCCAACACATCAGACTCTCGCCTACCATAGAAACCCTCAAAAGGAACCTGAAGATTCACCTCTTTCAACAAGCCTACAGCCTGCAGTGATCCTCAACCTACTGAACCGCCACACAACCTACTCTACCCTCTCCTAGTGTATCCTCACCCATCCCCTGCATACTGTGAGCCCTCGCGGGCAGGGTCCTCCCTCCTTGTACTTGTGTGCCTTGTTTTTCTGTTTTTTTGCTCATGTTTAATGTATTTGTCTATATTTGCCCTGTATTCACATGTAAAGCGCCATGGAATAAATGGCGCTATAAAAATGTATAATAATAATTAATAATAAAGATAGCATGAACCATGTGTACCACGTGACATGTATGAGGTATAGAGAAAATAGAGAATCAAGTCCATACATATAGTGGAACAGACCAAAATTTAGGCTGCAACACAGTTAAATGATCATAGTAAAGCTTCACCAGGTCAGAGATCAAATGGAACAGTAACTCATCAATTGATCTTACCCATGTTGCTGGAGGCCTCTGTCTGTGATGCCACTGAACGCCCCAATCACTGAGTTGAGGCAGTGATCTGCTGCCCACAATGATTGACAACAGTGGACATGTGTCATACTGTATGTCTGTATGCTGCAGCAATAACTGTGTTTTATATGTATTGTGCATTGTAGTTGTGTAGTATCCTCTTGGGATGTGTACCCTTATTTACCCATTTTCAGTCACAGAAAGGTGTTACTTACAGCTAAAACTGGTTTACATCTCTTCCTCAGTTCAAATCAGGTCTGGTTATGTTCAAAGAGCGGTGAGCCACTAGCGTTAAGGTGCATCTCAGTGCATGAGCAGATCTCAATCTGTGCATTTGTTTTCCAATTTCTCTCAACTGTTCTGGCACACTGCAATGCTCGGAAGGGCAGGGGCACTATTTGACTTTTCAAGCTCAAATTTGGAAGGAATAGACTGCAGGCACCGTGTTGCATTTGAAGAGCCAAAACAGCAGAAATCACCCACATGTGACCCTATTTTGGAAAGTGCACCTCTTGAGGAATGTATCTAGGGGTGTAGTGAGCATTATAAATCCAAAGATGAGTCACAGAATTGTGCAATATTGGGTTGCAGAAATGAAATTTTTTTTTCCACTAAAATGTTGTTTTAGCCCTAAGTTTTTAACTTTCAAAAGGGTTACTGAGAAAAAATGGACAACATAATTTATTACACAATTTCTCCCGAGTTCGCCAATATCCTATATTTGATCAAAAACTACCTTTCAGGCACAGTGCAAAGCATAAAAGGGAAGGAGCGCCATATTGAAATGTAGAATGGTTTGGAATAGTTTGCGGGCATCATATTATATTGGCAGAGCCCCTGAGGTGCCAGAACAGCAGAGCCTTCAATAAGTAATCCCACTTTACAAACTGCACTGTTCTGTGAATACATCTAGTAATACAGGGAGGATATTGACACCACAGGAGTGCCACAAAATTTTATACCATTCTTTGGTGAAGAACTAATAATTTCATTTTTATTGCTAAAATACTGTTTTAGCACCAGATTTTTTATTTTCACAAGGGAAAATGGGTAGAAAAAAGGTTCCATAATTTGCTACACAATTTCTGCTGAACGTGGCAATACCCAATATAAGGCTATACAGTACTGCTTGGATACGTGGAAGGGCTCAGAAGAGAATTTGACTCTTGCTGTACAGATTTTTCTAGAATAGTTTGCGGACTCTATTTGCAGAGCCCCTAATGTCCTAAAGAGTTGAGATCCCCATTAACTGACCCCTTATTGGAGTTTACACTCTTCTGGGAATTCATGTATGGGTGCAATGACTATTTTTATTCTATTGGCTCTTTCCAAAACCAAACACACAATGGTAGTTGCTGAGTGAAAATTGCAAATATGTTATTGTAGTGCCCAGTACATTTTAATGCCCAATACATTGACCCCAGTTTGTGCTGCAGGAGCCATGCATCTGTAAATTAAGTGGGCTCTCCTCAGTACGTTAATATCAAACAATGCTAACAGTGGTTTAGGCACACTGTGGGGCTCAGAAGAGAGGGGGCATTTGGATTTAGGAGTGCAGATTTCACTAGATTTCTTTTGGTGGGAGCCATGTTTTTCTGCTACCAGCAACTTGGACACCCCTATATATCTGTTAACAGGTGACAGACCCTAGTGGAGACTTGATTTTTGAGGATTGAGTTGAAGCTTTTATTGGTGGCATTTTACGGAAGACAACATTTTGGATCAGTTCATATTTATCCTTGTTTATCATTGTTCTCTGTTCTTACATCAGGGTTTCCATCTAAATATCTGATTCAGGTGAAACCCCCAGACTCCATTTGGCTTCTGTTTAGCGGTGTCTGGCTTTCCAGAAAACTGTGACAGATCGTGTATTTGCGCACGCCTAAAAAGACATCTTAAAAGATGGACACCGCTGTATCACAGACCAGATGGAGGCTCATTATAGGGAATGTAATGTCGGGGTTCCGTCTATGAATCATGCATTTCAGAAATTAAACCGAGCCTTACTGCACCGAGCACTGCGATCTTTCTTAGTCAGAACAAAAGAAGAGCAAGTCAATAATTGGTTTTATTAATTTTTTATGCCATTCCTTGTGTGGTATAAATGACTAGACGCCGGCTTTAATCTTCAGGTTGGTGTGATTACAGCAGGGCCGGGATTAGGGGCAGGCAGACTTAACCTCTGCCTAGGGCCCCCACTACCGCAGGGGCCCCCCGCCATTGACATGCTGCTAATAGCAGCAAACCATGCGTCCACTATTGGGCCCATGAGTCAGAGGGTCTCAGTGCCTTCCCTTCATCACATTGAAAGCAATGATGGAGGTGAGAGTGTCAAGTGATGTTCCCTCTCCCATCATTCCCCTCTGCCCCTGATGCAGTGAACATGATGACGACACTTCATTGCGCACCACACTGTGGAGTGCAGTGGAGCTGCTAAGATGAGGAGATGCACTACAGCAGAAAATCAGGAGAGGTGAGCATGTATTTATTTTTTAAATCAGTAAGTATGTGGTGGCCATAATACTGGAGAACTATAGGGGCTGCATTATAATCTATGGGGGGAGGGCTGCATTATATTCCTATAGAACTGCATTATACTCCTATGGGGCTGCATTATATTCCTGCATGGGCTGCATTATACTCCTATTGGGCTGCATTATATTCTATGAGGCTGCATTATACTCATATGGTGCTGAATTATACTCCTGTGGGGCTGCATTATTCTCTTGTGTGGGGCTGCAGTATATTCTATGGAGCTGCATTATACTCCTATTAGGCTACATTATATTCTATGGGGCTACATTATACTCATATGGGGCTGCATTATATTCTATGGGGCAGCATTACACTCCAATGGGGCAGCATTATACTCCTATTAGGCTACATTACTCCTGTGTTAACTGAATTATACTCCTGTGTGGACTGTATATTACCACTATGGGGCTGCATTATACCCCTATGGGTATGCATTATACTCCTGTTTGGGCTGCATTATACTCCTATGTGGACTGCATTATACTCCTGTGTGGGGCTGTATTATACTCAGTGGGGCTGCATTATATTCTATGGGGCTGCATTATACTCCTGTGGGGCTGCATTATATTCCTATGGGGCTGCATTATATTCCTATGGGGCTGCATTATATTCTATGGGGCTGCATTATGCTACTGTGCGGCTGCTGTTATGATGACGTGGTGGTAAGGAGCACCCGGAATGACCTGATGAGCAAACCAGTAATACAGGACAAGCTCTGGGAAGTGGGAGCTCTGCTGACCGCAAAACTAATCCTATCACAACACACTAGAAATAGCCGTGGAGCGTACCTGACTCTGCCTAGACGCCTCTTCACAGCCTAAGAGCTAGCTACCCCTAAAGAGAGAAAATAAAGCCTAGCTTGCCTCAGAGAAATACCCCAAAGAAATAGGCAGCCCCCCACATATATTGACTGTGAGTTAAGATGGAAGTCACAAACACAGGGATGAAACAAGTTTCAGCAAAGGAGGCCAGACTTCACTAAACAGACTGAGGATAGAAAAGGTGTCTTTGCGGTCACAAAAACAATAAAAAACCACGCAGAGTGCGCAAAAGAGACCCCCGCACCGACTCACGATGCGGAGGTGCCACTCTGCATCCCAGAGCTTCTAGCTAGCAAGGCAATATCATGACAGCAAGCTGGACAAATAAACATAGATTAACAAATAAACTCGCAGGGACTTAGCTTCTGATGGAGTAGACAGGTCTTCTGAAAGATCCAAGAGAGATCTGAACCAGTACTAGGACATTGACAGCTGGCATCAAGTAACGATCTGAGTGGAGTTAAATAGAGCAGCCAGCCAGGACTAAACGAGGTCAGCTGAGGAAGAAACCTCAGAACCAGCAGCTCCACTCACAGCCACCAGAGGGAGTCCATAGACGGAACGCGCCGAAGTACCATTCATGACCACAGGAGGGAGTTCGAAAACAGAATTCACAACAGTACCCCCCCCTTGAGGAGGGGTCACCGAACCCTCACCAGAGCCCCCAGGCCGATCAGGACAAGCCAAATGAAAGGCACGAACCAGATCGGTAGCATGAACATCAGAGGCAACAACCCAGGAATTATCCTCCTGACCATAACCTTTCCACTTGACCAGGTACTGAAGTTTCCGTCTCGATATACGAGAATCCAAAATCTTCTCCACCACATACTCCAACTCCCCCTCAACCAACACCGGGGCAGGAGGGTAAACGGAGGGAACCATAGGAGCCACATATCTCCGCAATAATGACCTATGGAACACATTATGGATGGCGAAAGAAGCTGGAAGGTCCAAACGAAATGACACAGGATTAAGAATTTCAGAAATCTTATACGGACCAATGAAACGAGGCTTAAACTTAGGAGACGAAACCTTCATAGGAACATAACGAGACGACAACCAAACCAAATCCCCAACACGAAGTCGGGGACCAACAGAGCGACGGCGGTTAGCGAAACATTGAGCCTTCTCCTGGGACAATGTCAAATTGTCCACCACGTGAGTCCAAATTTGCTGCAACCTGTCCACCACAGAATCCACACCAGGACAGTCCGAAGACTCAACCTGCCCTGAAGAAAAACGAGGATGGAAACCAGAATTACAGAAAAAAGGCGAAACCAAAGTGGCTGAGCTAGCCCGATTATTAAGGGCGAACTCAGCCAAAGGCAAGAAGGACACCCAATCATCCTGATCAGCAGAATCAAAACATCTCAGATATGTTTCCAAAGTCTGACTGGTTCGTTTGGTTTGGCCGTTTGTCTGAGGATGGAAAGCCGAAGAAAAAGACAAATCAATGCCCATCCTAGCACAAAAGGACCGCCAAAACCTTGAAACAAACTGGGAACCTCTGTCCGACACGATGTTCTCCGGAATGCCATGCAAACGAACCACGTGCTGGAAAAACAATGGAACCAAATCAGAGGAGGAAGGCAACTTAGGCAAAGGTACCAAATGGACCATCTTAGAGAAGCGATCACAAACCACCCAGATGACCGATATCCTTTGAGAGACAGGGAGATCTGAAATAAAATCCATGGAAATATGCGTCCAAGGCCTTTTCGGGACCGGCAAGGGCAAAAGCAACCCACTGGCATGAGAACAGCAGGGCTTAGCACGAGCACAAGTCCCACAAGACTGCACAAAAGAACGCACACCCCGTGACAAAGAAGGCCACCAAAAGGATCTAGCCACCAAATCTCTGGTACCAAAGATTCCAGGATGACCAGCCAACACCGAACAATGAACCTCAGAGATAACTCTACTAGTCCATCTTTCAGGGACAAACAGTTTCTCCGCTGGACAACGGTCAGGTCTGTCAGCCTGAAACTCCTGCAGCACCCGCCGCAAATCAGGGGAGATGGCAGACAAAATTACCCCCTCTTTGAGAATACCAGCCGGCTCAGGAACTCCCGGAGAATCAGGCACAAAAGTCCTTGAAAGGGCATCAGCCTTCACATTCTTAGAACCCGGAAGGTACGAAACCACAAAATCAAAGCGGGAGAAAAACAGCGACCATCGAGCCTGTCTAGGATTCAACCGCTTGGCAGACTCGAGATAAGTCAGATTCTTGTGATACGTCAAGACCACCACGCGATGCTTGGCTCCCTCAAGCCAATGTCGCCACTCCTCGAACGCCCACTTCATAGCCAACAACTCTCGATTGCCCACATCATAATTGCGCTTAGCAGGCGAAAACTTTCTAGAAAAGAAAGCACATGGTTTCATCACCGAGCCATCAGAACTTCTTTGAGACAAGACAGCCCCTGCTCCAATCTCAGAAGCATCCACCTCGACCTGAAACGGGAGCGAAACATCTGGCTGACACAACACAGGGACAGAAGAAAAACGACGCTTCAACTCCTGAAAAGCCTCAACGGCCGCAGAGGACCAATTGACCACATCCGCACCTTTCTTGGTCAAATCAGTCAATGGTTTAACACTAGAAAAATTAGCGATGAAGCGACGGTAAAAATTAGCAAAGCCCAGGAATTTCTGAAGGCTCTTCACAGAAGTAGGCTGAGTCCAATCAAAAATGGCCTGAACTTTAACAGGGTCCATCTCGATAGTAGAAGGGGAAAAAATGAAGCCCAAAAGTGAAACCTTCTGAACTCCAAAGAGACATTTAGACCCCTTCACAAACAAGGAATTAGCACGAAGGACCTGGAAAACCATTCTGACCTGCTTCACATGAGACTCCCAATCGTCCGAAAAGACCAAAATATCATCCAAATATACAATCATGAATCTATCCAGGTACTTTCGGAAGATGTCATGCATAAAGGACTGAAACACAGATGGAGCATTAGAAAGCCCGAATGGCATCACCAGGTACTCAAAATGGCCCTCGGGTGTATTAAATGCTGTTTTCCATTCATCGCCCTGTTTAATACGCACAAGATTATACGCCCCTCGAAGATCTATCTTGGTGAACCAACTAGCCCCCTTAATCCGAGCAAACAAATCAGACAGTAGCGGCAAAGGGTACTGAAATTTGATGGTGATTTTATTGAGAAGGCGGTAATCTATACAAGGTCTCAGAGAACCATCCTTCTTGGCCACAAAAAAGAACCCTGCTCCCAACGGTGACGAGGACGGGCGAATATGCCCTTTCTCCAAGGACTCTTTTATATAACTCCGCATAGCGGCGTGTTCTGGCACAGACAAATTGAACAGTCGGCCCTTCGGAAACTTACTACCAGGAATCAAATTAATAGCACAATCACAATCCCCATGAGGAGGTAGGGCACTGGACTTGGGCTCATCAAATACATCCCGGTAATCCGACAAGAACTCAGGGACTTCAGTAGGATGGGAAGACGAAATTGACAACAATGGGACATCACCATGTACCCCTTGACAACCCCAACTGGATACAGACATTGATTTCCAATCCAATACTGGATTATGGACCTGTAGCCATGGCAAACCCAAAACGACCACATCATGCAGATTATGCAACACCAAAAAGCGAATATTCTCCTGATGTGCAGGAGCCATGCACATGGTCAACTGAGTCCAGTACTGAGGCTTATTCTGGGCCAAAGGCGTAGCATCAATTCCTCTCAATGGAATAGGATACTGTAAGGGTTCCAAGAAAAAACCACAGCGCCTGGCAAACTCCAAGTCCATCAAATTCAGGGCAGCGCCTGAATCCACAAATGCCATAACAGAATAGGACGACAAAGAGCAAATCAGAGTAACGGACAAAAGAAATTTTGGCTGTACCGTACCAATGGTAGCAGACCTAGCGAACCGCTTAGTGCGCTTAGGACAATCAGAGATAGCATGAGTGGAGTCACCACAGAAAAAACACAGCCCATTCTGACGTCTGTATTCTTGCCGTTCAGCTCTGGTCAAGGTCCTATCACATTGCATAGGTTCAGGCCTCTGCTCAGAAGATACCGCCAAATGGTGCACAGATTTGCGCTCACGTAAGCGTCGATCGATCTGAATGGCCAAGGACATAGACTCATTCAGACCAGCAGGCGTGGAGAATCCCACCATAACATCCTTAAGGGCTTCAGAAAGACCCCTTCTGAAAATTTTCGCCAGCGCACACTCATTCCACTGAGTAAGCACAGACCACTTTCTAAACTTCTGACAGTATACCTCCGCTTCATCCTGACCCTGACACAAAGCCAGCAAGATTTTCTCAGCCTGATCCACTGAATTTGGTTCATCATAAAGCAATCCAAGCGCCAGAAAAAACGCATCTACATTACGCAATGCAGGATCTCCTGGCGCAAGGGAAAATGCCCAGTCTTGAGGGTCGCCACGTAGCAAAGAAATAATGATTTTTACTTGCTGAATGGGGTCACCAGAGGAGCGGGGTTTCAAAGCAAAAAACAGTCTACAATTATTTTTGAAATTCAGGAACTTAGATCTATCCTCAGAAAACAAATCAGGAATTGGAATTCTGGGTTCTAACATCGGGTTCTGAACTACATAATCTTGAATGCCTTGTACCCTTGCAGTGAGTTGATCCACACAAGAGGACAGACCTTGAATGTCCATATCTACACCTGTGTCCTGAACCACCCAGAGATTTAGGGGAAAAGAAAAACAAAACACGCTGCAGAGGAAAAAAAAATGGTCTCAGAACTTCTCTTATCCCTCTATTGAGATGCATTAACACTTTACGGGCCAGCTGTACTGTTATGATGACCTGGTGGTAAGGAGCACCCGGAATGACCTGATGAGCAAACCAGTAATACAGGACAAGCTCTGGGAAGTGGGAGCTCTGCTGACCGCAAAACTAATCCTATCACAACACACTAGAAATAGCCGTGGAGCGTACCTGACTCTGCCTAGACGCCTCTTCACAGCCTAAGAGCTAGCTACCCCTAAAGAGAGAAAATAAAGCCTAGCTTGCCTCAGAGAAATACCCCAAAGAAATAGGCAGCCCCCCACATATATTGACTGTGAGTTAAGATGGAAGTCACAAACACAGGGATGAAACAAGTTTCAGCAAAGGAGGCCAGACTTCACTAAACAGACTGAGGATAGAAAAGGTGTCTTTGCGGTCAGCACAAAAACAATAAAAAACCACGCAGAGTGCGCAAAAGAGACCCCCGCACCGACTCACGATGCGGAGGTGCCACTCTGCATCCCAGAGCTTCTAGCTAGCAAGGCAATATCATGACAGCAAGCTGGACAAATAAACAAAGATTAACAAATAAACTCGCAGGGACTTAGCTTCTGATGGAGTAGACAGGTCTTCTGAAAGATCCAAGAGAGATCTGAACCAGTACTAGGACATTGACAGCTGGCAAGTAACGATCTGAGTGGAGTTAAATAGAGCAGCCAGCCAGGACTAAACGAGGTCAGCTGAGGAAGAAACCTCAGAACCAGCAGCTCCACTCACAGCTATTCATGACCACAGGAGGGAGTTCAAAAACAGAATTCACAACAGGCTGCATCATACTCCTCTGGGGCTGCATTTTTCTCATGTGTGGGGCGGCATTATACTCAATGGGAGCTGCATTATATTCTATGGGGCTGCACTATATTTTATGGGGCTGCATTATATTCCTATGGGGCTGCATTATTCTCAATGGGGGCTGTATTATATTCTATGGGGGCTGCATTATACTTTTATGGGGCTGCATTATACTACTGTGGGACTGCATTATAATCCTTTGCGGGCTGAATTATGCTTAAATGGGCTGCATTATACTCCAGTTTGGGCTGCATTATACTCCTGTGGGGGCTGCATTATACTCCTGTGTCCTGCATTATATTCCTGTGTGGGGTTGCATTATACTCCTATGGGGCTGCACTGCACTCCTGTGGAGGCTGCATTATACTCTTATGGGGCTACATTATACTCCTGTGGGGCTGCATTACACTCCTGTGTAGGCTGCATTATACTCCTGTGTAGGCTGCATTATACTCCTGTGGGAGCTGCATTATACTCCTGTGGGAGCTGCATTATACTCCTGTGGGAGCTGCATTATACTCCTGTGTGGGACTGATATTTTGCTGATACCATGATGCTGAATGGAGACAGATTGATCTACTAGTTCTGTGCCTATCATTCTTCCTCAGCCGGAGTTAAAAGGCCATGAAACAAGCGTCAAACGACTTCAATAATTGTCGATCACTCTTGTTTAATGGCCTGAACTCGGCGCATGTAAATACAACCAAAATGTTTTTGTGTGATGGTGCAATATGTGAGCATTTGGGACCCTACTTTAAACTTTTTGGCAAGGGCCCCAAATGCTCACATATTGTTGTCTGAAACCGGCCCTGGATTGCAGTAATAACAGGTTTATTTATTCATATTTTTTTAGGTTTGGCTGCTATCACACACATTTACAAATGCTTTTTCTTCACAATAAAAAAGGTTTTGCATTGCCAATTTTTCTGCATTTCTGCCGACAGAGTCATGTGAGGGCTTGAGGGATTAGTTTTTATTGATACCATTTTCAGGCACATGACATTTTTTGATCCCTTTCTATTCTGATTTTTGGGAGGCAGAATGAACAAAAATCAGCAATAGAGTTGAGCTAATTTGTTCGGGTTCCCTCAACAACCAGGTTCTCCATGCCTTGTAGATTGTGAGCCTTCGCGGGCAGGGTCCTCACTCCTCCTGTACCAGTTATGACTTGTATTGTTTAAGATTATTGTACTTGTTTTTATTATGTATACCTCTCCTCACTTGTAAAGCGCCATGGAATAAATGGCGCTATAACAATAAATAATAATAATAATAATAATAATAATGTGCTGTGATAGTGACACAGCCGCAACACATGCAGCTGAGGCACCGATCAGCTGATCAGCCGGCAAGAACAAGATATCCGGGTTCCTTCTGCAGCTTATTCAGTAAGCGCTATAGCTTGCCAAATAAGAGGGAACCCGAACAAATTCACTCAACTCTAATCAGCAATTCAGTTGTTTATTAGGGTTTTTTCTTAAAGCTGTTCCATCTGGGGTAAAGCTGATAAGGCGGATTTTCCTTTGGGTCAGTACAAATACAGTGATATATATTTTTTATGTTTTGTTGGTTTTGTACAATAAAAACTATTTTAGAAAAAAATATTTATTTTTGCATTGCTATATCCTGAGAGCTATAGCTTTTTTATTTCTCCTCTGATGGAGCTTGCTTTATACGGGACAAGATGACGTTTCCAGTGATACCATCTTTATTTACAATTGTCTTTTTTTATCACATTTTTGACACATTTTTTAGTTATATTTTCTTACAGTGACCACTGAAGGGGTTAGATTGTGTGACATTTTTATAGATCGGATCATTCCAGATGCAACAATACCAAATAAGTGAATTTTTGAGTTTATTTTAGTTTTTACATAAATACATGTAATATATTGGTATAATTTTTTTATTTTTTTTATTTATTTTTTATTTTGCAAAAATATTTTTACAATTTTTTTTTTTTTTACTTAGTCCTCTATGGAACTTTAACTTTTATTACTCTGATTGCTGGTCTAGTGCATTGCAATGCACCAGTACTGCGAAGCATTATTTCTGTCAGTGAGACACTGATAGAACACCTTTTAGACCATGACAGGCATGCCGTAGCTGGCTGAACCGGACATCGTCATGTGACCTCGGGGTGCAATGGCAATGATCGGCAGCTCGCCATGGAGGTGCTAATTGTGCGGGAGAGAGAGTCCCCTCTCTCTCCCAGCCTCGTACATGCTGCAATCATTGTTGATTGCAGCATTTAGGGGGTTAAACATCCAGGGGTGGGAATCGCTCCTGGCTATCACAGTCGAGGCTCGACTACCACATACGCCAAGTTCCCAGCGACCGCATGATTGCAATGACGTACTCATACGTCAGAGGTTGGTTAAAATCACAGCACGTGGATGACATCAGTGTTCAGTCTGTGTGCGATCCTTCTTTAACATTGAAAAGGATAGGAGAAGCTTTGAAATTACATATCCATACTTGAAAATCGCTGATGAAACACTGACTGTAAAAACTGACACAGGGACCAAACACTGATGACATTTGTATCCTTTTTTGCGGGAAAAAAATGCATGTCTGAATGAGACCTAAGAAAGTGTTCAGCACCTGGAGTTTAGCACAATTGTAGACCTATGAAAGAGCTCCAACACAAGTTGTCATTGTCTTATCGGTTCCTCATAGAATGAGTTGATATTTTAAGAAGTTTGATAGGTGGCGTTGTTATCATTATGACATTTATAATAAGAATATTTGGCAGTCCTTTAGACACAAGTCGGCTTTCATTTGACTCTGGCAGCCAAAATTCAATTCAAAAGTAGACTGTTTAAGCCCACATGTTATATCTGCTATTCAATTTGTCTTCATTCAACAGCAAACATTTTATAGTGGTAACACTGGTGACAATTATTATTTTTTGTCTTAAGTATAGATTACTCCTAAGTATAAACGCCTACAGGAGCAACCCAGAAATTCACCTTGGGAGGGATAATTTCCATTGTCTTGGAGATTGTGACATGTGACACATCTATAATATAACGCTGGGAGCGTCACTCTGTCCGAAGCCTTTACAGACTGCGCAAGCGCAAGCGCCGGCGCAGTCTGGACCCCACAGAGCGACGCTCCCAGGAGATCGCGGTATGCGTAAGCGCTGAACGCACACCGCGATCTCCAACAGAGAAACAGGGACGAGCCAGGAGGCGGAGGGTGAGTATACTTACCTGTCCCGTTCCAACGACGCCATTCCGGGCCATGAATATCCCCCTGCTCCCGGAATCGGCGCCTGCGCAGTCCACGCTTTCCGGCGCCATTTTCTTGAAGACACATTGCAGTGTGTCTTCAAGAAAATGGTGCCGGAAAGCGCGGACTGCGCAGGCGCCTTTTCCGGCACCAGGAGGACACAGAAAATCTGTCCTCCTGGTGCCAGAAAAGGCGCCTGCGCAGTCCGCGCTTTCCGGCGCCATTTTCTTGAAGACACACAGCAATGTGTCTTCAAGAAAATGGCGCCGGAAAGCGCGGACTGCGCAGGCGCCGATTCCAGGAGCAGGGGGATATTCATGGCCCGGAATGGCGTCGGTGGAACGGGACAGGTAAGTATACTCACCCTCCGCAAGTAACAAATTGCTGTGCCATGAGGCTGTGGCACTTCATGCCACAGCTATTTATTACTTACGCCACTTACGTCCACAGCCACCGCACCCACCACAGCCACCGCACCGAGCACAGCCGCCGCACCCAGCACAGCCACGCACAGCCGCCCACAGCCACGCACAGCCGCCCACAGCCACACACAGCCGCCCACAGCCGCCGCACCCAGTACAGCCGCCGCACCCAGCACAGCCACGCACAGCCACACACAGCCGCCCACAGCCGCCGCACCCAGTACAGCCGCCGCACCCAGCACAGCCACGCACAGCCACCCACAGCCGCCGCACCCACCACAGCCACCGCACCCAGCACAGCCACGCACAGCCGCCGCACCCAGCACAGCCGCCTACAGCCACGCACAGCCGCTGCACCCAGCACAGCCACGCACAGCCGCCCACAGCCGCCCACAGCCACGCACAGGCGCCTACAGCCACGCACAGCCACCGCACCCAGCACAGCCGCCGCACCCAGCACAGCCGCCGCACCCAGCACAGCCGTCCTCAGCCGCCGCACCCAGCACAGCCGCCGCACTCAGCACAGCCGTCCACAGCCGCCGCACCCAGCACAGCCACGCACAGCCGCCCACAGCCACGCACAGCCACCGCACCCAGCACAGCCGCTGCACCCAGCACAGCCGCCGCACCCAGCACAGCCGTCCACAGCCGCCGCACCCAGCACAGCCGCCGCACTCAGCACAGCCGTCCACAGCCGCCGCACCCAGCACAGCCACGCACAGCCGCCCACAGCCACACACAGCCGCCCACAGCCGCCGCACCCAGTACAGCCGCCGCACCCAGCACAGCCACGCACAGCCACCCACAGCCGCCGCACCCACCACAGCCACTGCACCCAGCACAGCCACGCACAGTCGCCGCACCCAGCACAGCCGCCTACAGCCACGCACAGCCGCTGCACCCAGCACAGCCACGCACAGCCGCCCACAGCCATGCACAGGCGCCTACAGCCACGCACAGCCACCGCACCCAGCACAGCCGCCGCACCCAGCACAGCCGCCGCACCCAGCACAGCCACGCACAGCCGCCCACAGCCGCCCACAGCCACACACAGCCGCCCACAGCCGCCGCACCCAGTACAGCCGCCGCACCCAGCACAGCCACGCACAGCCACCCACAGCCGCCGCACCCACCACAGCCACCGCACCCAGCACAGCCACGCACAGCCGCCGCACCCAGCACAGCCGCCTACAGCCACGCACAGCCGCTGCACCCAGCACAGCCACGCACAGCCGCCCACAGCCGCCCACAGCCATGCACAGGCGCCTACAGCCACGCACAGCCACCGCACCCAGCACAGCCGCCGCACCCAGCACAGCCGCCGCACCCAGCACAGCCACGCACAGCCGCCCACAGCCACGCACAGCCGCCCACAGCCACGCACAGCCGCCGCACCCAGCACAGCCGCCGCACCCAGCACAGCCACGCACAGCCGCCCACAGCTGCCGCACCCAGCACAGCCGTCCACAGCCGCCGCACCCAGCACAGCCACGCACAACCGCCCACAGCCACGCACAGCCGCTGCACCCAGCACAGCCGCCGCACCCAGCACAGCCATGCACAGCCGCCCACAGCCACGCACAGCCGCCGCACCCAGCACAGCCACCGCACCTAGCACAGCCGTCCACAGCCGCCGCACCCAGCACAGCCGCCTACAGCCACACACAGCCGCCTACAGCCACGCACAGCCGCCGCACGCAGCACAGCCGCCGCACCCAGCACAGCCGCCGCACCCAGCACAGCCGCCCACAGCCACGCACAGCCGCCTACAGCCACGCACAGCCGCCGCACCCAGCACAGCCACCGCACCCAGCACAGCCATCCACAGCCACCCACAGCCACGCACAGCCGCTGCACCTAGCACAGCCACCGCACCCAGCACAGCCATGCACAGCCGCCGCACCCACCACAGCGACGCACAGCCGCCGCACCCAGCACAGCCGCCGCACCCAGCACAGCCACCCACAGCCACCCACAGCCACGCACAGCCGCTGCACCTAGCACAGCCACCGCACCCAGCACAGCCGTCCACAGCCGCCGCACCCAGCACAGCCACCCACAGCCGCCCGCACCCAGCACAGCCACGCACAGCCGCGCCACATACAGCCGCCCGCACTCAGCACAGCCGCCGCACTCAGCACAGCCACCGCACCGAGCACAGCCGCCCACAGCCACGCACAGCCGCCTACAGCCACGCACAGCAATGTGTCTTCAAGAAAATGGCGCCGGAAAGCGCGGACTGCGCAGGCGCCGATTCCGGGAGCAGGGGGATATTCATGGCCCAGAATGGCGTCGGTGGAATGGGACAGGTAAGTATACTCACCCTCCGCAAGTAACAAATTGCTGTGCCATGAGGCTGTGGCACTTCATGCCACAGCTATCTATTACTTACGCCACTTACGTCCACAGCCACCGCACCCACCACAGCCACCGCACCGAGCACAGCCGCCGCACCCAGCACAGCCACGCACAGCCGCCCACAGCCACGCACAGCCGCCCACAGCCACACACAGCCGCCCACAGCCGCCGCACCCAGTACAGCCGCCACACCCAGCACAGCCACGCACAGCCACACACAGCCGCCCACAGCCGCCGCACCCAGTACAGCCGCCGCACCCAGCACAGCCACGCACAGCCACCCACAGCCGCCGCACCCACCACAGCCACCGCACCCAGCACAGCCACGCACAGCCGCCGCACCCAGCACAGCCGCCTACAGCCACGCACAGCCGCTGCACCCAGCACAGCCACGCACAGCCGCCCACAGCCACGCACAGGCGCCTACAGCCACGCACAGCCACCGCACCCAGCACAGCCGCCGCACCCAGCACAGCCGCCGCACCCAGCACAGCCGTCCACAGCCGCCGCACCCAGCACAGCCGCCGCACTCAGCACAGCCGTCCACAGCCGCCGCACCCAGCACAGCCACGCACAGCCGCCCACAGCCACGCACAGCCACCGCACCCAGCACAGCCGCTGCACCCAGCACAGCCGCCGCACCCAGCACAGCCGTCCACAGCCACCGCACCCAGCACTGCCGCCGCACTCAGCACAGCCGTCCACAGCCGCCGCACCCAGCACAGCCACGCACAGCCGCCCACAGCCACACACAGCCGCCCACAGCCGCCGCACCCAGTACAGCCGCCGCACCCAGCACAGCCACGCACAGCCACCCACAGCCGCCGCACCCACCACAGCCACTGCACCCAGCACAGCCACGCACAGCCGCCGCACCCAGCACAGCCGCCTACAGCCACGCACAGCCGCTGCACCCAGCACAGCCACGCACAGCCGCCCACAGCCATGCACAGGCGCCTACAGCCACGCACAGCCACCGCACCCAGCACAGCCGCCGCACCCAGCACAGCCGCCGCACCCAGCACAGCCACGCACAGCCGCCCACAGCCGCCCACAGCCACACACAGCCGCCCACAGCCGCCGCACCCAGTACAGCCGCCGCACCCAGCACAGCCACGCACAGCCACCCACAGCCGCCGCACCCACCACAGCCACCGCACCCAGCACAGCCACGCACAGCCGCCGCACCCAGCACAGCCGCCTACAGCCACGCACAGCCGCTGCACCCAGCACAGCCACGCACAGCCGCCCACAGCCGCCCACAGCCATGCACAGGCGCCTACAGCCACGCACAGCCACCGCACCCAGCACAGCCGCCGCACCCAGCACAGCCGCCGCACCCAGCACAGCCACGCACAGCCGCCCACAGCCACGCACAGCTGCCCACAGCCACGCACAGCAGCCGCACCCAGCACAGCCGCCGCACCCAGCACAGCCGCCGCACCCAGCACAGCCACGCACAGCCGCCCACAGCTGCCGCACCCAGCACAGCCATCCACAGCCACCGCACCCAGCACAGCCACGCACAACCGCCCACAGCCACGCACAGCCACCCACAGCCGCCGCACCCACCACAGCCACCGCACCCAGCACAGCCACGCACAGCCGCCGCACCCAGCACAGCCGCCTACAGCCACGCACAGCCGCTGCACCCAGCACAGCCACGCACAGCCGCCCACAGCCGCCCACAGCCATGCACAGGCGCCTACAGCCACGCACAGCCACCGCACCCAGCACAGCCGCCGCACCCAGCACAGCCGCCGCACCCAGCACAGCCACGCACAGCCGCCCACAGCCACGCACAGCTGCCCACAGCCACGCACAGCAGCCGCACCCAGCACAGCCGCCGCACCCAGCACAGCCGCCGCACCCAGCACAGCCACGCACAGCCGCCCACAGCTGCCGCACCCAGCACAGCCATCCACAGCCACCGCACCCAGCACAGCCACGCACAACCGCCCACAGCCACGCACAGCCGCCGCACCCAGCACAGCCGCCGCACTCAGCACAGCCATGCACAGCCGCCCACAGCCACGCACAGCCGCCCACAGCCACGCACAGCCGCCGCACCCAGCACAGCCACCGCACCTAGCACAGCCGTCCACAGCCGCCGCACCCAGCACAGCCGCCTACAGCCACACACAGCCGCCTACAGCCACGCACAGCCGCCGCACCCAGCACAGCCGCCACACCCAGCACAGCCGCCGCACCCAGCACAGCCGCCCACAGCCACGCACAGCCGCCTACAGCCTCGCACAGCCGCCGCACCCAGCACAGCCACCGCACCCAGCACAGCCATCCACAGCCGCCGCACCCAGCACAGCCATGCACAGCCGCCGCACCCACCACAGCGACGCACAGCCGCCGCACCCAGCACAGCCGCCGCACCCAGCACAGCCACCCACAGCCACGCACAGCCGCTGCACCTAGCACAGCCACCGCACCCAGCACAGCCGTCCACAGCCGCCGCACCCAGCACAGCCACCCACAGCCGCCCGCACCCAGCACAGCCACGCACAGCCGCGCCACATACAGCCGCCCGCACTCAGCACAGCCGCCGCACTCAGCACAGCCACCGCACCCAGCACAGCTGCCCACAGCCACGCACAGCCGCCTACAGCCACGCACAGCCGCCGCACCCAGCACAGCCGCCGCACCCAGCACAGCCGCCGCACCCAGCACAGCCGCTGCACCCAGCACAGCCACGCACAGCCGCCGCACCCAGCACAGCCACCGCACCCAGCACAGACGTCCACAGCCGCCGCACCCAGCACAGCCACGCACAGCCGCCCACAGCCATGCACAGCCGCCTAGAGCCACGCACAGCCGCTGCACCCAGCACAGCCACCCACAGCCGCCGCACCCAGCACAGCCGCCGCACCCAGCACAGCCACGCACAGCCGCCGCACCCAGCACAGCCGCCCACAGCCGCCGCCCACAGCCACACACAGCCGCTGCACCCAGCACAGCCACCGCACCCAGCACAGCCACCCACAGCCGCCCGCACCCAGCAGCGCCACGCACAGCCGCCCGCACTCAGCACAGCCGCCCGCACTCAGCACAGCCGCCCGCACTCAGCACAGCCGCCCGCACTCCGCACAGCCGCCGCACCCAGCACAGCCGCCGCACCCAGCACAGCCGCTGCACCCAGCACAGCCACGCACAGCCACCGCACCCAGCACAGCCACCGCACCCAGCACAGCCGTCCACAGCCGCCGCACCCAGCACAGCCGCCCACAGCCACGCACAGCCGCCTAGAGCCACGCACAGCCGCTGCACCCAGCAAAGCCACCCACAGCCGCCGCACCCAGCACAGCCACGCACAGCCGCCGCACCCAGCACAGCCGCCCACAGCCGCCGCCCACAGCCACACACAGCCGCTGCACCCAGCACAGCCACCGCACCCAGCACAGCCACCCACAGCCGCCGCACCCAGCACAGCCACGCACAGCCGCCCACAGCCACACACAGCCGCCCACAGCCGCCGCACCCAGTACAGCCGCCGCACCCAGCACAGCCACGCACAGCCACCCACAGCCGCCGCACCCACCACAGCCACTGCACCCAGCACAGCCACGCACAGCCGCCGCACCCAGCACAGCCGCCTACAGCCACGCACAGCCGCTGCACCCAGCACAGCCACGCACAGCCGCCCACAGCCATGCACAGGCGCCTACAGCCACGCACAGCCACCGCACCCAGCACAGCCGCCGCACCCAGCACAGCCGCCGCACCCAGCACAGCCACGCACAGCCGCCCACAGCCGCCCACAGCCACACACAGCCGCCCACAGCCGCCGCACCCAGTACAGCCGCCGCACCCAGCACAGCCACGCACAGCCACCCACAGCCGCCGCACCCACCACAGCCACCGCACCCAGCACAGCCGTCCACAGCCGCCGCACCCAGCACAGCCGCCCACAGCCACGCACAGCCGCCTAGAGCCACGCACAGCCGCTGCACCCAGCAAAGCCACCCACAGCCGCCGCACCCAGCACAGCCACGCACAGCCGCCGCACCCAGCACAGCCGCCCACAGCCGCCGCCCACAGCCACACACAGCCGCTGCACCCAGCACAGCCACCGCACCCAGCACAGCCACCCACAGCCGCCCGCACCCAGCAGCGCCACGCACAGCCGCCCGCACTCAGCACAGCTGCCCACACTCAGCACAGCCACCCGCACTCAGCACAGCCGCTCGCACTCAGCACAGCCGCCCTCACTCAGCACAGCCGCCCGCACTCCGCACAGCCGCCTGCAATGATGGGGGCGCAGGATGGAGCAGCACGTGATAGGATGGGGGCGCAGGATGGGAGCACATGACAGGATGGGGATGCAGGATGGAGCAGCACATGACACGGTGGAGCAGCACATGACAGGATGGGGCGCAGGATGGAGCAGCACATGACACGGTGGAGCAGCACATGACAGGATGGGGATGCAGGATGGAGCAGCACATTACACTGTGGAGCAGCACATGACAGGATGGGGGCGCAGGATGGAGCAGCACATGACACGGTGGAGCAGCACATGACAGGATGGGGATGCAGGATGGAGCAGCACATGACACGGTGGAGCAGCACATGACAGGATGGGGGCGCAGGATGGAGCAGCACATGACAGGATGGGAGAGCAAGATGGGAGAAGCACATACCAGGATGGAGACCATATACCAATATAAATGCTCGCCACCCGGGCGTAGAACGGGTTCAATAGCTAGTACACTATAATGCACTAAGCTGCTTATGTGCACAAATATAAGCAATAGCTTGCCTAGCTTTTACATCTACACCAAAACAGCATGGAGGGATAACAACCCAGGGCCGCAGTGCTGCTAAGCAACAGTGCTAACCACTGAGTCACCATGCTGTTCACATTAATTCATGGATATAGTGCTCTATAATTAAAGAGAAGATGCTTCCATCACTCTAAAGGCATACCTCCCAACTTTTGAAGATGGGAAAGAGGGACAAAGTTTGCGGCGCGCGAAGTGATGTCACCGCTGTGCTCTGCTTTACTGCCGGCGCTGACACATTCAGTCAGTGCAGGAAGCTCTCGGCAGCAGCGTGTAACCCTGTGGACGCCGGGGAACGTGACAGACATCAGAAGGTGAGTATGTAGTGTTTTTTTTTTTTACTTTTACAATGGTAACCAGGGTAAATATCGGGTTACTAAGCACGGCCCGGCACTTAGTAACCCGATGTTTACCCTGGTTACAAGTGAACACATCACTGTATCGGCGTCACACGCGCCGATCCAGCGATGACAGCGGGTGATCAAGCGACGAAATAAAGTTCTGGACTTCTAGCTCCATCCAGCGATATCACAGCTGGATCCAGATCGCTGCTGCGTGTCAAACACAATGAGATCGCTATCCAGGACGCTGCAACGTCACGGATCGTCGTCGTTCTCGCTGCAAAGTCGCTTAGTGTGAAGGTACCTTAAGCCCTTGGTACACGTGCACTTTTCCAACATGACAGTTATTCAAAACATACATTTAAGGCCACTGGTATATTTCTGATTAATAGGGTGAAAGTGATTCAGTGGCCAAGTTTGTCTCCTGATATGACTTTTACTGAATAACCTATGGGGAATTCTGAAGAGACAAGTTGTTATCACTCTCCATTCAGCACTCGGGTTCTGAAAGAGGTCGTCCTCGAAGAATGGAAAAGATAGATGTTGCACTATGTCGCCAACTGTTTCCCTGAACACAAATATCCCGCACAATGCGCCTCTGAATAAAACTACTCCTGAATACCTATAATCCTAAGGCTATAATTCATGTGATCATTCCCTTCCCCTGTCTCTTGTGGCTGTAATTACAAGTGACAAGTAATATCCTGATGACAAAATGTGCACATCGCGATTCCACCACGGCTGTTAGGGGCACATGTTAGCGGGAACATGACCTATGACATATATACAGTATATATACATCAAAGTTCTTGAAGGGGTTAAAGGGAACCTGTCACTTTGTTCATAAAGTCTGATCTGTAAACAACATGGTATAGAAAAGGAGAAGCTGAGCAAGAATGATGTATAGGTTTGCTGGAAAAGATTCAGCATACAGACATGGACAAAATTGTTCGTACCTTTCTGTTAGAAAAACCCTCAATACTCGATAAAAAAAACTTCAAACTCACAAAAGTAATTTTCAATTTAAATTGTGCTGAATATCAACTAATAAAAATCAGACATTGCTTTTGGATTGTGGTTCAGCAGAAAAATTAAAAAAAACTAATCAAAATGGTCTGGACAAAAATTATGGCACCTGTAACGAAATATGTTGTTGTACTACCTTTTGAGGCAATCACTGCAAACAAACAATATTTGTACCTTTGAATGAGACTTCTGCACCTTTTCACTGGTATTTTGGCCCACTCCTTGCATGCAAACTGCTCCAGCTTTCTCATTTTTTAAGGGTGCCTTCTCCAGACTCCATGTTTCAACTGATGTTCATTATGATATTCAGTAAGTTCATATTGAAAGTTACTTTTCTCAAGTTCAAGCTATTTAATTGACCATTGTGGGTTTTCTTATTTTAATAGAAGGGCACCAATAATTTATTTTATTCATTGAAATCTCAGGTGTCTGTATGTACAGAATATTGTAGATTGTGAGCCCTCGCGGGCAGGGTCCTCTCTCCTCCTGTACCAGCTGTGACTTGTATTGTTTAAGATTATTGTACTGGCTTTTATTATGTATACCCCTCCTCAATGTAAAGTGCATGGAATAAATGGCGCTATAATAATAAATAATAATAATAATGTAAATCTAATAGGCGTTTCTACTCAGTGATTGGCTGCTATCTCTGCATGCACAGTCATACTGGGAAGACTGTCAATCGCTAGTAGGACCGCCAACTGGACTCAAGTTGGACGCAAGTTTTACTGAGCACATTTCCCTATAAATATGCATAACACTCTTATCAGCTCCTCCTGCTGTATAACACTGCCTGCAGATCAGATACCATTTTCAGCAAGGCAGGTTAATTTAAAGTGCATTTACACTGCACGAATATCGTTTCTTGTTTCGTGATAATTGTGCAGTCTAAGGCCGGTTTCACACTTGCGCTTGGCTGGTTTGTGAATGGCTGCGTACTTCCACCCTTAAGCTCCGCTTATGCTCCACCTACTTCCACATGTGTCCTGCGTCATCCTGCATACCTATTTTTAACATTGGGTACACAGGGACATGCGTTGTATGTGGATGCGTCCACATGCAGAGTTTTGATGTGCCTGCCAACCACACGGGAACACAAAAAGTTGTGTTCCCGTGCGGTCGGCGGACACATCAAAACGCCGCATGCGGACGCATCCGCATACAATGCATGTCCCTGCATGCCCAATGTTAAAGATAGGTATGCAGGATGATGCAGGACACATGCGGAAATAGGCGGAGCATAGGTGGAGCTTAAGGGAGGAAGTACGCAGCCATTCACAGACCAGCCAATAGCAGTACATGCAAGACGGCCTAATAATCTCACAGAACTGGAAGAATTTTCCAAGGAAGAATGGATGAAAACCCTTCAAACAAAAATTTAAAGACTCTTGACTGGCTACAAAAAGCGTTTACAAGCTGTGATATTGAAGGCGGTGCTTCTAGGTACTAAGCATGCACGGTGCTTAAACTTTTGCATTCGCCCATTTTCCTTTTTGCAATGTTTCAAAGGTAAAAATGATAACATATTTTTTTTACTACAATACAAAGTAAATGTGTTATCTTTAACTTTAGCACTTTTAGAGATAATTTAATCTTCAACTTGCTTAACTGTTCACAATAAGGCTACTTTCACACTAGTCCGTCGGTACGGGCCGTCGCAAACCGTCGGCCCGACGTACCGACGGACAGTGTGGTAATGTAGCTCAACGTGGGCAGCGGATGCAGTTTTACAACGCATCCGCTGCCCATTGTGAGTTCCGGGGAGGAGGGGGCGGAGTTTAGGCCACGCATGCGCTGTCGAAAATGGCGGACTCGACGCACAAAAAAGCGTTACATGGAAGGTTTTTTGTGCCAACGGTCCACCAAAACACGGCGCATCCGTCGCACGAGGGATGCGACGTGTGGCAATCCATCGCAATGCATCTCTAATGAAAGTCTATGGAGAAAAAACGCATCCTGTGGGCAACTTTGCAGGATGCGTTTTTTCTCCAAAACGACGCATTGCGACGTGCGTCAAACGACGCTAGTTTGAAAGTAGCCTAAGGCCCCTTTCACACATCAGTTTTTTGCTATCAGTCGCAATCCATCAAATTTTGAAAAAAATGGATCTGGCGACTGATGCCTCCGGATCCGTTTTTTTCTCATAAACTTGTAATAGCGACAGATAGCAACGGATGGCCTCACGTTTCATTCGACGTTTGCCGGATCCGTCGAAAATTGTTTGTCCGGCGGCAGGAGACAACGGACAAAGTAAAGTTTTTTTGGCTCCGGTGAAAAATGGACAGCGTCGGGTCCATCGCCATCCGTCGTTTGCTAGAATGGAAGCCTATGGGAGCCAGATCCATCAAATGACGGAATCCGGCGATGGATTCCGCTTTTTTTTTTAACTGAGCATGCTCCGCTTTTTTCAGATCCAATTAGCCAGTCCCCCTAGTCTGATCCGTCAAAAAAACAAATCTGTCGCCTCAGTTTTTTACATTCTGCGACAGATCCGTCGAGCCAACGAATTGTGACTGACGGCAAAAAACTGATGTATGAAAGGGGCCTAAGAGTCATTTTTGACCAGGGTTGCCCAAACTTTTACATGACACTGCTTAAAGCACAAAAATAGCAACATATAGTGCTAAAATGATATGTAGAAAAAATATCCCAGCCAATTAATCACAACATTAAGTTCCCAAATAACATGGATTTTTCTGCGCCCAAATACTACCAACCAAATAATACCAATGTACAGTGGCCAAAAAATACCAAAAACCAACACACAGAGCCTAAATAATAGCAAATATGGTTCCCAAATAATGCCAACCAAATAAAATTGACACAATGTGTCGATATAGTACAATCCAAATACTTATATATAGTGGTCAAATACCAGCCAAATTCCAACATGCAGTGACTCTATAATACCGAAAAATACCAATATACAGTGTCTAAATAATACCAACCAAATAATACCAATGTACAGTGCTCAATTACAATCCAAATAATACTGATGTACAGTGTTCATATAGTACAAACAAATAACACAGAATACCAAACTAATTCCAATATACGGTCCAAAATAGTACCAGTTTACAGTTTTCTCAGTATCTGACATGAAATCACAATAAACCTTTCCCACTTTAGGTCAATTAGGATTACCACATTTATTAAAATTTGCAAAATGCCAGAATAACGAGAGCGAGAGAGAATGTTTTAAGGCATTTTTATTACTTAGTGCAAAGTCAAAAGTTAACTTACATTTCATTAGTATTTGGTACCATTGCCCTTAAACTGAATGACTTGGGTCAAACGTTTGGGATATCCTTCCACAAGCTTCCCCAAGTGGGCACTGCAACGTACTGGGCACTACAATGGCAAATTAGCAATTTTCACTCAGCAACATCCACTGCTGCTTGTTTCTGGAAAACACCCATGGAGTCAAATCGTCAATACACCAGTAGATAAATTACCAAAGGGGTATAATTCCAAAATGGGGTCACTTGAGGTGGGATTTTGCTCTTCTAGCACTTAGGGACTCTGCATATGGAGTCTGCAAATAATTCTTGGAAAATCTGCGCTCCAGGAGGCAAATAGCGCTCTGTCTTGTCATGTGGCTAAGCAGTACTGCACAGACACATATGGGATATTTCCACATTCAGCAAAAATTGTGAAACAAGTTTTTGTGACATTTTTAACCATTTTCCTTTGTGAAAATGTAAAATCTGGGGATAAAACAACATTTTGGCGGTAAAATGTAATTATTTTTTCTTCATTTCCCAATTGTATAAAATTCTGTGACACACCTGTGGTGTAAATATGATCACTGCATCCCTATATGAATAGATTGAGAGATGTAGTTTTTAAAATGTGGTCACTTATGGAGATTTTGCTGTTCGGGCACCTCAGGGGCTCTCTCAGTGCGTCATGGCACCCACAAACTATAACAGTAAAATCTGCAATATGGAGCTTCTTCCCTTCTGAGCTTTCCACTGTCCCTGAAAGGTATTTTCCAATTATACATAGGGTACTGGCGCACTCAGGAGACATTGCACAACAAACGGAGGTACTTTTTTCTTACTAGCCTTTAGAAAAATTAAAAATTTGGGGCTAAAACGACATTTTAGTGGTAAAAATGTAATTATTCTTTCTTTACCGCCTGCATCCCTAGATGAACTCATTGCGGTTCTGCTGTTCTGGCGCCTCTGGATCTCTGCCAATGTGACATGGCACACTCAAACCATTCCATCAAATCTCAACTCCAATATGGTGCTTCTCTTCTTCTGAGCTTTGCACTGTGCCTCAAAAGTAATTTTTAGGACCACATAGGGGTAGCGGTGTAATCAGGAGAAATTTCACAACAAATTTTGGTGTCCATTTTCTCCTGCTATTCTTGTAAAATTTAAAAGATGTTTTTCATTTTCATAGTTCAATGTAAAATTCTTTGAAGCACCTGTGGGTTCAAGGTGCTTACCACATGCACATATAAATTACTTGAGGGGTCTCGTTTCCAAAATGGGGTCACTTGTGGGACTTTCCACTGTTTAGGCTCATCAGGGTCTCTCCAGATGCAACATGACACCTGCAGACCATTTCATCAAAGTCTGCATTCAAAAACGTCGCTCCTTACTTTCTGAGCCCTGCTGTGCACCCAAACAGTAGTTTTTCTCCAGATGTGGAGTTTCTGCGTTCTCAGGAGAAATTGCACAACAAATTTTGGGCTCAATTTTCTCCTGTTGCTCTTGTGAAAATAAAAATTATGGGGATAAAAGGACAGTTTTGTGGGAAAAAATGTGATTTTTTTTTCATTTTCATGGCTCTACGTTCTAAACTTCTGTGAAGCACCTGGGGGTTCAAGGTGCTCACCACACATCTAGAAGCATTTCTTGAGGTGTCTAGTCTAGAGAATGAGGTCACTTGTGGAGGGTTTTCCACTGTTTAGGTGCATCAGTGGCTCTCCAAGCGTGACATGGCATCTGCTTTCGATTCCAGCCATTTTGTGTTCAAAAAGTCAAACGGTGCTGCTTCCCTTCCGAGCCCGCCCATGCACCCAAACAGTAGATTTCTCCCACATGTGGGGTATTGGCGTACTCGGGAGAAATTACACAACAAATTTTGGGTTCCATTTTCTCCTTTTACTTTGTGAAAATAAAAAAAATGTAGTAACATTTTTATGAAAAAAAAGTAAAATGTTCATTTTTTCTCTCCACATTAAATTAATTCCCGTTAAGCATCTGAAGGATTAATAAACTTCTAGAATGTGATTTTGAGGACTTTGAGGGTGTTACTTTTGGGTATTTTTTGTCATATAGGCCCCGCAAATTCACTTCAAATGTGATGTGATCCCTATAAAATATGGTTTTGTAAATGTTGTTGGGAAAAATTAGAAATTGAGAAAATTATGTAAAAAAAATTATGCATCTGTAAAGCTAATTAACTAATTTGTGTGATAGAACTCTTTGGTTTAAGGGCATAAAATGAAAAGTTTGAAAATTGTGAAATTTTGAAAATGTTCACCACATTTTTGATATTTTCCCAAATAAGTGTTATATTAAACAAATGTTGCCACTATCATAAAGTAAAATATGTCACAAGAAAACACTCTCAGAATCAATGGGATCCATTAAAGTGTTCTAGAGTTATTACCTCATAAAGTGACACTGGTCAGAATTGTGGGGTAAAAGGGTTGAACATTGGCGAAGAGAGGCCAATGATGCTTGGTCTTCTTGTTTAGAGGGCTGGGAAGGTTTGTTGAGGGCTTTTTCCATTTCAGCAAGTGCTTGTAATAGACTGCTGCATCCTTTTACAATTTGTTATTCTGCACACTACATATTTTTTAACTTACGCTACTTTCACACTAGCGTTAACTGCAAACCGTCACAAATCGTCTTTTTGCCGAAAAAACGGATGCGTCAAAAAAAGTGAAAAACGTATACAACGCATACAGCATTTTGACGGATCCGTCGCAAATCCGCTAAACATTTCCGTCGAAATACTGGATGCGTTGCATCCGTTGCATCCGTTTTTACCATCCGTTGCATCCGTTTTTACGACGGATCCGTTTTTAAAATGGGAGGCTCCCAAATTTGATTGGCTACTGGAAAATATGGAAAACTATATAGTTACTGTTTTTACAGCCCATCTTTGAGGGTTTTAGTTTTGTGGCAGAGATGGAAGGTGTTCTTGTGAGGATTGCGAGTTTGGTTACTGACGTGATATTTGAGACAAATCGCCTGGATATCATAGTGCGGGAGAAGGAGGCGGCAGCGGAAAGACGGAGGATGCTTCTGCAGGAACGGAGACGGAGAATACTATGGATCCATCCGATAAATGAACTGCGGATGACCCGGGGTGTCCAGTCCACTCTGTACCTGGAGTTGCAGCACAATCCACACAAATTCTACAATTACGTACGGATGAGGATCCATCCGATAAATGAACTGCGGATGACCCGGGGTGTCCAGTCCACTCTGTACCTGGAGTTGCAGCACAATCCACACAAATTCTACAATTACGTACGGATGAGGATGGAACATTTTGACTATTTGCTTGAAAAAATAGGGGATGTCATCCAAAGGCAGGACACAAGGATGAGGCTTGCCATCACATCGGCGGAGCGGCTGATGGTGACCCTGCGGTAAGCCTCTTTTTTTTATGTCATTGCTCATATTGAATGTTATATAACATACTGCAGAAAATACTGCGCTGACATATTGCGCACTATTTTCTGCAGCATGTAATTTTTGTATTGTTTGCGGCCATTCCACTGCTTTTTTTTTATGTCATTGCTCATATTGAATGTCCTATAACAGACTGCAGAAAATACTGCGCTGAAACATTGTGTTGCATTTTCTGCAGAATGTTTTTTTTTTTGTTTGTTGACATGCAACTGCTTTTTTTTATGTCATTGCTCATATTTAATGTTATATTACATGCTGCAGACAATACTGCGCTGACATATTGCGCACTATATTCTGCAGCATGTAATTTTTGTATTGTTTGCGGCCATTCCACTGCTTTTTTTTAATGTCATTGCTCATATTGAATGTCCTATAACAGACTGCAGAAAATACTGCGCTGAAACATTGCGTTGCATTTTCTGCAGAATATTTTTTTTTTTTTGTTTGTTGACATGCAACTGCTTTTTTTATGTCATTGCTCATATTTAATGTTATATTACATGCTGCAGACAATACTGCGCTGACACATTGCTTACCATTTTCTGCAGCATGTAATTTTTGTATTGTTTGAGGCCATTCCACTATTTTACACCGGTTCCATGCAGGTTTTATTGAGTCCCGTCCTAAAAAAATTTTTCACAGTGCCATTTATTGAAACTTTACCAGGAACCCCCCCAAAAAAAATGTTGTTGGTCTGTGCAATTTTTTCTAACATTTTTTTTTTTCCAGCTTCCTAGCTACGGGTGAATCTCTGACTTCGCTCCATTACCAATTCCGGCTGGGCATTTCCACTATTTCCGGAATAGTGAAGGAGACATGTCGGGCTATTTGGGACACTTTACAGCCGGAGTATATCCCCCAACCATCCATGGATATCTGGTTGAGAAGTGCAGAACAGTTTCAGCAAATTTGCCATTTCCCAAATTGTGTGGGTGCAGTTGACGGGAAACACATAAGGATTGCTAAACCGGCAGGAACAGGCTCGGAGTACTACAATTACAAGAAATACTTCTCAATCGTACTCATGGCTATTGCAGACGCCAACTGCAAGTTCCTTGCTGTGGACATAGGAGCGTATGGCCGGTCCAACGATTCGCAACTGTTTAAAAACTCTCCAATGGGTCGTTGCCTGTATGGAGAGACATACGATTTCCCGCCAGCCAGACCACTCCCAGGAACAAGTGAACCAGCCATGGAATATGTTTGTGTAGGTGATGAAGCCTTTCAACTGTCGCCGCACCTACTGAAACCGTATAGTAGCCGGAACTTAACCCGTACCAAGCGGGTATTTAATTACCGCCTTACTAGAGCAAGAAGAGTAGTAGAGTGTTCTTTTGGTATATTGACGGCGAAGTGGAGAGTTCTGCTGACGGCTATCAAACTGAAAACCACAACTATAGACGAGGTAGTTAAAGCCTGTGTGGTGCTCCACAACTTTGTCCTTTCAAAGGAGCCCGTTTCCTTGGATGACGAAGAATTGGAGACAACCTTGTGGGATTACCGCAGCAGCTCTGTTCGCTCCACAGGTTCTGTTACCAGGATGAGGGACCAGTTTGCGGATTATTTTGTGTCACCTGTCGGGCGGATTCCATGGCAAGACATCATTGTGTGACATGTTTTCCATGTGTTTTGTTTATGTAAAAAATGTGTTTCTCCCAAAAAAAAAAAAAAAAAAGGTCCAAAAGCGTGGTTTTATTGGTAATAAAACCAATATGTTATACCTTTCACACGTCTGGTGTTTATTTTTATTTTACCTTTTTTATTAGTTACCATATTACCTTAATGAATCCACACACACAAAGAGTAGAATTTAAATCATACTTAATTTTATTTTAACTTTTTTTATTTTATTTTTTTGCCAAAAAAATAGAAATATATTTGTTATTTTCAAATTTTTTTTTTTTAAATTAACAAACTTTAACATTCTTAAATAGCATGTTACAAATCTTCAAACTGTGGGGTGGAGATACAAGGGGAGGAGGGGCTGGAAGGTTGGACCACGTCGATAGGTGGGGAAACCCTACTTGGTTGGGGTGCAGTGGAAGGGGGGGTAAAAGCAAGAGGCTGACCAGAGGGTGGTGGTGTTGGGGTAGGGGGAATACTTACTGGGGAAGAAAAGCTGGGCAAGGAAGAAAACATTGGGGAAGAAATTTGGTTTGGGGGCCGGGATGGGTATGGGGACTGGGTTGGGTATTGGGACTGGCGTGGGTATTGGGGCTGGGTTTGGTATTGGGGCTGGCGTGGGGTTTGGGGCTGGGTTTGGTAATGGGGCTGGCGTGGGGATTGGGGCTGGGTTTGGTATTGGGGCTGGTGTGGGTATTGGGGCTGGGTTTGGTAATGGGGGGTATGGTGTGGAAATGGGGCCTGGGGTGGGGCATGGTGTGGAAATGGGGCCTGGGGTGGAATTGTAGTGGATGTGTGGGGAGGTGTGGGGGTAGATTGGGGTTCGTGAAGGGCCTTCAGTAGAGCATTATGGCAGGTATTCATTACCCGCATCTGTTGCTCAAAAGAAAGCTTTTCCATGCTCCTGAGCATGGATTGAAAAAAAAAAGATTGGCCGGAGACTGACTTACATCTGAATGCAGCCTATCCAAGCGACTGCTGGTTTCATGGCTTGTTTCACTGATGCGTGATTGCACCATGTTGAAACCAGCAGTCACTTGCTCTCCCAAAATTTTGAAAGAGCTTTGGAAGGATGCATTCAGATGTAAGAACTCAGGAGCATAGCTCCTTTCCTGACCCCTCTGTCGCTGCCGCCACGAACCTAATGGTGGTCTAGAGGTGGCAGGATCAGAGGGGTGGGGTAAAGGGAACGCTATCTGTTGAGCATCAGATGCGAGCAAGGAAGGCTGCAATAATGCTCCAGTGCTTGGGGCGGATGAAGTGGAGGGGACAGAGGGATCAGAGGAGGGGTCAGAGGTGTGGGGCCTACCGACGTGGCCCTCGGTGGCGGACTCAGGAGGGATCGCTCCAGAGGGCGCAGAGGAAGATGCAGGCGCCCGGTGGCTGGAGAAGGTGCTGTGAAAGAAAAAACAAAAACAATTAATATATTGATATGAAAAAGCCCTGACTGAAACCAAACTAAGTTAGACAGGTTAACATGGTTATTAGTGGACTGTAGAATACTTACACTCTACTCAGCATTGTTCGCCTCAGGAAGGAGAGGGCAGGGCCGTGTTTATATTTGCTCCTCTTCCTTCCTGCTGAGCCACTCGGGGCCTGCATCTCCTCGTTAAATTCCCTCTTAAAGCGATCCCTCAGTGACCGCCACTGCTTCCTAACCTTTCCACCTGTGAAGACAAGAATGAAAAGAAAAAAAAAAATTTGGTAAATGCAATACATTACATTCAGCTCAAAACATCACTGAAAAGTGAATACTTACATAGTTTGCTCTGCTGCTGTGGATGAAGGTCCTCCCGCCTTGGAAAGATGTTATGACACACTTCATCCCAGAGCCGACGGGTGATACTGCTATCGGCATGGCTGCGGTCAGCCATGTTCCACAGCGGCTCCCGCTCGCGAACCTCCTCGATGAGACAGTCGATGTCTATATCATCATCAAAGTCTTCGGCGGGAGCACGCCGTGAAGCCTGTGCAAAAAAAAGAAGAAGAAAAACAAAAAAATTAGTACACTGAAACACAAAAGTACCAATAGAATCCCCCTCCAAAAAAAAAACTCACTGGTGGCTGACCGCGGCGACGATTCCGCCGACTCTGGGAGTGGCTGGGAGAACCTTCACGGTTTTCTGACTGTTCAGCAGCAGGAGCAGCAGGAGACTGAAATAAAGGAAACAAATTCTCTTTAATGTAGGCATATGTTTTCTGTGTTTAGTTATGTATGAAAATCTGTTTTGTGTATGGTGCAGTGTGATGTGTGATTCAACTGTTTCACCACTACTTACACTTGGTTCCTCCTCCACTTGCATCTCTCCACCCGTCTCGCCCCCTTCTGACAGCTCCTCATCTGATTCAGCTTCCTGTTTAAACATAATTTATGCATGTACTGATCAACAAAAATGTAAATTAAAAAACCAAAAAAAAAACAAAAAACATTTTTTGTGTTAACTTACCGATACACGCTGTTGCTGTGGAGGAGGGCTGTCAGAAGAGGACATTGTTGCGGTCGCAAGGCCGGCGGCTGTGGTCCTGGTGTCTCTGTAAGTTAAAAGACACTTGCAATCTGCTCTACACATTGAAGTAGCAGATTTGGGGGTCTTCAAAACTTACTTTTAAAGATGTGTGGCTGTGGTCCTGGTGGGCTGGTGCTGGTGGGCTGGTCCTGGTGGGGGAAGACAGGCGGCGGCTGTGGTCCTGGTGTCTCTGTAAGTTAAAAGACACTTGCAATCTGCTCTACACATTGAAGTAGCAGATTTGGGGTCTTCAAAACTTACTTTTAAAGATGTGTGGCTGTGGTTCTGGTGGGCTGCTGAGTGGATATGGTCCCTGGTGTATCTGTAATAAGTATAATGGATTTATAGTTAGACCACCCCCTGAACTAGGTAATGTTTAACGATAAACACCCTGCTAAAATGATGTGAGAAATGTTCATTAAAGGTGAACACCAAAACCCAAAAACAGGTGCACGTTATACCATTCATTACCATGTCCCAAAAAAAAATATTTTGAAATGTGAACCCACCATGTAAAAATATATTTACCACATTTTATTTTCAAAAATCACCTCCCCCAAAAAACCTTTAAAGTATAATTTTTATTGAAAAATGAGCCCTCAACCAACTCTGTATTGCATGTGTAACCATTGGTACATACACCAGTTTTAGGGTATGACTCCACGGTACGGATGGGCGGCGGCATCACCGCAGCGGCGAAGCCGCTCGGTGCTAAGCCCCGCCCCCTTAATGGGACGCGAACATGCCGGATGTGTTAACTCTTCACATCCGGGATGATCGCTCTGTCCCATAGGGCCCTGTGATATGCCTTGCGGGGACGCTGTGTACCCGCAAGGTGTACGGGCATGCTGCGATCTGAAAAGACGCGCAGCATGTCCGTAGTCGCAGGGCCGCCGCGTGAGGGTTTCCACGCATAGTGGAGACGGGATTTCATCAAATCCCCTCCACTATGCTGGAACATCTGGACGCTGCTTGTTTGACGCTGCAGCGCTGCGCAGCGTCAAACAAGCAGCGTTTCCTGAACGTGGAAACATACCCTAAAATTTACCTTTCTGAAATGATACTACGGACATTTTTTTAATAAACATTTTATTATTTTCCTTTTTTTTTTTCTTTTTTACATCACAATTAGGAGCTGAAATGCTCTTTATTTTAAATACAAGTACATCAGCTGCGAATGGTTTCAACAGTAATAAGAAAATCAACACTTTTAAATAGAAAAAAAATAAACCCACGCTCAGACATTCAAATCACAAGCTGCAGACCACTAGACTTTGCAAAAATACATCCGATTTAAAAAAAAAAAAAAAATTTAAGAGAAAAAAAAAACCCACACATTTAAACCACATGCTGCACAGACCACTATACTTAGTAAATACATCAGAAAAAGGCAATTAACCAATTAAGGCATGGACAAATGCACATGCAATCAACAAGACGCACACAAACATGCCTGGTATGTGTCCACGTTCAGGCTTGCATCAGGATTTGGTCAGGATTTTCCATCAGTATGTGTAAGCCAAAACCAGGAGTGGAACAATTAGAGGAAAAGTATAATAGAAAAACATGCACCACTTCTGCATTTATCACCCACTCCTGGTTTTGGCTTACAAATACTGATGGAAAATCCTGACCAAATCCTGATGCAATTCTGAACGTGGACACATACCCTCACACATGAACAGGCATAAGATTGGCGAAGGCATAATAAGGTGCAGGCACATGAAGGCATACATACAAAAGCGCACAGCCGTACAAAAATACACACACACACACACACACACACACAAAAGCACATAAGCTTTATGCAAATACACATATGTACAACAAAGGCACAAAGGTGGACCCAAACAGAAGACGCATACGCACACACATACACACACACACGTAAAAAAGGCTGACAGTCCTCCGGCTGGAGCTGCATGTCTTCACAGTGGCTGGCATCAGGGTGGATCTGGACTCTAGCATGGCACTGGCTTTTGCAGGACGATGGCAGGCCTCAGGTTCTCTTCAGGTTTTAAGCTCTTGCTGTAGTCAGTACCTCATACACACACAAATGCACAGGCACACAGACGCACAAAAAAATTGCAATACTCACACTGGCTCTATGGTGGCTGGAGTCTTGCTGGCAGCCTGGAGTCTTGCTGGCAGCCTGGTGTCTTGCTGGCAGCCTGGTGTCTTGCTGGCAGCCTGGAGTCTTGCTGGCAGCCTGGAGTCTTGCTGGCACTCTGGAGTCTTGCTGGCACTCTGGAGTCTTGCTGGCAGCCTGGAGTCTTGCTGGCAGTCTGGAGTCTTGCTGGCAGTCTGGAGTCTTGGTGGCAGGCTTCTTCTCTGTAGGCTTCTTGCTGGCATATGTGGGGTTGAAGGCCCAGGCCAGGTTTATATAGATTTGGGGGTGTCTGGCCAATTGGCAACAAAATCCAGCTTCTGAGCATGCTCAGTGTAAAAAAACGTATTGCAGCGCTGCATTGCGTTGTACGATGTGTCCCGACGCATCCGTCGCTCATAGGCTTCCATTGCAGCCAACGACGTATGCCGCAGGATGCATCGCGACACGTTTTTTAGGCGGAGACAAAAAACATTACAATCAACGTTTTTTGCCGACGACGTGTCGCCAAATTTCGACGCATACGTTGTACGACGGACACGACGTATGACAATCCGTCGCAATGCGTCGCCAATACAAGTCTATGGGGAAAAAACGCATCCTGCAAACACTTTTGCAGGATGCGTTTTTTCTGCAAAACGACGCATTTTAACGTATTGCAGTTAACGCTAGTGTGAAAGTAGCCTTAGATGAAAAAAGTCACTTCATTTTGGCTTTCATTTCAGTTGAATGTATTACAGTGCCAGAGACTGCATGTTGTTAAATCACACTTTTCTAATCACATAACATGGCAAATGAACAAAGCCTAAATGTAAAGCAGCAGCTCATGTATCAATTATTATCCTGCTTGTTTCCTTACATTATTATGACATACCATGCACAGAAAAGAAACACAGGAAAATGTGCACTATTGCAGTGAAAAAAAGCTAACTAGCCAGACAGCTTTTGCTACAATAATTATAATTTAATGACCTAATATTTTAAATACCTTTGCTATATAAATTGTACTTTAATTATCACAGAAAAATCTCAAATTATCTTGTCTTATTTTTGTCCTTAACAAGTTTTAGAAACACTGCATTTGTCAAAAGAAGTGTCAAAGAAGCTCTTATCTTTGTATAATTAGAAAAAGATGGTATGAGCTTTGAAAGGATGGAAGTGCCTGCTATTTCTTTTTTTTTTAACCATTTTTCCAGTTATTGATCTGAAGGCTATGAAAGTGTGTTACATGGAGTCAAAGCCAGTGATAATTTGTCGGCTTAGTCATCAGCTACTCAAGTAACTGCAATGTTGAAGTTAAAAAAAAAAACAGGAATATTCAAAAGAAAATCAAAAAGTGAAGGAAGAAACAACAAACACAACACTGGTTAAATAAATTATTATTATTATTATTAGTAGTAGTATTATTATTTCCATTAAAAATGTAACTGTTCATTGGCTACAGCTTCTGTCATTTCTTCTTCCTTTATTCTGCTTACTGTGGATATGAAAAGTCTATACACCCCTGTGAAAATGCCAGGCAAAAAATCATACCAAGCAGAATAATTTCAGATTTTTTTCCACCTTTAATGTCATCTATAATCTTTTTTAACCCCTTCATGACCCAGCCTATTTTGACCTTAATGACCTGGCCATTTTTTGAAATTCTGACCAGTGTCCCTTTATGAGGTAATAACTCAGAAACGCTTCAACGGATCCTAGCGATTCTGAGATTGTTTTTTCGTGACATATTGGGCTTCATGTTAGTGATAAATGTAGGTCAATAATTTATGCGTTTATTTGTGAAAAAAATGGAAATTTGGCGAAAATTTTGAAAATTTCGCAATTTTTACATTTTGAATTTTTATTCTGTTAAACCAGAGAGTTATGTGACACAAAATAGTTAATAAATAACATTTCCCACATGTCTACTTTACATCAGCACAATTTTGGAAACAAAATTTTATTTTTCTAGGAAGTTATAAGGGTTAAAATTTGACAAGTGATTTCTCATTTTTACAACAAAATTTACAAAACCATTTTTTTTAGGGACCACCTCACATCTGAAGTCAGTTTGAGGGTTCTATATGGCTGAAAATACCCAAAAGTGACACCATTCTAAAAACTGCAACCCTCAAGGTGCTCAAAACCACATTCAAGTTTATTAACCCTTCAGGTGCTTCACAGCAGCAGAAGCAACATGGAAGGAAAAAATGAACATTTAACCTTTTAGTCACAAAAATGATCTTTTAGCAACAATTTTTTTATTTTCCCAAGGGTAAAAGGAGAAACTGGACCATGAAAGTTGTTGTCCAATTTGTCCTAAATACGCTGATACCTCATATGTGGGGGTAAACCACTGTTTGGGCGCACGGCAGGGCTCGGAAGGGAAGAAGCGCCATTTGACTTTTTGAATGAAAAATTGGCTCCAATCTTTAGAGGACACCATGTTGCGTTTGGAGAGCCCCTGTGTGCCTAAACATTGGAGCTCCCCCACAAGTGACCCCATTTTGGAAACTAGACCCCCAAGGAACTTATCTAGATGCATAGTGAGCACTTTAA